>NC_135266.1:81436388-82036388 GCF_051311805.1 Agelaius phoeniceus | reverse complement strand
CAAAACTTGAAAATGTGTTGCAGGTGACTACAGTACCCAGGATCTATTCCTAAACTGCATTCAAAAACTCTGTGGTAAAATTGGAGTACAACAGACTCCTTCAGGTGTTGTGAGGCACTCATGTATTTATATAAATTACCTACCTACCTAGCTTCTTACAACATAAATGCACTAACTCTTTTAAGATTTAAAAATATACTTTGACTCAAAGCTAATATCCCACAGTGGTCTCTATGTGGAAATATATCTCATAATTTAACAGAATTATACCATTTTATTTAATCCAGATTGGTCGAACTTTCTATTTGAGAAATTCCTTAATTTCTATAAATTCAAGTCCAGATCCTGAACTTCTGATCTGTAAGCATGCCAAGCCTTTGTATAAAAATCAATCCTACTGTGCAAATGAAAGAATAGATCATTTATGAGTGAATAGAATCAAAATTCCTGTGAATTCCAGCATTGTAGAGGCTCAGGGGCAGGACAGTCAATTAATTCTGTAGGAGGATCCCTGACTATATACCTGTCTGAAAGAAGAATGTTGGCAAATTCAGAAATGAGGTTCTGGGTATTTCTATCTTCCTTTTCCTATTGGGCAGGCTATTTTTGTCTTCCTTTTCCTGCCTGAGGGAGGAATGTTGGGAAATTCAGAAGTGAGGTTCTGAATACTTGTATCTTCCTTTTCCTATTGGGCATATTCAGTTCTTAGTAGATTTGTTCAACCCCAATAAGAAATATAGGTCTTACAAGAGTTTTCATTGCTTTGTCTGTAAAATCTAAATTAGAAATAGAGCAGGAAGAAAATTGCCTGATAAAACACATTTCTGCTGAACTATGTCAATTTATTAGTACTGAATAGTTTAACAGAAATGTGTTGTCTTATTCTTCTATTAGAATTTTATTTACAAGTTAATATTTAGCTGTGTGGATAGAGCTTTCAGAATCTATAAAATAAAAAAATCTTTCAGTTTAGTTTATTGCCATGTATTTCAGCAAATCACAAAATTACATAGTAAAATGGCACATGTCAGAGGAGATAACAAACCCAGAAAAATGCTTCCAAACACCAGGAGGATTCCATCACTCTTCTGTTAACAAAGCTGAGACTTCTATTCCTTCAGATTTGCACTATTTTTTTTACTCATAAACTGGCTTCCAGCTTTAACAATGTCTTAATCTTACTGTTGGTTTATGAAACATGAAGAAAAAGTAATTTAAATTATTTTAAATAATTTACTGAGATATTTTAAAGAGTTGGCATTAAATTTTCATCCCACCTGAACTCCACTGGTGGCAAAAATATGCTATATGTAAACTTTGTGATTTCTTTGTCTGTGTATCTCTGCATACACAGAGGTGCTGTCCAGAAAAAAACCACACAATTGTTTTCATTATGAGGAATATGAAACAATGATACTAAAGGAACCAATTTCTCTTGAACAAGTCATTAATAAATTAGGGAGTTTTCTTATGTTCTATTTGTTAAATATTGCTACTGCTGTTCTGGGTAGCAATACAATGGGTTTTGTGTAATAATTTGGTATCTAGTAATCTATCATTCATTATTTCATGAAATGGCAGCTGTATAAGGTTAGAAAACTGTAAGCACAGTTCATATTTGAACGTGTCTTTTAATTTTATTTTTCCTTACTTCATCTTGGTGGTGTGCATTACTACTTTTTTAGACCTAAATTAGATTCAGTTTCTCTAGAGACATTCCTCACAGCTTACATTCCTCTTCTCTGCAGCTGCCAGATCTGTCATGTATTAAATCTCGAGGAAAATTAACCCATTATATTCACCATCTTCTGTGTAACAGAAAGAATTCAGCTGTGGCAACACTCTTTTGATACACAGATGATCTCCATAGCTCATAAACAAAGATATTTATTTATGCTGCAAATATGATTTTGCATATATGCAAGGCTCCATATAGGCAAGTACAGTCTTGCTCCCTCCCATCATATTCTTTTGCAGGATCTCCTCTCCTGTGTGTTTTTTGTTTTTTTTTTTTACATGATGTAGTTATTAATTACCAATTAAATTTTTAGTTCACGTGACTTACAAATTATTAGTTGGGTTATAAATTGAATGAATCAAGTAACAATTGCTAACCTAATTAAAATATCTGTCACAAAGCAAAAATCTCGTGAAATACCACTTGCTAATTAGAGTATCAATTTCAAACATAATTACCAGTTTGGAAAAAAAAAATAAACAACATGTCTGCATATATTTAGCATGAAAGCAATGCTTAGTGAACTCAAAATAGTCAGTCCAACTGCATTTAAGAAGAAAATTTCAGTGCTTTGGCTTTCCCTTTTGAAAAGGAAGATTGTAGATATGTCAGGAGTGCTTGGTTTATCAGTGTTAAAATTGAGTTCGGTGCTGGGAGCACATAATGGAAAACTAGGGATTAAAAGCATGGAGGAATTCTGGCTGACCTCACAGTCACATGTTGCATGTTCAGAAAGTCCAGAAGTGCAGAGCTAAAATGCATGTAATAACCTAATTTTACTGTGCTACAATTCTATCCAGTAATTTTCCTGCTCCATTTTGCTTGTGTGTGATGCAGCAGGCAGCACCTACACTTTTGGATGTTTTCCACAACAAATTAAATTAAGTCCCAGAAAGAGTAATGAATTTCATATGCCCAGAACATTTACCCATCCTCAAACAATATAATTAGTAAGGTACGCAGTAGTAATTATCCTGACTGAGATCTTAATGGTAATGCTCTAAAAAACAATGCACTTGACATGCTCTTGACTAAATGCCACTAACTGGAAGTAAGAATTTTACTTTTACAACCCTAGGAAAATGCCAAAGTCCTTCAGGAACGGGCAGTTGCTTACATCAACGCGGATTCTTCTATAGAAGGTGGGTCTTTTATTTTAAACTTTACGTGACTTTACAGCTATAATTTTTATTAGTTCTCTGTGAATTATTTACTGCATGAGATAGGTATTATGGTGTACAGAATAAGTGTAGCAAAGATGGAGTTAAGAGGAGAGAGAGAACAATTTAAGTTTTCATGTTGCTTTCTTTTGCAAGTAGTGCCATCCATGAGCTGCAGTCCACGTGTCTGAGTCCAGAATATCTCCTCTGGAGGAGTTTATTATTCTGCGCTAATGAACTGAGCATTCTGTATGTTAAACTGTCTCTTAGCTGCATTAACTTTAATTTACAATTGTAGTTTTAATATATGACAGTCTGCTCCTTGTTCTGGTCATAGCTCCAGCTCCTTTCCCTCTGGAATTATAATATTTTGAGACAGTAAATTATTATGATGGTAAGACCTCAGGCTTAGACTTTGTGGGGGTGAGAGATACTTTGGCGCTTTGAGCCAGTGTGCTCACCTTTGTTGATTGCCAGGAGCAGGGGGTTATATATTTATTACAGCAGGACTTTTTTAAAAAATAGACCCTGAAAAGCGTTTCACAAAAAAACCTTATCCACCATTATCCAATTTACTGCGTCCTTCAGATTATGAGAAGAATATGCCATTCAGGAATGCTGCTTAGAAACCGGCCTTTGTTTTTTTGAGAGGGCCCAACTGTATGATCTATATTACAAAATCCTTCTGAAATTGTGCTGGACTTTATTACAGAAAGACCTTTCTTACTGTTTCCTGTGCTGAAATAATAGTCAGAAGGGTCCTGTGAAGCTGCTCTGCATCATAACCTCTGTTACTCAGGGCATTACTCTTCCCACGTCAAATCCAACTTATTTGGGCTTCCTGTGTGTGAATAAAATTGATATCTACAGGCATATTTAGGAACTCTTTTTATTCCTGTCAGCTAAAAATTTTGTCTATCACAAGAGGATTGGAAAGAAAGAAAAGCCAAAGCCCAGTTTCTAAATGCTCAGTTGGAGCTGGGAAATGAGGAGGGTTAGAGCTGTTCCTTCATTTATGCTGCCTAGATGCTGTGTAAAAAGTAGAGCAGAATTTCACACCTAGAAAATCTCACAAATGAAATAATAGTTTACAACTGCTTCATATTCTCACCATGGATTGTAACGCATATTTTTTAGTTGGTTTGCAGCCAACATCCTGCTGCCTTAACAATTTTCTTCTAAATCTTGATTATTCAAACATGTCTCTTGCTTTATGCATTAAAGGAAATGTGAAAGCAAAACAACTGGAAAAGAAGTGTGTAATAAGGAAAAGAACACCATGTTCAGTGCACTGGCCTAAGTACCTTGGACATCTCTCACCTGAGCAGTAAAATCCCCTGTGGACTCATAGCATTCATCTACTCTGAAAATTATTTTGTTTATCATCATATGTTCTCCACAACACTTCTTATACCGCTTTTTGAATTATTTCTATTTATTGTCCTATAGCAATGAAAAGAAGAAAAGCAAGTCATTGTTTTAAGCACTTTTGTGGCTTGAATTTCCAGTTTTCACATACAGACTCTCCTTGGAAACATCATTAACATTATCTGGTATTTTTTCCATCATCTCACTGTCTGCCTTCTGTTCAACAAAAGCTTTGGGAAGTGTATGAGTGACAAGGGCTTGTAGCTAATGAGGGATAATTAGGCATACTTTAGAGCTATGGGAAGGCTTAATTACATTACTGTGGATGTACTATAACCAATATTTTATTGCCTTGTAGTGGCAGTAGCTTACAAAGTGAGACCATGCAGTCTATTGCTATATATCTCTGAGGCAAGATCAAAATTTTTGCCTTAGTCAAAAAGTTTATCTAAGAAAGGACTGCAGGGTTTAATCCATTAAGAAGATAAAGCCACTAGTACATGAAGGGAAAATTTCCATATTTTTGTTTTATTTTCAGGTAACTACACATTAAGAGTTGACTGTACCCCTCTTCTCTACAAACTGGTGTATAATCTGACAAAAGAGGTACAGAATCCATCTACTTTTCTGCCTTTCTAAGAATAAGTAAGACTCCAAGTTTATTTGATAAAATTGGACTATCGAATAATACCAGACTGTTTTATTGCTGTACTAGAAGATTCCACCAAAATCAATAGCAAAACATCCCATCAGCAGTACACAGTCCATGCTCACAGTTCCTCACTATTCTTAAAAGGATGGAAATGTGTCACTGACATAAGTGGAATCTTATTTGCATTATACAGTAAAAATAATAATAATAAAAGCAAAATGCTTGAGCAAGATCAATTCTCTAAAGTTATAAACATTGAAAGGAAATATTTTTGACATTGGCTGGCTGCCATTTTCTCACTGTCTGTTCCCCTGAATCTCCTCCATATCTCACTCAGCCCCTGAAATATGTGATAAATATTGAAGGATTAAGAAGGTTTTTTAACAGGTCTGATGTGTGGATTTGCTTTGTTTCAAGTGGTCTAACCATGACTCCTTTACTTTCACCTCTCGGGATACGTTATCATAATGCTGAAAGGTTGTGATCCACTAAAGCATGGAACTTTATTTTCCATATGAGTTAACCAGATTAGTCTCCTGTCATGAGCCATTGCCACTACCCTCAGATGAGGATTCATCTCAGCTAACAAAAGACAGAACAAGAGCAGCACAGGCTCCCTGTAAAGGCATTGGGTAGAAATTGGTGCCTTTAGGATGAGATTTGTTTGACCAAATGTGGTTGTCTACCTTTGTATGTACTGAACTCAAACTATTCCCCCCCTAATCTTAAGGGAACTCAGGTCACTTGGTCCAATGTAAAAATCTGCCCTGTAATGGCACTTAGTAGGATGACTCCAGCTACCAATCTCCCATCCTGCTAGATGCATTCATCACAAGTTATTTTCAAACACAGCACACTTCTACCACCTGAAATGCCATGGTTTAGATCTGGGAAAGTTTATCTGTGCTATTCCCATGATTTTCTTTTCTTTCTACATTTTATTTTCCTGTCAATTCTGTCTTAATCTTTCATCCTTGCAGAGGGAAGAAGCTGTGCTGTTCAAATATTAGCTCTGACACTTGGCACACTGAAGAGCATTCTCTTTTGTCTAAAAAACTTTTTGTGTCCTTAGTGCTGCAGGGCCGTTGATAAAATAATTTACTTTTTGTCTGCAGCAAGCCACTAACTCAGGAAGACAGTTCACTGTAAAAGATAAACAAAGTTACAAAAAAGTGCTCGATGCTAAAATTAGTACCTAGATCTGATCTTAAGTCAACTATCCAGCTATTGCTGGTTTGAGTAGAAAACTTCCATTAAAGTACCATGCAAAGTACTTGAGACTGACTTGTAAAAATAAATGTCATATTCACTGTTATTTTAGCTTTTAACAGTTAGAAGCATGATGTAAACAATAGAAAACCTGGCAGCCTGACTATGCCTGTCCTAAGGAAAGTTATTTCTGTTCATTTTAAGGTGTCCAACACCCAGTTATCTAACATCCAAAGATCTCTTTGCTCTTCTTGTTTTTGAGTGGGCCAATCCTCACCAGAAAGAAGTGTAGTGTACACTTGAAGTGTTTTCTTTCAGGGAGTTCTGCATTTAAGTGTGGTCCAGCATACAGATGGGACATTGAGCTGTTGACTGTCTTCTTGGCCCTGCTTTACTGCCAGGGTTTAGACATTTGGTCACCACCAAATGGTGTCTGCAATAGTTCAACTCCAATCCTCCTGTGATTATCACTGCTTCTTTTGCATTTATTCTTAGAGAACTCTTCATCTTCTCTTGAGTTAGCAGGAAGCTTATGCTGATCCTAGATTTGGATCTAAGTCCGGGCAAATATGTTTTACTATGCTCTCAGTGTTGTATGGAAAAGCTGACCAATGTTTTTACGTGACCAAAGCTGTTAGAATAACATCTTTGCCAGAGCATAGAGTGCTTTTCCTCCCACATGCCAGAGTTCAGCTTGCTCTTATTAATGTGCATTTTTCACTTTAGCCCTAGGACTTGACCAGAGTACCCAGAAAATGACAGCAGCCAAGCAGTTATTTCACAAAGTTGATATTTTCCTGCTAGCTGCTGACAGAATCTCAGAGGTCAGAACTCTTTACAATTTCAGTTTGGAGTCTGAATGTTTTTCAAGGTCGAATTTAAGTCTCAACAACATGGTAGGACCATGTAAGTGTCCATGAACATTTATGCTTTGTATTTTGGAAAAAAAAATCCAATCCTCTGCACATAATAGCCAATCTTATACTTAAAGGACCATGTCTATTAAAGGTTGTTTAAGTGTAGGTGGAGACCAGGGTTGGAGTCTTGACTTATTTCTAGTCTGCCACAGATTTTCTAAGAGCTTTCGTCAACTTATTTTATACTCTTTCATAGTTCTGCTGGCAGCATTATGACAACACTAATACTTACCTGGTTACAGAGCTTTTGGGGCTTTTTTTGAGGTGAGGGTGAGACCTACATTTGTACATACGGTGTCTTGCACAATGATTCTCCAGGCTTTGTTGAGTTCCCTTGGAACTGCTATAATTATTTTGTACCTTTCCTGCAGAACACGAAGTCGAATTTTAGGTTTAGCCTTGTTGAGAGAATATTGCTGCTGTGCAGGGCAAACCTCAGGACAAACAGGCTTGTGATTGTCATCTCCCCATGCCTGCTGAAAGGAAAGCAGCTTCCAGTAAACTGAGGAGTCCCACAGTATTATATTTGCTGTTGTGTGTGTACATGCACATTTCCCCTGTAGTAGATGAGCTCCAGGTAGCATCCTTTTAACCTGTTCTTTCCTGCTATCTGTGGTTGGTTCCAAGTGCCTGTGAGATGCTTTCCTTCTTTGGGAATGCATGAATGTGAGTAACAAATGTCAATATTCACTTCCCTGCATGCAGCAGCACTGCTGGTTAAGAATGAAGCAGGGAGCTGCAAAGATCTCCTTTGATAATGAATCGAGTTAGAGGTATTTCCAATGAGATTATCATATTTCCCTCTCCAGATTTTAAGCCCTGATGAGGGTTATGAAAATAAATCTCTTTATGAGAGCTGGCTGGAGAAAGATCCCTCATCTGAAAATAATAACTTTCCCAGGTAAGTTAATATGTTTCGGGGTTTATTACCCCAATATTTTAATCATATCATGGCATGGCTACTCACTAGAATTTTTTTGAGATGTGCTATTTATGGCAGCAATAAAAAACCTTTTAGTGCAAGGTGACCCTCTAGCAATAATATTTTTAATAGTAAAATAAAATAGTATTATTTTTATTTAATGATGGTGACATTATTCATGTGATGAAATGAAACCTCACACTTTCTAAAGACCTTTATATTAGTAGAAAAGCAATTTGAAAGGCATTCAAAAAAAAGCAGGGTGGGGAAAGGGTTTAAAACATAGTTTAGTCACCTACTAGATAAGATAAAATCAAAATTTTTAGGATAAGCAAACAGTTGAAAGAAGCTGCCTAGAGCAGTAATTAAAAAGCAGTAATTAAAAATCTTGAGATAATTATTTCTTGTTTATTCAATGAATGTAAATGTATTACATTACAAATCTATATATGAGTGTAGTAGCACTTCATATTTCAAGGTATTGCAAGTCCAAAACACTCTTTCCACCTGTGACTCAGAAAGGCTAAATCTCATTCCCAGTGTGGCGCTACTGACATAAGGTAGACAGAACTGCCCCCTTTTGTGATTTGACAGAAATCTTCTGCATGTTTCTGGCTCTGCTGAGTTTCTGGATTCATTAGACCCACTGAGATTTCTTCCTTTTGAAAAAGCAGCCACATTTGATCTTTCTTAGTTGATGCACATCATTCCTTATGTACACTAACTTCAGCTGGAAACAGAAAAAACTTTTTTTTTTTTTTAGCTGATAAACACTAATTATTCATCCGGCCAGACACATAAACCTGAAACTTAACTTCAAATATAAATATTTGAAAACACTTCGGGTGCTGTGTCTGTCTTCTGCCGTCTCCTTGCCCCTGCCACGCCGCAGCTCCCCATCAGATGGCAGCGGCGGCCCGCGGGTGCCGAATGCCGCCCGTGCCTTTCGCAGCGGGAATTATTTATCGGTCTTGGATTCTGCTGCGGAATGCGCCAAGTACACAAACACATCTGTCTTTACACATACTGCTGCCCAATTCGTATTAGTTTGGAAATAGATGATTGATGTTTTAAGACGGCAGAGACATGGCTGATACAATTTTATGGCTCCTGCGCATAAATTGTTTGTATTTTTAATGTCAGCTTTGCCGTAATTAGGATTGCTACAATTAAAAGATCTTCCTAGCAATATTGGATACTGAATCAGAGTGTTGGAATAAAATCAGTTAAGTAATTAAGCTTGCCATTCATCTAGCCTTTGATCTTGCTAGTGTCCCTGATGTGCCCTTCAGAAGAACTGACCTCAATTTCTCTGAAAAATCTGCATTTTGCATAAATTACTACCATACTGTTCAGTAAGTGCCCTAAGATGTTGTCTTTTCTGCTTGCAGAATAAACAAACTGGGGTCAGGCAGTGATTTTGAAGCTTACTTCCAGCGACTGGGAATTGCATCAGGCAGAGCTCGTTACACCAAGAACAGGGTAAGTCTGACAGACTGCTTGAAGAAGTTTGATAGTGCTGAGCAGTCATCCTGTTAAAAGCATTTATTCATAATTAATAAAAAAGCTTCAAAGCATCTTTGACTGGTTTGTATACAGTGATGTTTCTTAATTTAACAAGAAACCTAAACGTTTGGAGAATAAAACATGTTACAGTGATGTGTATATTCTATAGGATGTCAAGTTCACAGAGAGGTATTTATAGAGCCTGATTGAAGGTGGACAGTTTGTTCCACCGTGCTATTAATAGTCCCCTTAATATACAAATCTTCCATAGCTGTGTTCAGAAACAGCTACACAAGGTAAAAAGGCAATGATTGATGACTTTTGCTATCCAAACTCCAAACTGTTTTCACTCTTGGAGAAGGCAACCTCTGTGCAATGGAACTGAAGGCAGGTCTGTGTGGATAGAGAGAAGGAAGCGTGCTCAATCCTGTGCAACAGTCCATGGATTCAGACTGGTTTAATTTTTTAATACAAACACATACAAATCAAGGAAATTAAATTGTGTTTTGTAGCAGATAGCTTTTTTGATTTGGAAACCAAATAAAGCATCAGGGTCATAAAGGGATCAATACATCTTTTAACTGCGGTCAGAATACAGGGCATTGACAAATTTGCTTGCTCTTTTCCAGAAAGCAGACAAATTCAGCAATTATCCTGTTTATCACACTGTGTACGAGACATTTGAGCTAGTGGAAAAATTTTATGACCCCACCTTCAAGAAACAGCTAACAATTGCCCAGTTACGAGGAAAACTGGTTTATGAACTGGCAGATTCCCAGGTCATTCCATTCGACTCTAGAGACTATGGAGAAGCCTTAAAAGGATACAGCAACAGAATTTATAAATTAGCCAAGAAGCATGAGGAACAGCTGAAACTTCACAAAGTATCATTTGGTGAGTAACAGCCACAGGTCTGCATTATGTGCATTAATTAGAATCGTGCAGGGACATGTTACATCTGTCATAGCTCTGCAAATTAACTCCTTTCTTTCCTGTTTGAAATTTGCCCTCACGGTAAAGAGCCTCAATTTTTTTTTTTTTCTAAACACAACACAGGTTTGGCTCATTATTGTCTCGATAAGAGGGTGTGGTGGGTTCAGTGCTGGTCAATTACTAAGGGTTATAAGAATTTTCATGCATATTATTAATTACAGGCCTTATTACAGTGCTGACAGGCAGTCAAGGACGTCAAATGTAGGACAAAGTGGTATCTCAGCCTGGTCCTTACTTTTAAAAAAGAAGACAAGTCAAGTGCTTATGGCAACTGTTTGAAATTGAGGGACATAGGTGTCCATTCCTCTTCATCCAAAACTTCAGCTGACCCTGGGGAGCTCCACCATCTCCCTTAGTGCCTGGCTGCCATTTTTAAGCCACAGGAGCACCTTTCCAGCTCTCCTACATGAATACATCTATTTGCTGAGCACATAGCTCTGGAGCCCATAAAACAGGTCTAAAGCAGCACAGTGCTCAGGATCCCAGGCTGGGATAGCTTCCACAATCATTTTCAGTCTCCTCTTTTTTTCTTCTTTTTTCCTTCTTGCCTTGATCACTCCTTGTGTTTCTGCACCAAGGAGATATTTCAGTCAGTCCTAATTCACTTGCTATCTGATGAACCCATGATTTAGAGATAAATCACCTTTTGGAGATGCAGTCCTCGTTTGGGGCATGTGAAATATTGTAAGAAACTCAAATTGAACCCACATTTGGGGGAAGTTAAAAATTATGCTTGAAATGTCATTAATGGTTTAGGTGAAAAATTGTTGACTATTTTGAGAAGACATCCTTTTTTGTAAAAAGGCCTCTTGAGACAGAGGAAGCATCTTGTTTGATGGATCATCTGGTCTGAGATTCTGTAAAACACCAAGAGTTACTTCAATATGTTCTAGTGTTCACTGCAGCATGTCTTGTAAGATCAAATCTTTTCTTTTTTTTGCAGTAGTAGAGCATCTATCAAAATATCTGTGAAAATATTTATTTTCATTGTTTTTTTATCTATTTTCAGATTAAAAGTTGCACAAACTACCTCCTGACCAATGCATCTATTCTCGTTCCTAGAATTTAGAAGCAATTCTACTTTTAGCTTTTTTTTCCACCCAAATAACACTGAGACCACTCCTTAATAACTTTATAAATCTGTTATTTTGACTATTTTTTACAAGGCATGTTTTTCAGTCTCATCATTATTTTCATGGCTCTTCTCTGATGCCTGATGAATTTTAAATTTTTTCTTGAATGAAGCTAAATTTTCTAATTTTTTATTTATTGTATTGCACCAGAGTACATTAAATAACATAGGTAGGTTTTACAATACTGTGAAAATTAAAGTTTATTTCACTCAGCATTTTCATAGAATTGCTTATTGTCAACGCTGAATGTCAGAAAATTGTTGATTAATCCTAACTAAATCATATAATTGTCCTTCAAAATAATAGATTAAGGTTCTTATTTGCATTTGGATTCACATTTTGGTTGTTTATCTGCAACAATGAAGGCTGTACTTTTTTTTTTTGTAAAATTTGTGCATGTAGTCATATGCTATCAGGAAATAATGTTTTCAAGTGGAGAAAAAAGAAACGTGATGTTTTCTAAAATAACCAACATTGACAACACTGAAGAGCTAGGGAACATGAACACAAAGTTTCTTACATTATTTTTCAGATGGTCTTTTTATTTTTTTTCCCTCTCTTAAATCCCCTCCTACTGCTTCTGAAATATAATCTGTTGCTGTGATATGGCCATGATGTCAGCAGAGCAGGACTCTGCCCCAGGCAGACTTAGAGCTCTTGCCACAGGGTTGTGGACAAGTGTGAATTCTCACCCTTACAAGGTGACGTGTCCCTCTGAGCTGCAGTCTGTAAACAGCTTGCATGCATAAAATCTGTGCCTCCAATTGCACCAACTAAACAACAGCAATAAGACAAAAATAAAGCAAGTGTAGGCTTGTGATGAATAAATAAGTTTGCTAGAAACAGGAGAGCAAATGAGTCTGAGGAACAGCTTTCAATAGCAGTCCTGGGAACACAAAGCCTGTCACGTGAAATTGGATGATAAAGCTATAAACAGTGAAGGGATAATAGTTGCCAACAGAGGACTGGATTTAGGGGATGATCTAATCCTATGTCCCATCTTCCTGCACAGTTGAAGAGAGAATACTCTGGTTTAGCCAAAGTTTTCTGAAACTTGTGGGCAAAATTTACAAGTTTTAAACTGTCTTTCTTTCTAATTGAGTTGAGTGTTGATGGGGCCAGAATTTGGTGTCATAACCTCCACCTGTGATTTATTCTACAAAAATAACTTGCATAAATCAATACTTTTCCCAGGTCTGTATTAAATAGAGCCTTCCACATCACAGCTGCTACTGCCATTAAAAGGAAGGCCTGCTGCTTCTCAAAGTTATTCCACATGTCTTGGATGTACTGGGCAGGAAAAAGCAGCAGCCATTCCTGCCCACCTGCCTGCACACAGTCAGGCAATCCCCTGGGGTCTGAGTGGCAGTGCTGGGGGACAGCATGGGGGAATGTGGCACAGGCACCTCCTGTGCTGCAATTCCAGCGTGCAGCAAGCACAGGACCTGGCTGCTGAAACCTGCTGTGTCTGTCCCTGTGTGCCACGACAGCTGTGCCTTCTGTGCCTCACCTCACACTGCTCAGAGCATGTATCACACTCTCCTGTTGTGCTGTGAATGGCACATCTTTCTCCTCAGCAACATCCTGCTGTTCTTCCACAGCCTTCTGGAACAGCTGGTGTTTCTGATGGAAGTCAGGCTTTTTATACCTGAACACTGCAGTGCATTCGTTTAACAGGAAGCTGCAGAGCTCTCAGTTTGCAACAACAGCCAGTTTTTTGCTTGCAAGGCAAAGGGAAGATGTATGGTTGTGAAAGCTTTCCCAAGCACTCTGCTTTACTGCTAGTCTTATTGCAAAAGGTATTTGCTAGTAGTGCAGCTCTTTAAAGTCTGCACTAGGGAAACTAATCATTATGTAAAAATTATAAAATTAATGCTCTTATATCAGCAAAACAAATGTAGTTCTCCCTCTGGGCAACTGAGAGGTATATTTGGCTTAGTGGATACTATGAAGTTGTTCATGTAGTCCTTCCATTCCTAGATCCTCTTTTTTCTGCTGTGGTGAACTTCTCAAAGGCTGCTTCTGAATTTCACAGGAGACTTGAACAAGTTGACAAGAAAGAGTAAGTCAGAAAAAAAGAATTTTATATATGTATATATTTATGTCCTGGTTTGCCTTAGGTAGCCAGAGTGGCAGTTCTTTATTTTTTCTACTACACAAGGATTCTCTCTGATGAGTGTAGAACAAAGCTCTGAGCCCTGAGACAGGCAGTATCTTTTAAGATGAATTAGCAGATACAGGAATATTTGCTGTGATTGATAATATGAGCTGTAGAGCTTATTACTAGTATCGGGTTGTCATTAAAATTACTGTAATATGTGGAAAGGCAGGTAGCAATGAAAATTAGATTTGGACTGAGATCTGTTTAGACTACACTTGAGTGTTGTAGGTGATGCCATGTGGAGGGATAGACTGTAAGAGAATAGTGCAGAAGGTAGTCTCACACCTGAGGAATTGCAGCTGTACTGATCACCTAAGATTAAGAACAGGCCTGCCCTTAATAGGCCACAGCTGTGTCCAATAAGAAGAAGAGTGCCACAAAAGAGTGGGTTAGCTGGGTGAGGAGAGTTGGAGCTTGTTGGTTGTGCTGTGAAGAAGGAGTCAGTGCTGCAAGGAGATGCCCATGAGAAATCACTGAGAAGGTATGGGACTTTTGCAATATGATGACAACAATGCCAGAACTTTTACTTTCAGCACACTTCAAAGACAGAGGATGATGATTCAGAATATCTGAGATATCCATATGATGCTTGACAGCCTAAGGCCCCTTGCAGGACTCCTGTGCCCTCTGAGTGCAGTCACTGCAGGCCATGTATGGTACCAGTTGTATTTAGACAGCTGAATCCCATCCTTACTATGTTACTGCATAGATTGGAACAGGACTATGGACATTTGGCTTATGAGTAGACACTAAACTTTAGCTGTCTTCATCTGTGTAAATCTTGGTCTTCTCCATTCTCTTAAGTGCTATCTTTCCAGTGCCATTTAATACTAAGCAAGTATCTGACACTCTCAGAAAGTTTCCCATATTTCTTTTGCATAGTGTGAAATGTTGTTTTCTAACACAGAAATATCAATTCATTAATAAAATGTGGATTCAGAATCTCCATTTGCAAAACCTCACCTTTTTCTGTAAACTGTAGACCCTGCTGGTCTTTTTTTTTCTATCAAAAAAAAAAAAAAGAGAAGAAAAGTATTTTAAATGAAATTGGGAGGTCCTGTTTCCCTGCTGTGTGACGTTTCTCTGTTTCCCTCTCCTGCAGTTCAGTTGCAGTGCGCATTGTGAATGATCAGCTGATGCTGGTAGAAAGAGCTTTCACTGATCCTCTGGGCTTGCCAGGAAGGAAGTTTTACAGGTGAGGCTGAAAGTTTCTTGACCTGCTGTCCAAGGCACCCTATTTTTGCAGCTGACCGGTCAGTTGAATTGCTGTATGGGTCTCGCAGCAATTACAGTTCAACACTTTGCTTTAAGTACAATTCAGCGAGTAGTGGACTTTGTTTATAATCCTTAAGGAGAACTACTTTGCTACTTCAGTCTTGTGGAGCCAAATTCATCTCTTTTGGATCTATTTATCAGCTGTGGTTAAACTACAACAGCATTGTACTCTGACCTTTACTTGTAGATGTGCAGTACTACTGCTGTTACAGCTTGCTCTTGTGATCGTCTGCAAAGTGAGGATTGAGTGAAGAATGAATGAACTGTATTGAAAAAAAAAAAGTGAAAAGAGGGTAGAGTAAATGAGAACAGATATGTAATAAGGGTCAGTTGAAGAGAGAAGCCAAGAAAGGAGAGTTTGGAGAGGGAGGGACCTTTCAGCACAGGATAAAGGCCTGTGAACTGTGCTGGAGAGCCCCATCTGTCCCAGTTTTGGCTGCTTCTGTAGGTGCTCCAAAAGGTTAAACCACTAACTGCTATATCCTTTCTAGAAACCCAGGGGTTTTATTAGGAATACCTGACAAGATGCCAGCTTTCAGTGTCAGGGGTGTAAGTACCTCACTTTGCTTTCAGTATCCCCCTTTTCCTAACAACTGGATATGTCTGACTCACTGATGGATGGCTTTCATGCCATGCCAGAAGTCTTTCAGGCAGGTAGAACTGGAATCACACTTCCATACTCCTTGGATAAACTGTCATTCACACTTTGAGAAGAATTAAGTAATTTCTTTCAAGGAATTTTCTATTGGGTGTTGGGTATCATTTGGAGCTGTATGGGGTTTTTGGTTTTTTTTATTAGCTCTTACTGGTTTGCATTTATTAATGTAATTTTAATGTTTCTTTTCATTTGGAAGGACTTTTTCACATGGTGTAAATGTGCTTTGATACTTCATAGTTAAAATAAATTTAATTGCAGATCGACAGGTATTATTAGGAAAAAAAAACTATACCAAAAAATAAGATTGATATCTTGTGCAGTTCTGATCCATTATGACCACTTCTCAATAATTCATGCTTTTCTCAAGAATTTGCCCACAGATTTTTTTCTCCCTCCTTTTACATTCCTTTCCCAGGTAAGTAATCTGCTGACCATCATGCAGCTACTTAGCTGTTTTTGAGGTTTCTACTCCATTTCTCACAACACACCTATAACTAGTTTTATTCATATAGTACACATACAATGAACACACACCCCATTAATAGTTTCTTTTATTCAGGATAATTGCCTTTTTCTTCTTTTCCCACAGACATGTTATCTTTGCTCCAAGCAGCCACAACAAATATGCAGGAGAATCCTTCCCAGGAATCTATGATGCCATGTTTGATATTGAAAGCAAAGCTGATCAACGTGAAGCCTGGGAAGAAGTGAAGAGGCAGATTTCCATTGCAGCCTTCACTGTGCAGGCAGCAGCAGACACACTGAAGGAAGTAGCATAAGATGAAGGCTTTGAAAACTCCCACAGCAGAGTGTGGCACACAGAGCTGTCAGGCTGCTGCAGTGTCCCAGTGTCCCTGACTGCCTGCCCTGCCTGAGTCTCCAGCCTCCCAAACCACATGGCAGGTGAGCAGAGCTCTGTGCGTCAGAGAACTCCTGAGCTAGGAGTTGCTGCATCTCTGCTACTCACAGAACTGTAGCTTCATGAACAACCCTGGGTGGAAGCAAATTTGGGTGTGGGGAGAAGTGGGAAGGGGGGGAAGCAGGAACAATCAGTTTCTGATTAGAATTTTCTGAGAGATCTACCAGCTTTGAGGACCCAATGTTTTGGATGTAAAGTTGTGAAAACAATTATTTGCCAAGCTACCTGCAAATTTTGTCCACAGCAGTGATCAACAGCACACATTTTGATGGAAAAAATATAATACTCAGCCTGTATGTCTTGTTCTGATACTTTTAAAATTAAAAGGCATCTCTGCATATAAGAATCTATTCTGCAGAACCGGTGAATGCTCTTTACACTGATTTGCTTTCTTTTTCTTGAAAAAAATAAATAAGTGACTCTCCTACTGGTTGCCAAAGCAGTACTGGCCATTCTTGATAATCAAGGAAAACAGCTGCTTATGTGCAGAAATCCAAAAGCACGCTTTCAGTGGAGTGCACATCCATCCCTCTGAAAGTCTCTGTGCATCTCCCTCCTTTGGAAAAGTGCAAATCTCTCTCCCTGCTCTTTTTGGCACCTTCTCTAGTTCTGAACCCATGGCAGCTTTTGTTCCTATTTTCTCCCAGGCAATCTACTTCATATTTTTTCATCTGAAGGAGCTGGAGGGCACTTACTATTAGCATGGAGCTTGAGACCTGAATGACATTTCCCAGTAGGAGCTGATTTTACATTCAAAGAGGCACTGAAATGCTTGAGAAGGCCAGTTATACAAAACTGTTTAGTTTGTATAAAAAGAAAAAAAAAAAATAAGATTTCTTGCTTCATTTGCCCTTTAGGTGTAATTTTCATCTACATGCTTTAAAACTAATAAAATTGCTAGAATTTTACTGAATTAAATTCCAGCTTGTGGAAACTGACATTAGCCAATTTCATCTCTTATGTAAAATATACTACACTTTTTCTCACTACCATAAATTGCACCATGTTGTAGGAATAAAATCCTAGTTTTATGGGGAATAGAACAGATGTGGCTCTAAAAAGGAGAGAATTAGAAAAGCAGGCCAGAGTTGCTGTTGTCATCTCAGATGCCTTGAATTCAAACACGAGAACAAGAAATAACTTGTGGGAAGTTGTTTTGGGGGATATATGCCACCAAGAAGAGAGGCTTTCACTGGCATCGCCTCCAATATGCCTCTGTGAAAGATGAAGGATTGTGTGCTTGTGGATGTTTTTCTCATACTTTACTGCTCAATTGCTTTTCACAGATCAAACCTTAGGCACATGAGGAGGAAATTACACTTCCACAGTCCATGCTTTACCACTTCTGTTGGGAAATGGAGTGCAAAACTGACCTTGCTAGCACACACATAAGAGACAGGAGTAGCTGATGCTGGGGCACAGAACAGGTGATTCTTTCCCTCTCCTCTGGCAAGGCTCCACCTGGAGTGCTGCTTCCAGCCCTGAGGCCCCAGCATAACAGCCATGTGGGCCTATTGGAGCAAGTCCAGAGGAGGCTATGAAGATGATCAAAGGGCTGGAGTATCTCTCTCATGAGCACAAGATTGAGATGGCTACGGTTGTTCAGGCTCCGAAATGGCAGGCTCTGGAAAGACATTATTTACAGCCTTTGAGTAGCTAAAGAAGGCTGAAGAGGGATTATTTACAGGGTTGTGTAGTGATAGGACAAGGGGGGATGGCTTCAAACTGGAAGAAGGTGGGTTTAGAGTAGAAGAAATTCTTTACTGTGAGGGTGATGAGGCACTGACACAGGTTGCCCAAAGGTGTGGACGCCCCATCCCTGGAGGTGTTCAAGACCAGGCTGGAAGGAGCTCTGAGCAACCTGAGGTCCAGTGGAAGGCACCTCTGCCCATGGCAGAGGTGCTGGAACTAGAGGACCTTTAGGGTCCCTTCCAACCTAAATCATTCTATGATCCTATGAACAGTGGATACATTTTTGTTGTTCTCTTTACTTTTACCTAACTGGGGACACTCACAGTTTTCATCTCATCTGTAGCTGAACCTACTGCTTAAGAATATCTTGCAAAGATGTGACTGGTACATAACTTCACTGGGTTTTTCTTCCCTTTCTTTGAATCGTGTGCCCTTTCTGCTCCATCATAACTCTACATTAACTGCAATTGGCAGTACTGAGTGTGCCCCCAAGGGAGGGTTAGGATATCTAGACGGTAGAAAAAAGCCATGAGTGCCTCTTCCTCATGAGCAGCAGCCAACTTTGGATCTGCCACTGGTTGCTGCTGAAGGATCATCAGAGTATAAGGCAAACAAGGAGCTTCCACATTGTAAGGAAATATTTGTTGAAACTTCTTCCTTCATTTACAGAAATGTATAAACCAGTGAACAAATGTTTCACCAGCAAACATAACTCTTTCAGTGGTAGCTAGCCTTTGAGGTTCTGTACTATTACCTTGCCGCTGCAAAAGAGCATACACTCTCTCCTTGCTTCCCTGTGCAGTTTGAAGCTGTAAGAATAAATTACAGCTCACAGCAGGCTGAATGCACAGCTGGCATTGATTGCTTTGTTCCTCTTGTCAACTTAATTGATAACTGTGTGAATGCGAGATTCATCATGACCAGCTACATCCTGAGAAGTACACAAAATATATTAAATCTATTTCCATTCCTGTCTATAAAGTTCTACTGAGGCAGTGATATCCAAACCCTTAAAATAAGGAAACCAAACCACTTATAAATTGCTTATACTAACTAAATTCCACAAAATCCCTTATTCTTGGTATTTTAAGGATCAGTTACTCAGACCTCCAATTGTCTTTCCTTCCTCAATGTGTAGAATCTTAAGTTTTATAGATAAGCAAACAGGACTCTGTTGCTCTCCCCCAGTGCAAAGAGTAGCTCTGCTTTCCCATAATTTTAAAGTATGAGAAGGGAATTTTTCATAATCTTTACACATGGGTAACACTATCCTTCCCCAGTTCCAGTTGCCCAGTTGCTTCACTCAGCCTGGCTGAAACAATCAGTGAATCCTATGAAGGGGAGAAACTGACCCTTCAGCCTAGTAGACTGGAGCTGCAAAACAATCGGGCAAAATTAAACTTGGATGGATCAAGTATCGCTTGGATATCTGGGTTGTCAATTTCCTCTTTATAAAATCAGTTCCAAAGGGACAGTGCCTGGAAGTTTATTTCTGCTTGGAAACAAACTTTTTAGCAGGACCTGTTGCATTAGTCCATGAGGTAATAATCTTAAACTGGAGAAGAGTCAATTTAGATTAGATATAAGTTGGATTTTTACAATGCAGGTGTGGAAATACCAGAACAAGTCGCCCAGATTGATGGTAGACACCCCATCCCTGGAAACATGCAGGATCAGAGCTCTGAATAACCTGATCTAGCTGAAGATGGCAATGGGATTGGACTGGAGAGCCTTTAAAGATCCCTTTCAACCCAAACCTTTGATCCTATGATTGAGATTCTCTTATGGTTGAAATACCTTTGCCTTGACTTTGGAAAGAAATCTGTAACCTTAGGTGCTGGAATCTTCAGGTGACACTCTGTCAGACTCCTCTGGGGATCCCTCTCTGCAGCTGGCAGAAATTGGACATGCATGACCTGTTTTTTCCTCTCTAAATTCCCCTAGTTTTATTCATAGGATTTCAGTGTACAGTTAACAGTGCTACTGAAAAAGCTGACTTATGGTGAACATCAGGAACTTCCCTATGGCAGAGCAGAGAAGATAACACTAATTAAATGAAATGCAGAAATCTTGCTTCTGCTGTTCAGAGCAGAACCAAAGTGTTCTGTTCCTCAAAGAACAGCACCTGCTCATATAAAGTGTCCTTAGAGAAACCAGCAGGAGCTGAATTTAGCAAGTAGTCTTTGTTAAGGTAAAAGATTGCTCCCATTACACCACTGAGACTTGTGCCAGTTAGAATCTATAAGGTCAAGGATGCTCCTGTCAGCATCAACAGTGCTTCTCCTGATGGATGCTGCACCCTTAAACATCATCTTCAGCTCAGGGAGCTCAAGGAATCTAGGAGGAGTAAGAGTGCTTTGTTAGGCACCTCATGCAGGAGGAGCTGGACCTGGTTCAATTAAACTCCAAACATGTTCCAACCTTTCATTAAGGGAAAGAACAGGAGAGGCAATAATAGAAAAACATTTCACAGCAGGGTATCGGATAAGAATAGACTTGCTAAGTTTACATGGCACCTTCCCCAGATGTGCTTTGCTAGCCTGCTGACAGTGCAGCTGACATGTTCCTGATGCTGCCATCCATACTACTTCCAAACATGGCTGTACTCTTAGAAGGAAACCCAAGTCACAGTTGCTGGACACAGTGACGGTTGTGACAACACACCCTTATGTAACCCCTAAGAAGCAGGAGTCCAGGCAGAGGAAACATGGCCAGCTGTGAACACTGAGCACTGAAAGATTTAGATCTGAGGTCACTCATCCCTTCAGATATTTCTGCAACCACCACCCCCCTACTGAAGCATTGCTTTTGTTTTCTCAGCTCTGTCTCCTAAACCATATTTCCATATTCTCCACCAGAGCCTGCATGCCTGGACAGCACCTGCCTGCACTAAAGCTCTCTTCAGTTTACAGCACACACCATATTATCCTGGCACTACCCTTACAGCAGTGTGGGTACTGACAGCAGTGATAGTGCTGTCCATTGCCATGGCAGAAAAGTCACACATAAGCATCCTGCCAATCTTATTACAAGCAGAAAGAAATACACTTTAACTAAAGACAGGTTCGTTGTTGGAATGCTGGAAATCTTAACTGTGTGATTGAAGAATTAATTTCTATTATTAAAGGAAAAAAAAGAAATTATAATACAAACCTTTCAATGGAAAAGCAGTTATATTTATAAGTGGTTTTTCTTCCTGGGATCTCCATTACCCAGCAGTGCCTCTTCTCCAATCATCCCATATCAGTAGTCCTCTACACCACACCCCATGTCTCAGTTTTCAAGGCCCCTGCATGTATCCCTCTGCAACAGGGCACTAGAGTCAGCAGTATGTTGCTCTACACAGTAAACCTGCTTTTAAAAGTAAAACTACTTTTAAAAGTAAAACATAGTAAAACTACTGTTCTAGTAGTTATTTTAAAAAAAAGTGTCTGTAACAAGCAACTACAGAATGAGAAACAAGGTAAACCAAGTAAGACAAGAGCCACCTGGACATGGGAAAAGTTTTAACAGCCAAACAAGCCAGAACAAAGCTGCAGGCAGGTTAAAAGAAGATCAGACAAAGCAAGCCTGGCAGGTTCTGGAACCCTGCAGAGCTGGAATGAAGCTTCTGCCACACTACCAGCCACAGGAATCCCGTGTTCATTGGACTGTCAGCAGAGATTGGCAGCTGGGGACTACGTGGGGGAGGGTCCCAAGTTTTTTTAAGAAAAATCATTAAGCACAGCTATTTATCCATAGTCATATGCACACTTAAGTGTCCAGTCCTGGTAAACCTGAGAAATGGATGAAATTAACCCAGCTTTTCTTTCTGTATTTTCAAACCACCTCTGCTCACCCAATTCAGCCTGACAGGAGTTTGGTTTTGCAAACACCATTCTTGTTATCTGTAGTCTGATAAAAAACAACCTGCCTGAGGACCAGATATTTGTATAGGATTCAGAGTGCGACTGCAGGACTTGGCACTTGCCTCTCAGGCAGCATTACACTGTTTTGTACTAAAACACAATTACTAGAATATGGAGAACCTCTGGCAAAATCTTTCAGCTCTCTAAAAGCTACTGCTCAGTCTGCACAAAACTATACTTCAAACTTCAGTGAAGAACATCTGCAATGCATGGAGGAAAAGGGAGGATGTACAACACCACAGGTTGCAATACACTCCTGAATAGTTATTACGCTTACTGAAGTACCCTTATGGGGCAGTTTAAGGTAAAACATATGTGCATTATATAATACAATTGTGAAAAGCAGAAACTCACTAAAATTACACATGGTTTAGCTTAAGAATTATGTGCTCAGCATTTGGGTATTACCACTAAACCACACTGAACCTTTGGGCACTTTTCACCGTGCAAGTCCCAACTGTACCCAAGTCTTCAGGCAATGTGAGCCAACACAGCTGTTTAATTATAAATACACATGTTGAGCTTGTTGTTGAGCAAAACAAGCACTGACCAATGTCACTGTGATCTCACAGCAAGTAGGTGAACCCTTACAAAGGTATGTGAGAAAAGTATAAAACACTGTTAAGTTCAGCTGTTGGGAGTTTTCATTTGCATCATCCTTAGCATGTCTTCTCTGAATTATTTTTCAATAACAAACATGTGACAATCTTTTTCTTTAAAACTTATTTTCAACTACATTTCAATATCCTCCATTCATTGTACCAACCTTCTCTTCTTTACAGCTGTTAATTGCTCTTGGAAAGCACAAGCATCCCACTTAAGTTATCCAGTAAAGTAAAACTCTGGTAACAGCAGAGCCAACAAGCTTCCAGTTCACAAAGCTGCAGTTAAAGAACTTAAACTACCTCTTTACTGTAGGCTTTGAACATGAGTTGACACTCGAAATGTTAACTGCTTTCACTATGAGCAGAACGTTTAAAATTTGGGTTATGTACATAATGATATAACCTGATTACCAGGCATTCCCTTAAAAAAACCCCTAAATTAAGCCCCTTGGGGTATAGAAGCACACTGCATTAACTCCGCCTTGTTATACACAAGCCTGATTTCCAATTAAGGAGGAACAAATTAGGTTAAACACATTAGGCTAGAAGTATATTAGGTTAGTCTTGTCCCAAGCATGGAATTCAGTAATAATATTGCAGTATCAGTATTTATCATAGGTTTAAATCACATTTCAGAGAACAAGGTTTCTGGACTAAAAATATTTCATAGATCATTGTAATGTAAAAGATCTGCCTCTAGGTAGCTCTAAATGAATTTTGTTGCAATGCAGCTTTAAAATTTAACAAGGAACTAATTCTTCAAATACTTGTTTCTAGCAGGTAACAAAAATATTTTATTCAAAAGGATGCTTAATTTTTTGCTTAACACTCATTTGACTGTGGATTAGTTTGTAATGTCTGTGACAATACTTTGGTTACTCTCTGGTCAAAACATCTACACAAACTTTGGGAAAAGCGCAAGTATTTATTACCACAGAAGATATCAGGCTTCAAGAGGTGAACCCTTTTCTACACTGAATGAATGCCAGAGGTTTTGGAAAGTTAATCTTCTTCTCCTAAGAAACCAGAAAAAAAAAATCAAAGCAACAGTACCCTCAGCAACTTTAGAAACAGCCACCGTATCTGGAATTATTCCACTTCCGTTAAGTTTGTGACAGCTCAAAAGTCTTGGACCTGAACTATTTCTGTGAATGAGACAGGCCCCCATCTCAATACCCACTCTCAGATTTCTGCAAAACTCATATCCTGACTGGGCTGTAGCTTTAGAAAGCAACAAGCAAAGAAAGAAACAACAGGTGGGAAAAACCCCTTGGCAATGCAATTTCCCTCCTATTTAGACTTACATGTGGAAAATGTCCACTTACATTTTACTTCAACAACCATGCTGCAAACTAACAGGGAAGTTCACACCCATAACAAAAGCAGTCAAACACAAACCCCAAATGCAGCCAGCATGTAATAAGAATTTTATTGGATACATTTAGAAAAAAAACTAGAGCATGAAGACACGAGATTAATTTCTGCCTGTAAGTTTTGTGAATGTGCAGAATCAAACAGCCATGCGAAAAGTCATCTCCTCTTCAACTGTAATTCAAGACTCTTATAATGGCAAAATTATTACCACCCTTAAACAGTGTTCCAGACACATAACTCATTACTTAAAAAAGGATCTCCTTCCTAAACAGAAGTAAAAAAAAATTAGTAGCAAATCGGGAAAGACCAATCATTAACAGATACAGTATTTAATCAATACTCATGCCATGTTTAAAGAATGCAAGCCAAAAATGGATCATTTGTAGAATAGGTATATTTTTTTCCCAAGGAAAAAATTCCTAGTAAAACTAATTCCTAAACTACTGAAATGGTGACTTGATAATGTACACAATCCAGAATACCATCCAATGGAAGATTTTTCTGTCAAGTTGTATCAGCACCTAAGAGTCAAAGTAGCTGACCAGCTCTGTGCTTAGCAATGTATTAACATTTCACATAAATTTCAATTCCTCCAAGAAATGTTGTTACAGATACATGACCACAGAATTGTTAAGATTGGAAAAACCTCTAAGATCACCAACCACAAGGTAGCACCACCACTATGTTCATTAACTCATGTCCTTAAGCGCCACACCCATGTTTTTTTAACCACCTGCAGGCATGGTGACTGCACTGCTTCCCTGGGCAGCTTGTTCTAATGCCTGACAACCCCTTCCATGAAAACTGTTTTTCCTAAAATCCAATCTAAATCCCCCCAGCACAACTTGAGGCTGTTTCCTCTCATCCTCTCTCACTTTTTACCTGGGATGCAATGTTAGATAGGAAATATGTTAAATAGGAAAATGGGCTTATACACGAGGGAAAAGATAAAGATTTCTGTCATAAACTTTTATACCCATGCAATTTTTTGTATTATAAAGAGATTGTGAAGGTGAAATTATACATGCACCTGGACAGTAAGCTCTGACTCAGGTAACATGCTTGTGTAACACATAAACAACCCATACTGAAACACACTACAGCTCTTAAACACTTATTTATAAAAATATAGTTAGATTGTATCAACTTAATTTGATAAATACAGCACAACATCCAAGAGCATGAAAAAAGGATGAATTTGACACTGAGTATTCCTGTTCATACTGGTTTGCAATATAGTATCATATCATTAGACAGGTGAATGCCTGTGATCAAATATCACTTTGCTTACTTGACAAATCTTGCTTTTGGGAAAGTATCCATCATGATTGGTTTAGCACATGACAGTTGGCCTTACCTTCTCTCCAAACTCATGAAAGTTACAGCCAAGCCAATATTCCATCAAAGTGTCTGCTACCACTATGCATGTCAAGATGTCATTGCATGAAACACCACGAACAACCCTTGGTATGTTGAAGCTTGTTTTGAACAAATCCTCAAAACACACAAATTCAGTGAGTGATACAGTTCTTGCAGCTTCAGAATAGATGCAGACATATGGTTATAAAAAACTGCTAAGAATTGCTGCAGTTAAATAGACAGCTTATGGCAGTCAAGGCCATCTGAAGGTTTATACTTTTATTTTGAAAAGCATCCCAGGCCACTGAAAGTATGCTGTTATTGTACAATCTATACCTTCTTGCCTGACCAAAGCTGGTGGGGTTTTCACAGGTTCTTTAATTTGTTTGCTTGCTTTTTTAAACAGGTAAGCTTTAAAAGTGGTTGTTTTGCCACTGATGGGAGGAGTCATTATAGAACACCTGAAGTATCTTTAGCTTTGTTCTGAAAGTATGAACAACAGGAGAAGAGTGGGAGGAATAAACAAAAAGCAAAAGCAAAACTTAGGGACTGTGTTCACAGGAGCTTTCTCCCACTTATGGCCAAGGTGACTAAGCTACCAGCAGAACACAGTTTGAAAGAATGTAACTAGTAGTTACAGGATCCCAAAGCCTGCAGCATTCACATGTGATGGCCCATTCATCCACATTTCTCTCCATTTGTTAGTGCGCTAAGGCAGAATACGACTTACTGAAAAACAGAAATTGTTTTCCCAAGGAATTCCATTTTCCATGTAGTTCTTTAAAATAGGTTTTACATTACAAAAACCTAATGCACATGAGGATGCAAATTAAGAGAAAATATGTTTCCCATATTTTTTTAACATATTTAGGATATTTATATATCCATATGGATAGACACATTTGAACTTGCTTGTTAAACAAGAACTTTATCCTGGCATTTAAGCACTACTAATTTTGCTGTCCAAGTTCAGAGTTCTGCACCCACAAACACAGATGACATGCTAGTAGCTACAGCTATCTAGAATTTTTCATCCACTGATGTTCTCAGTGTCACACTAATAAGTGCTCCACTTGTTGGTTCCGAACACATCAAGCAACATCTGTTCAATTTTCAGAGGACCACCTGGCAGGCATGTATTTTATAAGCTTGTACCCTATCACTTTGCAGTACCTGACATTTTCAGATTTCAAAAAAAAAGAGGAAAAAAAAGGCATTATTAGAGGTTAAAAGAATCTATACAGCAGAACTTAGAGCTGAAATTTTTTAAAAGGGCCCAAAGGACCATACAACCATGCTCAAACTAAGTAATTGAAGACAAAGGATCTTGAAATTAAGGTAGTAAAGCACCAAAACAATTTTATGTATGTGTACATACATATATATATCTGTATCACCAGTGTTACCTTCTTGGTGTTCAGGGATGGTTTCTTTGGTAATGTATTTCCTACTACTTTAAGCATGAAGTAGGATTTCAAGTATTGTTAGAGACAAAAATCTGAGTCAAATCATAACTACTGGAAAACAGCAAGATTCTCAGAAATCTGTATTTCACTTCATAATGCCTTTACTACACCCTGTGTTTCTCCTGACACTATTCCAGGTCTGCCAAGGCTGATAGATGAGCATCCACGTATTTAACAATCCACAAACCCTTTTGTTTATGTATACGGGAGTAGGCACAATAAATGGTGTGCATTTTTAATTACTTTAATAGGAAAACATTTTTATTTCAGCTGTGAGCCAAATTTAAGAAACTATTCCAACCAGAAATAGAAAGTAATGTTACTGTGTGTGTTGCTGCCTATATTAAAAAAAAAAAAAAAATCACATTTTTACAGCTATCCTGTTTTCAGCCACACACCTTTACTGATGAACTGAAAACAAAACTAAGGTCTTGACTTCTAATTACAGCCTGCTCAAAAGATACAGTATTCTTTCAAAGTATTTTGAGTCAAAGGTACAATTACAATATGAGACAGAGATTGTAAAGCATGTTGTTTCTCCTAAGTTTTGCCCTGTATATAACTGCAGTTCTTAGATGACCATCCTCAGAGTCAAGAGATACACATATCTATATGGAAATTGTTTTACCAAGACACCTACAGTGTGTCCTGGCTTCTCCTACTACACATATCCATCTACTTTGAGAAGAGTCTTGAGATTTTCAATGTTGTAAAATAGGACAGACTATACATTCTAAAGGCTGCCAAATATATACAGCACTTTGGTAATTTCACAATAGTTTGCTGCTTGCATACTCTTCACAGCTGAAATGCTAAGTTATACAGCCATTTCACTGTCCATTTGCTTTTATATTTAACTACTGAAATAGCAAACGTAAAAGAGTAAAAAAAAAAATCCCTTTTTGCCACCTTTTTTAAAATTTTAACCTGATCTGCTTTGATACATGAAAGACAGCAGGAGCCAGCAAGTACTGAAATCCTTGGAATAACACCATTCATTTCATTCCTACATAAGCCAACAGGTATTGAAAGAAATCTTCGTTTCAGAACACAAAACTCTCCAAGAGTACAACTTCCTATTTCTGTTTATGTAACCTTTTACTCTAGATGTAGAATTACATGCCAATCAGTTCAATCTCAGATTTTTGTATCTGCATTACTGTAAGCTTCGTAACAGTGTTGAATTTAACACAGGCTACCAAACGCATCCAGTCTAAACAGAACAGCTGAAAAACAAAGACACTCACTGTGAACAGAGAGCACATCTACTGGGATAGTCAGTGCATGGAAGGGAAGGTTGCAAGCAAAGGGCAATAGCTGTTTTACGCTAAATTCCCATGGAGACATCGCATCTAGCATAAACATATCCATGGGAGCAAGAGCAGAAATAACTGTTACCCTTTCAAGTTTACACCCCCATTTGCTGTGCGTCAATTTCTTTCTAGAAGGGAACAGATGAACTAGCATTAAAAAAAAGAAATCTATATAAAAGTTAAATATTTGATTACAGTAGCAAGTCACCACTTCATTATGGGAAATAACTCGTCTCTTGGAACTGTTATTGATCCGAACTCTCCTGTTTTGGTTGTGTGTTGGATACTGGTAACTCCAGACTGGCCCATAGCAGGGGCTCTGCTTTTCTCATAGTGAGCTCAATCTTTGTAGCAGTCATGTTCACGTAACTCCTCTTTACATCGATCACCTAGAACAGTAAAGGTATTTCATGCTTTAATTTAACAGACACCGGGGATTTAAGTTAGGGAGTACCTCATCACTAAATTTCAGTAGATGTTTAGGTAGATGAAGATCCCTCTAATATCTTGAAAAATCAAGACTGTTTCCCATTCCCAAGCTTTGGAATGTTTATGGCATAAACATATGCTGATGCATATCTAATATACATTGGCTAACATACATAACCAAGGATTTTCTGCAATACCACTACCATGGCGTTGAGATCAGAAAGGACCTTGGAAGGCCACTTTCTGTACAAAGCAGTGCCCATTATGATGTCACACTGGATCTCCAGGGTCATTTTATTCAGAATTTAAATGTAATTACTCAATGTCATGCAACAGAAATTCTTTCGAAAAACAGAGTAATGAGGAAAACCAAACCATCTTGAAAGAGAAGAAGCTAATGGCTTATGCTTAGGTTTCCTTCTGGGGTTTTTTGTTAGATTTTTTTGTTTGCTTCTTTTTAATAGAAAAAATATTTTTATACTTACTCCCCATAACTTCACACTACGATGAAACTCCTTTTCTCCTTCAAATACAATATGGATATTTACCTAAACAGGAAAAAAAAAAAAACCAAAACAAAAGAAAAGTTTATCATGGCAGTAAAACATCTGACACCTTGAGAATGCTTTAACAGAATATACCACTTTAGGACTTGGATCCTACAATGACCAAAGTGATAAAATTGTCGCTCTGAAATAGAGATGGGTATCTATTTTAATAGATTATGATACAGTTGCAATCAACAGTGACCACTGATATCTTATCATTTTAGATTAAGAAATCAGAGAGACATTTTAACACCTGTTTAATATTAGTAGCTGTGAGACAGCATGAAGACAACAATGTGAAACAACAATGAAGAATGGTATCAAATTACATTAAGTCAAATACAAGTAAATGATGACTCTATATTTATACATATGGTGATGCAAACCCATCATGCTTGAATTTTAATTATGGAAGTCAAATCAAAGATTTTTTTTGCATACTTTATTGCAGCTTTAAAAAAACCCCACACATTAAAGTGCAGATGTCCAAACAGAAGGGAGAAAAAAGCTATACATACTTGAGCAAACACAAATGCCAAGAAAAAGCAGTTACTCAAAAAAGTCTTATGCTATCTCTGCCTTGTAAATAAAACTGAGCAGATTTTCCTAGGTTCAAGTTGCTGAACTTGGTAGAGGCTTACCATTGTGCTATTAGCTTCTACATAGCTCAGATCAGGGACAGAGTTTTTAGCATATACAGAAACAGTCACTTCTCCTCCAGTCTGGTGCCAATCATGCCTGCATGGAACTACTTTAGTACCCTATATAAGGAAAAAAGTACAGGAAAAAAAAAGACTTGGAATTACATTTGAATATTTTTTACAAGATTAACAGCATAAACACCCAGAACTTTTTTAATAGCTAATTAGCATAGCTAATAAAGGACTGTATTCCATCTTCACAGGAGACTCAAGACTCCACTTGCAATTCTTTTTACTAAGAATTTCAGTATCTCCCTCTCAAACAAACTACAACAAAAAAATGTTACTTGGTGGATCAACTTCCTCTCCAAGACTACAGTTAACCAGCAGGTTATAAAAAGGAACTGAACACAGAAAAGAATGCCATGACTCCAAGAATGCTTCATAGTCCTGCAAAAAAAAGTATTACTCTCTGTTCTCTGATGCAGAAAAAGTAAGTAAACTGTGAAAAAAGCCCTCAAAATAAAAACAAAAAGCTAATGTAGAAAAACCCCTTGTTGGATAGAAGCCCATTATCTCAATACACATACAATTAATATACTCATGGATTCTTTAAATGTGGATAAATTCTTTAGTCTTTTTCTACAGTCTCCTGCTTTAGACTCACCATTTCAACTTTTTTTAGTCCCTACTTTCTGCCCTTGCAAATAATTGTTGAAGAAAAATATAAATATTCAAAGCAAACAGCAATTGTAAGATTTAAAAGAAGTAAAGGATTCATGAAGTAATTGCTCTGGAATGAAGTAATGAAACTACACTCCTTATAACGTATCTTTATTTTCTGTCGTTAAACATTCCTGATGTTTGCAGTGTCAAACCCTTTTTGCCTCAGCAACAGACAACATATTCATAACAAGAACTTTTTGTTCACCTGCATCCATCATGTGACCAAATACAATATTCTTAAAGAGTCAAGTACTCCTGTACCACAGACTACTTCACACTCCATGTCTCAGTTTTCCTGCTATGTACATTATGTATCCTCCACCTTATGTCAAAGGTGGTGATCTGTAATAGCTCAGCTACAATAATAATTCAATCAAGCTACAAACTACATTTTAGTATTCAAAATTCAGAATAGCCAGTTACAGAATGCAATCCTAATGCTACTTACTGCATCCTTTTTAGTCCATATGTGTGTTCCTCTTGTGCAGCCTTCTTGAGCTAAAAATGTATTGAAGTCAGAAGTTTTTCTTTTACAACAGCTCCAATACTTCATCCTTGAAAGTTTGCAAAGTAATTAACAAACAATATTTAGGACACTATTTACAGTGAACATTTAAGCTCTTTCCTTTATGCAGTATTACTGTTACTTCCATATACTCTTTTCAAGCATTGTCATTTTTGACAGAAGAGGGAATAGAGAATAAATCAAGACAACATTTACAAAGAAAGCAAGAATACACAATAAACTAGTTAAAAAAACCTGAAGTTAACTGAATACTAACCCTTCACAGAACACAGGTACAAAAATGGAAGTTAGCTGAATACTAACCCTTCATGGAAAATAGGTACACCAGAATGGTATATACATACTTCTTCTGTGCTGTGTGGTCCTTCGTATGTCTGGTGGGACAAAGCATTTAAAGTGTATTACTGCTACAGGATTTGGAGCAAGGAATAAAATAAAACACAACAAAAACCAGAAATAATCACCAAAGTATGACAAAGCTTTTGGGTAAATACTCTAGATTTAATGGCTTGTTCTAGCTTTTCAAAGTAAGTGTTCAACCTTCCTTCACAGAAGGTTCTCTGGCACTGCTAAGAAGCTGTACTTTGTATTAATTCAATGGCACACATCAGTGGTGACACCACCTATGCTCACAAAGGTTACTGCAGATCCTCATAGAGATTTTTGTCTTTAAAATACTCTGAGCATTCAGAGAAAACAAGAACTTAACTTGAAAATAAATTAAATTTGTCATTCATAAAACACATGGATTCTCTATAGAAAGTAAAATAAACAATATACAACTTAGCCACAGAATATCAGATCAGTTCTTCCCAACACAAAGACTGCCAAAGTTCTCCCACCAGCGCTTCAGTAGATAATGCAAAATCTGCCAGGTAAAATAGCTATTTAAATTTTACTGTCCCATTTTGCACAAAACAAGCCTGTCAGTGTAACTTTCACTTAAAATGACTACATAATATAATGACTAATTTTGGTACTAGAAGTGTTAAAACACTGACTTTTTAATTCTTCTTGCAGGAAGCATTAACTGTTAAGATCTGTAGATACTTCTTATCTATACACATTATCAAGAGCAACCCAAGTGTTATCAGTAAGCCACCTCTCACCAACACTATATTTATTATGTTAAGTTGAAACACCTCAGTACCATGGATTTGACAAGCTTACTAATAAGAAGTTCATGAAAGGTTTAAGAAAAAAAATCTTTGACTTTCTGTGAACAACTCACATTTGTTCATACTAAAGTATGTTATCAAATATGCATTTGTTAAACCCAATGGACTTTGTGCCTTTTCCAAATTAACTTGTAGCACACAAAAAACCAAAACTGCTCACTTAATAGCTGAGCAGTGGCATTTAGAGTACAACTGAACCACTTACTTTTGAACAGCCTGCATTTTTACATGCCGTCCCAATCTTGATTTCATCACTATCTTCCTCTGTAAACAGATTATTAGAGAAAATAGCAAATGAATTGAATAATTGACTGAACACTTTGCTTTTATTATGGACTAAAATGAGCCAAGGAGGAGATTTGAAAAATCTTCCTCTTCAAGATTCTATTTTCTGCCTGATAGTAAAATCTGCTAGAGAGGCAGAGAGAAAAATTCCAAATGCTGTATTACCTATGCATCAAATTCTAGGCTCTGTATCTTTACACATTTTAAGTGGGGTAAATAAAAAAATATTAAGAGGATCATTACAATCACAGGGGAAGTGAACAATCATTCACCTAGTTCAGTTTTGTAAAACTAAGAATGTAAAAGGCTTCAACTGCTGTCTATAAATACACACAAGGAAATAATTTGGATACCATGGAGAAAGAAGAGCTAAATTAGCTTGGCACAAGAACAAAAGAGCATAAAATAGCCACAAGCAGAGGTTGAAATTATAAAGTTACCTAAGGAGCAGTGTAGTTCTGGAACCAAATTCCAAATAAAATGTGGGAAGAAGAAAGAGGAAAAACAGACAAGGGAGAACCGACTAGTCTTCTAAGGAATTTCACCAATTTATGAAGGCTTTATATTATACTGTCTCTGCAATAATAGGGAGTAAAGTTCATTTCTTGGTAACTCTGTCAGTCACACATTCAGAAATGGATGTTCCCATTACATCCATTCTAACCACAAAATCTTAGCAAAGACACAGTTCAAATAATGCTAACGACAATGAACTGCTCCTGACAACCAAGTCTCCCATGTTACCCACATCTGAACTTCAATCATCATTTCCTGGACTGGAAGGTATTTCAGATTATTAAGAAAAAGAACATAATTACAGGAAACTATCACTTCAGAAATGACAAGATCAGCATTTATTTTTGTGACACTTAGCATCACATACCTACTTAATCTCCCTGTCTCCTTACCTTTTCTCCCTTCATTTTCTGATGACAGTTTCAGTTTATCGAGAGCTTGTTTCAAGGAAGCTGACACTTTCAGCTGCAAATTTGTCATTGGCTCATCTGGGCTAAAAAAATCCATGTATTAGTGTCAACTTACTTCATAAGAAAGAATTTAAAGAAGACAAAGTAGTAACTTTTAATCTTCCTACAAGCTCTTCCTTTCAAACCTCCCTTCAAGAAACAAACTACACTTGTAAATGCCAATCTGAACTGTTTATGAAAAAACAGACTAGAAACTTAGAAGGCAGTCTTGGCTTTCAACTGGAAATCCTATATATTCTACAAAAATAAAAATAAATCAGAGATACTAAGGAATTGAAATACAAGCATTCAAAAACTATTTTTATTACTGTTTAAAACACTTAACACAGTTTCTAGTGGCATTTTAAGCTATGAGGTTATAGACTTCAATTTTTGCTTCTTGTGTTGAAAGATCAAGTACTTCTTTGTCATAACAGAATTCTTTTCTCGTATTTTGAAGCTCAAGATAACAACATCACTTCTACCAAAACCATGGTCTTCTAAGGTTAATTTCAGAATTTCATGAAATGTACAACACTGAATAACCAAGCAAGCTTTAACCTGGCCAACTGACTACAAATTTGGAAAACCTTAAAGTTCCATATACCGTACCTTGGTCTCTTAATTGTTTCCAATGGTTTTGGTGCCTGAATTATGTGTTCTTGAAATTTGGGTTTCAGTTCAGCTAGCTCCTTTCGCTCAGAGGTAGTTTTGACTTCTGGTTTAACAGGCTCAGGAGGTTTCTCGCTGTTATGGAAACCCTTTGTACAGCCCTATTGTGGAAAGCATATGTTTTTATTTATATATAAATGCAGCGTAGTTCATTCGCATGAAAAATTAACAAAAACTGCAACAAGTCTTCTTGACTCTTTCTTCAGCTCCATCTTTTCCTGTAGCCCACTCTTAACACTGGCTGCAAAGGAAACCCTACCACTAAAGTGGAAAATATTCTCATTTTCGATACAAGTTAAAAGAAAAATGCATACTTTCTGTAGTCAAGCAAAGAGGCAATAGATGCTGACCACCCTTTTTATTAGCAAGCAGTTCTATCCAAACCTATTTTGATAATTCTAACAAAGCTTGAAAATGAGCTTTGACTTCAGCATTATATGAAAAAAAAAGAGGATATAAGAATTAAGACCGTTTCAACAGAATTAATTTAAAACAGAATTAATTTAAAACATGTAAGCACATGCACCATTTAATATTAATCACTATCACTTGACAAGTATAGAAATTGTAAATAATCATGAGTACATACCACAATGCTTAAGAAGTCAGAAAAGTCTGTTGTTCTCCTCTTACAACATGACCAACCCTATAAACATTTTGGAAGAGAAACAACATAGGCATGACTACTGAACTTGACAACAGCTTTAAAAAAGCAAAATATTTATTATATTTCTTTAAAAGATGTGGCATATCAAAATTAGCAATTGTTTCCTTCCCTACTGTGGACAATAGTATCATCTGCATTTTTAAAAGTCAGAGAAGTTTTCTAGTTTGCTGGTGCTGCCTTAATCAGAAAGTTCAATAAATGTGAGGCAATACTTCCATGACAAGTTAGGAGCCAACTCTGTGCAACGGAAAACAGAAATGCTACTTCATCTATTAAGTAACACATAAGCAAAACAAAGACTACACCTGAGACCAGGCTCATCTGTGACTCAATGTTCAAGGCCTTCTTCCAAAAATGAGAGGGATTTTTTTTTCTTTTTCTTGAGCACCACTCAGATCTTTCAATTTCTTATTTCCCACCAACAGAATTGGATATGTGCATTGCACAGCTATCCAACTACATCAATCAAGAGCACTTTTTATTATATAAACCAGAAATTCAACTTTAGAGCAAATTGCCTTGCCACTGTGAATAATATATCTTAGAACTCAAAGAAGCTTATTAGAGGCAACAGACTGACTAATGCACCACTGCTTTGAAAGCTTAAGTGGTGCAACACAATGGGTTTTAGGTAGGTGGTTCTAAAATACCCTCAAAATATAAACTATTTCCACAATTGAGGAGACAAAAGGTTCATCCTGCCCACCTAGATTATCTAGAACTCATAGCACGAAGAAAACCGCTCATTTGCAATTATGATAAATTTTTAATTAAAAGGCAAGAGGCAGGATAAGGAGAAGGGGGAAAGTGGTACTTGTTTGTAAACAGTGAGTATGTAAGAGAAAGAGGGAGTAAACATAAGTTTTTGAGCTAACTGAATAACTTCTCCCTTCATAATTATGTAGAAGATTTTTGTACTGTGCTCTGAGTACAGCTGTAATTTTGTACAAAAAAATTTACCATTGTCTAAGCAACTGTAAAGTATTTGATCTAAGAGTATTTGCCCCAATTTGCCAGTGAAACACGATGGCTGATTCCAGAGTCAGGTACTGCAACATAAGCAACAGCTCACAACAAACACACTACCCAGCACAAATGCAGAAGCTTTCACAAGGCCAAAAGACACCACATTGTTGAGATGAGATGCACTTCCAGTAGAAGTAGTTCTTAAGTACCAAGAAAAAAAACCCCACTCACTCCCTCAAAGCTCAGCTAAACAGCAGTTAAGTGTTCTAAGAAAAGTCACTTAGGCTACATCAGTATCAATAAAGTGTCAGGCTCCACTTTTGGACACCAGATTTTTGACTACAATTAAATTATTAGAATGATTTCCAGCACTGTTTCAGCAGTTATGTCAGAAATGATCCCCTGTAAGCACTTTGTATGCATCCAGTAGATCCTTGAAGAGGGAAAACAGTTTAGCACAAAACCAAGGATGGGCTGTGCCATCAGCCTAAGCACTGTGATATACCATCACAGGTATATTTAATTCTTCACTGAAGATGGAGCCCAAGAATCCTGGGCAGGTGCATAAGAGGCATGGGTGACCAATCCAAATTTAACCAACATCCTCATTTGGCTGATTAAATGAACATGACTGTTTTTTACAGCAGACAAATGTCACATACACATTAGTATCCTGGCCACATTAGACCACAAGCAGCTGCTCTGAATTCCAAGCAGGTTAATTAATTTAAAGAGTATGAAACCTCTCAATGGCTCCACAGTCCTATTTAGAGGACCTAATTAAACTGCTGAGAGACCTAAAGTCAGTTAATCAACAGGAAACAGTCATCTAGACTTGCACGGCATTTAGACCATATGAGTGGAGTTTTTAATTTCTTTTTCAGGAATTAGTAACTGTGCTTTTCTAATTTCATGGGGTTATTCATGATAGGCTGAACATCAGTTTCTCAACACTGAAAGATCTGAAATTAAAAAGAAGAAAAACCAAGCAGATAATAGATAATACTTAAAAGGACAGTTGCATACTTACTTTGAGAGCATCATGAAAAACAGGCACACCTGGATGGTATGTGCATGAACCTAGAAGACAATGATTATTGTTAATATTGAGGCACACCAAGAATATTTATTCATATGATTACAAACCCAGCAAAAATGCCACATTCACAATTAATGTATGCCATGAGCTGCCCCACCTCCCTGAGGGCACATCATTACTCAGAAAAATCCAGATTCCTCCAAAAAAGCTATCTGAGTGCATATATTAAACACAAATAATGAGGTCTTCTTTCTTCTTAAGGATTATACTACACAAACTAGAAAGCAGGTATCTAAGACAAACTACTATTTCCACGTGGAACAAGGAAACTCTCTGTGGATCATCCCTGGCCTCCATCAGCAATCAGGCCTTACTGGTAATTTTGCAGAAGTAAGAAGGTGACCCTATGGCTACCTGATGGACAGAAAACACTGATTTATCACTTCAAATACATCTATTTGAACTGGATCAGAGCTTTCTGTTGAGAAGTATTCTGTTAAAAAAGTCTCTTGATGCAAATCCTGAGTTCATGATTTGAACCGTAATTACCTTGGTTTTTTTTCAATGTTTGTAGTATCCTAAGCCACCTAAGGATTTGAACCCAAAGGTTAGTCTTCCACACACAGGCAGTTTTGATGCATCAATACTATTTATTACTAATAGATTCTGTACAAACACTACACTGGAACACAACCTCCATTAATGAAAGTGTTTGTATTCACAAATGTTTATCAACATTACACAGCTGTTCTCTTTTACTTGTATTCCTTTAAAATGTAATAAAACTGCTCTGAGTATATAACTTCGCACTGCCATTTACTGCATGGACAGTATTTTACTGGCTTGACTCTAAGCACTATCTTTTAGCCTTTAAAGCAAAATTAGAAACACTTAAAATTAAGTGACACAAACAGTAACAATGCCCATAATAGGAAGCAAAAAAAAAAAAAGTGATAAAGAACAATATGCCTACAGATATTTAATAGGCAAAAACCCCAACCCAAATGGTTTTATCTTTTTTATAAATATGTAGATTTTTAAAGAAACCTCATTTAGTATAATTTTCTTTGATTTTATATTCAGGCCTATGTTTAAAGCACTAATAGAGTCTGAGGGACATCAGTTCCCACTTTAACTCAAAATGCACATATTTTGGGACATTAGTCCTCCAGCAAGGCTTACAAATACATCCATAAACCTCTATCAGTTCCTTCAGTTTCAGGATGAAAACTAATGCTGGTAAACCTTACAGGAAAATTAAAAAGAAAAAGGTGGTTAGTTTGCAGAGAGACCAGGACTTCACTGTTAAATCAAATAAAAATAAAAGCAAAGGTTATTCTTTTCCAAAAGTATGAAAACATATCATTATAAGTACCATGAGAGTAAAAATAAGCTCTGTTTTGTAGCAAAGATTATTTCTGAGTCAGAAGACTTAAATGAGTATTTCTAATTATTCACTAGAGATGCTGTAAGTAACAGCTACCATTTTAGAGACCAGAACCATCACAAAATCAACTAACTCAGGGGTGGCTATGCTCTACCTCAAGGAAGACACAGGCAAGTGCCTGGTGGTCCATCTGGCCAAGTGCAATCCTTTTTCCTCTCTCCCTGGAGCCTGCCCTGCAGTAGGTACCAGGTGGAGCAAATGACAGCCCACTTGGCTGCTGCCTCCTGAGAGCCCTGCATGCTCCAGGAGAGGAGATGCCAGGAGAAGGAGCCCTGCAGTGCCTCAGCAGAGCCAGCGGGATCTGACCACTGAGCAGTCTGACCATTGTGCCTGCCAGAGGACAGTAAAACACCAGCCCATCTGTGCTCACACTGAGCCCAACAGAAAATTAGGATACAAGCAGATAAAAGCATATCCTAGTTCTGATTCATATGAGATCAGATTGCTGCAGCTTTTGGTTGCTATTCTACACTTTCACTGAAAACAAACAAACAAACAAGTTACCTCTCCACTGCTGTTAATACCTTTCCTTTACCAGGAAGACAAAAGTATGTCAAAGCTGTTTTCTCTAACCCTCAGATAATTTTTGGAGACACAAGTACCATAATTTTTCAGGTTTTTGTTTGTTTGGAGCTTTTTTGATGTCAATTTCATAGTCAAACTGATCCTACCATGCACTACTATCACCTTACTGCCTGCATCCTTATTAAAGCACTTCATTAGTCCTTTCATTAAATGTCAAAGTAGAAATTTGTAGGGGTCACCCATATGCAAAACTGGGTTCTCTGCAGTGATCTGTGAATAATTTCATTTACCTTCAGAAATGCTTCATCTAGGACACAGTGATTCCACTACATGTTCTAGCCACTTACTGAAACAAACTGCATGCTATGAAATTGTTTTCCCCAACCCAAGCACCACAGAGCTAGCATATGGCCATGCCAACCTGACCTAGTTTACTACAGCTTGATCACAAACTGTAAAGAAGTGTTACTTTTATAAGGAGCACAGCAGGTCACAAAGTCCTAATAGGATTTCTTTTTTTTAAACAATATCTGGTTTGCCTTTTGGGGAAAAGGGGTGTAGAGGATGGTGGTGGAAGAGAACACTAAATGTAAGCATTCCACAACTGTGCCCGCTTCTGCTGTTACTCACATTAGCAAATCCTACTCAATATGTTGCCCCTCTCTATGCAAAACAACGTAGCTCAGAAAAATAAACACTCTTTATTGCCACGGTTCTAAACCACGAAAAATGCACAAGCTAGAACATGTCAGCCTACTTCTACCCCTGGGGGGGGTCACTAAAAATTAAATTAACACAAAGAGAGGATTCTAGAAATTCAACCAACACAGTTACTCTATAAACCAGGTGAGGGCGAGCCTTCTGAAACTCAACTCACCCTTCTGCACCTCTGCGGAATTATGAAACCCCAAACGACAGAGCTTTAAATACACTTCCCTAGCATTCCCAGCAAACACAGAAGCACTGCAAGCGCTCAAGGCACTTAGAAGAGCAGGCACACGTGTGCAATTCAGGCACATTTAATTACCTGCTGCAAATACACACACTTGAATTAAAAAAAAAAAAAAAAAAACAAAACAAAAACCAAACCAACCAGCCAACCAATCTAAAAACCAAAAACCCGCTGGTAACTGCGATAAATGCAACACCCACAGAGGCCCTGAGCAGAGAAGCCTACGCTGGCCTAGAGAGCCTTTGGCACACATGACAGCGCCGTGCCTGCCCTGGCCCCACACGCGTGTCCCCGGGGCAGCCGCACCCGGGGCCGGCTGAGAGCCCCGCAGCGCCGCCGGGCCCGGCCCGGGCGGGACGGGCTCACATCGCCCCGCAGAGCCCCGGGGCCGCCCCCGCTCCCCGCGCTGGCAGCCAGGGAGGCACCGCGCCCCGGCCCCTCCGCCGCCCTCACCCTCCGTGTTGTTCTCGGGGTCGAAGCGCTGGCCGCAGCCCCGGTTGTAGCAGAGCAGCGACATGGCCACGGCACCTCCTGCCCCGCCGCCCGGGAGAGCCGAGCCCGCTGGAACACGGCGGAAGGAAGAGGGAAGGAAGGAAGGAAGCCGGGCAGCAGCACCGGGGGCGGGGCAGCTCCGGCGGCGGAAAGAGCCGGCCGGAGCCTTCCGGAATCTTCACGAAGCTTCGGGGGCCGGCGAGAGCGGGCGGGCGGCCGCGCAGGCGCTGCTGCGGGGCCGTGGAACCGCCGGAGCTGGGCCCGGCCGTGAGTGGGGCCGCGGCTCTGGGGGAATGCTCGGCCTCCGGAGAGTTCCTGCCGCTTTTATTTTATTTTTTTTTCCCTTTCCTTGCATGTGAGTTTGATTTGGAATGAATGCTTGTGTGTACGTGTTAAATGGTTGTCTCATCTGCACTGAAGCACTGATGCCAACGTCAGAAGCCTATTAGGAAAAACACTAATTTATGTTCTCTTAGCTCCCCGAAAGTTTGTCCGGCTGCTCCTGACAGCTGGCTAGCTTACATATGTTCTATGTAGTGTACATTATAGAGGTTGTATTTAAAATCATAGAATAGTTTGCAGTGGAAGGGACCTTCAAGATCATCTAATTCCAACCCCACCAAGATAGGGAAGGGAACTTCACTAGACCACGGTGCTCCAAGCTCCATCCAACCTGGCCTGGAACACCAGGGATCAGGCATCCACTGTCCCACTGCCTCACCACCCTCAAAAAAATGTTTTCCTACTACTGAGTCTAAAATTTTCAGTTTGAAGCCATTCCTTCTCTTGTCACTACATGCTGTACAGACATCTACATTATTGTGTACAATTACAAACTGATTCCTCCTAGTTAAACACCTACAGCACAGCTTTTAAAATAGAATTGCCCCGGTTGTTTGTACAGACTATGAGAAATCCTGCATGTGTGCACAGAATGAACCAAAAAGTGCTTCTTAAAAAGGAGTTTCAGGATGCAAAAGGATCATCAGGAGACTGCTTCTGATGTAGCCCTGATCTTTTGCACGCTTGTGAGTTGATGCCTGATGGCTGCTGGCATCTTTTTATGTGTGTTGCACATAAAAAAAATACACATTTGTCTGAACAATCGAATATTGAGTGCTTCCCTCTGATCTGCAGCTCCTATTGAGGCTTCTTATAGTTTAAAGAAGAAAAAAACTCCATTCTCTTGCTATTTACCAGAAGCATTTCAATGTATAAATGCAGGTGGTAATAAGAGTTTGGAAAGAAAGGGGATACATAAGAATGCTTCTCTTTCTATATAAAAGCATTTAATTATTTCTTTTTTGTTAGATGCCTTATAAAATAAGTAGAAGATGGACAGAAATGTTGCATATAGGTGTATGTGCATCATTACATCATTACATTATCAATTCTTCATAAGGTGAAGAATTGTTCCTAAAACATAAAATTCATGTTTTGAAGAATTGTTCTTAAAACATAAAATTCATGTTTCCTTGTCAGTGAAAGTGCCACATGAAAATAAAATGTGATTTATATCCATAAAATAAGTTTTGTGGTATTTCTGTGACCGTGGTTGCATTTCAGCCATAGCGTGCAAGCATACATCCATTTTAGAAGGAGCCAACATTTTGCAAAAATGCAAAAAAGTTATGCTTCTGCAGAGGCAGCTTCAATTTCTGTTCAAGGAATATTTTTTAAAAATTCAAGAGGAGTTATTTTAGCAGTGTGGTATTTACTGGATTAAACAGTAGCATTCCTATGACATTAGTAATGGAGTTTGCTTCTAACACTCAGAGGAGACTTGTGAAAAGAAAAATACAATCCATGTGTTCCCAAAAAGTATCATGTGTGTATTCCCCATCTAATTGCTATCTCACTGATATGGAGACCTGCCTTTATATCTTCCAGACAGAAATCAAAAAAGAATGCATTTGCTTCATAATTCAAAATTCTACAGCATATGGCATTAAAGAAAATTCACCTGAAAACTCAGTTTGTTGGTAATTTTAACACACACAGTCAGATCTCTGAAAGTCACTGAGCTGTATCCATCATCTTTGTATGTGACACTAAATAGAATGAGGTGTTTTGTTTCCCAGAACACTATAGAAGCAAATAATGGTTTGTAATCAGCTCTTGAAATTGTGTGTATTCAGCACAAAACAATACTAATTGACAGTATGTAATCCTTATCTCACAGAAGTCTGCACAGCTTCAAAAAGGCATTTTTTGTGCTTGATAGGAAGGCATGAGAGGCTTTCAACACAGTTTTGGAAAGGTAGAAAGGTAGAAAGTAACTTGTTCAAATAAGATTTAGATAATCATCTTGTGGGCATGACAGACTTTAATTTATTCCTATATATTTTGTGTAGAAACTTTTCATTTGAGATTCAGAGTGATAAGGAATAATGGTATAATGGATGATCACTGGATTTTGGTTCCGTAGAACTTAAAATATGAAAAGTATATAGATAATTTTTATGTGTTTTGCCCTTTAGTTTCAGTTTCAAAGTCTTCAAAGTGTTGGATTCCAGAGTGTTAGACAAGCTTTTATTGTGCCTTTAGTGATTGGATCTTGTATTAGGTGTTATAAGACATCTTGCCTGAGAAATAGTGAAAGATTTGTGAGTGCATGCTTTTTATTTTAAGTACATCTGCTCTATTTTTCTCGTGTCAGAAATGTTACAGTTAAAAAATTTTGGGAGCGGTGTTCTACCTTGAACAGACATAACACAGGAGAACATACACTCTATATTTTAGGTATGTATGATAGTAGAGGGATTAATACCCCCCCAACCCCCTTTTCTTCCTTTTTTTTTTTTTTTTTTTCCCTGAGCTAGATTCTGTGCAAAGATTTCCCTGAAAAAAGCCACCTTGAATTTCTACCAGTTAAAATTAATTCCATTTCATCCATGGTTAATGGGACTTAGGTATATTTCCAATGCATTGGAAATGGCATAGCTTCCCTGTAGAACTGGAATCTGTAAAGAAACAGAATGTTTCAGCTCGCTTCTCAAAATGCAGAATCTTTGTAAATTGGATTTCCTTTCCAGTTTGTTGAGTGAGGAGTGTTTCATCCTGGAGTCTTCAAATCAGGAAATGTCCTGATTTTGTGCAGAACTGCTGAATATGGGATTGCAAAAAAGCCCCAAACTAAACCAGTTTTCAGTAAATCTGAAGGAGGGAGAGAAGGTTTTCAATACTCAAGCTTCAGGTGAGAGCTCTGTTGCATCACACCAGAATATTTTTGTTTCTAATCAGAGGCAGAGGGCATTTTGGGCTCCTTCAATTTCCTTGGAACAGAGGGTGAGTCCTTGAAATTTAAATGGATTCTAAGGACTCATTTAAAATCAAGGCAGGTAGCTCTGTTTCAGATCTGAAAATATCAAAATGTGAAATAATTAAACAAATCCTTTCTTTAGGAAGCTTAGCAGACATTTAAAATACAAATGTAAATCCTTGTAAAGCTAAAAGCCAAAAGCCTGCAGAGTTTGCAAGAAACTGTCCTGTTCACCTGAATATGTTCAGATTTGATGGGCAGAACATCTTAAAATGTCACGTTTCATGGCGAGGCAGAACAACTGACTTTTTTGGGAGAGAACACTTTTCTCCCCCTTCTGTAATTTTTTAAATGCCAGGTTTTCCCAGGAGGTAAGAGAGATTAAACAGCATCCGCTTCTAATAATCTGCCAGAGTGCTTGCTGCTAAAGCACGACCTGAATTTAAGTAGATGCTTCATTAAGGCTCACCACCTCCTTTGATATCAGACTTTAGCACAGGCTTGCTGTGCAATTGTTGGAATTCATTTAAGGCAGAATTTTCAAAGGTAATTTTCTAAGTAACCTAGGAGCCTGCAATATCTGGAAAACACTATAATGTTTTAGGCAGTTTTCAGAAGTCTGCTGTCAGGTGCTGCAAAGGAGACTGAAAATTTCATTACTGAGTTCAGTAGGATATGGGATAATATGTTGATGCTTCCTCATTTAAATTTTTCTATGCCTTTGACCTCGCTGCAGAAAGTAAAACCCGTTTGATGCAATACGTACAGCCATTCTCCAGAGTGCTGCTTTGTCATAACTTGTAGCAATGCATGTATTATAATGACCTTTTTCATCCTTCCTGCAGCTGAAACAAGATTGAAATGCTACATAATCTGTGAATTATTAAACATAAATGCTATGTTGAAATTTAAAGAATTCAACTCCCTAGAAGACAGAAAATAGTAAGATAATTCGTGTAGCTCATACAGCACACTAATGCTGTGACCCAAAGCAGTTCAAACACAAAGTTGATGGATTACAGGAATACTGGTGGGAGAAGAAATGAAACTAAATATGCCATCCAGAGGGACTTTAGCAGACTTGAGAGGTGAGCCTGCATAAACCTTATGAAGTTCAACAAGGCCAAGTGCAAGGTCCTGCACATGGATCAACACAATCCCAAGCACAGGCTGGGCCAAGAATGGAATAAGAGCAGCCCTGAGGACTGGGGTGTGTTGGGGGCTAAGAAGTGCAACACAACCTGGCACTCACAGCTCAGAAAGCCAGCCATGTCCTGGGCTGCATCAAATCAGCGTGGCCAGCAGGGTGAGGAAGGGGATTCTGTCCCTCTGTTCTACTCTGATGAGATCTCACCTGCTGCGTTCAGCTCTGGGGCCTCCAGCACAAGAAAGATGTTGGCCTGTTGGAGCAAGTCCAGAGGAGAGCCATGAAGATGCCAGAGGGCTGGAACACCTCTCTTTTGAAGAAAGGCTGAAAGAGCTGGGGTTGTTCAGCCTGGAGAAGAGAAAGCTGCGGGGAGACCTTAGAGCATCTTTACAGTACACAAGCAGGGCTGCATGCTGGAGAGGGACTTTCTACACAGACACGTAGTGATGGGACAAGGGATAATAGCTTTAAAGGGAAAGAGGTCAGGTTTAGATTAGGTATTAGGGAGTTCTTTTCTGTGAGGGTGGTGAGGCACTGGAACAGGTTGCTCAGAGAATGGAAGTGTGAGAGGCCGGGTTGGATGGGGCTTTGAGCAGCTTTTTCTAGTGGGTAGCATCGCTTCCCATGGCACGGGACTGGGAGATGTTTGGAGTCCCTCATGCAGCTTAATGGTTCTGTGAGTCCCTTGATCAGATATATAAAAGTTACAGTATAGTAACATGTTCACTTTAACTTGGTGGATATTTTCATGGAGTGTTTGAGCTTCTATTTCCAGCTTTTTGTCGTTTTTTCTTCTTTTCCTTGGAGGTGGTTGAAATCTGGTTGAAGTTCTGAGCACCAGTTTCAGCAACAGAAAGGGCTTACATTAGAAGTGACCTGGCCTTAGTTCTGGTAAATAAAGATGATCTTTACTTTGCTCTTCTACACTTTCCTCATGAGTACTCTCACTTGGTCAGTATTACCAAACTCATTCAAGGTGCTCTCTTGGACAGTTCCCCACATCTGATGTTGTTTTCAAAAGAAGGGTATTTTAAATGCCTAAATACACAGTGTAAATTTGTTTGTCATAAGGATTCTGAAACTTGAATCTGACAGCTTCAGGCTTTTCTGGAGCTAATGTCTGGCTACTTACTGAAGAGCAAAAGAAAAAAAGTGCTAATTTTGTTTGGGAGCTACAGAAGTTTTAAGAATAAATTGTGGCAACGGTAGAAAAGGTCATAACAGCTAAGGAGGCTATGATCTGGTTATGCTCTTTTTTTTTTTTTCATTCAATTTACTGCAAACAAGTATATTCAAGTAAAAACAGCTTTTCAGCATACTGATTACATTTGTTTCTGATGCTGTGAAGTTAGTGGGACTAATTGAACATGCAGTGGGAGAAGTGTGCAAAAGAATTTACAAGATCACTTTGTGTGAAATATTTTTCATAGTGGTGTTAACAATGGATTTCTCTGTTCATTGATAATGAAATAAATTGGATTGAATCGCAACCCTTTTTTGAGAGGGATAAGACGTGGAAAAAGCCCACTTAGTTTTATGCCAAGAAGTTTAATTTTGGTTATGAAAAATACAAAACAGAAGGGTTTGCAAAATGACAGTTTGAGTTTTTGTGTGTAACTCCTATTTATGTATTAAAGAAGATGGGGCAGTAACATGTGAAGAGTGCAGACTGAAAAACAGCAAATGCATTATGAACTCAGTGTGTGCTGGTTAAATAAGTGCTAAGTATTTCTGTCAGCCAGAAGGTGGTAGCAGAATTCTCCTGTAACAGCTCTGGATTGTGTTCCAGAAGGCATTCTCAATACAAAGTGATTTTGAAATGCAGTTCAGAAAACATATTTTTTTTAGTAGCAGGAACAAATAGCACTGACTTTTTTTTCATTTGGCAGCATCTTTGAGTAGAAAAGTGTCTGCACTTATGCCTGAGATGTCACGCATTGGGAATGCATGTAGGATCTGTTACTTGAGTTTTGTCTCTGTTTTTTTTTGCAATTGTAATCATGGCTTTTACAGACTTTTTAATGCCAAAGGGAGCCATTTATGGGCTGGAATGACAAGAGATTTATTTTCCTCATAGTATCACAAGACTAGAAGATGTCAGTACCATGAGAAGCCCAGATAACACAGTCTTTCCATCCAGAGGAACTCTGTCATTCTTTCACAGATGTAAACACAAATGCAAAGAGTGATATCCATCGGCTGGGACTGATGCAACACCCCAGTCATACTCTTATCAAGTGTAACAACTTGAAGATGCAAAGGGTTTGGTTTTTATTACTCTGTTTTATTGTTTTGTGATGGATTTTGTCCATCACAATGGCTCTGTGCACATAGCCATTCCTATTTCAACAGAGACACTCTTCATCACTGCAAGAAACTTGCAAGAAATTCAGGCTCTGGAGCACAGCCTGTCCCTCATTTTTTCTTAATCATTGTGTCACAGCTCCGATGATACACAGTACTCCTCTGCAGACTTCTTTAAGAAATTGTTCTGTACCTAAGAGATAGTTTCTATGGTAACTATGATTTTTGTGGTTTCTTGGGGTTTTTGGTTTTTTTAATTTTTTTTTTAACTTACTGGATAGTTTGGAAATAGAGGGAGCAAGGCTTTAGTGTGACATTGGGAAGAGTCAGCGCAATAAAATAACCCAGAGAAATAAACATTCTGTGCTTGATCTAGCTACCAGTAACCTGAAACAGCAGTTCAAAAGAGCATCAGTCTCTTACTTATAAGCTGCCTGGCTTATAAGCAAGCAGGCTGGAGCTGCTGGAGCTGTGCAGGAAAAAAAAAAAAAAAAGAGAAAGCCCATAGCAAGCTCTGCCACTCTTACAATTTTGCACCTGATGGTCTTTTTAAAATTGGCTTTTTACAGTGACTGCAGCAGTCTCCTCTTACTGAAGTTTTGATTTAGAAAAACATTCACCTAGAAGATTACTACAGACTATTTTATCATATGTGCTTCTCTCCCCTTTCACTGTTTTTACAGTACAAATATGAAGTTGTTTGGGACATTGTGTGCAGAATTTCTAGTGGAGCCTCAGCAATGACAGTGATGAAGATATGAAATGAGCTGGTTTAGAACACAGCAAAAGATAGCAGGAAATACAAATTATAAGTAGGCATGGATATCAATAGATATATAAATATTAGAATACAGGTATACAAAACATGGCAAAAACCAGGGAGTATATACTGTGTGAAAAAAATGCCAAGATACTGAGATAATCACAAAATTCAAACATCCATTTTGCACATATGCTGGGAAAGCATATTCATAGGAAAGGTCTCTTTTAGGCAAACATGTAATAAAGATGCCAGAGGTAAGATTGTAGAATACCTTTCAACAGCTGGGCATTTGAAAAACCCAAGTTTTGCCAACAGCCCTGTTTTCTCTTTAGGAGAGGGTTAACTCAAAATGAACTTATCCAATGAAAATTCAAATGTTTATATAATAAATTTCCTAAAATTGTATTTAGAGATCAGTGCTGTAATGCTTACCAGTTCTTTGTCTGTATTTAACTGTTTCATCTCAAAAAAAAGGACACAAAATGTTTATTTTGTGGAACCAAAATAATGATATGAATCAAAGGGAGCTGATGAAGAAGAAGATGCTTTTAGTGGAGAGCTTTGATATTTTGTCAGTACTGTTTAAAAAAATGCATTATCCTTCTGTTTTGTTGAAAAATGGGGGAAAAAGGACCACATTATTCAGAAATTATTTGCAGATATGGAGTTCAGCACAGTTCTGAAGTGCACAGTGACTGCAATTTCAAATGTGCAGGGTAAAAAAAGTGTAATTTCTAGATAGGCATAAGTGAATCTTTTAGAAATAATATATGATTTTTTTAATCTCAAAGTCTGAGCAGCCTTAATGAAACCCAAAGATGTTCCCATTTACTTTAAATTGGTATTTTGCATCTCCTTTGAGATTATTGAATGTTATTTTAACTTCATATAATGCTGAATGACTATCTGCTGAAAAATTGAGGTTCTTTTAAGGTGCCTTAGGTTGGACACTAAATTAATTGGGTTATCTGAACTCTATTAGTCATCTGAAACAACTTGGTCTCCATTTCCTGCTCTTAGTGACTTATTAATGTGGCTGTGACAGGAGAGGAAAAGAGCAAAGGAGAAAATGTCAGTGCAGTTATTTGCGGGTAATGCTTCCATCTGGAGAGCAATTGCCTCCACAGTTCTTGCAAAGAGCTTGAATTCTGCAAAACTTCTGGAGAGTCACTTTCCTAGAACTGAAATTAAAACCCTATAGCAGTAAAAAGTGGAAAAGCTCACATTCTGTAGGGTGTCCTATGTTGACCCCTTTGAAATTTTCCATTGAGACTAAGTGAGGAATAAGGACACCCAACTGCCACATGTTCTTCACACAGCTTGTATTTCCCTTTATCCTATTGCAATGATGTAAGTGAAGCCTGCAGCCTGTCTATTAAGCTGTAAATAAATGGAACTGTCAGTCAGTGAGAAATTTCAAAAATAGGAAAACTGTGCATTTGATCATACATAACCACTAGGAGAAACTTAAATGCTGAAACTGCTGACACTGATCATGTTCTCAGGAATGAGTAATTAGAAGTAGAACCAGCAAAACCAGGGTATGCATTTGTCACTTCAGCTGCTGGGCTGGTCTCAGAACTCTCCAAAGTAGCATGTAAATAGCTGTGTGATCAGCTATTTTAGCCTAAATCCATGGTAAAACTAAATTATTTCAAAAGATATGTGAGCAGGCACTTAGTTACTAGAGGTCTTAACAAAAAAAAATCCATATTAGTTGTGCAAGGGAAGCTGGAGGTCCTTGTATCCAGACTTCTGTGGTTGTAGACTAGATCCCAGTGGATGCAAGTGCTTTGCACGCTGAACTTGTGCTGGCAGTAGAAGAGCACTGAGTCTTTGGAGCATTCTGAGAGGATGCTCAGCTGCAAAACAAGGGATGTGATGGCCAGGTCTGTCTTAGATCAAAGCCCTCCACAGGAACAGTGCCTTGCAGTAATACCTAGTGGCAGATAAGCGTATGGGCAATGGGGATGTGTAAACTACACAGTGTGGTTTCAGCTCAACAGCACCTGCCAGAGGATGGGTTCTTGGTCTAGAAAGGCTGACACTCTCAATGAAAAAAGTATGACATTATGTGATACTAGACTGACCACAGATTTTACTAGTTTTGAGCTTATTTGGCAAAATTGTCTGCTTTGGTTTTTTGTTGGGTTCCCCCCCCATATTGTTGCTCAGATCTCTACAGTTGATAGCAATTTCCTTTCTATGTAATTTTGCCATTATTACAGGGGGCCATAATCTTTGCTTAACATCTCCATAGAAAAACGCTATTAGCAAGCAAAATATTTATCTGCACACTGGAGCCTGTTTCAGAGCTTAAGGTGAGGAGATTGGTATTTTCCTTATGATCTTCTAGGTATTTGCATTGCTGTTCCACATTGGAAAAAACATTCTCATCAGTAAGAACTGTGAGATTTCCCTGTTTTCACAGTTACGTGAATCCCACCCTTCCTCAAGTAATAATCACTCACTAACCTTGCATTTGTTGCTCTTTCAGATTTCACAGCCAGAGCTGACACTGCCGACAGCTTGATAAACTGTTTGCCACTTAGGATGGCTTTGCCTCTTCCAGGAACATTCTTTCCTGTGTATACTCACTTTGAAAAACCACCTCGATTTTTATCTGAAGCCTCTGCACAAATTAGGCAGCCTTTGCTCCTGCAAAATTATCCAGAGTAAAAAAAGTGAAGTTGTGGCTCAAGGAAACAGTGCCTATAATAAAAGAACAGGCTCATGTGGAAGAAGAGTTCTGTGGCACTAATAATGCTGGTACCCCTTGATGTGGATCCTAGTTTCACATGGATCTTGGCAGTAAGGATGATACAGTTGAAAGTTTGCAGGTTATAACTTGCAATTCATTTCATGATCTGCTTTGGTAATTTTCTATTTGCTTTTTAGGTAATTTGGTGACAAATTTACCGATAGGTGGTGCTGCCGCTCTAAATCCTCTCTGTTCAGTCTTGTCTTGAAAAAGGAATGCTGGCACTTGTGTTTCAACATTCCAGTGATTTCTCAGGCTCTGAAGAAAAATACTATGAAATATTACTCAGGTATAATCTTTTCTATGTATTCCTGGGAAGATAATTACAATAATGAATCAGGCTCTTTTATTGTAACCATGTTATTGTGCTTGTATATAACATCTCTCAAAACAATTAGACTCATCCCACATGTGCAAGATCTTGGGCTGTCTGACTCTGCTTGCCCATAGTGTCAAGTAATATGCAATGAACATTTTCTTAATACAAACTGAAGTAATTATTTTCATACATTTCATTCAATGCTTGGGAACAGAGAGGGATATATTAAGAATGGCTTGTCTGAGTCATGTGGGAAGTCTTTATCATGACAAGGAATAAAATCCAGGTAACTTGTGTCATACCTAATTTATTTGCTGTTGGTCAGCTGCTCCTTCCTTAAGAAATAATTTGAGAAAGGATGTCTGTCATGTCTGGCACTGACAGAAAAGTCACTGTAACATCAGAACAAGCAGGAATGTGGTTATGCTGCTTCTCTTTTCTAGAAGCAATGAGGCATAGCTATTTTATTGCGTTTGTTGTCATTAGTCAGGGCTACTGCTTGTTTGTCTGAGGCTACCAATAAACACAGTGTGATTCATGTAGAACTGCTTGAGGGATGGCTTGACTCCAAAAGCACAGTTTAGCCTTTATTTGGCAGTTGTTTGCTTAATGCAGAAAAATGTGTATGAAAGCTATGAAAAATGAATCTGTGCTTTAACACCCAGCTTGTAAAATCCACTTGATTTATCCTGCAGAAGATATTGCAATATAAAGGAATAATAAATAAAATGCCTGCCTTCATTTTCTCTTATTTTTTGGTTATGCTGTCATCTTCAATATTATTACAATGGATTCAGGCCTATATGGAGTCATCATGACTAATAAAATGTCTCTAAAATCAGAGATGATCTGTGACGCTGAGCTTTGAAAGGGCATTTTTTAAATCTAATTGTAACATATGTGGAATTTTCTTTCCCTTGTATGATTACTCTGATTTAATCATGAACTGTAAGGAAGAGATGCAGTGGAATAGAGAAGTAGAGCATTTGAAGAGGAATTGTTGCCTCTCCAGAAGTAGGTCATCCTCTGTAAGTTCTGTGCTACTGTTGTAGGCTGATTATTGCCTCTGTGCTTTCCTCTGTAAAACAGTGGTTTCCCTCTTGTGGCCTTTGAATCTCTGGAAATCTTTGGGCCACTTCCTTTAGGTCCTTGGTCTTAGAGAAGGTTTGAGAAAAACACAAGCGTATTTCTTAAATGTGATCTACAGGGACTGCCATTTCCAATGAGAAAAATAAATATAACAGGGACAAAGTAGGAAAAAGACAAAGTAGGAGACTTTGAAGTCATCAATATAAATGATGGTCCCTGCAGAAACTGGGCACATGAGGGTGAGGAATGCAAAAGCAAAAATGCAGAAACAAAAGAGATTTGTGCTGGGAATAAAGCCTGGATTTTTCCATACCCAGGTGAAGAGGACTGAGAAGAAAATTGCCTGGAAACTTTGAGTAATTGGATTAATTTCCATTAGCATTTAAATCTGGATCAAGAGTTGGCTTTTGAATTGAACTCCCACCGTCCACATTTTCTCTGCTTTCATTCAGAGTGTTCTCAGAACGCCTAAACTAGAAACATCCCAGGTGAAATCAGGATGGAAGAGGGACTCCAGGAGCACACCTGGTCCATTTTAGTTGTTGGCAATGAGCGTTCAGGAGACAGGAATAGACTAGATGTAGTCTAGTCCAGTAACCTGAAAGAAACCTCCTGAAATTGTGTAGTGCAGGCATCATATGATAAGAATCATATGAAAGCCCTTGATGACAGGGTTTTTGTTCTGCTGATGCTGGTCACTGCTGAGTGCTAAGGATGGTGCAGCTTGGTGCTTGGGTGGTGTGCAGTCGGATTCTACCATTGACCACGGTGAGGCTGTGGGCCAGTCTTCACATGGAGATGCTCCACAGTCTTCATGCTTTCAAAGCAGCCTTCTCTGGCTGGCCAAGGTGATTTTTGTGGGTGGAGGGTGGGCACCCCACTGAGAGAGGGGACAGCTGTCTGGGCCAGAGGGCCTACCTGGCTGACCAGCAAGGGAACAAAGGTTTTAAGAAACTTGAAGAATGTGGCGGTCTCCCTGCTGGAGTCCTAGTTATGCAGTACTGATCCCCTGAAATGTTCATATTCTCTTGATGAAGTAGTTAATTTTTTTTTTTTTTTTTAATTTGCAGGTCCTGTTAAACACAAATTGGTGTAGCTCTACTACACAGTGTGAATAACTCTCTACATTCCTTGATATTGCTTCCTTTAGGGTATTTAAACTGTGTTATCATCTCCCTTCAGGCTTCTTTTATCTGACAGTATATATTAGACTCCTGTTTTCTCTAATTTTTGCGTCTCAGTCTCAAATCTTGTCTTCATTTATTTGCCTGTTTCTATCCTTAAATATGTGGGATAAGCTAGCATACTGAATAGAAAATTTCTTATAATTGTAGTTAGATCATTACTGCATTATACAAAGCTTCTCAGGAATTGACTTAGACTTAAATATATCTACTGTTCCAGCTTCTTTTATATACCAGCTTTAATTGATAAATTAGGGATGTTAAACTATATCTAACGGAAGGGATTTTAGGGGGTTGTTTAAACTTTGTTGTTGTTGGGGGTTTTTGTTGTGGGTTTTCTTGTTTGTTTGTTTGTTTTATTGTTTTGTTGTTGATTTTGGTGTTTGGGTTTAGTTTTGTTCAGCAAATGAGATCTTCAGTAAATGTGTTTGTTTAAAAGGCAGCTTGAAATTCTAGGAAATATTTTTTGAACATGATATTTGTTCTCCTTTGCTTGCACAGGAGGTCTGCAGAGTCTGCAGTTCTGCCCTGGGAATGGATGCCTTTGCACTTGGGCATGATCTAATTAGTATCACCAGGACTTTCTACAGGCAGTAAGGTACACCAATATAAATCCAGTTTAGGGATTAAAACATAGCTATGACAACAAAACAAACCAAAGCCTTAGCTAAGGAAGTGATGCATGGTTGGAGGATAAGGGACAGTGGGAATACATGGATACAGCAGATTCACAACCTGCACAGAGGCATTGTGCAGCTTCTGTGTCTGGAGGTTTCCAAGAGCAGACTGGATAAAGCTGGGCACAGTGGAGAGTGATCTCAGATGTGGCCCTCCTTTGGGCAGAAGATTGGACTAGAGACCTCCCAAAGTTCCTTCCAACCTGAATTTCCCTATGATCCCATGGAAAAGAATGATGATGTATGAGACAATATTAACAACCCACAGGAGTAAATCAGTGTTTACTGATCTTCCTTCCATTGTTCTTACTATATTAGATTTGAACAACCTCAAGAAAGAACATATTTTCATTTCTTTAACAGTTGGGATTAGCCAATTGCTCCCAAAATACACACTACAGAATATTTTCTGGTCATATCTTCAAGGTGGCAGAATCAAGTTTACAAACATCTGTAGATATTTATGTTTGACAATAGACCCTGATTTTGGAACCGCAGTATATTTTATAAGCAGTTTGCTGAAGCAAATAGCCTTTTATGTGGCCATTTTAATCAATCATGATTTGTCACTGTGAAAGGGTCAGGACCTTAAAATTTAACTGTATATAGACTCCCAATTAAAGAATCTTCCAATCTGCTTTAAAGTCTTATAACCTTTTATAATCTATATATAGATAACATCTTATATAATTTATAACCTTTTATAGCATCTTTCTGTAAATGTTCAGAATGCCTGCTCACAGAATCTTGTGTTCTGAACTACCAAAATGGGGATTTTTATTATTATTTTTATAGATATATTCTTCAGAAGGTTTTACATCTAAGTATAAATTTAGTCCAAGGTTGCTTGGCATATGAAGTCAGAGAAGATCATGACACTAGACAGCACAGGTCAGGTTTGTGACATAATTCTAAATGTGCTTTAAATTAAGGAGAGGTCAAGTATTTACCCGCATTGGGTATTACACCATGGCTGAATGAGGTGAAGGATATTGGTGTATTTAGTATGAAGCCACTGGGAAAAAAAAAACAACATATTAAATAAACACAAATAAGGCAGATTTATCAGAGAAAAAAAAAGTAGATGTAAACATTCTTGTTTTGCACAAGTGCTTCCAAAGAGATCTGACTGAAGAAAACACCTCATGACTTGTTCTTTGACATCAAGAATTCACTCAGCATATCCCAATGCAATCAGATGTTGATTCCTGTAGCCATGGGGTAGCTGCCCATTTTCCTCCCTTCCTCCCTCTCTTGCCTGCTTCTGCCTCTCAATTCTCTTTTACTTCACTCCTGCTTTTTCTCTCTCTGTTCGCCTTCCTTTCCCCATGTCTCACACATCTGGAGGCTTACAGCCTATAGGCATTTTCCTAAATATCCAGTATGTTACTACTATAATAATACAGAAGGAAAGGGAATGAACCATAAAATCATTGGCAGATCAAGGAAAAATCTGGTTTGTATCACATGGGAGCACAGGACTCAGAATAATGCGGGGGTTTTTATTTCTAAGGAAGAATTGTAATGATATGTAAATTAAAGGCAGAAGAATGGAAGGCCCAGACTGCTGCATGAATAATACTTCTGTAGTTCTGAACAATGAGGATAAGAGTTTTTCAGATGGCTCATACAGGCACCTTTACACTGGTTACATAGAAAACCACATCCAGTTTTGTCCAGACATTTAAAGCGTCCATTTGGGGATTTCTGTTCAGGAGGTGTTCCTGATGACCTAACTCCTTGGTAGAAGGAAAAACAGAAAACTGAACACAAGCAACATTGTTGAGTCCATCTGAATGAGTGTAGGAGATGTAGCTACTCACTTTTCAAGACAAGTCAACTGTGAACATCAAGTCTAATGTTCTTCAAATTATGAAAAGAATTATTAATTGTCTTATGGCTAAAGAATATTTATTGGCATATTCAGTGGCAGGGCTTTTTGTTTTCTTTTTATGTATAGTGTTAAAATAATTGAGGAGTGAAAAATTCTTTTTAGGACTGTAATAATTAATCAAAATTGAGCACATTATAAAATATGGCTTGGATGTTCATCTGATGCAAATAAGCTCTTGTTTGAAATAAATATTGAGCTGTGGCAGTTTATGCCAGCAAAGGGCTTGGCTCTTTTTCTTCTGAATGAATAATATACCCAAGCAATAATTTTTCTTTCTTATAGTTAAGTGCCAGATATCAACCTGTTCATTCACAAAGCTGTGGAACATAATCAGTTGTAAACTACCCTGTCTCCCGTAATTCAGTGCTTTTGAGGATAGGGTTTGTCACTGTACATTTTTCTCTTTAGTGTCAGCCAGGTGAAATAATGTAATTGTGAGTTTAGTCATGCTTCTAGTCTGAAATTAAAAGTTGAACAGGACTGTAATTTCTTCTTAACTGTGTCTCCAAAAATCTGGTGTAATACTCATGAAGTCATCAGTGTTACAGTAGTGTCAAATATTTCCTGCTCTTGGATATTTACTGACAGGAAAGAAAACAGTGGGTCTAGGCTGATGAGGAGCTGTTTTTTGACAGAGATGCAGAGGTATTTTGTCAGAAACAATGCTGCAGCATTGTAGCAACAGCATAGGAGATCTCAGCAGGAGATTTTAGAGAGGCAAGAGTGATTAAATTTTGAAACAGAGCTGATTTCATTCATTAATTCACACATTTCCACAAGCACGCACAGCACCAAATCGTGTATGTTCAAATATTCTGTCTTCCCTTGCAGCACCATGTGCAGGCAGGCAGACTGAGATTCCCAGTGGTGCTACAGGGACAGAGTTGTATATCACTCCCTCACGTAAGAGACAAAAGGACAAACAGAAATGGGCTCAAGTTGTGCTAGGGGAGGTTTAGATTCAACATTAGGAAAAATTCCTTCACTGAAAGGGTGGTCAAGCATTGTAACAGGCTGCCCAAGGAAGTGCTGGAGTCACAGTCTCTAAAAGTATTCAAAAAAAGATGTAGATGTGGTGCTTATAGACATGGTTTATTGGTGGACTCAGCAGTGCTGGGTTAATGGTTTGACTCATTGATCTTAGAGGTCTTTTCCAACCTTAATGATTCTATAATTCTATGACACAGAGGATGAGAGAAATAGGCCAGGTTCTCTTCAAGTCTTTTGGATTCGGCTTAGGTTGATGATTTTGGATATGGCTTTTTTGTTCCACATATAAACTGGGGATTACTCTGCATCCTGTTCCACCTGTGGCCCCTCACGATTTTTACACTGTCTTTTCTTTCCCAGTTTGGGTATCCTGAGAAGAAACATGGAGATGTGCTGGGATCTTGATGACCTCCTGATCTAAGTGCCATCATTCTTCTAGCCCTCCTCCTGCCACGTGATCCGTCGTGGTGCTTCCACACCTGTACATTTTTGTCTATTCCAGTTTAAACACCTCTGCTCCAATTCTCTACGCAAGACAGATGCTGTTCTCCTAATATTTGATGTAGAAATTCATGATGAACTGTGATGCTGAAAAATATGTTAATAGGTGCATTACAGAACTGATAGTGAACTCTTGTCATATTAAATAGAAGTATATCATCACTGGTGTATTACTTCCCACTAGAAGGAATGTTGCAGTAGCAGGAGTATTATAGGCTTGAAAGCAAAGGAACATTAAGCTTGTTTTTCGTTTAATCCACAGCTGAGTATACCTCATAATACAGGTAATTGCTGTTAAGAGTTGTTAACATAATCTGCATATTTTATTCTTGGAACTGAATTAATCTCATCTAACTATCTGCAGTGCTGACATTTACTTCTCAGATACCCTAAGTTCTGGGTTACTGGTGAAGAGAAATGTACACTTCTAACTAAGATGCAGTTTTTTTTTGATTTGTTTTAGATACCTACTTTAGCATAACAAAAATAACAGCTACATATGTTTATTTTCCCCTCTCTTCCCAATTTTGAAGGAAGCCTATAGAGAGTAGTTCAAATATAGAAATCTGCATTTAGTTAGTAAATACCACCCCAGATGTCTACTTTCTGTAATAATGGCCCCTTAACTATTATTGTGACCACATGTGGACAAAATAAAATGTGCCTGCTGTCCTCCAAAGAATCAAATCAGTGATGGAAATACTTCTGGAATATAAAGAATTTGAATTAAAATATCTTTTCCATGTGTATAGAATGGAGGGATTGACTTCTTTTGTTATGTAATTGAATGTATTTTCATTTATTGAGTGGGGACAAAATCTGTTTTTATACAAGGGAAGAATCTGATCCAGAATCACAGTTTTTCACCTGGCACATGATAAAAGTCAATCAAATGTCTCCTGCACATGACAGCATTTTGTATTCCATTTTCTTCTTACTGATAATTGAGTTGATAACCTATTTAGCTCCTCTGGTAGGTAAAGATCAGCACCCAACACAACCATCCAAGGCAACTGCCTTCAAGCTGCTGTATCTTTAATATTTTGGTTTTCAGTGATTCTGACCTACTGCTGCTCTTGCTAGTTTAAAGCCTCAGATTTCAACTTTTCCACATGTCCAATGACTCTCTGTTATCACTTCTGGTAAGTTCAATGTCTGTGCAACTCCTGTTCTACCATTATAGTCAAGGGTTACAAATGTGGCTACTAATTTTCAGCGCTCCCTCAGGAATACTTGAATCCAGCCAGAGTGGCATGGGTCTTCCTGATGACATGGCTGACAGCTCCATACTGATGTTTGAATATCCCAGTGGATCCAAAACAGTGCTTTATGCTTAGGTTTAGGCATTTGAACCCTGCTCCATCTGGTTTTGAAATTCTTGGACTAAAATGCTGGACAGGGGGTTTTTTGAGCCGCATTTCAGTAAGGTAAAGGAAAAAGTAAATAATTTGTCCTGAATGGGATTCCCTTTGAATGACTCAAGGCTTGTTCTTCTACTGAAAGCCACCTTTCCTGCCCTCTCAAGCCCCAAACCCCAAGCTCTTTTCAATATGTGTAATTGCTATTAAATCTGATCCAGATGTTAAGAAATAACAAACTGCTATTAAAAGCTAGTGGAAACATTTCCATAATGGAAGATGGTCACAAATGTGAAGTGTCCAACACTGCATTGCAAGTGCTGAAGCATTTTTCAGTTTCTGACTGCAGCCCACATTAGCAAACCAAGCCTGATTCTTTCTTTTTTTAATTTCTTATATTTTTAATGTTAATTTCTTTGTACAAAAGACCTTAGGAAGTCATGCACTTGTGATGTTCAAAGAGCTTTCCTACAGGAAAGACTTGAGTTCTTTGAAAAAGCATGGAGGATCAGGAACATTGGCTATATTTACTGGCTTACAACTGTAGATAATAGTAAAATAATAACAATCTAAGCTAAATAATGATCAGTTGCACAGCAACATGAAAATCAGAGTATTTCACAGAACTACAATAAGTCCTTGAGCCTTTCCTCTGTTCTAACAGGTCCTGTCAAAGCAGATAAATAAGAGACAGGTTCAGAAACAAGTGCTCTTTTAAAATAAGAGTTGACAGCAAAAGGAGTGACTGTACCGTGGAAATGGATTTTGCTATTGGAAATGGAGAGAAAACATGTAAGAAGAGTTAAGATTATCCCTAAGATGAAGCTGCTGGAAGCAGGCTCAGTCACAGAATTCTGCTGCAGAATCCACCCCTAGGAAGTGACAATGGACAACAGAACAGATGTTCAAGTGCAATGCCCTTAGTTGGTGGCAGTGTGAACAGTGTATTTGAAAGGGAAGCCCAGCAAGGACTACTCAGTTACTGGGGAAAGCTGTTTGTAGGAAGAGTTACTAATGCCACTGCATCACAGAGGTTTGATGATGGCTTACAGCCTTTCTGTAAAAGGATGAGCATATGCTATGGCACTGCTCCTCTTATGACCCAGCATTCCAAATGAGTAACACATCTCTGTGTGTAGATGAAAAAACATGGTTTAACTTTCTTGTCAGGAAGGCCTACTGCCACTCTTCACTCATCTCTCTTTACAGCAAAAATTTGCTGTATCTGCTGAGTGAAAGCCTGGACAAAAAATGAGAAACAAAAATGGGGAAGAAGAAGGTCCTTGAACCAACATTCTCAATAATGCTTCCCATCATGTTGACTCTCTTCTTCTAATTTACACTAAAATTGATGGACTTTTTTTGGTGCTGATTTAGGCCTCTGTTCAGCATGATTACAAAGTTGAAAACTACAGCTTTAACTGCACTGGAGAGTGCTGATTGCAGGCTCTGTTACATTATGTCAATACTCTCATGTCTTTAGTGCTGTGCTTTCATATTGCTTATTGTAATGATCCCCCTCCTGTAGCCTATGCTGAAACTTTGCACACAGATGATCAGGCCTTACTCTTCTTATGTACACAGTGCATTAAAGCCAATGGGTCGATAGCAGCTGGCTGAAAGATCAAGCCCTGAATTTTGAAATAACTTTTGCCAAATATGTAGTCTATGAAATCAACATTATTATTCTTAAAATACCTTCCATCTATAACCAAAACTCTGAAGTACACATTTGGGATAGTGCAATACTTAATGAAATAATTTTATATGTGATGGATACTGTCCCAGAATGAAGAAGGAAGGACTTATTCAGTATTTTTAAGAAGAACGTGTAATTGATACCAAAGACAAACCTTTCTTGACTTCAAGACATATTTTGTAGAAGTTGTATGACAATCTCCCTTCCAAAAACCTATCATTCTTGATTAGATTACAGTGAATATTGATAGAGAATGGAATGCATATCCACATGGTAGTTCTTTCTTAGGACCTTTCTGGATCTCTGCCTTCATTATGTTTTTAGTTTTGCATGGTGAAATATGTAGAAAGAAAATTAGTTGCTGTTGTGCTGCAGGTTTCATGTCAGAAATGCTGGGAAAATATGCAGGAGTCGAGGAGGGGAAATTCTTCTTTCTGCAAATAGCCAATATAAGCTACCACCATGACTTAAATAACTGAAGGTCCTCTCCTAGCTGTCTTCATAAAGTAACAAATTTTACCAGCATTGTTAAAGTGAGCGTTTTTAAGTATGAATAGGCATTTAAAAGAAGGCAGTGGAGTTCTTACTTTGCAATGTTTCACAAAACTCTGAATCTGTGGAAGTTATTGAGTGGTAGGGGTGGAAACAGGGTAATTCCCTTGTCCTAACTCAAGCAGTTATGAAGACCAAATCTAAATGAATCATCGCAGGCTCTTTCTATAGTTGGGGTGTTACTCATATCATGCTAGCACAGAGACTTATCAACTTAGCTCCCAGGACTCCAAAGTTTCCAAATTCACCTGTTTACAACATTCAGCTCTGCATATTTATAGTAGCCTATTATTACATCCATTAATAACTTTTTTAACAAATTCTTTTGAGTGCTTGAAGATAGCTATTCCATAATGTTAATGAGCAGACTTTCCCTGCTGACAGATGTGGTATGAATCAAAGTTATTGTCAAGACTTCTGAAAGCTTGAGATAGTAGACACTTGAAGAAAAGGTATTTATATAAATGAATTAACACAAATGAATAACTTACAGAAAGGCATTAGATGATATAAGAAGGAAGCAGTCTAAGTCCAATGCATGCTCTTTCATTCAAATCAGTGATTTTGCACCTTTTACAACTTGGTGTCAATAGCAAGAGCCAGGGCCTTTGTTTACCACACACTTCACCTTTCACAGAGATTTTCACAGTGGTGATTACGATTTTTTATTGCCCAATATCAGCAAGGTGTCTTAGGGCTGTACTTTGCCTCTTTCCTGATTTCCTAAGCAATATGTTGCAAATTAAGTCTTGCATTGGGTGCTTTGCCTCAAAGGCACTTTTCTGTCATCACTGTGTATAGAGCCAGGATCTGCATACTGTGGAAAATAGCATAGGTTAACTCTCTGTTAGGGTACCACCTGATTTTTTTTGAGCCCAACTACCTCTGTAGTTAAGATGACGAAGTTCAGCACCCCTGTTAGGCTGGTTGAAAGTGGTCTGCAGTGCTTTTTTGCTTGAAAATCAGTTGACAAAAGTAGAACCAAAGGTGGACTTTTCTTCCTCTTAATATTAAACTCTCTTGCTTTAGAAAACTGGTTTAATGGTTTAGTTACTAATTATTACTCCTTTTTCTTTGTAATGTGGTTTAGCTTGTGTCCTGGTTCAGAGCAGATTTGGAAGAGAATCCCCAAAGGGGCTCTGGTAGGAAAGAAGATTCAATCAGCCCCTCCCCCCAACCGGAACTACCTCCTTGGAGAAAGGTGGAAAAAACCTGTTTATTAAACAATAAAACCTAAACAATATCAAACAATAAAACCCCTTGCCACTCCAAAAGAGATGACAAACTGAGAAAGTCCCATCCCCACGTTGCAGCTCAGCTCACTCAGTCTCTGATCAGTCCCTCCGGTGCTGGAGATGTCGCAGGCCAGGCCCGGCCCGGTGGGCCACAGATGCAGCTGCTGGTGCTCCCCTGGGTGTTCAGTCCAGAGCAGGTTTCAAGAGGTCCAAAGAAAAGGGAAAAAAAACACAGTCCAGGGAACTTCTTTGCCTCAGGTAGCTAAACTAACTAAAAGCAAAAGAGAGCTCTGTCCCGCTGTCTGTCCATCCACAGACTAACAGTCCAGGAGCAGGAACGTGTAGGATTGAGAGCAGTGTCTGAAAAAAACCTGCTGCTTCTTCTCTCCCCCCCTTCACTCTCTGGAACACGTCTTAAAGGTGCAAAACTTATTATTCAACATAAACAGAATGAGACAACTGGGGATAAAAGCATCATATAGTCAACCCAGGACAGCTCGGCATTTCATTTCACAGTACCAAAGTGAGCGAAAGCTGTTGTGCAACAAAGCCTTTCTATACAATAACAGTACCACCAACTGCTCTTTTGGGGAACAAATAACTGAGAAAGGTTTACACAATAAATAAACAAACATCAGAGCTATATATTATTCCTGGTAAACAGAGACATAGATCCTCATAACACTATAACTTGGTTTCTTAATAGTAAATAAGCCAATTTCTCCCTTTGTGAGTCAGCAATGCAGTCTAGTAGTATTCTCACTCCAACTCTGATAATTTTGTTCATTATATATCTCAAAGGCTGTTTCCATGCTGATCTTACAAGCATTAATATCAACCAATCTACTTGGTAAATATCTCTGAGATGCTTTATTGCTTAGCATCCTGGTAGTCTAATTTACTTATGGGCTAACATTGGCCACTTTTCACTTCCTCCTGACAGAGTAAGTCATGGAAAGTCTCTTTGTCAAACAGGGGCATGCTGTTTTCATTTAGTTTCTTTTGGAGAGAAATTTGATGTCCAGAAGTGGTGGTTTTGGAAGCAAATGGGATGCCCTGGCTTGCACCAGCCCAGAACTCAGGGAACAGGGATGTGCTGCTGGGCTGCAGCACTCCAGCCTTCCTCTCAGTTCAACTCAGTGCTGGTGGCAGCAACCACCAGGAAAAGAAAACAGCTACCTCCCATCTTCTCATTTCATGCTCTCCTTGATGAGATCATGCACAGAAAAAAAAAAAAAAAAAAAAAAGTTTTTCAGTCTGCAGTTTGAATAATAGGGTTTGCAGAGTGAATCCTTTTTCCCAAGGCATTAGGGAAATGTCCTCTACCTCCCACACATTGGCTGTGCTGAATGGAAAATATCTGTGTCAACAGAAGAAGGGAAAACTATGCCAAGGTGTCATGGCAGGTTAGGAGGAAGACAGAAACCTAATCTAAAGGCAGATGGAGGCTTATGGATAGAAACAGGATAGAAAATGTCTGAATAAGGCTGGATGACTAAACCAATGCTGACACATTCTTTTATGAGGGAAGAAAGGAAACAAAAACATGTCTCTTTGAACTATCATAAAATGAATTTTTATTGCAATAGAAAAGGGAAACCTTGGCCTCAGTGAGGCCTGAACTAAAACTCCAATCTGTGCTAAGAACCATTTCTGTAGGGACATAGATGGAAAGAGCCTTAATATCAGAGCACATGTCTTTGCTCAAGACCCATCTGTGATGTGGGAAGAGATCAGCATCATTCCTTTTGCTGATGGTTGTCATTCCTTTAGTTCTGCTTTTGTGAAATAATTGCCTTTCAGCAAAAGTATATGGATTATAATAATTAATGTTATATCCATAATCCAAATAGTGCTACTGTGAATGAAATTGAAAAATGCCATGTAAACCTCTCAAGTGGTGGATGGAGAGAACATCCAGCTGGTGTGTGGTGACAGCCACCAGAGGTAGAATCATCCATAAGGCAGCTTGTCTGGTCTTGGCTTTGAGAGTCAATGAAATTTAGCAATTAGCCAAAAAATACCTACTCCATGGTGGAAAGGCTGGTAGAGGGGACAGCTGACTAAAACCATGAAAGATTTATGTTGTTTGGTCTCTGCCTCTTCTCCCATGTTGTTTTTGTGCTTCCTTCCTGGTCCTTTTCTCTGATAGAACCTCTCCTCTTCTGGCCTATCAGGAATGTCTTTATGCCTTGAAATCCTTAAATTAATTTTCATTTTTCACTTCCTTTCTCTGAATTTTTCTGTAAAAATGGTAATCTCTTGTGTTTTCCCAAGATACCTAAAATTCCTCTGCTAAAATGAGCTATTATAAACAAGACCTTTGCTTTTTGATTTTTTATAATTTGTTTTTCAGGTCTAGGATATGGCTTGTAAGGCTGGTATGAACAATAGCAGAATACAAAGACAATCCCTGACACTTATTGACTGTGTTCAAAACTGGCCTGACTGGAGAATTCAGGTATATTGTTTGGGAGAGAAAAAGAGGGAAATCTGGTTTTGTCTAAATAGATAATTTAATTTGCTGTAGGCATGTGGTAGACAGCATCTAATATGTTTAAGCAAGTACTACATATAGAAACTGAGTACCTCTAGGTTTTTAGAAATCTGTGACTTGAGTTGTATTTGACCAGGGAATTTTCGCTCACGGAATTTCTTGGTCACACCAATAGATGGCAATCTGTCTTCACATCCCTTCATATCTTCAAAAGTGAGCTAAAAGGTGAGGAGGAAAGAGAGAAAACAGTTTTCCTCGAATGCTTTTTTTTCCCTTTTATGTGTCAGAGTTTCAAAGCTAAATGTTCAAATGCCCTGGAAATGAGAAATTATCTGAAAACTAGTACACTGCATGCTACCACAGCACAAATTACCCCATGCTGTCCTGTCAGATTTAATCTGCCTGAATCATTTTTGGAAGTGATGATATGGGATTTAGTTTCCATGTGAGCTAGCAAATTGAGATTAACACTGTTCTTGATACTATTGCATATTTTAATCTAAGATTCAATTTATTGCCCAAGTTTTACGTTGTGAAATCTTCAATAGATATCAAAAGATAGGAAAAATAAAAAAAAAAAGATAAAGAAATCTCAAGTCATATGGAAAGTACTCGATCTTCCAGTCTGATTGTGTTTTGTGCTACAGCACTGTAATTCAGAAATAACTGCAAATGAAATATCTCAGTGTCAGATTAGCAAATGTGATGGTAAAATTAAAACCGAGTCTCATTTGCTCTGCTGCCATTGTGGGAGTACTTGTGGACTTCAGAGATAGCTTTTCCAGGAAAACTGTTTTGATTAGAGAATCTGATTGTTGAATTAACTTGACCTTTTTGCTCCCTTTATTTACTCGTATACTACCACTACTGCCACAGAGCCCATGGGCATATGAGATAGTTTTTAGGAGATATTTCCTACAAAAAGTGATTTAATTGTTGCCAATTTGTTTAAAAACTGAAAAACACAGGGAAAAAAATGCTTTTGTCCTGGCTGTGCAGTTCTCTGCACCCGGGAATGGTCTAGAACCAGCAAGTTCAGTTCATTTGGCAAATAATACTTATTTCAGCTGCATTGTCTTGTTGATCCAGGGTGTACCTGGATAAGGCTTTATGTAGAAAGTGGCTAGGCAGTTACTCCCTCCAGCCTGATAGCTGGGACAAAGCTCCCTGGGTCCCAGGAGGCACTGGGGTAAATAATATCCCACTGGATAAGCAGAGCAGCATCACGGGGAGCCATGCAGCCCTGCCAGAGCCGCAGAGGCCTGGGGCTGCAGCGGCAGAGCTCAATGCTCACTCCATGCACGAAAGGCTGCCCTGAGCTCAGCACCCACTGCCCTCTGCTTCACCCCAGCCCTTCCCCTGGCCTCCAGGGCACTGCATGACCTGCCTCCCTCCTGCAGGGCTTGCATCAGGCTTTGGGAAGATGTCTGTGCAGGTCTCTCATTCTGCCTGGCACCATCTGAAAGCCCCACGCTGTTTGGGAAGAAACAGTGTGCTTCTGCAGTACATACTTCTCCCTGAATTATTGGCATCCTGTAATTTATTCTGTCCTTTCTTGCATTAGCAAAGAAAACACTGCAAGTCAGTAAACAGGCCTTAATCTAGAGTTATTGTTAACTAAAGAATGCAGGTAGTGCTGAAAATAAATTGCATCTACTAACAGTGCACATTATGAAACCAGGCATTTCTTATGGGATCCTCCCCTTTACCAAAATTAGTGCCTTGTGTATAAAGAATAGCTCTCTTATTTTTGTTGGGTGTGCTCATGGCTGATGAACAGAGCTGAGGCTCAAGAGGTTGTTGTGGATGCTAAGGACAGCAATAGGGCAGCTAGAGCAGAAAGCTAAAAGAAAATTAAGTTTTACTCATTAATTACCCATTCTTCTGGTTTCCAAGTGTAAACATGCTGTGCTTCCACAAGCCTACAGGAAAAGAAAAGGGCATAAAGTGCCTTGCACTGTTCCTACCTTTCATAACATTTCTGCCCTGATCATATGCTCATATTTTATGTAGGCGTTTTATGTATTTTATGTGCTTCAGAAGTTGGGCTTTTTTTGTAATAGGACATCCATTTACTTCCAGAGGGAGTATTATTCTGCCTCTTTGTATTTTATGAAGCCTTTTCCTTTAAAAAAAGAAAAAAAGATGCCCCAGACACAGTCTAGGATTATGTGAAATGGGTAGAGAATACACAAAACCCAGCCTTCAGCCTGAGGGATGAATCTCCATAATCTGAAGCCAACACCTGATGAACTGCTGAAGGGTTGCTCTTTAAGCCTTGATACCATTACCTCTCCTCTTTGACCTGAAGGGATTGATTGTCTGCTCCTGGAGTATTAATGAGTTTGGTGAGCTTCTCTGCAGCAAACCTGTGGGCATGAACTTTCTCTTGCCTGAAGGAATGGAGGATAAATCTCTGAGCTTGTTTTCATGGCTTCAGTTTAATTGCTGATACAGGGGATTTTGCCATTTCTTCAATGAACAGCATCAGAATCTATGAATTTTATATTTCCTCAAAAAAAAATGCAAGGGAGTCAGGTAAATGTAAGGAATGAATGGGAAAGAGGGGAAAACACACTAGCATTACTTTTCTGGTCTCAGAAATGTATTTACTAACACAGTGAATAAATTTTAACAAGGTACAAGCCTCTGTGCAGCTCTGGCCAGTTCCCCAGTAGATCTAGAGCACTCTGATCCTAGTGAAAGGGTGTCAACTTCATTAATGGCAGCATTCTCCAGATACACACAAATTAATCAAGCATGTATGAGAAGTTAATGAGTGTAAAATTAATGGGGTATTTTTGATGCCTTTTGTAGATATTTCTAAGTAAACAAGGATGCTTATTTCTGGAGCTAGAGAGCAAAGTTAGAAAGCCACTATGTCAATAGTTTTTTATTCATTTTCAGTGAGCTTCTGAGCAGCATCTAGTAGTATAAGCACTGCAGAAAAATGGGGCCTTGGGTACAGCACCAGGCTAAAAGTTACAACTCTCTGCTTTAAAAGTTAGAGTGTTAATCTACTGCAACTTTATAGGTCACTTTACTCTCCATGCCTCAGTTTCCCTCCAAAAGCTGCTGTTTTTCTTCAGGGTGGAATTTACTCTTCTTGTTGAACCCCAGTTGTGGGAAGGACATGGACTTTCTGGGAGATCACTGTGGTACTGTAGTGTAGAATATCTGACCTGTAATCACAGGATAGGAAATTCCTGGGCATCAATAGAAGCCCAGGGGCACTGCTGACATCCATGTGCTCTGTTCTGTGTCACTGCAGGCCTTTGGCATTTCCTCTGTTTGGGTTCTGGATCCTTTCTGAGCATGGGTTGTCAATTTCACCAAACAAGGGCAAAAGGACTAAATACAAGCAATTTTCAAAATAAATGCTGAACATATCAGTTCACGCTACATTAAGTTCACTATTATGTGGATGTTCTTTCAGCCACTCTGTGTGTCCTGTTTATTTCACAGCATGCTTGCACATTTAATGTATGAGTTTGAAAGGGAGAAGGAATGTAATTTCACCTGTCACCTGGGGAAAGTTACCTTGTTAATTTTCTATTGTTTGGCATTCTGAGCTCTTGAGGAAAAGCATCCTGAGGTTTATCCCTGCCAAAGGATATGACCTTTAGTGAACTGAGAAAAACAGCATGCAGTCTCTGTCTTAAACCAATTGTTGCGTTGCTTTTCATATTTATTTAAATGTCCTCCAGCATAACACGAGAAACCAGGAAGGATCACATGAAAACTCACCAGGATTATTCCCTAAAGAAATACATAATTTCACACAAGCACAGCTTTTCTCATAATGGAAAAATAGGAGGAACCCTTGTATGCTATTGGAAAGACTGTTAAATGGAAGCTACATCTTCCACTGACAGGAGCAATGGGGCCATGTTTGGCCCCACAAGTAGAAGCTGGATTTATTCTGAGCCATCACTCCTTTTGAAACATTTCTGTTTTGCCAAGGACCTGTATATGGGAAGAGGAATGATAGATAGTCATATTCATTCTATCTTTAGTCTAAGCTGAGACCACCAACATTAAAATGCCACAGCATTTTTTTCTGTAGCATTTCCCTAGGCTAAGTTTCTGCACAAGCCCTAAATGTAGATTTCCATAATATAGTATATTGTGATGTCTTTAGCATGTTGCCTTGGCACTGATCACTGAATTTTCTGGGTTTATTATGTTGCTTGGCTTAAGGAAAAAGTCCCCTTAAGGAAGAAAACTCTGTAAAGAAAAGTAAAATAATGATTCCTTAAGAACCAAAAGGGCAATACAGGCTCCATTACAATCCCTAGAAAGAGATTATGCAAATCAAGGGAAGGAGAAAAGGAGCATTGCAAGAGAGATGGCAAAATAACTTATGAGAAAGGAAAATTAATTCTGTCATACCAAGACCGATCACCTTTCCTTCATACTATCTCCTCGATGCTTTTTCCAGCTTCCTTCCTTATATCTCCTGTGTCAGCAATAGGTCAAAATTTATAGAGGATTTGGATACAGTGAGTATCCCTTCATTTTCCCTAGTGTTTTCATGATTCAGTATAGTATATTCTTCCCCTTCAGCCTTTAAATTCTGTTCCCCTTCAGGAAAACCTCTGCTGCTTTCAGAGAATCTCTGGAGGGTTTTCCCAGTCTTCTTTGGCTGTTTTTCTCAAAAAGACTGTCTCTTGCATGAATATCTCTGTCCCCAAGCTCCAGTGAGCAAACTTAGGGTGGCAGTTTATGTCCAAATGATTTTGCTAATGGGTTTTATTTATTTGAACTTCTTCTGCCTAAGCATCAGGACTTTAAAGCATCCAGCAAGGGTGGAATTTTTTCAGTAATGGGGATATGACCCACAATTTGTTGTTGTTGCATGTTTTTATTTTGCCAAGAATATCTTATACTTTCATTAATAAGACTTTTCCTGGCTGTTGGAGATAGGGTGCACAGAGTACCAGGCATGAAAATAGTGAGTCCCTCCTGAACTCTTCCTAATGGCCTCGTACCTTAGCAGCCTCCAGCTTCCAGCAAACCTGGATTGTGATATGGAGAGTGAACAGAGAGGGAGCAGAATTACTGAACCTGGGCAAAGAAACTACAGAGAATGAGTGAAAACATGACCTGAATGATATGGATTGGAATTAGGGCAAGGAGCAGGTCACTGGTGCACTGAAGGTGAGATGGGCATGTCTTAGGCAAGAAACCAAGCTGGGAGGGAGCTGGGACTGACTGGGCAAGGAGTCTGGTGCAGGAGAAAGAGCAGGGAGTTGAGAACTGAATGTGCTTGATGTCTGATGGCTGGGATTGGGGTGAGAAACCTGGCTGGAAATTGGTGTAGCAAGGATTAGGAGAAACAGTGATGATGAGCCATGTAGAGTAGGAGGGAGAGCAAGAGGAGAACAGGGTAATGTTGGAGTGAGTCCAGCTGGGGCAAGTGAAGGGAAGGGCAAACACTTCATTCACTCACTACTTGCCTTCCCTCACCAGGCTGGGGTTCCCATACCATGTTTCCTTGCTCTCTGCACATGTGAAAGCTTCCATCTCCCCTATGAGACAAACATATTCCCCACCCTCCATGCTGATTCACATCAAAGATGACAATCAGCACTTGCTTTCAATTACTTCATTAGTTTGAACTAGTTGAAAGCTATTTTTGCATCCTTCAGGGATTCAGCCTGGCCTGAGCTCTATGACTGACACCACATAATAAAAAAGCTTCTGCCTTTTTCTATTTTGCAGTTTGTCTGCATATTGCAGCAAGAAATACTTTCCCCAAATTCCACTCTCTTTTGCACATTTCAAATTAATCTCCTGGCCATTCTTACAAGCTGAGTCTGGTCTGTTTATTTAGCTGGATAAATGTCTTATATAAAATCTCATTAGCCCAACAATTACCTTTGACACGATAGATGAATAAAGTCTCTTTGCCATGTAAATTAGGAAATCATACTAAGTCCCTTCCAGCTCTGAGAAGGCACACTTTTGAAAGACATTCAAAATAAAAAAAAATCAGTTAGAGTTATTAATATTTCTGTGGTGGGTACAGTTCATATCAGACATCCTAGATACCACCAGACATGGGATTTTATTATTACTCCTCATGATAAAGCTGTCCCTCTGCATCATATGCAGACCAAAAGCCTAGTTGCCACATTAATCATTCCACTGGATGATTCTGTCAGTTCTTCCTGTATGGCATTTCTTTGGAAATTTGCAAAAAGAATGAGACAAGAACGGGTCTACAAAGGAAAGGAAAATCAGAAGGTGAGTCCATTCTTTGCAGTGCTTATATTATCAATAATAACTTTAATAACTAGTATTAAGCACTATTAACGCAAAAAATTATTTACAGTATTAATGCAAAAATATTTAAAGTGCAGGAAATTTGGATTTCAGTTTGATTTCCTCCTCCATTTCTCAGGTATTCTCTCTGATGTGGTGAAAAGACCCTCAGTGAATGTGGAAGATGCTCAAGATTTGGGTAGTGAGGGAGCTGGCAGAATTGCTCACTGAGCCACTTCCATCATTAGATTCAATATTAGGAAAAATTTCTTCATGGAAAGGATTGTCAAGCATTGGAAAAAGCTCCCCAGGGAAGTGGTTGGGTCACCTTCCCTGGAAGGATTTAAAAGAAATGTAGATATGGCACAAGGGGGCATGGTTTGGTGGTAACTTGGCAATACTGGGTTAACTGGTGGACTCAATATTAAAAATCTTTTCCAACCTAAATTTGATTCTAAGATTCTATGATTTCAAAGAAGCCCAAATCCCATTCAAAGCCAATGCCTTTCAAGTGGCTGTGAGACTTTCAGAAATTTAGTTGAAATACTTCTGAAGTGACAGGCACTGGAATCTTCATTGTTTGGTTTCCCAGTCCCTCAGGTCCTTTTACAAATATTATCCAAGCAGAGTGCTGCTTGGAAATGGGAGCTTATAATGGGCTATATTTGTTCAGAAAACCTGTAAAAATGAACATGAAAGTGTGTGTGCACAGAACAAAAAGATCTTTGTATGAAGTTTTCCATTCATGTTCCTGTGTTGTGTCATTCTTTCATAATAAATGGAGCTGTGTAGGTTTTCCTACATGGTAGAAAAATAATTGGATTTCAAGTAGACATGCTAGAGCCTTGTTTACTCAGATGTCATTCCTTTATGGTACAGCACCTCTAATTCTGTAGGGCTGTTGTGGCCATCCAGGTCACCAGCAGCCTCATTATTGTGTACAGGTTTGGTATGCCCAGAGTGAAAAGTGACTGGCAAAAAGAACACATTGTCATTAACCCTACCATGGTTCTCAACTAGGATGATGGTTTTTAATATTGCAGCAAGAAATACTTTCCCCAAATTCCACTCTCTTTTGCACATTAATATTGAAATTACATTTAACCACTCCAGTAGAGATGAGCAGAAAAGCAGGAGATGTAGAAATAAGCAAAATAATGAAGTGATTAATATTCATAGTATAAAGAATTCACTCTTCCCATCTGTTAGAGATCACTATGCTTTCCACTTATCTGTCTGTAAATTAAAAGCAGACTGGTGATTTAAAAAAAAAAAAGGCATTTTTTCAGAGTACTGCACCTCTCTTGATGTTTTAGCTGATTGCCCATTATCTGGATTTTACAAATGTGGTTAATTGTCCAGAAATCTACTGAATTTTTTGTGAATATATTTTCATGTTTGGTCAGAAAGTGTTGTGCAAGATTATCCTAATTATTATAGTAGAGCTTGACTGTTAAGTGTACCTCTAATTTCTGCTGAAGACAGTGGGATTTACAGCAATGAGCTTTAAAGAGGGTTCTCCTGCTTGGCCTGGATCTCTTGCTTAAGCTCTACAAGCTATATGGCATTTACTAGAGTAATTTCTTTGATCACTAACCCCTGGCCCAAGCCATTAGTATTTGGGCACTGGCCAGGTTAATGGTTCCATTAAGAGGAGAAATTGATGACAGAAATCAGACAGGTTTTTTTTGGTACTGTCCTGCTTATTTACAATGAATATTCACAAAGTTATGCTTCCCTGAACCTGGCAGAAACCCCTAGAGGGACTGCCTGAACACAGTTTGAAAATCTAATGCCTCAAATGCCTTTAACTTTGTCCCCTTTTCAGGGCTGCCAGTGCAAAAGTGTTTTTCTTTGATTCACCACTTTCTTTTGTCTTGCTCCTCTGTGTTTCATGTTCCACCTGAACATGAGATACTGTGCAGATGACTGAGCACTGGAACATGCTGCCCAGAGACACTGTGGAGTCTCCTTTCCTTGAGATACTGCAGGAAAAAGCCATTTGGACACAAATCTGAGTAACCTGCACTAGGGGATCCTGCTTGAGCAGGGAGGTAGGACTAGATTACCTCCAGTGGTCCTTTCCAACCTTACCCATTCTGTGATTCCCTGATTCTGTCCTTGCAAACCCTGCCTTGCTGCCTTTGGGGCCAGACTCTCAGCCTACATGTGCCAGTTGAGCCAAGGTCCACTCTGGCTCATCTTGACCATCAGCTACCATGGCCAGCAGGTACCATATTCCATAAAAGAATGTAATTTCTTCTCCTGTGGGTGAAAGATTAGTATTTAACTATGCTGTAGTAAATGGCAGCTGCTGAGACCTTTTTTCCACATAATACAAATTTTCTATAACTCACCCAAAGTTATTATATGTATAAAATCTGGTGGGAAAGGAAAACAAAGCCATGAATCAAGACTGATGTTCTTTTATAATTTTCAGATAAAGGGGATTGCAATTTTTTTTAGATGAAAAATCAAAATGCTATGCCTTCTCTTTTTTAAATCTGTTTAAACTCTCTTTCTTTAGCAACAGTCTAGTAGGATTGCTTTAGTTTGTGTTCGTCCAGCACAAGTGAAATTGTTTTATTTTGTTGAGTGGCCTCAGAAGTTTTGGCTTTCTCTGTTTAGTAAATTTTTATACTGCATTTCCAGTTCATGCATGAGATGGCAGTTTGAGATGTTATCACTCCTGATGGTCTGGAGGCCTCCAAAGAATGGTTTCCTTCTTTCACAAGACAAAATGGATTTCTTTCCAAGTGCACTCTATGTTTCAAGGTAGAAATCATCTGACTCCAGTGCATAATAGCTGCCAAAATAATCCAACTTGTTAGAGGAAGTATGGTCATCAGTCTCCTGAGGTAGAAGGCCTGTGCAGTGAGGTGGTATAAAGAAAAAGCCCTATGGGTTTATTAAGCTAGTTCCAACCAGATCATGTGAGACCATATCAGTAAGTCTATAGTGAAACTGTTAAACTGAACTTTGTCAAAGTATTTTATTCCAGATAACAATGTCAAAAAACCCACCTGATTTTTATTAAAATATTCTCACTTTTTTTTGGTCAGGCTGCAGCGCAGACCACTGGCATGCCTGCTTTTTTACTTCAAGATGAATTTCAAACTTTATTAACATCTGAGTGTAATCCCTTGTTTGCAGATATAACCCCAGTGACTGTCTATATTGTAGTTTATTTTTATAATAAATGTTGACGTGAGGTGCCAGTAAAATATAGGTTTCAGATGAATCTCTGAGCTGTTACCTTTTTTTTTTCCTTAGCCTTTGAGCTTGCTGTTCCTTGTGGGTCCCTTCCAGCTCAGGATATTCTGTGGTTCTATGATTCTCAGATTAGAAGTCATCTTTCAGAAAATGTGTATTTACACTGGTTTTTCTCTAAGGCTTTTGGATATTAACAATTTTATAACTTATATTATCAGCCATTCTGTCTCTCTTTCAAATACCTTTCCACTCCTGTGGCTTTCAAATTCTTTCTATTTCAAACTCTTACAAGATTTTCTGTGGAAGTAGACCTCTGTATACCATATTCTAGACTACTGACAAAAGCCTTTTATTTCTTAGTTACCCTTTTCAGATTCCTTAGAAATTTTCTGTGGGCTTCCAGACTGGAAAACCACAGATCTGCTGTCAACCCACATCAGCTGGACTGTCCTTTTCCTTTTCCCTACTACATATGCATGCTTTTACTTGGACTAGATATATTCTTGGCAAATACACAGTTTTTCTGTGGCCAAGGGATTCCAAAAGAAAAGCCTTTACCACGATTACCCTTTTCAGCTTGTATTGATTTTGAGTCTTGAGAGATTTCCTGCTGAAGACTGCTGAGGTCCTGTGCTAGCTTGAAAAAGAAAGAAAGAAAAAAAGCTTTTTAAAAAAAAAATCAAAAGAAAAAACAAACTTGAAACAGTCAAACATCAGTATTTTCAAGGCAGTCTTGGCACCAGGAGACTTTACATAGCTCAGAACCAGTAGATTCATTTTTCAATTCTTCTTTACACTATAGTCTTTAGCCCAAATACTGCTCTGCTACCACATTGTTTTCTACATCATTGCAAGGTCTTGTATGCTTTCATAAATATTAACATGGATTCTCAGATTCTGAAAACTTGTGTCTTACTGTGAGCACCCTGCCTAGACACCTGTCTGAGCCAAGGCTGCATTGAAAAAATATTGACATCTCTTTTGTGTCCAGTTCAGGTGTGTCATCAGTAGAACTTCAAAGCTCTTGTGAGACCTCTAATGGTGCACATGGAGCTATATATATTATAGAAATAACCAGAAATAAGACAAGAGAGATTGAAAGTATATTGCTAGGAATGGCACGTTTGTGTATTTGTTGTAAAAAGTTATGTGCTATGACTATGCCCTTGTGTCTCCTTTGCCTTGATTTTTTACTGTGCAAACAGCAAAAGAACACAAATAACCTGCCTTTTGTGCACCTGTTTTATGGTGAATCCTTAAAAATGATGCAGTATATGGTGTGTGGGATGGTTTTGTGGGGTCATAGGGACTTTTGTTCTCTCCTTGGGGTCTCTCCTTACAAAAGGGTACTACCATATTGGCTAACAAGGAAAGTACTTGAAACAAACTGCATATACCCACTCCTCCTATTTTAGTGTAACAGAGGGGATACTCCTAGCTGTAGTTCCAGGCTCTGCCTGAACCCTCTTTATCCAGCATTAAGTCTTTTGAAGTCGTCCACAGCATGAGCTTATTGGTGATTTCAATGCTCTTTGTTTCTGGATATAAGAAAGTTACTAACTATAAACAGGCTTCCCAAACAATATCAGGAAGCTTCAAAGCAATGTGTGCAGTTCACTGTAGCTATTGGGAGTGGCCAAACTGGTCCAAAGAGGAATTTGGAAAAGTATGTTCTCTCCAGCATGCTGAGAGTGTCTCAGAAGGCACTGCAGGAGCTCTGCTGATTATTCACCCTGTCCAAACTTAGAGGGGCAGTTTGAGACAAGATGGTGTTTGTAGCTTTTTAACAAGCTGGAGGAATTGTAGTTCAGACATACATGATTATGGTGACTGTGAGTCCTTGACACAGATCTTTGAATAGGGCAAGATGCATGGAGCACTCATCGTACCCCATGACAGTGGCTATGAGGCAAATTCCAGTCAAGGGGAGTACAGACTCAGGGATCTTCAATTTTGCAAAATAGAAATATGAAAAATTGAATGGAAAGAAATCCAGTTTTGAAGCTCTGAGAAGGGAATTGCAAAAGAACAGATCTGTTTTTAAAAACCTTAAATCCCCTGAAGCTTCTGATTAATTTATTGAAAAAGTGTTCATAAAAGATGTAACCAAACCCAAATCTGTTGCTTCGGTAAAGAACACATTCAGGATGAAAAGCCCAGGGCTTCCCTTACCAGCACAGAGAAAGCATTTCAGCTGTCATCCAAGTAGGCACCTGTCACTCCCATCACAGCAGGAACAGCATGATTTCTGGCCTAATTTCTAGAGCATCACTGGTGTTGAATTGAGATCTCAGACACTCTGCAAACCAGGACCCAAAACTACAAATGCTGCTTTTTTTTTTTTTTTCTTTTTTTGCTTTTTCTCTTCCCCTATGAAAGCCTCAAGGAATATGAAGTCATCCTTAAGTCTGTTTCTGTTCCCCAGGCTTTTCTTTCCACAGTGGTGGGCTGATCCTCATATATTTGCATGATGGTGTGACCCACTTTGAACAAAGTTATATGCGGATCAGTGAAAAACAGAATATGCTTTCCTGGCTTTTGGATTATTATTCAAAAGGAAAGGAGACCCAGAGCAGCATGCCATGTTCACTGTTGCATTACAACACATCTGAGTAGCCAAGCTTTAGTAGAACAGACCCATGGAGGAGCAGGAGTCTGCCTTAATAGTATAAAAACTTTCTGCAGGTATCCAGCTTAGTACCATCCAGAACAGCTCTGTGGCAAGGGCTGTGGGATGTGAGTTCTCTGTGGGAAAATGAAATTTGCTCTTTGGTTTAACTGTGGTTAGCTGTGTGTCAGGGCTGTGAAATCACAATGCACACATTAATTCCAGCGGTAGTCCAGCAGCTCATCCTGGTTTGTCACCTTCACAGACAGGACAGTTGACAGCATTGTTCTGCACTGAAGGTCTCGTTCTAGTGATCTTGCCCATACCTGCTGCTTGTACAGTCGAGTCATGCTGTCATGTGGTGTTGTTCATGCATGCTTGGAATTCTGTCTTGGAATTTACTAATCTATTTTCTCTACCAAATCTGTAAGAATTAAAGGATAATTTAATTGCTAAGAAGCTATTTTGCTCTATCCTAAATTTGATTTAACTGCAAAGCAAATATCTTTTTTGAATGTTTTTGGTTTGTTATTTTTTCCCCCTGAACAGCGATTAATATAGATTTAAAAGCAACATTCATAAATTGCTCAGCTCTTTTATGTTTCATGCCAATGATTTTGTGTTATGTTTACATCACTGCTCTTGTGGCTGTATTAATTGCAGGGATTATACAACATCAGGGGCTGAACAAATATACATATCATGGATCTGCAGTTCACCAGATCCAGTGGAAAGGCTCCTCTTATTTAAAAGCAGAAGCAGAGGTGCTGCATGTCATGTACAAGAAAAGGACACGATCAGCTCCATCTGAAAGGTCCAGCCCTTCAAGAATTTGCCTCCCAAGGACTTTCTGTGTTGAAGGTTCCACATTTAGTAGCATTCCTAACAGACATCTTTGCAGAAACTCATATAATTGTTGTCTTTATGAGGCCTAGTCATAAAAATAATAATAAAAGCATGGGTTTATGACAATTGTAATGTGACAAACATTTGGCAGATCTCTTGGAAAACTGTCTGTAGTTGTGCCTTATATAGACTAGCACTCCTAAGTAAGAGCAGAAAACCCCAGCAGAGATGACAGAAAATAAAATTATAGAGATTTTCCTAAGTTAGTTTGACTTGCTAGAGATATCTGAGTATTTTTGAGGCAATCCTATGTATGTTACAGTTTCTGTAAATGAAAAATATACTGAAGGACTACCAGGATCAGATGAAATATTTCTTCCAGTTATGCAATATAAATGTATTAGGGTCAGTCCCACATGCCCTAATATAGCAAACCCCTTAAACATCTGCATACATTTTAGTCCAAGTATATTTTTGCAACTGTTATTTGGTACAGAGTAGAATAATTGAAAAATTACTCACAGATAAAATGCATTTGGCAAATTACAGATGGGTATCCATAACCAAGCTACTGGATTTCTGTTTTGGATCATGAGGTTCAAAATCCCTTAACACATTGTTTTAGGCTGCAGTGTACCTGATCCATAATTTAGGTAATAAGGAGAGTTAAGAAAGACTTCCTTTTATATTTACATTTATCTTGCACTGTAAAATTTGCAGTCAGTGCTATTGATGAGAAATGTACTTGTGGCAGTTGTGTTACATTCCCGAGTGAACACAAAATATTGGAGCCAGACAGTGAAGCAGGCAAGAGGCACAAGAAACCTCCTTGTGCTTTTCTCTATCTGATGAGTACAATCATAGATTTTACCAGCTCTAAGTCTTACCAGGTGTGCATTTTGAACCTAAATTTGACACGTTTTTGAGATGCCACAAGCTAAATAGTTTGAAATGGCACTTAATCTTCTGGCTGTGCTTTTGAGGACAAGTATGATGGTTGCCATGTTTCATGATGAAGTCAGGGCTGCCAGCAAATGTGCATGTGATCTCAGCCAGAGATCAGACCTCTCAGACACCTGCCAAATCAAACCTCTCAGGTAACTTTACAAAAAAAGGCACCCAAATTTTGAATCCCAAATAGCCTGCAGCAGGAGGTTTTCTTGAACCTGAGCCGGGATGCTGGAGTCCAAGGTGTGCAGCATCACAGCTTCAGGTGCTTGTTTGTAGGAGGGAGAGGCAGGGCTGTGGGTGCTCAGCTGAAATAACATGTCAATAGTCAGCCTGACTGGTTCTTGGACTCCTGCTCCACATGCCCTCCTGCTCTCGCTCCGCAGAAATGAGGAGTTCTTGGTGTTTTTACAAGGTGGCATTTAGCCCTGTGTCTGGCCTCCTCTGGCAATGTTTTCTGGCCAAGCATCAGTGACAACAGCTTCTTGTCATTGGTATTCAAGGTATATCTTGAGTGTTCAGGGTGTCACATTTCTGCACATCCTGTATATTTTCTACTTAAATGTATCAAAATTAACCCCTTCTCCAGGAATGATCACTTAAGAGAATCACTGAGTAGAAGTGAAAATAACTAAGCAATGTTTATGTTAGTCCTTAATTCATACGAATGGCATAGCTAAATAAATGAATAAATACCATGGAAAAAACAAATAGGGCGACAATAAATTGATTTTTGTTGTAGTTTGTACAAAGAGTAAGTACTCATTTGATATCAGCACTACAGCTATGACACAGGCAACTATTTATAGCCTCATTTATTATGTGCAATATATAGTGCAGAGATGATGAATTATTTACCAAGGTCAAGGATTAAGTAGGGAAGGAAGCTGCATGTAGGGCCAGACATCTTGACACCTGTATGTGAGCACCCATGACTTCCTTATGATTTGGTTAGTGTCTCTGTTAAGTAAATTAGGAGTGAGATTTTTCAAGCCTCCATAAGACATTAGTTGCAATTAAAACTATGCCTAGAGTTCCTTTTGTCCACTTAGGAGCTCCAAGGCATTTTATTTTTATTGGCTTTGCAGCATCTCCAGCTATAGACTGAGGGCAACTAGTGAAAAAACAAAATGCAAAACAAACTAGCAAAAGCAAAGCAAACAAACAAACAAACAAAAAGACAATTCCTGCTTCCAACAGCAGCACAGAGCTAATCCCTGCAGTGGACATTTGTAACAGCCAAAGCAATAAAGGCTTCCACATATTTTGAAACTATTTCACAACCTTTACTGATTTCCAATGAGGCTGAATTAGCAGCTTCTTTATTTTCTAGGGGCTGCAACTTAGCATCAAGGTTGTTGGAGAGGTGAGTATGAAATCATGTAGCTGTGCACAGAGAAAGAGCAGCCTCTGAAACTGCTCATGCTTGGCTGGAGTTCACAGAGCGTAAGCCAATTTTTGCGCCCACAGAGCAGTTCATTTCTTGGCAGCTGAATCGGAATAAAGCTCCAAGGCTACAGCGGCCCACAGCCTGCTGTGACTCGGTGACCACAGAGCCTAATTTGTGCTGGATAAAGCCCTAAAGAGATTAACTGACTCATAACATATGCTACTTTACCTTCTACAAATGAACCTCAAATGCAGTGCCATGTTTCCGATCCCTCTCTAAATTTTGCAAATACCCCACCATTTAGTCACAGATATAGGGGAACCTGAAGAAGAAAAAAAAAATTATCATTTATACATTTTTTTTACAAACACTTCAAAAGCTATATGCTTTCTCTGCCAGGAGTGTGACATTTCACATTAAGGAATCCATAAAAAATGCATACATTCATTTTAGGAAACCTCTGAGCAGCAGCAGTGCAGGTGTCTTACCTGTGGCATAGCCATGTAGGAGAGGCAGCTACATCCAGTGTTGAGTTTAGCAAGGGATGGCCACATAAAAGTCTGTAAAAGTCACTGAATCTCTTCAGTCTCCTGAGGCCCATAAAGAGCTCCTTGGAGATGGTCAGCAGCTTAAAAGACAGACCAGCAGGAGCAGGAGTGCCAGTCAGCAGAGTCAGGGTGTTTTTAACCAGACTGGTGAGTGTTTGCACTGTGAAGCAGATACACTCTGTGGTGCATCTCTTCCTGACTCCACACCATGGAGCTGAAGCAGATACACTCTGTGGTGCATCTCTTCCTGACTCCACACCATGGAGCTGGCTGGGATGAGTTATTCTCCCCTGGCAGCCCACACACAACAATATTACACTGGGGACAAGGATGCTGTTATTCCAACATGGACTTTGAATGTGGGTCTGGGGACAAGCAGTTCGTATAGCATACAAGACTGTGAGACTCAATTAATTTCCATGTCATGAAACCCTATCTTCCCAAAGGATTTAGATGAGGGCAGCTGGGATGGTCACATGTACAGGTCATCTTCAGCAGAAGCAGTGGTCTCGCGTCATTGGTCTAACATTTCATAAATTCTTTTGAAAACCCAACCCCACTGCAGAGAAAGGTGTTTATTATCAGTGATTTCAAATAGAGCTAACTTCATTAAATTCAAGGCATTTCGTCCTATTGAAATAGCAATAAATATCAGTTTAAACAGCCATTTTAAATGAGCTAATAAATACTGGATCAAATAAATGAGTTGCTGATTAACAGCTCTACATTTTTAGCCTGCTTTATTATCATATCTTAAAGCCTAATATATCTGCAGACTTTAGGAACAGTGTCCAGAGGAGGGTTAAATAGGAATGAATCTGTATTAAATGTCATCTTAGAAAGGTTTTGGGTCTTTTAAGATAGTTCAGATCTTCTACACTAAAAGCTCTGTGTGTCTCCTCAAAACTGGTTTTGAAGTTAGCAGTTAAGATTCTTCCTGGTGTCCTTTTTACCTGAAATTTTCTGGATGCCCTTAAAAATCACATCATCCAAATCCAAGTGAGAACTGAAAACATAACACCTTTAGTGCCTTTTTAGAAGCATAGTCTTACACTGCTGCTCTCAGCAGATATATGTCAAGAAATTGAATTACTGTCTTTTACCTCCTAGGCATTTGCTCCAAAGACTGAGCGAAGCATGTCAGCTTCCATGATGCAATTGCACTCACTTTGGGGTTGTGATCATGGTCAGTGGCTGTGGGTGAGCCGATGAGCAGGAAATAATGCTCAAGTAAAAAAATTTGCCAGTTACTGCGTGAATGCAGTCTAAATGTAGTGAAGTTCCCAGCAGTGACATAATATCGTGGTGAAGTTCCCAGTATCAATGGATTTAAGGGGGCAAGTTCAACACCATATTATACCAGTGTGCCTCCAGGATAATCCAAACCCACAATTAATGTTCTATCATGAGTAAGACTTGTTTTCAGCTCAGACAACCAGTCTGCAGAGGCTGCATATTTTTACACTAGCAAAGCTGTTTGATTTTTATGTCTGGAATCTGAATTTTGGTATTCATTCCTCTCCTAAAATGCATAGTGGGCTGGGCAGATCAAGTCCTTACCATAACTGATTAACTGGTGATCTTCTTTCTCCCCCTTTTCTTTCCAAACTTCTCCTGAAAATGAAACTAGATCTTGCAGCCGCCAGAAAAAAAAAAAAAAAGCTCAGAAGGTGTCAAGTTGGTAAGATGCATAAAATTGAATTATTTGTGCAAATGAATGAAGCTCAGAATTTCCCCCCCCCCCCACAAAGCAAAGACCCTGTGCTCCCCAATGTGTTACATATTGAGTCTAGGCACAAGTGAATAAGTAAATTCCTCCAAGACCATAAAATTGGCACAGGCCCATTGGACTCAGTAGAACAATGCAGCCAAGGATGCTTATTTAGCTCAAGGGGCAATGATATGATTTTAATCTAGGAGGATTTGAGTGTTATAACTTCTCCAGTAAAAAAAGGAAAAGAAAAAGGACAAAGGGGAAGGAAGGAAGGAAGGAAGGAAGGAAGGAAGGAAGGAAGGAAGGAAGGAAGGAAGGAAGGAAGGAAGGAAGGAAGGAAGGAAGGAAGGAAGGAAGGAAGGAAGGAAGGAAGGAAGGAAGGAAGGAAGGAAGGAAGGAAAAGAGGGAGGGAGGGAGGGAGAAGAAAGAAAGAAAGAAAGAAAGAAAAAGAAAGAAAGAAAGAAAGAAAGAAAGAAAGAAAGAAAGAAAGAAAGAAAGAAAGAAAGAAAGAAAGAAAGAAAGAAAGAAAGAAAGAAAGAAAGAAAGAAAGAAAGAAAGAAAGAAAGAAAGAAAGAAAGAAAGAAAGAAAGAAAGAAAGAAAGAAAGAAAGAAAGAAAGAAAGAAAGAAAGAAAGAAAGAAAGAAAGAAAGAAAGAAAGAAAGAAAGAAAGAAAGAAAGAAAGAAAGAAAGAAAGAAAGAAAGAAAGAAAGAAAGAAAGAAAGAAAGAAAGAAAGAAAGAAAGAAAGAAAGAAAGAAAGAAAGAAAGAAAGAAAGAAAGAAAGAAAGAAAATATTATCAGCAAGAAGACTAGAAGAAGCTGTTAGCTGTTTCTGGCAGACATGTTTCATTCCATCAAACAGAGAGCTGTGGATATTTGGAAATTACCCACACTTAATATGTATTGAACTACAAGTTTTCCATTTGTTTGGAGTCAATCAGGGATTAATGCTCAAACAAGAACTTTTCTCAGCTAGGCTTTGTTCAGAAGGCACCATTTTCCTGTGGCACCAGCATGTGAATGCCAGGGTGCCACATGGAGCATAGTCAAACCATGTTGCAGGGAGGATTCCTGATTTCACAGCTTTTGGTCCCACAGTCCTGGCAGTAAATGAAGATGTTTTCAGAATGTGCCTTTCTCCAATAACCCAAAGTTTTCATTAACCAGGCTGAAGTGGCAATGATCTTGCACTTTGGAAGTGGTAGTTGTTAAACCATGGCACCCGACAGCTGTTCCCACTGATAACTCCTCAGAACTCCTGCAGGCAGCATTCCTGAGGGGGACTTCACCATCTGACATAAACTCACAGGGGATGCCAATCAGGCCAGGGACTCAGACTCCTGTGTCCTCCTTAATAAGAACACTGTAAGGCTGTAATTTTTGCCTTACTAACTCTGTCACATTTCCTCCCTATTTGATTGATTTCTTTTCTTTTCAGCTCTTCCCTCTGTTCCCTATGTAAATGCCTTTTTTTTTCCTTTTCATATAGCACACACACACTGTAGCATTTTAATTCCAGTGTTTAAGGCCTTAAATTATATAGTACTGCTGCTGTGTACTTGCAAGACTGTCCATGGTCTCTTATTGTGTCACAGCTGTAAATATCAATTGCAAGGAGAATGTAACATGATAGAATGTAATCATGTCTTGGAACCTTGCTCAGATTGCCAGCACCTGCATTCCCAAAGGAAAAAAAAAAAAAAAACAAAACCTAAAAAAATGGTGTGGACAGCACTTTTTGCTAGTCTTCAACCTACCTCAGAGCTTTCCTTTGCCAGTCTTAAGGCTGCTTCAGGAATGTTCAAAGTCAGGTTGGACAGGGCTCTGAGCAATCTGATGTAGCTGGAGATGTCCCTGCTCACTGCAGGGGCGTCACAGTGAATGAACTTCAGAGGTTCCTCCCAACCATCCCATGACCATGGTCCTGTATGCCTGCTAGTCCCAGCCTTGCTGCAAGGAGGCTGTGTGCACTTTGCAGAGCTGCTGTGCCACAGACACAGTTATCTGTAAGGTCTCACAGTGAGATTAGGAGAAAACTGCAAATCTCTATGATTATAAATGCAGGAAAATGGCCTGATGATCTTCTTGATTTAGGGTTCACAGAGTGTTAATAGATGTTGTTTTAGTACAAAAGCAGTGGAAGGTGTTTGCTTTGCAAAATAGATCATTTCACTGATCTGTATTACAGTGTATCTCCATCAGAATACAAGGAACAGGCATCCAGGAATAGGGAAAGGCAAACACCTTTTATGCTGGTTTTCCTTATAGGGATAGCTCAGCATAAAATTATGCCCTGAGATACCATAATGTGAAACTGCACTGTCAGGCTCCTGAAGATCACCTCAAGATAATATGAGACAGATTTCTCAAAAGGGGTTGAAAACATTCCCTCAGCAAAAATCAGTCTTGTTTTTAAATTACTCAACTGAAAGACTGCTTCCTCAAATGATTACACACATCAGAAAACCATGTTCCTATTAAAAAAATCACAATTTTGTTTCTCATTCCAAAAAATAAATTCATATTGGCCTGCTATTTCTGTGTGTAAGCACCATGATAAATCCCCATGATACATCCACAGATGAAAATAGCAGTTCAGAATTTGCTAAAACACTGTGGTACTGTGGAACACTTTCTGCAGTGTGGATTTGTTTCCATCTTTTTACCCAGTAATAAATGTTAGACTCAACAGTAAGGGCTTAAAACACAGCCACACCAGTACTGTAAAGTAGAGGATTTATTACCCAGATCTGCAGAAGATAAATTTTCTAAGGGCTGTAATTGTATAAAATGCTACATGAATCCAGCAATGTGAAGAAATATATTTTTAGGGCAAAAATTTTTTAGTTATCAGGGTCTCAACCTTTGGCTGGGAATTAAAAACACTATAGGACTGAGGTGCTCAGCAGCTTGTTGGAACTGGCATGTCTTTTGTTAACTACAAATCCCTCTCAAATGCTGGGAAGACTGGGAAGACCTCTCCCATTTTCTGAACTCATCAGTTCTGGGATGTCTCTGGTGCCAGCACTGGTGTCAGCAGAAAAGAGTCCACCTCAGGGGTAAGTAAAAATATTAGACCTCATGGAGGGAAGCAGTAGTTCATAGGAAAAAAGTGGCTTGCCTGAAATATTTTCATATCCTAATGGTTCTCATGTATTATCAAGTCTACACACAAGGCTTCACAGCACCTCAATAGCTCCAAGTTGTGTTCCTCAAGCAGATAGCTGTTTAGCTTAAAACAAAGTCATGCTTTTCAGATCAGCTTCAAGAAAATGCCAACAATTCCTATTGAATTCATCTCAGTGGAGGAAACTCTTCATGAATTGCTGTTCCTCCCTTTCCATGCACTGGCTCTGCGCTGACTTTGCAAGGAACAAGCAGAGTTTACTGTTCTTCTCTCATCTTGGATCACTAGTGCCAGTTGTTGTGATTATTAATATTGTACTGTGTAATCCACTTGAAATAACCCCAGAACTGCAGGTAGTCAGTGGTTTCTCCAGGTCAGCGTTGAATCTTCCTAGAAAAACCCAATACAGTTTTAAAAGTTCACCACCTGTGTTCATAGAGTGCGTGAACATCTTGTGAAATATCTCAAAAAAACTTACCCCTCCTCGCTCCCCCACCACCTCCACCAGAATCATCATGGCCATCATGAGTAGTTTGGTGTAGTTGTTAGTAATCTCTTTTTGTAAGACTGATTTACGTATCTGGAAAAAGATGTTTCAGGTCACCACTCTGTGACACTTATGTTTTTGGCTCTTACATGTGCTTCTCTAAGTCACACTGGAGACAAATGCATAAAGAAAGCCAAGGATGGTTGTGATCATGTTCAACAATGTATACCTAATTTTAAAGAAAAAGCTAAAATAAATCTTAAGAGGAAGTGGTCGTAAGCCATGCATTCAGCTTCCATTGTGTGCTTTCAGCTCTTTCTCTTTGATTTCTCAAAACACTGAGTACAGGATTGTCCCACCTCACACACTGGTCATGGTAATAAATGCATTAAGGTGTAAGATGTGGGTGAAGTAGCAAAACAGAAAACACTTCATACTTGCATACATTAATTATTTCATACTTACAGTTTGTAGACAAACATAAAAAAACTCCATAATACTTAGTCTTTAAAGTGACTCTTTTTTTTTTTTTTTAAATACCAATTTCATAGTTTTCTGAAGCCGAGTTCATGAGATTTAGAAGTGATTGCTTTATGGTTTGAAGCAATCTTCAGATATCCCCCAACAATTCTTTACACTAGACAAACCTCTAGTGGAATCTTCCCTCTGAACTTTCAAAGGATATTAAAATCTGCTTTTGTGTTCTTGCTCTTTTTTTTTTTTGTAATTTTATTCTACTATTTGCCATTTGCACATTTGTGATTCTAAAAAGGCCTATGTGGTACTTTCCCCTTAGAAGCTGTGGTTTTTTTGCCCTTCATAGATACTATTTGCAAAGCTTCTGTTTGTCACTCTAACAAAGCAGAGCTGAAGGAGATATTTAGCCATATAATAAATGAATGAAGCAAAAGGACCAATTGAATTGGTGCTATTATTTCAACAAAATCCTTTCAGCAATTGTCTTTCTCTTTATAGAGGCCTTCATGGCATTATTTCACTAAATGACACCATGAATGTAATTACTTTGATTCAGAGTGTTGGAATCACACAGGTAACAAATTACACTGCCCCCTGATGAGTAATAATTCAATTATTCAGTGGCCTTATAACAGCTTGAAATAGCCTATTCTCATTTCACAAACTTCGTATTTACTGCTGGAAATAAATGATTTCTCCAAAATGAAATATTAGATCTATATATCTTAGCACATGTGAGCTCCCAAATGGATCACTGCAAAACTGCATATCTTTGGTGTTTTTTAAAATTAAAGGGTCTGCAGAGATGCTGAGCCTCTTGGGTTACTCTGCCTCAGTAGATGTGTACATATATTTTGTCTATTTGCTACCTGGTGAATCAAGAGTTGATTGTATGAATATTGAGCAGCAATTGTGCGCAGAGTGAGGTTTGAGAGATCTCGGTGACACCAGCACTGCTGGCATTCATCCCAAACTGAAAGCAGAAGCTAAATGTGCATCCAAAGAGACATTCCTTGGACATGACTCTTCTCTTCTGTGCTCCAGTACAAATGAAGCATACAACACTGCTAATGACAGTATAAAACAGCAGTGAAGAGGGGAAGAAACAACCCTGCTTGCTGAAAGGTCAGTTAAAAGCTGGTTTTGGGGTAAAATGTGTAAAGCCCAGTGATATTTTCAAATACACTAAGCGCAAACTCCTAGTTATGCAATCTCCAAATTGTATTTAGGTATATAGGGACCTGTGAAGATCCCACAGACATGTCTATCTTCACCTTTATGTGCCTAGATATTTTTAAAAACTGTAGGTGTTTTCATCTACTGTGATGTGATTTATACAACTGGTATTCAGCTCAGAAGTGCAGCATTCCCTCAGGCTGTCTGCAGGAGGCATCAGTAAGGAATTTCCAAACCATAATTGCTGGGTTTGGTCCTAAAAAAAAGCAGCAGCAGATGTGCAACCCCTTTTTCATCTGATACTTGGCAGCTTGGGTTTTTTCTACAGGATATGGCAGATATATATTCCATGTCTGAATTTTTTTGGAGATGTCCAAACTTTTGCTTCCTTGGGGACTGCCTTGACACCCAGCTTATCAGCAAATTGGTGGGATAGCTTTCAGTCTTTCCCATGGAAGCTGTCCCATTATACATGAAATATTTAGAGATGTGTTAATATTTAAAAGCAAGATGTGCTCCACAAGTTCTCAGCTTGATTCTTCAGACAGCATACACCACTGAGAGTGGAGGGGCCAGAGGGCTGTCTGCCAGTCACTTCTATTAAATTAGTTTTACAAGAAGGAGGTGATTTTCCACCCAGGTGAGGACTTAGTCCCTAGACAATGGAATCATTCTGTCTCTGTCAAACAATTTTCTCAACCAGAACTAAAGTCTGGTATTGTAGTATATTTTTTCCAGCTTTGTTTCAAAGCAATGGTCATTTAGATGGCTTGGTAAAAGTCAGTGTCACAATGTGGGTGTAAAAACATCAGTTTACAACTTGAAAGAACTGAATTCTACTAAGGAAATCTACCAAAACTTTGCCACGAAGTTATAATAAGATCAGGGATGAATCCCTCAAGCGAAACTAGGAAAATGAAAACAGATGAAGAAGAAAATTAAGCTGATTTTCTACCAAGACTCAGTGCTGCTCACCAGTGCTCAAACACACATCTCTGTAAGCCTTAAAAAAAATCTTCAAGATTGTGAACATGCATAAGCAATATATCTAACTGTCTACATATAGAAATGCGAATCCATGTGCAAGGGGCGGTAATCAACGACCTAAACTTTTTAATGTATTTTTCAGATGAAGAGAATTTTTGGTGGCCTCATGTTTTGAGTGCTAGTGCCAATCATCTCTAGAAGTCCAGTCATGTACTTTAGTATTTAAAATTCTGAAAACCCTTTCTTACATGATGATTTGCAGGCCAAGATCTCAGTACAAGTTTATCCTGAAATGAAATTTAGTTACCCTGATAAAACAGCTATGAAGTTCACAAATTCAGTTGACACTTTATAAAGAGCAAACTGAATAATGAAGATTTCAAGACACCAGATTATTGCAATTAGCAGCATGGAAGAGAGTGGAAAAATTAGTCCAAAGTGAGCAGCACCTCTGTAATGCCTCACAACCTTATATTTAAGCATATTATATGTCTTTGTAGGATTAGAAACTAAACTCCAACTATGATCTACCATGCCAAGAGCTCTGTTTAGCATAGAGATTTTTAAGTAGCACCCCTCTTATTAGAGAGGTAGAAACTAAGTCACTCCTCTAAAAGTAAGCCCAAGGTTTAATCACTCCTTGAAAGCCAATAGCAAAACTGAGTTAGTGAAGCTGTGAATTCATAGAATCACAGAATATTCTGAGTTGGAAGGGCACCTACAGTGTGCATCGAAACCCAACTCCTGGCCGTACACAGGACTATCTCCAAGAGTCACACCATGTGCCTGAGAACATTATTCAAACACTTGTACTCTTATTAGGCTTGGTGCAGTGAGTACTTCCCTGGGGAGCTGTTCCAATGCCCAGCCATTCTCTGGGTGAAGAACCTTTTTCTGATATCCCACCTAAACCTGCACTGACACAGTTCCAGGCCCTTGGGTCCTGTCACTGGTCACCACAGGGAGGAGATCTGTACCTGACCCTCCTCTTCCTCGCATGAAGAAGTTGCAGACTGCAACTGTCTCCCCTCAGTGTCCTCTTCTCCAGGCTGAACAGACCTCACCATCCTCACTGTCCTCCTTGGGATGCTCTCTAATAGTTTAATGCCTTTCTTCTGTTGTAGCACCCAAAACTGCTGTCGGCCCTCAAGATGAGGCTGCCCCAGAGCAGAGCAGAGCAGAGCAGAGCAGAGCAGAGCAGAGCAGGACAATCCCCTCCCTTGCCCAGCTGGTGATGCTGTGCCTGATGCACCCCAGGACAGGGCTGGCCCTCCTGGCCAGGGCACTACTGACTCGTATTCACCTTGCCATTGACCAGGACCCCCAGGTCCCTTTCTGCAGCATTGCTTTCCAACCTCTTGCTCCCCAGTTTGTACATCCACTGACAGTTGCCCTGTTCCAGGTGCAGATTTGGGCATTTCCTCTTGTTAAACTTCATACAGTTGGTATTGCCCAGTTATCTAATTTATCAATGTCCCTTTGCAGGGCCTCCTGCCTTCAAGGGAGTCAACAACTCCTCCTTTTGTGTCATCTGCAAACTTGATTAGTATCCTGCATACAAGTCATTAATGAAGATGTTGAAGAGAGCTGGTCCCATCTATGCCCATAAAACAGTGTAGACTTTTCCCAAACATGCAACATCTAGAACAGTTATTTCAGTTCTCAAAAGCTGAAAAGTTGACTTCTGTAAGATAAACATTTCAATTGATCAGAATCCAGAAAAGTCAAGATTGTGTGTCTGCTGTTATCTGTCCTGTCATGGTTACAAGTTAAGGATCTGTGTCCATTCCTGGAGTAGGTTTGAAATAGAATTCAACCCCAAAAACTAGTACTGTTGCCACCCAGTTCTTAATGTGAGCAACCCCAGCATCTATCACAGTTTTTTAACTTTGATGTATCTCAGACAGTGGCAGGGCAGCTTGACCTCTCTGCCATTCTTAAGTTTGGCTGTGATCCCGAGACCAGATAGTCCCTCTCATGAGGGATTTTCTCAGGAACAGAAGTCTGCCACACTTCTGTAGGAATAGTTTTCATTCATAGAGGAATTATGTTTGCTGCTGTCCTCTAAAAGTCATTTGAAAAGGAGTGTTTGATTGCTTTTAAACAAGAGCAATTTGAAGCATTAGCTTACTACCTGCCATTACTCTTTACCTATGCAAGTGTGCATAGCAGTTGGAGAGAAATCAGGAAGCGGATTCAATTGTTCTTCTCATTGCTTTGCTGAAAAATTCAAGACTCATTGCCTTGGTGAAGCAAATGATACAGAATATATCTATGTAGTTTATTTAGTAGGGCAGTTTTTCAGGGTAGGAGAAATTTGGAAACTCTCCAATAATTATTCTAACATTTTCCCAAGTTTTTGTGCAGTGTTAAATTCCACTCTAGAGCCAAGCACATAAAATTGAGATGTCTGAAAAGTCATTGACTAAGTTTATTTTGAGAGCTAGCACTAAATAAAATGTGTTTGAAACCTTGTTTTAGCTAATTGAAGACATTTATGTACAATAATACATTTGAAAACACAGTTTTGTGGGAGGGAATTGTCCCACTGAATACCTTTCCCTGCTTGGTGAGACTGCCTGCCACCAATACTACTAGGCTTGCCAGGATGCATTTGACAGTCTTCCTTATCAGCTTTTCCTCCCGATCAAATAAAATCACCCCCTGACTGGAATGGCACTGGTGACCTAAATCCCAGTTCTAGTGAGAGTTGCTGAAACTGAGGGAAATGGATTGAGGAATGAGAGCTAGGTGTTTGCAAAGAGACATAGCCTAGCAGCTCAATATGCATTTTAAATATTTCCCATATTTCTTTATGGGGAATCATTTGAGGGTTGCTCATCCATATTCCAAGTGGAAAATAAAATGACAATAAACAGGACTGTTATATAACAAAATAAAAAAGAGTCTTGCTAGACTTTTTCAAAACAGAAATCTCAGCTTTTTCTCATGCATTATGCACTTTTAGTATCTTTTAGATCAATATTTTATATGTAGTGTAATAGCCCTCCTTTTTCTTTAGACAGAGTTGATTGGAGAAAGAAAGGCAGAAAGGTTTCACTGCTGTGTAACTGGCATTGATTTTGTAACTGCTGAATTTAGAGTAAAAGAGGCTCCAGTAAAGAAATGCATTTTTATTTCATGTGACATATATTCCCTAAGGAGAACACAGCAAAAAGAGGGCAAAGAAGGATTTGGGAAGCTAATTAACACAGATCATAAAAATCAAAGAAATCAAAGGGAGAGAATTTATGAAGGCTGGCATGGCCACTTCAGAGGAAGGATCAGCCATATCTCTCTTTCCTGACAGATGATTCTCTGAGCTGCTTTTGAAAATCTCCAGTGACAGAGCGACTAAAATCTTCCTAGGTGATCTGTCGTCATGTTTACATAACCTTATAGTAAAAATGATTTCAGAATCATAGAATATTCTGAGTTGTGCCTGAGACCATTGTCCAAATGCTTCTTGAACTCTGTCAGGCTGGTGCTGTGACCATTTCCCTGAGGAGCTTGTTCCAGTTCCCAAGCACCCTTTGGGTGAAGAACCTTTTCCTGATATCCAACCTAAACCTGCCCTGACACAGCTTCAGGCCAATCCCTGGGGTCCTGCCACTGGTCACCAGAGAGGAGATCAGTGCCTGCCTCTCTTCTTCTCCTCATGAGGAAGTTGTAGAATGTGATGAGAATTTATCTCAGTCTCTTCCAAACTGAACTGACCAAATGACCTCAGCTACTCCTCATATGGCTTCTCCTCGAGTCCCCTCACCATCTCCTTTGGCTACTCTCTAATGTCTTCTGTTGTGGCACCCAAAACTGCCCCCAGCCCTGGAGGTGAGGCTGCCCCAGTGCAGATCAGAGTAGGACAATCCCCTCCCTTTCCCGGCTGGCCATGCTGTGCCTGATGCACCCCAGGACACCATCAGCCCTTAATGACACCAACCTAAATATCTGTGGCTTCAGTTCTTCCACTGTAGACTCTGACATATTTTCTACACTTATGAATTGAGTTTGTTATTTTCTTGAGGTCCATTGTCTCTATTCCTCTTCCTTTATTTCCTGAGACAAGAATGCCATTGCTCAATGGTCAATGCTACCTTTCCCTTCCTCCAACTTTCAAACCATCAATTTCCTGGTTTTGTAGTACACTGTAGAAGACTATTCCATCAGCTTCCCATCTCCAGTTTATTTCAAGTATTAGATAGTCTGTGTTCTGCTGTATTAGCTGACATCTCCATTACACCCAGCTCTGATAGTTGTTCTGTTTGCTCTAACTAAACCTTTGTTCTTGATCTTTCTGGCTTGATAGTCTAAAGTGTATTGAAAGACTAAGACACTGTGGGATACAGTCATAATAATTAAATTTCTCTTCTCATCATTATTCAGACCCTTTCAGTCAGTTTATTCTCTTTATCTGCTGAATACAGAACAAGTACAAATATCTTTTATAAAGAAAAATTCTTCAGATTTTTGTGGTTTATTCCTCTTGAGAGGTAATTTTCCATATTAATATTTTTAGCTACATCAGTAATTCCACAGTTTATACCAGTAAAGTTGTAATTTTTATTATGCTTGGTACTTTTATTCCATGTGGCTTGTTCTCAATACATCTTCCATTGCAATGTAGGTAAAAAAATATGGTCATCAAATATGTAATTTTAAGCCCTTATTTTGATATTGGCAGTGGATTTGGACCTCAGTTCTTGGGTCAAATGTGCACATGTGTCTCCATGTACCATGTAGGTACTTGGCAGGATAGTGAAAGGTAGGGAGATGCATATCCCCTGCTTCAGTTTCTGTGAAAAAATCACCTTTTTAAAACGCAAATAGTGCTGTTAGACCACACTCAAATATCATAATGGCAATAGCAGTTATAATAATTTCTAATTAATTAAAGTTCATAATTGTGGTTTAAAAAAACCAAGTAGAATGTACTTTTGCTTGCTTATAGCTTAGTCTTGCTTAGAGATTTTTCATTTGAAAGTGTGGATATTCAGCTCTGAGCTAATTCCCCATAAAACCGCAAGGTGTCTAAACCCTTACATTAATAAATGTTAAGCACCTGAGTTAGGAGGCCTACTGATCCCCTGGCTGCACTGAATACAAGATATATATTTACTTCTCAGAATGGGTGAGGTCAGATGGACTGCATGCCTCCCTATAGTACAGGGGAGTACTTGAAAATACATACTTGAAATCTATAGGCCCTTTTGATTTCAGTGGGATTTAGGCAAAGTTACCTTTGAAAATCACATTCTTAGTACACAAACAGCAGCATTGCCAATTTTCAGTACAAGATACCTTCTAAAAAGAGGGTATTGTGGTCACAATGCATGCAAGATCCAGAATGATCTTCTTTGTCTCAGTAGGCAGTGCCAGAAATAGTTTTTCTTGTTAGAAGACCAACCTTTTTATTTAAAAACTTTTGATAAATATTGTTTTATTTTAAAATAGATAAGAAAAAACCTAGAGAAACTTTCCTATTCCGTAGATTCCTCTGACAGGTTAGAAGTTCACTATGAACCAAGCCAAGAAAATGAACAGATCTAATGAGGAATTTCATATCATATCTAAACCAAAATGTTTCATATCTCTTATTCAGAGAGTTTCTGGTTGGTTTTATTCAGTCTCTGAAAATCACTGCCAATATATCTTTTCAAATTAATATTGGTTGAGAAAAATTGAAACGTCTTTGGAGGTTGCAGTTAATAAATGGAGGAGTTTCATCTCTATGAAAGAATAATTATTCTTCCAAGGAAATTAGGTATCCAGGGAAAGTGGTATACTTTGAGACCAATACTAATACTATTATGAGAACATTTGGATTTACTTTACCAATTCTAACTGTCCAAGATTCAAAAATTATTTGACAAACTAATAGAATGCTTAGTATGAACTTGAAAATAAAATTCTATCCCACAGTAATTTATGTGACTTTTATGATTTTATTTCATCTCAAATTAAGGGCTGTTGGTTTTTTTGTGCTTTTTTTCTTTACAGATCACTTCAGAAGATATTTCATTGATACTCATCTACATTGTTTTAACTTCCATCATATGTTCTGTAATAAATCTTCAATGTCAGAATAATACCACTCAAAACTTTTTAATTATATCAAAGTGTGAAAATTAGGAAAATCACTGTTTGATCTTTAAATGTTTTTATTGCATGGAGTCAGCATTTTCAGATGGAAAATCATGCCATTGCGAGATGTTTTGATCATATTTTATTATTTTGACATGTTGTTATAGGGAAACCTCTTCTCTTATGGTGTTATAAAAATATTTCTGTGATCAGAATGCTAACTAATTAGAGAGCCTGGTATACACACCAATATTCTGAAACTGCCTATTCTCCTTCTGAAGAGTTATATCTCTTATATTCTTTAAACAATATTCACAGGGAATAGGAATCCGCAAATAAAAAAAAAAAGTATTACCTTTTTCTGGGGTTTTTTTGGTTGCTTGCTTGGCTGGTTTTGGTGTTTTGGGGGGTTTTTTTGTTTGTTTGTTTGTTTGTTTTGTGTTTTTTTTTGAGGAATAGCTTTTATGGATCACCTTTGGTCCTAACAGTTGAGGTTCTTCCATTGAGGAGCCAATCACAAAGAAAAAATCTATGCATGATCATGTTAAGAAATTTTATATTGCTTTTTATCAGTTAATTTCAGAGCATGCTGCAGCACTTCTCCAGGAAGGTGGAATTAAGTCAAGGGGTATAATGCTACTGAGCTTTGTGGAGCTGTGTGTCCTCATGCAGGTCAGTACTCTTTTTATTATGCACTCCAACATAATCGCACAATGAAATTTTGCACTGTCACAGGAGGATATTTTGATTTTTTTGTCTTATCTATTGAAATGCCATTCAATCTTTATGGAAAAATACCCAAAAGTTCAGGTGTTACCTCTCATTATTCTATAGAAGAGATATCTGGATCAAGGCAGATTTAGCCCAAAGAGACTAGACAGATGCAGTGTTTTATTTCTCAAAATGCATTTCATTATAGCATAATCTGTGTAGACAATAAAAGTGGGAATGGATGGTGTTTCTGGACTGTATTTCAAACCTGTATATTATGTGTGAATAAGTTTGATATGTAAAAGTATTGGAGCTGAAATGTCAGAAGCCTCCATGACTAGCACCTTGGGCAAGTTAAAGAGGTAGATAATGATATTTTGCCCTAGTATAAAGTCCAAAGAGGACCTTCTACAGCTCTGAACCTGATGTGCTTTCACCTTATGAGCACAGTCATCCCCTCCCAGGTGGTGTGCCTGCATAGTTCTGTATTGCACCATTGCTACTTAGAGACACAGGGTTCCTACAGAGTTTTCAAGTTCTCAAGGGGAGATTTGTCAGGCTTCCTCTATGTGAACTTTGTTTGACCTGCCTGCATCTTTGTTTGACTTTATTTAGCCTTGACATCAATTCCTTTTAATGACCAGGTGTAAATGGCTAAATTGCATCACTTCCTTATCTTTCTATGATATCCCCTGACTTTTAGGTAGATAGCAGAAACAAAATGTCAATAAATATTTCATGTAAAGTGAAATACTTATGACCTTAGCACAGGGATGTTTTGTAGAGAAACACAAGCCTGGAGAAGTGGAGACAATGTGTGTAGTGCAGAGAAGTACAGGCATGGGATTATTAGAGATGGGAACAGGCTGACCCTATAAACAACTCAGTAATGGTAGTAAATGAAACTCAGACCTACAGCTGAAAAAAGAGGACTTTAGGGATAAGAAAAAATATAAAGAAATAGTATCTAACATGTAAAAGTGCAAAATTATTTAAATTAAAGAGTCACAGAAGAGCAGAATAATTTGGATTGGAAAAGACCCCTGAGATCATTGAGTACAACCTTTGACTGATCACCCCATTATCAAATAGAACCTGGGACTGAGTGCCGCATCCAGTCATTTCTTGAGGACCTCCAGTGATGGTGACTCTACCACCTCCCTGGGCAGTCCATTCCAGTGCTTGATAACCCTTTCATGAATAAATTTTTCCTGATGGCCAACCTGAACCTTCCCTGGTGCAACTTCAGGCTGTCTCCTCTTGTCCTGTTACTAGATTCCTGGGAGAAGAGGCATCTTTTTTTCTTCAGGGGAGAAAAAATTTAAGAGTGTTTGTTACACTTTAAATAGTAATATTGCCATTGTTGAGGTTTCTAACTCGATTTCTATGTGTTCTTTATTTTTCTGTGTAAATTATATCTAGAGTAATAATGATTCTTGAATTAGACTGTTAAAGCTTCCTTTATATTAAGAATAAAACTTTGCCTTTAGGTGTGTTTCTCTTTGCCCATGAACAAGGTTTTGAGCATAGCAGAAGGAGATGGCTTTGGGGTCAGCATGTGTTTTAGAGAATTATTTTTGCCATAGATTTCCAGGCTGTTTGCTTCTGATAGTGCATAAATCTGAGTTCACTGACACCCTGCAGCTCTGACTTGGTTTTTAGCTGTGATTTATCCCGCTAATATACTGGCAGAAATACTCCTTTATTTTAGTTTATTTTTATAGACATTTTTATAACCAATCCCTTTAATAATTCAGATAAATTGTTTATCCTATTTCTAGGATGTTGCCAAAATAAGAAAAATACTAATTTACTGTAAACATGATTGAAGACAGAAACAGATTGCTGGCAGATATTGTGGACTCACCCACCCCAGCAATATTCAAAAGCCAAATGGACATGGCCCTGCACAACTTGCTCTGCTTGAACTTATTCTAGACAGGGAGTGTTGGACAAGGTAACCTTCAGAGGTGTGTTCTTACCTCAGTTCTCTATGATTTTTTATATTTTGGCAAGTGCTGCAAGGAATTCCACAGAAATCTGTCAGGATTCTGCTTCCTTGCTGGCTGTTTACAGGCAGTGTAAACACAGTCCTTGGCTGCCAAATGGTTTTATTTTATTTCCCTGGGAAACAAGTTTTGCAAAGTATAAAACTCCTAACAGCCTCTGGCTTTGGTCAGAATGCAGATTACTCAGAACCTTGATGGTTACCCACAGCTCAAACTGGCAGATGACTGCATTCTTATTTTATTTGACATATGAACCTGGTCATGTAAGAAGTCTTTGTTCCTTTATATAGAATTATTAAGAATTATGCCATGAATTTTGTAGGAAAGAGCTAGTAAAAGAGGTGCAGGGAATATATTACTTAGGGAATTTGAGGGGTTTTTATCATGAGAAGTTATTAGGAACAGATAACACAGGTGTAAATAGTTCTGATGAAACTTGGGGCTTGACTAGGGAACCTCTACAGATCATTTCCTGCCTTTTTTGTAATTTGTCCACACAGGGAAGCTGAAGTATAGCCTGTGGCTATGTACCTGAGGGCAAAATATGTCAATTCTGTACAAGGGGAGTTTTATTTTCCTGAAGGACTCTAGCCTCAGCTAGAGTCACTGACATAAGTAACAGTCATGTGAATAAATCTTCTCAGTTCTGCCAACAGCCATTGCTGACCCAGTCCTAGCCTCACTGACAGGGATATAGAAAATAGCAAATCCAGTGTGCAATCAGTATAATATTCTGAATTTTCTTATGTAGGACAACACTTGAATTTTTTCTTTTTTGAGGAATTTTGCACCTGTATAGCTGCTAGTGATTTAAGTATGTGTTCAATTTCTGATGACAGTTTTCTTCCTATATACTTACAAGAAGAAATAATAAGAAGTCTGAATTATAAAGAGGCAGGTTTAGGCTTTTCAGTAGTAGAAAAGTGCTCTTATCTCGAGGAGACTGGGTAGTGTCAGTCTTAGAGGCCATTAGTGGAAGGAGACCTGGATGGCCTCTTCCACAATGGAAGACCAGCAATAGCTATGAGCAGAAAATGTAGCAATGAACTTCTGATAGGTACCTTGGATTTAAACAGTGGAAACAAAACTTAGCAGTCCTTCATTTCTGTTTTAGTCTATATAACAGAAATAAGGAATCATGGCAGCATAGATGATAGGGTACAGTGAGAACTGGTGATCAGGGACTTGGGTTGCCTAAAGCTTCATTTCTTGTAACTGATGGCCATGTCTTTTGGATGGATATCATGAAGACATATGCTAACATGGGACTTGTCAAAATGTTAGAGAGCTGTTTGGACTTCTGTAAATATATGGATTGCCAACTGTTAGAAGAAAAGAAGTGAAAGCACATATTTTGGCTGTGGAATACTCTATGCCAGGAGCTCAGTGAACTAAAACTTAGAACTGGCTGTGGGAAACAGAGGAGTGGATTTATGGATGGTTGTTATATTTGTGTCCATGCTGAATACCCAGCAGCAAGCACATAAAAAGGTGGAGTATTAAAAATCAACTTGCCTGAGTCCTAAAAGCTCACTAAGGGAGGCCATGCAAGGGTAAGTTATGGAGGCTGTTCTTTCACATCATCTTCAGGAGCTATGCCAGCTTCTCCAAGGCAGAGTTCACACTATTTTTAAATGCCATCTAACTTTCATGTAGTCTATGAAGAGGAAGAAATCCATTTGAAGTGTTAGTTCGTAGAGGGGTTTCTATTAGTATTCTCTCTGGAGAGGGCAACAATGATCTTTAACAATGGGGGAATATAAAACTCAGCAAGACTGAACTGTTAAGTTAGAAGCCCTGAAGGCAGACAGTGTGAAAGCCCCACATTCCAGCTCCTAGGAAATACATCATTACCTTTTGATTGCCGTTTCTATTGACTGCTAGTGTGATATATATATATCTTCTGTAATGTTAACAATAAGAGAGCAGTAGCAGAAACAAACTATATATTTCACAGAGATACATCTCTGGCCCCTGGAATCTGTCATCCCCTGCTGTGTTAGGGCTTTGTCTGAAAACCTTTGGAGCCGATGGACACACTCATGCTGTCTCCAGCAGGCTTCAGTCAGTCTTGTGAAATCCAGCACACCTTAGTATCTGTAAAAAAGTACCTATTAAAAAGAGAGGAAATAAAGAAACAGTTCTGTAGGAATGAGAGCTAATGAAGCTTGATTGCCCTTGAATTTGCTGTTTGTGAGTTGTGTCTGAAGCAACTCATAATTGTGGTATTTGGTCGTGTTTTCCCCTGTGTGTATCTTCTTGTGTTTTGCAAAGATGTGAAACTTCCTTTCATCTGAGCAGTTAAAAGTCAAAAAAGTACTCTAATTTAGTTATTTTAAACACTCTTTGCCACATTTAAACAACACATTGGAGTGTGACAAGAGAAGGACACAGCAATCAAAGAAAATAGTACTGTGATCATGAGAGCCTCTTTTCTTAAAGAAACTGAGCTAAACTTTTTTGTCTCCCTTCCTTGCCATGGCAAATGCAATGCACTGGGTAAGGGCTGGGACAGTAGAAGCTATCCAAATCAGCATGAATATTTTTAATAGCCTGCAAATGTGAGAGAAAAAACATGCTGGGTGAAGTCCCTCCAGGTCGAGGGATTTATACTGGTTTATACTTTTTTCTTACCCAGCCATGCCTGTTTTCTGCTAAATGCTGTTTAAAACTAGCTACAATTTTAAAAAGATCTTCTGCTGTTGCTGTTTTGATTACCATTATAGATATACCAATCTTAATATCTCCCAGTCTTTGTGTTCTCTTTTTCCTAGATGAAGATTCTTCCCTCATGGATGCTGCAGACTTGTAATAGTTCAAAGGTTTTGAATTCACTAGGTTAGTATAGTTCAAAACCTTTGCAGGTGCCAACAATGACTATTTAGACTTAAACAATAAAAGCACCCCAGAAAAAAACTCCAAGCTTCAATTCAACTTACAGTAAGACATTGATAATCCCATAGCAATAAATATTCATTTTCAGGTAATGTGTTAACTGAGCTATCCAGAAATGTGCAATAATCACATAAACATAACACATTAGTTAACCAGGCATTAATTTCAACCTGTTCTCCATTCATAGTTTCCCTTCAGACCAGGTCAAATGAGTGGCTGACCACCCAGCATAGTGGTCATGAAATGATGTTTTATCCCAAGGAGAAAAACGAGTTTGAGTAATTGGAATTCCTTTGTCTCCATTCCCCTGCCCCCCACCCTTTTGCCCTTCTGTTTTCTAAGAAGCTTCAACTTAAGCACATCCTAAAAACTCTTCTTGGCTTATAGTTGCATGAATATAGTGAGTATTAAAAAGTCCCTTTCTTAATTTAAAAAGACAAACATAAAGCAGGAAAAAAAGCATTTTTATACTGGAGGAATGTCTAAGCCTCATCACACTGGCATGATCCAGGTGTTACCTGAGATTATAATATTTCAGATATTTTCATGTTAGTTCATCTCCCCAGCCCTAAAACATGAATGATCCATAAGGACCAAAAAGGACTGACCAACATCTTTTGGGAAAAAATAAACCTTCCTTGGGTGATGTTTGATCAGGATCTCAAGACTCATGCTTGGGGAGCATAAGTATTTTCTAAATAGGAAATGTGAAATTTCTGTGATCCTAAGTCTTCTACCTACCAGCTCACCCTCCTCCAGAATCAGAAGTGAAATTACTTTGCCTGCTCTGGTATTATGAAAAGGAAAAACATCCAGAGAGATTTCTCTTCTCAAAAGATATTATGTAAGTTGAAGAAGGTCTTGGTGCTAAATATCGCTGCAAATTCAGAGATATGGAAGCTGATCCAATTTCTCTCACGAGTATTTTGGATCTTTTCTGTTTCCTAGACATTTACCATATGTTACCTTGTGTAAATTTGCTTGAGATAGATTCAGTTTGGAGCTGAGCTTCAAAGCCAGTAGATGCCTGCCTTTTGTGACAACAAATCAGCTGTGTTCTCCTAATGTCATCAAGTATTATATAAGGAAAAATTTCTAATACCTTTGATGTCCTGAATAAACTCTAGCTGAAATCCTCTTGCACCTTGACTTGACTCTTCAAGTCACACCCTCAAGCCCTCTGCTTCTACCCACCTAGTATCTATAGGCAAATTTTGTCATCTTTTATTTAGGTATCTCTGACTGGAATTACCTTGTGTAGTGCAGACTTCTTTGAAGCACTTAGATCCAGCTGCTGAATAAAATTATGCATAGGAAAATAAAGTATCATTATTCTTTTCCAGTAATAATAAAAAATGAATGCTTGAAACCAGAAAGGACCTCTCATGGTGTGTTTTTAGAAGATGGTGATGCAGAACCATAAGCCATATGTCCTAGTGACAAGGATGCCCTCAAGGTTTACACTGAGTTTTTCAAAGAGGCAGTTTACACCATGATTAAAATAGTCTGTTTGCCTGGAACATCCATTTAAGCAAGGCAATATCTATTTCTGTCTCTGAAAGTGATTTCTAGCATGAGCCTTTTGTAATTTCTATTAATATTACAGAATGGAGAAGATTGATGCTGATTCACTCACTAGCTCAGTTAATTTTTCTTCAAGTATGGATTGCTATTAGGAATGTATCCATGTAAAGTAATAAAACTTGCTCGTTCCATTTGCAATCAGGTCTTAGTGCATATATATTTTCCAGTGTCTCCCCTTTAATAATAATTGTCAGAAAAAATGGAGGACATAAATGAATACTGGTTGATTCACTGCCCCCCTGATAATTCTATCCATTGTGAATACAGAAAATACTGAAAGTTCAAGAATAATATTTACTGTAAAAGAGGAGTGCACTCATTGATATTGTAGGTTCCAGTTTTGCTTTCTAATATGTAGAAAAGTATAAGTAAGAAAGAAAAACCTAAATAAAGGCTCTTTTACTGCCTTATAGTTTTACTCCTATAAGCTCTGTCTCTTGCTTGCTATGCTGAATGCCATCTGTGTCCTCCAGTTGTTTAGATACTTTAATCTGATATTTTCTGTGATAAATAATAGATATTATTCACTATTTGCATATATGCATGTGCTAAATACATATGTATATGTGATACATACATGTTATTATTTAAGATAATCCCTCCAAAATGTGCTGCTTTTCTCTTATCATGTCTCCCCTCTTCTGAAAATCATTGTTCCTGTGCTCTTCTCTGTTATTTGTGGCAAAGACCAATGTAAAGTCAGTGTATATAGACAACTCCATGGAGCAAAATGAAAACAGAGGGTCATAGCTGCTCCTTTGTTATTGACATGGCAAACATTGAGCTGTTGCCACTGTATCATTTTGGATTGGTTTTAATAACCACCTTATCTCTACTGAAAGATTCATTCCAACATGTTTACAGCTACAGAAGCCAAATTTTCTGGTCTATTACTCTCATCTCTTCATACTTTAACATTGGCACCACACTTAGATTTCCTCTGGTCTTTTGGTGACATCTCTGATTTTAATGAGTTTTTGATCTATGCCAAGGAATATGTTGACTCCCAGTTTTGCATCCCATGGTGAATCCCATCAGGCCCGGCAGATGCTGATTTGATGTTTGCTTGTTCCACTAATAAGCCTTGTAGTTTGGATGTGATCCTGGCCTTCTATTCCCAAAGCAGTAGTTGCCTTCTGCTCTGTCTGATCTGTTATGCTAATGTAGCTTGTGAGTAGCACAAACCAAAAGAGAGGTGATTTCCCCTTCAGGGGACATAATAGATTCATCAAGCCACTGCTCTGTGCTCAGCAGTGTTTGATACAGATACATCTGTTCAATAAATCATATATCCAGGACAACCAGTAGGACAGAGACATTTTTTTCCTGGAAGCATGAGATTTAATTACCTTAACATGTGTAATTCCAGTTTGTATTACCAGCATTAAAAAATTTATCGCCTTAAAAACTGAATCTCAGTGCTCGACTCTCTTACCACTGAGAAAATCAGACTTTTTTCTTGGATGTGTTCTAATGTGATCTTGTTGAATGCAGGAAAAATGCAAGAGCATAATCAAATTAACAAAAGAATAGTTTGAGAGGACACCCTTCGCCAGCTGAAATGTGATAATCAGTCATGGGTGTGCAGCTGACCCGCCACAATGTGCACCAGAGAGAGATTAACTTAAACCAGTGAATGTGGAAGGGCTGATTTGCTGCTGATAGAGGCATCTGGGAGAGCCTCAGGAGGTTTTTCCTTCACTGCTGTGCATCCCATGGCCTTTCCAGGTCAATAGAAAGCCCTGGTGGATACTCTGTCTATAAATGAATTAGCTCATAATGGTATCTGCAGAGCCATGATGGCATCCCAGGAACTTTCATATCCTTGTCTAATAGCTTAAACAAGTTTTATTTTCCTGCTGGGAAGAGTAGACATTCCCTTCTTGTGTCCTTGCAAATAATGCTCTTATCTCCATTGTAATCTTTGGCTGCTATAGTCCTCAGGACAAGGATGAAAAAACTGATAGAAAAATCACATTACTCTGGAAAACTTTCAAATAATAGGAAATGCATGGTGTGTGGTAACCACTGGGAATTGGCCATTCCACCAAGTGCTGTAAATGCAGCCCATGAAATGTGGGGACTGGGACCTGGGAGCAGCTGCCCTTGTGCAACATTTCCTCTCCCACAGGAACTTGGTGGAATAAATAGCCATGGGACCCATTTTCCCAGAGACTGTCCCATGGGAACAACTGGCTAAACAGCCCACTAATATTTCACTTGTTTGTTGCACACTGACAAATACAGCCCTTTATTCTTGACTCCTCTCTAGCACTTGGCTAAATCATTCAAATGATTTAACCTTTCAGTTTATGGCCTTCTAGGAGGCATTTAAAAAATCTTGTCTTTCCTTGCAATTTATTAGTCTTAAAAAAATATTAGTAAAAATTACTAGTAAAATAGGATGAAGGACATCTATTTTTCACAGATTGTTCCTCACTGTAGACTGGATTGTAACAAAAACTGTCCTAAATCATGAGAAGTACTATTCTCCCTCTCCCTTCTGTTCCTGCCTGATCTAGCTAGTCTTCAGTCAGAATGTGGGGAAATAAACTACACTAATAACCCAGTTTCTCAACCTCTAGCCCACATAGTAACTGTATGCCTCATTCTGTCTTTTGTATTCACTGGTCAGTGTAGTTTAGCTGTGTTCAGTGCAGTGTTAGGTATTTCTGCTCAAATGGGGCAAATAATCATCTACTGATTGTAATAGTAGCATGGCTGCTCTTTAGTTTATCAAAATCTCTGCCATGGTAATACACAGAAGTCAGTATAAGGTTTTTCACATTTAATGATATAACTTTTCTTTTAAACAAATTTCTAAGAAAAGATCTTGTTGAAAATTGAGCTATCAGCAGAGCTATCAGACTTTCAGCAAAATGTTGGCCTGCTTTTTAGAATGACCTATGGAGATGCTGCCTTACAATGACCAAGGCATTTGTGTTTCCATGGTCTTCAGGTAAATGCTTTAATAACTATAGCAGGAAAGCTATATGACGGCTCATATCCTAATCTGGAGTTCTAAAGCTGTCGGTTCTAGAATTTTGTCAGTATTGCCTTTATCTTAGTTTGTTTTAGCATATCAATATATAATTGATATATTTATATTATGTTTTAATTTTAAATGTATACATGTATATTAGTTTAAGATAAACAATGTTCTAAACTGATATTGAGGACAATTGCTGATCAAATTGAGTTGTCAGTCTAATCCAAGTGTTTTAACTCCTGAACTGCAACATCGTGACCCTGATCAACAACTTTGATATGCTGCTTGGAAAGAATCTCCTGAGTGATGAAGGGTATGGAATCTCCCCTACAGCTCCAAAGGGATTTAGCAGCAATATTTCTAAATACAAAATTCAAATGACCACATGTGGATTTTGTTCATTAAAAAATAATGTTTGCCATGGAAAGCAAATACAAGTATTTTGCTTTGCTAAATATTAAGTGTCCTGTCAAAAAGAAATAATTTGGGAGGAAAATTTGTTGCATATTTTCAGGGCTTCTCTTCTAAACTTAATTGTCCAGCAGGTGTGAATTGTTACTAATAGATGTCATATTATTAAGTTAATTTGAATATGGGATTTGATGTTGAGGAGTTTGTAAGGGAGGGCTTGTTATGCCCTGACTCTGAACTTGGACTGGTTTTGTAAATGTGAATGGACTCAGTCTAATTTATTTCTGTTGCTTCTAAGACTTCATCACTTTGGGCTGTGTCTACCCAGTTGTTACAGACTTTGCTAATTAGCTTGCAAGACATGGTAGGTCAGGTCATGCAAAAGACCTATAACTTCTCAACTAGAGCTGAATTATATCTGATTGACTCAGAAAGTGAACCACAGAATGATGAAGTACATCTATTGTTGCCTGGGATGAGTCAGGCAGACATTGTGTGAATATCTTGTGTAAAATGGAAGAACAAAAAAGAGCTTGCAAAATTATGAGAATGAGCATGGGCTTGTTTAAATAAATTTAAGAGCTGTTTCTCTGACTTCCTCAAATATTTGAATAAGAGGGCATCTATCAAAATTATAATGGAGAGCAGTCAAAACTGATAAAATACAAAATTATCTACAATTATAATTATCTACAAAATGTACAATTAGCCTGAAGAACTCATTGCCACAGGAAATTACATCTCCACTGTAGAAGAAGGGGTGTACTAGGGTTGCAATTACAGACAGAGTTATCCTAATTAACAGTACAGCTAAAATAATTAACATTCCAGGTTACAAGGCTGGCTTCAGCCAGTTACTAACACAAGGGGAATATGCTATCTAAAATGAAGGGTGCTTTATTCTACACTGCCTGAAAGTTTAATTTTTGCTCATATATCTGCTGCTGATATAGAAGACAAGATATTAGACAAATCTTACACCTGATTAAAAGGGCAAACCCATGTTCATGTAATAAAATCTCTGAAAAGCAAGAAAAAACCCACCTAAGATAATTTAGTTCTTGATGCCTCATTCTCCATTTTCAGTGAAACACCAAGAACAACAACATGTAATTTTTTAAGATCAGTTGTCAAAATTGGAGAACTTTGTTACTCTTTTGAACATTTACTTGGAGCCTTTTGGTCCTTTCCTGTCCTTTTAAAATTTATTTTTAAAGCTCACAAACACAACTTGCTAAAACCACCTTTCACTCTTGATACTGTCATCAAAAGAGTTACTGAACTGCAAGTTTGTTTGGGATTTTTTTTTAAATAGTATTTTTAAGCTATTTAGTGAATAAAGTGCCAGATCTGCTTATTTCTCTACTTTTCAAAGTAGTTATTGAAATACAGTTTGAGTATAGGTCTGGAATAGTACAGCTTTCATTTCTACCGGTGTTAATTTCAGTTAAACTGCACTTGCCTCCTCTCTACTTAGTCTTCAAAAGGTTTAAATGGTAGGCGTCACCAGACCTAAATTTAAGTATGGAGTCAGTACCCAGGCAAAGAAGGTAGCTGCTGTAAACTGGAGATTTTTATCAAAGAATGACAGAATATTTTAGGTTAGAAGAGAAGCTCTGGAGGACATCTAGTCCAATCTCCTGTCCAAAGGAGGTCTAATTAGATGAGGGTCTCAAGGACCGTGTCCCATTGAGCTGGAATGCCTCCAAGGATTCTGGTATTTGACCATTTTTATGAAAAATATTTTTCCTAGTATGCAACTGGAATTCATAATGATTTCCTGAACTTCCTTCTCTCCATACTGAGCAAGAACATCAATCTTAGCTTGTCCCTGTATGTTCTGTTCTCCAGACTCCTCCCAAGCTTGGTGGTGGAGGGCAACAGCTGCTCTTCTTCCAGTATTACCAGTTTTTATTGTACTGGGAAGTCCAGAAATGAGCACACTGCTTCAGATGCCCAGGTAAGGAACACAGGATCACTCACCTGGATTAGAGTCTATTGGCTTGCTCTGCACTATGGTGCACTGCTGGCCCCCATTCAGCTTGGTATCCACCAGGAGCCCTACATGGTGAAGCTCTGTGGAGTTCCTTCCTAGAAGGCTGGATCCCAGCCTATAATGTTGCACCAGTGTATTCCTTCCTGGATGCAAGACCCTTCACTTTTGTCTGTTTTAACAACATGAGATTCCTCCTATTCCATTTCTCCTGGCTGTCCAGGTCCTTAGCAGTAGCGGCCCAGTCCTGATGCTCTCCCCAGTTTGGTATCAAACACAAATTTAGCAAGAGTATACTTTCTCCCATCATTCAGGTCATTAATGAAGGCATCAAACAGTGATGATTCCAGTACTGGTCCCTAAAGAATACTGCTAGCTGCTCACCTACAGGTGAATGCAAAATGTAGTACGAAGCACAAAAAAAACTATAAATACAACTTCACTAACATTTAACATAAAATGGTGAAATGTAATGGTTTGATTTGGTTGAGATGCTCCATTTAAATTTTCTTTGAAAAACAGAGGGAACATTATTTTCTGCTTAAGAAGTCCTCCACAAGAAAATGGTTTTCTTGTAAGTATTTTGCTGCTGTTAGTAATTTGCAGTATTTCATTGGAACGTGGGCAGTTTAGTAATCATGAGTGTGGAGCTAGGGAAGAGGTTGAGTCACAAGTCACATGAGATTCCTGAAAACTTAGAAATTGGTTCAGAAGGGTGAATCAGCAATGTACTTGCTGTGGTTTATTCTGGCAGGTAGCTGAACGCCACACAGCTGCTTACTCCCCCCAGGTGGAGTAGGGGAGAAAAGTGGAAGGGAAAAAAAAAAGAGTAAAACCCATTTTGAGATAAAGGCAGTTTATTGGACAGAAAAGGGAAACAACAGTAATTAATAACAACAAAGAAAATTATAATAATAATATTAAAAATATACAAAGCAAGTAATACAGTGCAGTTACTCACCACCTGCTGAGTGATGATCAACCAGCTCTTGAGCACTTGCCCCAAGCAAGGTTTACCCCTGGTTTACAAACTGAGCATGACACTATATATTATGGAATATCCCTTTGGCCAACCAGAGTCAGCTCTCTGGCTGTGTCCCCTCACAGGTTCTTGTGCTCTCCAGCTTCCTCACTGGTAGTTTGGGGTGAGAAGCTGAAAGGTCCTTGACTTAGAATAAGCATTGCTCAGAAACAACATCATTATTGTCATCCTAAATCTGAAACACAGATAATTAACTGTATCCCAGTTGAAACAAGGGCAGTATTTTATTCCAAACTGATTGCTATTGCTACGAGAAAGAGCTGTGGTTTAAACTAATAGGAAATTTTGATGGTAGGTGATTTTATTTTGTAATATCATGAACTGAAATAATGCAGACTGCAGGTCATAGTTGTGATGTGTATGTGTAATAGAATGGGCCTAATATCTGATCAGCTGGGATAAGAGTGAGCATATTCAACTATAGCAGGATTGCTTTTCTGTTGGCACTCTTTAGGAATGTGGGATAGAGATCACTTCTGTACTCTTCAATTTTCTTTGAAGTGATTTGGAGTGCTTGATTACAAAATACAAACAAAATTCACTTCCAGGACATTTTAAATTAATTTTAAACAACAAAAGAAAAATATTGTATATAAAAACCTGTTAATATATTTGAGATGTTTAAGCTGAATTCTGTATTTAATTGTGAAAAGTGAGATGGGTAGCCTGGTAGGGCTTTTTTAAAATTCTTTCCTAGACATGCCCAAATAGCATACTGAGAGCAATTCACATGCCATACCAGGAGCCATGAAATGGACAAAATGAACTCAAAAGAGCAATAATGTTTCCTGGCATAGCTGTGTATTACCTAAACACAAAATGAGGATTTCAGGAATGGGTGCACAGTACACATTCCACCTCAGACATTGGTCTGCTACAGTCCAGCTTAAGCCAGCAAATGTGATCACTGAAGAAAAGCTCTTGTCATAGTTCTTGTTTCTCTTCCCACTCAGAACACATTCAGCATACATTCCATCCTTTTATATCTTTACAATACTCCTGTGAGCAGTGATACTGATCTTATACATTCAAGTAATAATTCAGCAAAGTGCTTTAAATCATGAAGACATGATTTGCCTTCTTTAGTGTGATGTTCAAACCATATCCCTTTCTTCTTTTCCTGATTTGAAGTATTCCCCACATGAGAAAAGCACATCTCCTCAGTAAATTGCTACAGTTCTAATGGAGTAACAACTACATTTATCATAAACTGTATTTCTAAATATAGGCGTGTAAAAGTAAATGCAATTGAAAGTACTGAAAATTTGAGACTTCTCCATAGGCTTGGTCCTGCAGTGCTGGTTGTGTTTTAACTAAAGCTGGTGTTGATGTTCAGCTGGGTGTCCTCTGAGCTGATGACCTCTGAGTTAAGTGTCTTGGAGGGTCCTGTTGCAATTTAGTGGAAAACTTGCTGAATTCCAAAAGGTTTGCTACAGTGAGACTCCTGTTCAACACCTTGTATGCAAATTTTGTATCAGAATACAAGACATTTTTGAGGGAGACTCACTTTGGCTGCTGAAAACTGTAAGTTTTGCCATTTTCAAAATGAGTGACTCAACTTCCATACTTCCATTTTCAAAATGGATGACTTTTTGAGGGAGCTTACCTCTCCTTGTCTTGCTTTTCTCCTTGCCTATACTGAAAAAATAGCTAACCATAGAAATATTCTTGGCTGTGAACTATGATCTCAGAAAACACATTTGATGTTCATAGATGGTCTCTTGGCTGCCTATACTCGAGCCCATCTGCTGGGATGGCACGATGCCGGCACACACAGGGGCACGCCAGTTTTTTGGGGCAAGGAGCGCCAACCGTGAATGGCTGCACACAGGCAGGATGCCGAGTGCTTCAAGCAACATTTCTTTTGGAAGAATCCTTTTAATTTTCGTTATAGGATTTCCACACCGTTGCCATAGGACTCTTTAAATTGCTGAGAGCTTTTTACAGCTATCAGTGTACAACACAAGACTGTCATGGAGGAACGAGACAGAAGAAAATCAAGTATCTCTTGAAATGTTATCTGATGCATGTGAAACAAAACAGGAGCACTGAGTGGTTCTGGTTCCATTTATCATCTTTTTAAATTATGAAAACAGAAGTCCTGGTCTTGTGTGGCACAAGAGAACTTGCCAATATGGGATAAGTGGTGTGATCAATTAATCACAAAGCTGCAGTGTTTCCACAACAGTCAATAACCAATTATGTAATTCTGAGAAAAAAGTTGTCTCAGTAAAAGGGGGGGGCATATCAGGATAGGAATGAGAGGTTAGATCATAAAGAGAAAGGAAATTTAACACAGGATTTAAATTTGAAAAGGAACCAGTGACCTGGAGAAAAATAGCATGACTTTCCAAGAAGTGAAGCTGGGGACGAAATGAGAGGCCTGCTGCAATGATGATCAGATACTGGTGGGTTGAGAATGTGATGCTGAGGGTGTGAAGAGAAGAAAGCAAAAAGAATAATAAAGTTCAAGCTCAAATAATTTTACCACTTTAAGTGCAAAGAAAAGCTTACTGTGGTTTGAGAAAGGGTCCATTTTACATGCATTTTCCATGATATCTAGCTGGAGAAGTGGAATTTCCCCTCTGCTTCAGAAATGTTTTGAAATATCAAAGCATACTTGCTTTATATTGGATGAGTGCTTCAAACCCTAGGCTAGCTTCTTATCAGGACTGGTAGAGCTGCCTTTCTCATTGTGTCAGCAGAAATTTCTTCCATGTTAGTATATTTATTCCTGAAGAAAGTTTCCTGGTTTTTGAACAAGAAGCTCTCCTTCAAAAACTGTACTGACAGAGAAAACATGAAATTGATAAATTGTCCACTACCAGTCACAATCAGAAGACTGATGAAGTCCTGGCAATGCATTAATCTTGTATTGCTCCTCACTAAATATCTCACAGACTTTAGGAGTTTCTGATACATTGGAAACTTTTTTTCTGTGCTTTGGTTCTCAAGCCAAATGATTTCCTTCCCTCTGACTCCCATTAAAGTCCAGTGATCCAGTGGTTTGTTCATTCTGCTGTGGTGTGGAAGACTTCATTTCCTCTGCTCTGCATACATGTACAATTCACAGTTCTTTTAGCAAGAAACATCAAGGGACAGCCGCTAGAGAATCTTATTTCTTGGCAAAAAACTAATGAGACAAATCTGGTTTTGAATTCTTCCTCCAACTGGACACTTGTTAGACTTATATAAATGTAGAGACCTCTAGGATTACATTGGACTTCTGATCTAATTTCTGTTTAAGTACATCTGACTAAAAATAATTTAGCCATCTAATTCCCAGCAACTGCACTGAGAGGTGGGTACCACATAGCCTTTGTGGATTTGGGACATAAAGTCATAGCTAATTTCCCTTCCTCATTCTAAATCTCCTTGCTCATAGGTACCAATACCGCCTACCAATACCTAACCCCTACTGGCCACAACAAAACTAGTTAAGATGCAGCTTTAGAGGGAATAATGATGCTTATTGTAGCTCAGATTGTATAATAGTTTCTATTGCAAAACTTTCTGAAGCTGAAATTGCTGAGGCTTTGTGTAAGAGCAGCCTTATTGCTGAAAATATACTCAATAATGGGTCAGTAGTTTTACAATATGAGGAGAAAAACTACTTTGCTATTATAAAAATTGAGATCTCATATATTTTTAACAGTTATGCAGCCAAACTGTCCTATAATAAAAGTTGAAGGTTGGCTCGGAAACCACCCTCTGAGAAGGTCATTTGGATTAGTTTTTATGCCCTTGGTAACTTCTGCACCAATTTCCACTTTTGCAATGCTGAAAAAACCTACAGGTATTCAAATAGTTTTGTGTCTCAGCTTGAAGTAGGAGTTAAACATGTTCCCTCATTAGTTTTATCAGTATTGGCATTATATTTATTTAATTGGCAAAACCATGAAATGAGAAGCTGCTTCTGTGCATCAAGATGAAGCTTCAAACAAATCTTTTTTCCAAATAGAATTATCTTATTCAAGTGAACTGAGAACTTAATGACTTAACATGGTGAGGGGAAAATGAGAAATTAACTCGTTAATGCTGTGGCAATAATTACTGTAAAAAATGCATTTTCAATACTGATTATTGATTTGCTTGGTCACAATCATCCCTTTAATGTGCTCAGTTACACTTGCAGTCTCCAAGACATATAAAAGATGGTGATGCTTTTGAGCTAAAATGAAACATATTTGCTTTCTACTGATAGCCTAACATAATTCCATCAAAGGTGATGGAAGTATATTGAATCAAACTGGGAAAGTGGTTCTATCTCTGCAGCTATGCCATCAGCATATGCTCACACCTATTGCAGAACATTACTGTTTTCCAAAAATCTTACACCTGCCACACTTTTTCCTGCATTTACAGTGTCATTCATAGGAAAATCCCATGCATCAGACTAGGCTCTCCGACTGGCTCTCTGAGCTATTTCTGAAATTTAGAATGGTTGTTGAGTGGACAAAATGAGGAGAAACTGTTCACAGTGTGTTGGTACACATTACAGCTCCTAGAACAAAATACTAAGTGCAGGAAAATTGCATTGTTGGGAAGATTGAGGATGGTCACAACAAGCGTCTGAAACTTTCCATCAGCTAGTCTGAAAACTTTAACACTAGTCCACTTTAATATGGGAACTCCTGTAATTATAGAAACAATCTAAAAGCTGATTTTTCTTGTCTCAAGCCAGCAACTCCTCAGGTAGATGTTGGCAAGCCTGCTGTCCAGTTAGTGGTGTGAGGCATTTGCAATGTAACCCTTAAAGCTAATGTCCAGCTGTTTGCAGTGACTGACTTCTGCAGAGTGCACTGAATGCCACAATCTTGAATAAGAGAGGACATACAGTAATTACATAGAAAAATCTTTGCTTCTTTTTCAAAACACTGCAGAGATGGGCTTCTGAACATGACTATATGTTGTATGGGGAAAGTGGATGCTGGTATTTCTCCTACAAAACAGTTTGTATGTCTATGTTTCAAATGTTTTCATCATTACTGTGGATCTCTGTTCTTTGAACAGCTTCCTGTTTGCCAGGTGTTGGTTCAAATTTAGAGAGGGCAAAAGGAAGTGATGGTTTCTTAAACAAGTACAGTCAGACACTATAAAGCAGTGTCTAAGCTTCCCCTGCCTCTGACTCATTTTAAATACAGGTCAGAGGTGCCTTCAAGAGGCCATTCTATCTGTTGATGAAAGAATGACTTGGAGCATAACCCAGGGTGCCTTTGAATGCTTAGATTTGTTAATTTAGTAATTTTTGATATTTATTAATTCTTGAACTTCAGTCTCCTTTTAAGGATGGATGTATCCATTGTTGTATGCTGAGGAATCCTGGAAATGCATTCCAGGATTCCAGGGGTATTTTGAGTAGTAAATTTCAAACCAAACACATTAAACCCCAAACTTTACATTCCTTCTTTGTGAAGGAATGTGTGAAAAAGAATTTAACTTCATTTGGTAAAGCTCCCTCCGAGTTGGTCTTTCTAACTTGGTGGAAGGTGTGGGGTCCAAGTATTGCACAATGACTTAAAGAAAGTCAGAGAAAGAAAAGAGAGATGACAAAACTTTGTGGGAGGAAAAGATAATCTGCAACAGCATTTTTACAATGCAAACGTAATATGCTTTTCTAGATATTTAGGAAACAATTACCTAATGATCTTTCAACAATCTATCCCTTATTCCTGCCCCTTTTGGTACCTGACATTAATTTTTGTTTCTGCAATGCTGTGGAAGTTATGTACACACATTACTACAGCTTGAAACTCTTTAATTAGTTGCCTGGAAAAGAAAGATAATGTCTTATTGTTTATCTGGGGTTAGTCAACTTATTCTGTGTTTGGAGATAATCACCTTCACTCTGGAGTGAGAAGATATCCTGCAATTAGCACAGAGCTAAAACGAGTTCTTTGATCCAGGGGAGGTGGTGATTCCTGAAGGCAGTAACACATTCTAAGTCTCAGCTATCATTAGAGCCTGTTAAACACTGCAAGACTCCATTTCATGAGGTTATTCTTTAGTGTATTTTTAGAACTGCCTTCTCCATTAATTGTTTCACGTTGCAGTCTTAAAATTCCTCCTGTCTGCAGAATTCATTAGCAGTGTCATTTTCCTGCACACACTTATGCAGGCTTTGTGTGTGGTCTTCTAGGATGCACAGACCTCCTTTCTATCTAAGGATCTGGCATTCTTAGCCCATTAACTCAACTCCCATACCACACTGCTAAAATCTTGTGCAGTGTTGGAGAGCTGTCCACTGGGAAATGCTGAGCCCTTTCCTATCTTCTCATCTTTAAAGTGTTAGGGGAAAACATCACCATTTCTCTTCATCATCATCAGCTCTCTTAACTTGTTCCCACATCTATAGGTAGGACCCAAAGAGCTGGCTCTTAACTGAATGAAATGTTTCCAACTATAGGTCTGGACAAGTCACTTAATATGTTTCTTAATGTATTTTACTCCAACCCTGTTGAGGCTGCACAGCACTGTCTGTATCTTAGTAATCCTAGTAATTGGCATCTACCACTGCAGAGGAGATGCAATTACTCCTAATAAAAATTCATGTGACTAAACATTTATTTTTTTCTGACAATGCTTAAATCTGATTTTTCAGTACCTTTTATGTCTGTACATGGCTGTACTTTGGAAGGATCAACTGCTTCAAATGGGCTGCACCATCTTTTTCCATCCTGTTGCTGGACCACAGTACCAAGTTGCACGGGGACATTTCACTTTGCAGTATGGTTTAGTGGATGTGGTTGTATGTGGTCGATGGTTGGACTTGATGATCTCGGAAGTCTTTTCCAACCTTCAGGATTCTATGCTACTATTATAAGAGAGGTGCTGTTTACAGTGAATGTCTAAGGGCATGTTTTACCTCATGTCATGTCCTGACTCTGTCCAAACAAAGCCCTTTACAATGCACCAGTTTCATCTCTGATACAGGTACCATGTACAACAATTCAGTGTTCTTTTGATCCAGGTCAGATTTCCTTGGTAACTGTGGGAAGTTAAAACTAAAGTGCTTGCAGGTAGAGTGGATGAGGTACAGCAGTCACAAGTTATAATAAGACGAATATAATGTCTCACTGGACATTAAAAAAAACCCACAAGAACTTGAAACAGGTTGGCTAAAACACTTTTGGATTCTCCATTCTTAGAGACTGTCAAAGCTCAATGGGACAGGCTCTGAGCAATGCAATCAGTGATGGTCCTGGTTAGAGCAGGGGTCATACTGTTGGACCTTCGCAGGACTTTTCTGTTCTAAATCATTCCATGATTCAATTAATTAGCAATTATTAGTGGAGTACAATTCTCACATGAAATCCTGAGTTCTACATTTAGAAAGTTTGGGAGCACTCAGGTGGACTAAGGAGGAAGAATGTATCATGTCACCAGAGCATTTTCTCATCAACACTCATCAGAGATTGCATTCAGCCCTCATTAATAGCCAAAAGAGGTGCAAGATTTGCTTTCAAAATTTGTGGTTGACCCTGTATATACTCCTTAGGAAGAGATTTAACTTCTCCATAAATCAAGAAAAAATGTCCTTGGACAGGTAGAAAAACCTATGGATGAATCTTTGTAAAACTGTCTGCACAACAAAAGAAGTATTTTGAAGCAAAATAAGGTGATAAATTGTTCTGCCAAGCTCTGTTCCACTCCATGAAAATAGACAGGAGAAGTTTTTTTTCTGTAAGTGGAAAGTATTACCCTTTTGCATTGGTATGTGTATATGCAGTTCTAGATAGATAAATAGATTACAGTTAGGGATATACTGACTCCAATTTCCAGAGTTAATATGCATATATAACTTGGATAGATCTGGCAATTCGCCACATGTTCTTTTTCCTGTATATAAAAGCCCTGAAAATGATAAAGGCATACAAAATTCAAAGTATTTGTTGTTTCTAACTAGAGATCTTAATAATTGCAGCCCAGTTTTACTGCCAGAATATTAATGGTAAATGACATTCATTTGAGATCTTGACCAGTAGTAGGTCATTCCACTGATTTTATTTTATTTAAGCACTCTTCATGTGGAAGAGGTTGAACACATTAACTGGAAAATTAATGATATTTTTACATTTCAACTATCAATAGATGCCTGAAAATGGTACTGCAACTCTAGTAGGAAAAATGTTTATAGCTTCTGGAAATGAGCCATGGTGGGCTACACTGCTACTTTACAGTTCAAGATAAGCAACCATATTTTAGTTAATAATCCTGGGAACCAGCCAGCCTAATCTTTTTTTATTCATAAACTTGATTCTCTGTAAGCCATATATGTTGTTATCTCAGGACAGTTGGAGGGATTTTGGTTGTATATATAGCAAAAATTATTCAGTCTTGGGAGCAAAGACTTCTACATTCTAAGAATATATATATATATAGTGTTTTGAGGCTTTGCCCAAAAGGAAAGATATCTTTATGTTAAAATCAGCTCAAGGAATTGTGGTATAATTCTTAACTTTAACAACTGAGATAAACTGCAAAGTGAAAAATTTTAACACCTTAAGAATTCATGAGGGAATTCTGATTGCTGGTGTGAGCAGTGATTTTACAAGAAATGTCTTTATGCAGCTCTGTCTTTGTTGAAAAGGCTTCCAGCATGTGCCTATTTGATTTAAAGTATTTATATATGCCAGGATTGCGTGTAGCTTACTGTTCTGTCTCTGGTATTGGAATCATCCTGAATATTTTTGTGCAGTAGCCCTCCTCGTCTACTTGCCCTGAAGGGATATGTAGAGTGATTAATCGTAATGACTGTATTTTGATATGTGCATCTTAGATACATTTTAATGTGGCTTTTTAAAACTGTGTAGAGCCAGTGGATTCCAAATGTCTGCAGGAGGCAAGGGTCTGTTGCATGGCAAATTTCTGAGTATAATGAATCTAGCTATTGAGCCAGAGGTTTAGAAAGTAGGGGAGGCTCCCAAAGACATAGGGAAAGCCAGATTACAAAGGATGTTCCTTTTGGATATGAGATGGGAAGAGTGTTTATGGTAATAGTGGGCTAGCTGGACTTCAAAGAAACCTCTGAAAGACAGAAGAAGAAAAATCCAGATGACCTTGACCTGACCCCAAAAGTTGAATTTGATAGCAATTGTAAGTTTGGCTGGTTTTTGCTTGTTCCTTGGATTTATTCTACTAAATAAAAAGAAAATAGTATTTATAAAAACTCTGTTGAGTCATATAATGTTTGTATTAAGATATTGACAGAAATGGTATGGAAAATTCTACCTATATAGCTAAATATATTGCTGTCTCAAGTTGTCTATCCTGTCTCTCTGCTGCTGCTTCTCATCCTTGTAGTTCCAAAAGTCAGCAGAATCTGACGTATGCCTTTGTCCTTGTTGGTCCAACTTACCACCCCTGCAGCTCTCCCACATCTCAAGCAAACAATTGATAAGGATGTGTCTACAGGTCTGGAAGCTGGGCTCTGTCAGGAAATCATCATCTCCTGGTACAGACAGCCTGAAAAGCCACACTCTCAGTGGTGCGTGCTTTGAGCAGGAAGAACACCTCTGATGCCAGAGCTGTGTGTACCATAAACTCACCCATTGTCTAAACAGCTTTTTGTTCCTCTAAGCATCCTGCATTGGCCAGTGTCAGAGTTAGGATATTGGATAAAAAGGCAGCAGAAAGGTGAATCCCTGTCAAACATGGCCTGACTATGGCTGTACTCAAATGTACTCAGATGACAGCAGCCAGCTGAGCTCAAGGTCTTATTAGTTAAGGTTAATAATAGTCTCTGTTTAAACCAATAATTCCTCCATGCAGCTGTTATGTAAAACCAGCATAAATCTTCTTGGTGGTTTGCCTGAGGAATCAGCCATATAAAATCTATTCCCCAGTTAGGCTTAATTATTTGCTTAATATAAACTTTTCTGTGTGCTTCAGTCAGCTTCCAACTGAAGACTGAAGAACTGTGAAGCCATTGAGGCCAAATCCAAATAGTTTGTGGAGGGGAATCATTCCAGTGGTTAAAAAAAAGAAACAAACCAAAAACCAAAATGGTGTTCTTAAGCAGTCACTATTTGTTTCCCTGTGCAATATTTGCTTCATTCAAGAGTCATAACTTTTTTCAGGATGGATATCTGTCTCTTTGTCTGCCTCTTTCCTCTGATATTTTGTGTGATGTTTATTACTGAGCTTAGTTATTACTGAGTTTAATGAGCTTTATTACAGGTTTAAACCACTCCTTGAGTAATTTAATCTAGAGGTAGAGTCTTAACAATTAAAAACAGCTACATATTGATCATGTACTAGAAACTGCTTGCCAGAAATATTAGAAGAATATAGGTATTTCTCAAAGATATTTTATGTTTGCAGTTAAGTGACAGTAGACAAAGCAGTATATATTTTGATGGATCTTCTGTTAAAGTTTCTTCTTCTGTGGACCAGGCAAGAGTACTAACTTTTTTGGAGATGGTTTTACTCAAGTTTGCTGCATCCTAAGAAAGCTCAGGTAACAGTTTGAAAATTATTGTCCTGAGAAGTCTATTGTGTCACGCAAAGAAGGAACCATATTCCAATGTAATACTCCATTATATATAAAGGTCATCACAGCAACACCTAAACTGGGGGAGCTGAGAAATTGCTTTGATATTATTCAGCAGTTACCCTCTCCTTAAAGAGGAATTAGCAGCTATCTGCCCCCTTTGTCAAATTAACTTCTGTAAAAGTAAGCTTTTAAATATGCACAAGGTTTATGGCATGAAGGGCAGCACAACTCTATAAGGATATAGGTCTCTCAAGAGTCACACAAATAAGACTGATGAAGTTGTGTCAGCTGTCACTCTTCTGGATCCAGTCATGGTTAACTCCCAGCCTAATTTTCGGGATAGCATCGACATTCAGCAGTAGCATATGGTGAATGAAACATTCTGTCAGCACTGATGGCCTCCCTTTTTCCTTCTCAGCCTCACTAGCTCCACATCTGCTGAAAGCAGATTATTTAATATTTCCACATATTGGATTCACTGTGTCTATATTTATTTTCTAAAAATTCTTGGTTTTATTTAAGCAAAAGCAAATTTTATCAACTTGGAGTGGAAACAAGTTTACTGTTATTAGAGGGAACATTGTAATCTGCCCAATGTGATTCAAGGTAAAACTGCATTGAAAAAAATAAATTGTGTGGAGATATGTCTGAAAGAGTCCTGAGGTTACACACTCTAATGTGAGGGTCTCATGAAATGTATGAGAGGTCAGTTTTATCAAAGGCCCTGAGGGTATAATTGGAGTTCCTCCTCTGGTACCTCAGGCCATCTGCTATGGCATCTAATAACCTTGTGAGAGCAATGAACAGCTCAGACTGTGATTTAGGGTTGTGGTCTGGCTGCCTATTCTGGCTTCTATATGAAATGAAACTCCAATTACAGTGTCTAAATTCAGAAGAGAAATAAGCAATTCAAACCTCTGGCTATTAAGGACTGGCATCCCTTACTGCCTGTGGAGCAAGGTAGGAGCAATATTTAGACCACCAGCAAGAGCTGCATAAGTTAACCATTGTGGTTTTCTTTCCTGTGATGCTACTGGGAATTAGTGCCTGACAGTCCCAGCACAGCAAAAAATCTCAATTGCTCATTTTAAACTTAGGTACTGTGACCGTCCTTAGTCCATCTTAAGTGTTGGAACATGCAGGCTGCGTACAGTCCTACTCTGTTGGAATTGTGTGAGGAGGAGGCAGGGAGTGAAAGAAAAAGCCATCTGTGCATCGCATCAAGTGGTGAAACAGGGGAGAAAGATCCTGCTGCTTTCAGCTCTGTTTCCATGAATGCAGAAGTGCTGACAGAGGTAAGACTGAGAAAGAGTGATGGAGAATGAAATTGGAAAGGAGAGAGTGAGATCCACGGACATTTTGCCACCAACCATAATGATATTATGATTTAGGCCAGTCTGTGGAGATTTTAATGAGTCAGATGAAGACAGCTAAATAGTTTAAGCAAGCTACATGAAGACTCCTTTTTCAGTACCCAGCATGCTGAGTAAGCATACAAAGTCACATCCAGTGTCTATTATCCAAAGGATATCATTATCCCCCAAGGAACACTTCTTTCCTGGCAGGGCTATGTGACAAGTTGATGCCCAAAGCACTCTGTAGCTCACAGCAGAGTGGAGATTGTCATTAGACTGCAGTACAGGAACTCTTGCAATCCACTTGAAAATTTGTATTAATACGTATGCAGATGTATTTGAACAGTACAAAAGTCAGACTGTACTTCTCCAGTTTTACTACATGACCCTAGGTTTCCTTTTCCTTCCTCAGTGACTTGGTATTTGAGAGTTGTGCAAGCTGGGAATTCAGGCTCTTCAGTTTATCATTGCATAGTCCTCCCTGTGCTCATTCTTGAGCACATTGACAATTGGCATAAACCTGTCGCACAAACTGTTAAGTAAGTTTGTTCACATGGGCCAATGTAGTTTGATGTAACATTGATCTGGGCCTTGAAGCAATATAGTCAAGTGCTATATCCCAGCACCAATCCTCTGAGGGGAACTGTGTACTGATCTCACCATCTGTCACACAATTGCTTAGTATCACCTGTGTTACATAGGTCAGAAAGTGAGAAGAAACTGCTGTTCAATGACTTGCCTGAAGTCTTCAGTCCTGGGTTTTAGAAATCTTCGTTCCTCCTGACATGTTCCCAAGATCCTGCTACAGCAATCTCTCAGTTCTAGCCACAGGCAGAGGTACCTAATTAATTTGGCTCAGTCATTCTTGTCCCTTCCTTATAAGGCATGCTCTCAAGTTCCTAGAAAATGCAGAAAGATCAAGGAAAAATAGGCATTTTTAAATGCCTTTCTGCCTTATAAAGAGCACAAAGGACTCAGTAGTCAGAAAAAGCTTTTCTGTTCCCAAACATAGGGGATGTTATGCAAACGTACTCAAGTAGACTTTTATGTTGGAGCTTATCACTCTAGCTTTAAATTCAATGAACAGAAGTAGACAATTTCAGAGTATGATTTCTTTCTTCCTAAAATAAGTTTCAAATTTAATATAGATGAATTTTCTTCTGGAGCTGCCTATGTCTCTGCCTTGGCTATAAGGAGAACCCAGGACACCGATCTTATCAGCAAACATCTGACTTCGAAGTGCCTTAATTAGGTGAGACAAGATGGGTCTATGACCTTGGCAGTCTCCTTTCAGGAGGGCTGCCCAAACTGGAGGCTTCATCTCTCAAAACTGAGTGTTTCTGAAAATAGGAGGCCATTGGGATTTTGTATGTGAGAAATAATAATAAAGAGGAATAGGAGAACAAAAATGAATGTACTTGCCAATGAAGTTTAACATTCCAAATTCTGTATTTATTCTTCAGATAAATATAGAAGACATAGAAATATATAGAGATATGTTATATAACTCTGGGACTATATTATGATATATAATTCTGGCACTATTATATGATATATAATTCTGGGACTGTGATATCTGTTTTTTCATCTTTATAGATAGAAATATAAAGATAAAAACCAGATATCACAATCCCAGAATTGACAGTCTATTCTTTACCTCCCTGTAGATAATTAAGAAGTGGGAAAAATTGATACATTATGTCAAACAACTCCTATGGGCAAGGGGTTGGGAAGTATTCTACCTTCTCTATCACAGTGGTGTTACACAGTCCTCAACTGTGCCCAGTATCCAGTCCTGTACAACTACTGCAGGACTCTTTTCCTCACTTAAGATCTGTTCAAATCTAGGAAACAGAGACTTGTGTGGGACATAAAGCCTATTCCTACACCCTGCTTTGGTGGAGGTCCTTCTCCCATTGCTTTATTACCTTTTCTTATCTTACCTTACCTAGCAAGACCAGGGAGATGGTACCCAGTATCCCACAATAAGATTCATCCCAGTCATAAATATTTTTTTAACAGTATGGTTTGAAATTACAACAGCAGGACAACATTAGGCTCATAAATACAGCTGAAATACCTGACACATCACTTGGACAAGGAAAACATGAGAGTCAGGAGAGTTGTTTTCTCCTTAATACTTTTGAGGAAGAGGAGTTTCTCCTGCTGGTTTTATTTTTTTCTCTTGCAAGAGGAAAACCACTGAAAGGAGCACCTGAAGAGCAGTTGACATCAAACATATTCACATTCCCTGAGTGCTGACTCAGGGTGTTGTCTGCAGCAGATGGGAAGGGGGCCTGCTAACAGCTACATTCATACTCCGGCTCTTTGAGGAGGTTTTGTCTTTTTAAAAACCTTTTCTGATGACCCTAAAAGGAAATCTGTATCTGTCAGAAACTGAGAATTTAAATAAAAGTGTGTTTGGCAGTCTTTATCCATCTTCTCTCTTGATATATGTTGTGCACAAAAATACTAGGTAGCCCTTAAAATTCCTTTTCCTCTTTCAACAGTTACACACCTAATAAAAACAGTAGTCACAGCGGGTGGAGATTGAATTCCCTTTCCTTTTAAGAGGAAAGACAGCTTGGTAAAAAAATAAATGATGTTAATTAGTTGAATATAATTGCAAATTCCTTGGAGTTAAAATGTGCTGCATACCAGCAGAAAATGCTATTTGCCATATGGTATCAGAACACTCTGGAATGATGTCTTTCCCTCTACTATTTTCTGCAGACTGCCCATGGACTTGGATTATTTATAGCTTCCCAAGTATTTATATTATGCCAGCCAGCTCACTAAGTGTCCCAAAACAGCAGAGAACCATGCTTGTTCAGTCCATATGTACTAAAAAATAAAACAAACAAAAAATCTTGGTTTTGCAAAGCTTTTAATGAAAGACTAAAGCTTCATTTTTTCGGTGGTTTGGGTAAACTCTCAGAAACCTTTTCCTTTGAATAGTCAAGACCCTCTAATTCACTACTTAACAATGTTATTAAGAGCAGTAAAAGAAACTTTAAGGAGGCTATCAAATACTAGTAAAAAATGTTGAGTACTTTGTATGAAATATTATATAAAAATGAAGATTTAAAAATAAGGAAAACATAGTTAAATCTTTATTTAGCGTGGTTTTAGGATTAAAAAGATAAAAAATAGGAGTTTGCAACTATGCGCCTTTATTTCATTAAAGTTTATGATCAAAAATTTCAAGTTTGCCACCTTTGCTACAAAGTCCTTAGGAATGGATTTGATAACATTCCTTACCAGTGATTTTCCACTCTTCATTTTCAATATACACATCAACACTCAGCCCCTCCCCCCCCCAAAAAAAGACACCAGAACTTGCTAGGAAGTAGACCTTCTGTTCACATAGATTTATAAATCTGAGAAATTGCTCTCTGAGCAATTGTGAGACATACAAGGGGACTCACACAAGTCCTTTTAAATTCTGACTTTAAAATTACATGAAAGCAGTAATTTTCCATCTGTAAATATGCATTTATATGTTACAACAGCAACACTGCCTTAATTACACTTGTAGCTCAGTTTTTTAATCTTTTCTTCAGTTTTATGTCCATGTTAATGCTATCAGGTTGATAAAGCTAGCAGCTTTAGGTGAAAAATTGGCAGTAAATTTTCAAGCATCATTGCTCAAATAGGATAGTTTTGGTAAAGTACATATTTTTCTCTTGAAAGTAAACACTGACATCACATGAAAAAGTAGGCCATTTGAGTTGTTAGACCTGTCAAATGGACAAGTTGGTGTTTTCCATACAGTTTGTAAACTGAAGATGAATATGTTTGAGGAAATCCAGGATTAGGAGTCTTAAATTTCTCAAAAAACCCACCTCAAACCAAGACATAGAGGAATTAATGGAAGTACTTCTAGTGTCTTCATAGAGTCATAAAGTCACAGTACAGCTTGGTTTGGAAATGACCTTTAAAGGTCATCTAGTCTATCTGCTGTCCTGCAGTGAGCAGGGACATCTTCACCTGGATCAGGTGGCTCTGAGCCATTTCCAACCTGACCTTGAATGTTTCCAGGGATGAGCCCTCTACCACATCCCTGGACAACTTGTGCCAGTGTTTCACCACTCTTGCTGCTAATAAATTTCATCTTTGTAGCTATTCTAAATTGACCCTCTTTCAGTTTACAGCTATAATCCCTTATCCTTTGGCAACATGCTCTTGTTAGAAGTCCCTTTCCTCCTACAGGCCCTTTAAGTATTGAAAGGCCATAATGTTTCCCTTGAGCTTCCAGACTGTTCAACCATGACTCTCTCAGCTTTTTCTCATAGGAGGGGTGCTCCACCCTTCTGATCATCTTTGTGGCTCTCTTCTGGAACTGCTCTAACAGATCCATGTCCTTGGGTAGGGGGTTCCTCAGCTGGACGCAGCACTCCAGGTGCTGTCTCACCAGAGCAGAGCAGAGCAGAGGGGCAGAATCCTCTCCCTCCCCCTGCTGCCCACACTGCTTTGGATGCAGCCCAGGATGAGGTTGGCTCTCTGGCTGTGAGTGCCCATGGCTGGGTCACATGGAGTTTCTCATCTCTTAGAAACCCCCAAGTCCTTCTGGCCAGGGCTGCTCTGATCTGTTCATCCCCAAGCCTGTGTTGGTACCAGTGATCACCCCAGCCTCGTAGGACCTTGCACCTGGGGTCAATTCCCAGTATCAATCCGTTTCAGGGTGTTTGTGCTTCAAACCAATAATTTACAGCATACAGTATGATAAAATATAGAATTTACAAATTAGGTCTGGCCATGGAGATTGGCTTATGCTGTTTATTTAAAAATTTAAAAGTTGTAGCATCTTTCTATTGAGGTTTCCAATGATGGTCACAAAACCAGTACAGTTTTCCCCCATAGCTCTAACATGTAGCCCTGACAACTTCAAGGCAAAATTGAACTGTATGAGAATAAAACCAGTTATGAACATAAAAAAAAATTAATATATTTTTCCCCTCCTGTTTCAGTTTATGGGGTGTATCAGTGACAAGGTTCCTTTAAGTTAAATATTCAATGTGATTAAAGAAGCAAGAAAAAATATTTTCCTCTGGCTTTTTAATTCTGATTTCATTAAAGTAAAATTTTTGCTTGTATTTAGAATGTGCTTATATTTAGAATGAAAGTTTGGTCTTACTGAACAAGTGGAATTATTTTTAGGACTTCTCTAAAGTCTTAGAGAAGTGAGAAATTGTTGGAAGGTAGAAGCTGTCAGAGAGGCTTTCTAGGCTTTAAAAATATTATCCTAATTTTCCATTTTCCATTAAAAAAATCACAGATAATCTCTTTCTGGCTTCCCCTTCAAGTCAGCAGCCTAAAGATTAAGCTGTTAGTTCTTGCTAAAGAAGACTTTCTCAGGAATCCTTAAAAATGTTTGCATTTATTCCAAATAGGATGAAATTAAACCACAGACAACACTCAGCACTGTACACAGGATAGAAATTTCCTGCTGGATTCATAGCTTACATAGAATCTTACTCTATTCCTTACAAATGATGTAAAACACCATCGTTTGATGTCTCCATGCTTTTTGATCCCACAGGAAGGGATGTGCATTGTACCACAAAAATCTCAGTTTCTAGAAACCCTGGCCAGGGACTTGGCTTGATACAATTAGGTCTGCTTCTTAACTTTGCTAACGAGGCAATGTGCAGCCAAAATGTGTTTGCTAGGAGCTGGTGTCTGGGGCAGTTCCTTGGGGATCTTCTCACCTATCCATTTTGCAAAGTGCAGACATGCTCTTTGATTCTTTCCAGTCACACTCTGCTCACAATTCAGCCACACTAGAGACCAACCTGCTGAAACAGTTTAACACCATCAGCCTGGCTCTTTGTTGCTTTGCACAGAAGTTGTCATTGCCTTGTCAGATGTTGTTCTGACCTGCACAAAATGGGTGTAATTTACTATAAAACAGAGTGGTTAGTTGTAATTTCCAGCAATTTCTGTGTGAGGATCCAGACTGGATGCAAATGTATATTGAACTTATCTAAGACCCTTATCATAGCACAATACTGTGTTAGGGGTATCCCATACTGCTCTTTGAACTATCTCAGCTAAGGATATATATTTTTTTTTCCTTTTAATTCCCAAGTTCATTGAAACTCTGGGAAACCTGGTCTAGTGAAGGGTGTCCTCACCTGTGGCTTGGGGGTTGGAGCAAGATGATCTTTTAAGGTCCCTTTCAACATAAACCATTCCATGATTCTATGATTCTTTCACAATGACACTCCAGTTATATCTCTGTGAAAGAATTCTATACCAAACATTTTCAAAAGAAGGAAAAAATTCTTTCTATGCCTCCTTAAGAAAATGAAAATCCTGTGCTCTGGTGCTCTAGATCAGCTGAAAGACCCTGTTCAAGCATTGCAAATTCAGGAATTTACCAGTGCCACTCATTCTGATGGAATCTGTTTAGTTGCTATTATTATTGTTATTACTACCTGACACTAAGATATTATAGAATGTCCCATCCCTGCCCACAGGATACACATGAATTAATTCAATCACCATACTTCTTTGATTAATTTACAGTTTCCTGAAGCCTCAGTTCAGACTGCTGAACTGCCATTGAACAAAGAGACAGTAAAAGACAAGTTTCTGGAAAACACTAATGTAGCTTAAGGTGATGGCAGGTAAAGGGAGATGAGCATCAGTTTGCATTATGCAGAATTTATCCACTTGTCTCAGATCAACCTTGAATACAAAACAGGAGATTTGATTTGATTATAGCCTTATCAACCCCAAAAGTTGGGAGAAAAGTGTTTATCATAATTTACCAGATGGTGAATAGTGGCACAAAACATTAGGATCAGATTTTAAAAGCCATTTAGAAGCCTAAGGAGGCAGATGAAGATGAAATGTTATTTTTGAGGTTAAATTTAGTGTCTATGTGTGTCATGAAGTATCTATGCACTTAGATACTCAAGAAATTTACCCAAGGTCACTGAAAACATCTGTCTCAGGCTATGTGGTAGGATTATTTTGCACACATGACCTGTGAACACAACAATATCTTTCCTGCCTTGAAAATCAAAATACTTATTCATTCTTCATAAGTTCAGTAGTGGCTTTCCACGCTCACTGCAGCATTGCAGAAAGGCTTGAGAGACTTGATACTGTCTCCCTGCCCAGGGGGGTTTCTTCCATTGTGCACATATAGCAAGAAGATGGGTTTCCACAAATAAGATATGTTTTTAAAGGCCCAATTATTGTTTAATAAACATTTAAAAAATAAAATGCTATTTGATTAGATGTCTGTGCACCAGCAGTGACAATGAAATTTCTCTTTAAGTTTTATTTCAGTCATTAATGGAATTGTGACAGTGATAAAATACAAAAAATCCACAAGTACACTGTTGGGGAAAAAAAACCCAGTATTGGTTAAGCAATTTCAACACCTACAAATCCTGTTGTAGTGGGATCATGAAAGGAGACAAGCTAGATAGTAATTTCATTAATATTGTGTGTATTTCTGCTCATAAAGACACTAGAAATATTTTCAACGAGGCTTAAATATTCCTGAGACTGTAGACCATCATCCATGTGATTGAGGTAGGTAACCAGATAACCCAGCCATCACAAGCAGTGGGGATCATTTGCCTTAGGTTTTCTTCAGTGAAAATTGGGTCAGATAAAAGAATATGAGATGTCTTTAGAGTTCCAACTTGGATAGCTCTGCACAGGTGAAGCATCTCTCCCAGCTTTACTCTGTCCTTCATTAGCAGATTCCTCTCTTGCTGTGTCAGACCAGTGCACTGGAACAGACACATCAGGCCCTGTTGCTCCCACAACAGAATTGCCCTTTCAGCAGTCCCAGGGCTCTGTGGTTCCAAACAACAACATAAAGCAGCTCTGCAGAGGCCTGTCACACTCCTGACAGCTGGAAAGTGGTCTCACTATCAAGGCAGGCAGCCCCTCTCTGCTGGGCTGACCTTGGCTGGCTCCCATACCTCCACTCAGCCAGTCCTTCACTCCTCCTCCACAAGAGAGCAGAAGCAGGAAATAAGATGAAAAACTCATGGGCTGATGAGATAAAGACAGGACCATCCCTTGGAAATTGCCATCAAAGGCAAAGCAGACTAGACTCAAGGAAAAGTAATTTAATTTATTGCAAACTTAAATAGTCTAGGGTAGTGAGAAACAAAGACAAAAATGAAAACATCTTCTCCCACATTGCACCTTGTGTTTCCAGCTTAACTTCTCCCAGTTCCTCTATACCGCAAAGCTGCCATATGCAACACAGGGGCACTCTTAGAATCAGGAGATGCACTCTAAAGGGTGCTAGACAACTAACTTTACACATTACAATTATTCTGCACTGAGATTGTTCATTTTTTAACAGAAACACAGCCAGTGTCATTTGGGAGCTTGTGCAATATCCAAGACTTCTAGACAGAGCAAGTAGGTACAGGGCAGTGTTTGTGTAAGTCCTGTCCTGCTCTGAGGTAGCATCTACAGGGCTGGTGAGACTTTACGTGTTGTTGTAAAGTGACACAAATTGTTGTATTCCTATTGCCCCATTGAATAAAGTCACACACTGAAACCTCTTATTGTCATATAATGGAAATTTTAGTTTCTTTCCAATCGTAAATTCTTCAGCTTCTCTCCCAGCTGAAGAGAGAGAGATTATTTGCTTCTTCTTTATCAGAGTGGTGATGGTCCTGGGATGCCACTAAAACAGTAGGGGAAAAATGGCTCATCTGTTGCCATTGATAAATTCCTAAATTAAAGGCTGCATGTAACATGCAAAGTCTTTTATTAAGTCATGATTTCAAACCCTCCTAAGTAAATCTACAAATACTCTGAAACTCAGCAACACAGTTTGTTTCTTTTTACTTTTTATTCACTTAAAAATTAACAATGATCCAAGTCTCCATACGTCAAACAATATGTTCTATATATACAGAGTCTTAAATAGTGTCTCAACAAATTTAAACACTTTCTAAATGATCAGTGTTATTCTGTGATTAATGGCAGATTTACTTATCGATATTTCAGTTGGCAGCTCAAGGAAATAATGAGGTACCTTAGACTGTATTCTTAAAGTTGTCTCAGAAAGTTAGCTAAGTAATGGAGGAAATCCAATTCCTGCACCCAAACCGGGCAGTGCCAGCTTCCTCAGGGATGGCTGAAGAGGGAAAACTTAATTGTCCAAGACAGAGAATACCACTGTGTTAAGTTCTTCCTACAGCTGGCAATCCTTACTTTGAGTTTAATGCTTGTTAGATGATGACTTTTTGACTAGAAATTCAATATATGATCTCCCCTGAAAGCTTTTAAAATGGCACTCACTCACACATGACCTCCCTCTTCTACTTTCCATGTAGGGTCACAGCAGAAAGTTCTTTGTATATCCCCAGCTTTGAGAAAGATAGGCTCAGAGGTAAAGCTGAGAGCTTTACAACCTTTTTTTGCTCAGGTTAGCAAAGTTAGAAAATCTGAGACAGTTATTACAATCTGGTTCAAGGTATTGCAACTCACTTGTAACCTCCCTCCTGTTGTTTTTTTGGTGGGTTTTTTTTGGTTTGGTTTTTGGGGTTTTTTGTTGTTGTTTTGTTTTGCTTTATTTTGGTTTGTTTTCCCCCCATCTCTAGTATTAATTGATACAACATTGTGAAAACATGTGGATGATTGCAGGGAGCAAAACAAAGTGATTTATATCTTAAAAGCTGAAGAAACTACCATATGGGGCTGGTCTGTCATCAGCTCTGCTGGGTTTGAATTAAAGTATTGACATATCAATGAAGGAAGTGAAATGAGTGAGGGAAGCCCAGACCCTCCTGTGTTTCTGTGTACAGGAAATGCCTTTGATTTAACTTGTTCTTTCCAAGCTTCTGATTTCACAGGCATCAAATCACAGATTTTTTTGGTAACTTCTGAACTTTACTTGATTCTATTGACTTTTGATTTATAAAGCTCAGTTTCATTTGTGTCCTAGATAATAAGAATTGAAGCATGAAAGTTAAATGAAATTTCCAAAAAATCAATTTGTTGTTTAAATGAGCAACTGAATAACAAGTTCTGCTTGAATTGGAATAAGCTTTAGATCAAGTGGAGATGAGCATCTTTCCAGAGATGCAGTATACCAAGAGGTATTTTGATGGAGTTCAGTAATAGAAAGACCAAAGGTTCAGTAGCTTAGTGAGCTCAATCACACATAGACACATCAGATTACAAATGGGGAGAAAGTGGCAGTAATCTTGTATTTAAGAGCTCCATGTTTGAATCCAGACACTGAGATAAAGCAAATACAGAGAGTGACAATCAAGAAAGTCCAAGGCATTCTTCTTTTGAAGGTTTTTAGAAAAGGTATGTTGAAAAATATCTATTCTCCCAAGAGGTTCAAAACAGTAGCTTGGTTATGCGTTTTTGTCAGAAATCTAAAATCAAAAATTACATGTACTCAAGTCATTTGAAAACACCATACCAGTGTTATATCTGATGGAAATCATTGGAATAATACTGGAAAAAATGAATTTGGCTTATACCTTCAATGAGACACTTTTCAAAATGACTGTGTCACCCACATTTTTATGGTTCTGAATTAAAATTAAAATCATGCTATGATGAACTACATCCCAAGGTATTCAAACTCTGTCTTCAAGTTAAGCTCAATTTCAGAGTGTAATACCTGAAAAATTCCACTGGGAGTTATTTAATTTTTTTATGCAGGTTCAACATGTATGAGATCACTTATACAGCCATTTAAAATCAATCAAGTGAATACAGTGATCATCAGAGGTGAGCAATTTGCATTCCACATGTCTGAGGTTTCACTTAGCTTCATGCCTTTCACACACTGACTCTGTGCTTATGTTTCGGGTGTATACTGGGATACATCACTGCTATAGTTGAGTAAGTAGTTCATCACTTCCATCAGGGGCATTTAATCCTGTTGTGAAAAGTTACATATCCCATTTGAGAGTTTAACATAACCCCTGGTAGTGGAAATTCTATATCTTAGTGATCCTCAGTCCTTTTTTCACATGAGACCCAAACATCACTTTTGTTCCTACTTCTCGTCTATTTCATTTTCATGAGGCAGGATGTGGGATAGAGGCTGTGGCAGGAAATCTGGCATGATAAAAACCTGGTGAGAGAGATTCATATCTTTACAGGTCAGATACTGAGTGAAGTGCATACTTGCTGGAGAGGTGGGAAAGTGAGAATTAGGCTTTGCTTCAGCATTACTCCTACATAAATGGGCTGTAGAGTTGCTAAGCAAGTGGTGTTTGTCATTCTGTATGCTTCAAGTACCATCAGCTCAACTTTGCTGTCAGTTCCAACAACAGACTCTGGGGATGCTACTGAAATGGTGAGGCAGTCCAATTATATTTCCCAGTCACAGATGGATTTCAGCTCCCCTCCCCCAAACTAAAATATTTGCTTTATTCCTTTCCAGACTATGAAAATATAGAACAATTCAAAATGTGAAAATTGAGCTTCTAAAAACCCTGTTCCCAGTATTTGGGCTATGACTTTGAAATTAAAAAAATAAATGACAGCTGTCTTCGCTCTGCACATGTGTTTACTCATACATTAGTTTGCACATTTGAATAATTACAGTAGTTAAGGGGATTAAATGCATATTGTTAAATCTGTTAATTCTCGCATGAGTGTTGTCGTACTAGATACCATGTGTTTGTATCATTGGTAAAAGAGGGTAAGTTCTCTCACTTCAACTTTTACATTACTGTGGAAGCTGCATGTATGGAGATGTGAAGAGATGGCTTCTAATGCAGGATGCAGTAATTGAAAAACAATTATTTATTCCGTCAAACAGCTGAAAATATTTTCTGACCAGAAAGTTAAAACTTCTGAGTAGCTCTCATTATTTTTTTACTTGCAAAATATGTTTGTTTATATGCCTAGTTCCTTGGACTGTTTTTAGGTTACTACTAATGGACTGTAAGTGCCTTTGAGATGTTATTGCTCTTTACCTTATGAAGAATGCTCAAGCAATTTTAACGTCAAACTATAAACTCACAATTCATCCCCACTGAGTTTTTTCCTTTTGTCTTCACACATATTCTTTCCACTTGCACTTCATTTTGATGATAGCAGTTACATCCATTTAATTCCCATGTGTAAAACCCAGAGAATTTTCAGTGTGGGTTTTTTATTTTCCTGTAGTATTGTAGTTCCCAAGGTGAGGTCATAACTGATGCAGTTTGCACATATGGGTTTTACACTTGACTTCCACTTGAATCTCAGGGCTTGTCCTCCCTGTCTTTTGAGATCTGTCACTGCTTCTACAGCAGCTTTGGCCATTAACTATGGCATCTTTGTCCATGGTGTAAAACAAAAGGTAGGAAAAAGCAAGAAAATTGGGACAAAAAGTAGTTTTCATGTGAGATGATCTCTGCCTTTCACTGCAGGTCACAAAGACAGAACAAGATGGTACAGATAGCTCAAGTCTGTTTTGCAGGCCCTTGGAACACTGTGTGTTGTGCTTTTCTTCCTTATTCTAAAAGGGAATTGGAAAGAGCTGAGAAAAAAAGATAACAAGGGTTAAACGATATTGAGGCTTTTTCTACAGGAAGCAACTGAGTAGGTGAAGATTTTTTTGTCCTCAAAGCAAATATTTCAGAGGAGATATGATAAGCTTCTATAAAATTATTTGTGGCATGGAAGACATAGGTAGGACTCAATTATTCATCATTCTTTTTAAGACAAGAAGTACTGATTGCCAAATAATGAAAAATTACAGGAAAAGTAATTTTCATATAAACAACAAAAGCAGTGGTTTTACACAGAACATGTGCTATCATTGTGGGTTTTCCTGCAAAAGAATGCTGTGTACAACCAAATTTGACATTGGTTGAAGATCTTAGTAGACAAGAACATGACACTGAAATTCTCAAAAGATTTCAAAATTTGCAGGATAACAGCCAGTTCAGAAACTCCCCTTAGCAGAAAATAGTTGGAAGATGTAATAGAATTAGAGAAGCAATCAGCTACACAGTGATTTCTTGCAGATCTCAATGCACTGACTTAGGGTCATGGCTCCATCTGGTTAACTTCTTCTGGAAAGTCATTAGCTCCTGACTAAAATAAACAAAAAGAAAAAGTCTACTTAAAAAGAATCTGAGCAAAACAAAATAAATTTGAGGATCTGTGAATGATGGTGGTGAAGATCTTAGGCTCAAAAGAAGATCATAGGCTCAAAACCCCCCGTAGTTTGTGAAGACAAAGTTACCAGGTGTCAGACAACCCGACATCATCTCCATATTTCCAAAGGTATCCAAGAAGCTGGTAGAAGGTTTCTGGTCAAATTCTGCCTGACAATATGTCAAGATACAAGAAGAGAAATGTGCCACATGCCTGTCTTCCTTTTCCTGGTGCAATAGGTGTCTGGCTTGAGTAAGGTCAAGAAGGGTGGGCAGTGACAGGGGTTAAACAGAGCTTTGTATAAAAGGTGAAGGGCAATGTACAGTGAGAACATCAAGAGATTTTGGAGAAGCTTTGAAATGGACTGTAGCCTAAAAACCTCACTATTTATGTGTGTAAAACAGATGTAAGACAATCCCATTGTAATCCCATGGCCTATTCCACTATCACTCATCTACACACTGATTTATGGAGATAGTTATCCTTTATGGGCACTATTGATGAACTCTTGATATGAGCCAGTACAGTGTAAATGGGAAAATATTCAACGAGTGAGATAATGTTCAGAAATGCACAGGCAAGAAGTTTAAAATTAACAAGTGATTTTTTAAGTTACCTTTACATATCTTTATTTTGAATTATTAGCCCCTTGCAGAACTGAATTTTCTATAAGGATGCAACATGACTGATCTTTGAATATATGAAGCCTTACCCTGGCATGTGACTGGATATACAAAATTTCTTCTGTCAGAGATCTGAGTATAAATTCAGGATACACACTCAGGCTGCAGCAGAGTACATCAACATTTCAGTTATTCAATGGAAATGAACTTTAGACATGCCACTTTCAGTTCTTCCACAAGAGGCTTTTCTTTGAATCCATCTGAAATACAGTGGTGTGAGATGTGATAAATGTTAGAATTTTTATAACAACCAATACATGACAATGTCAGATTACTTTTACTTTCTGAACATATCAGTTTCTTGTTTTCTCCTTGTCTCCACTGTGACTAGTGGTGCTGGTATGCTCTGTGTTTTTTCTTTGCAACATACTTCAGCTTGGAGATATAGAAAATGGATGGGGGAATTAAAGTATCCCTGGAAGTAAAAGAAATTCCTGCTGTGGCTTAAAAAATAGAACTAGCAGCTACTGCAATGTAAAGGATGTGCTGATAATTTTGCATGGCCTGATATACATAACCTTGACAATACACTGAGCATGATCTAGGTTTCAGACTGAAAGGAGCCACCCTGATTTCAGATGATTTCTTCAAAAAGTATTCAAAGAGTACTGCAGCCAATTCTGCTCAGCAGTAAGTCTCATTGAGCTGGACTTTTTAACATTCAGGACACTGCAATTAGCTCAAAATATGAACAGGTTCCCTGTGGTAATTCAAAATACAGCTTTCAAACAAAGGAATGTTTGCCTTTTGTGGATAAAGCTTTACCACCATGCCAATTTCCCCATTCACTATATAGCTGTAGCTTAAAATTTCAATGAAGCAATGCTCCTAGCATTAGACTGTTTCAGAACGGACCTCAGCATATTAGATTTAGTTGGACCTCAGCATATTAGATTTCTGATCTATCAGATAATGTCAAGGCCTGTGAAATTAGTTTCATCTATGCAAATACATTCATCTTCAATCTTTGTTCCCAAATCCTAAGAAAAAAGCCCTTATTCCAGGTTTATTTTTTGCTAGGGTATGGGTATTTTTAACCTAGATTCTAAATGCAATGGAGTCAACCCTTCATTATTTCTTCTTTAAAGTCTTACTCAAACACTGACCTTTAAAAGTTCTAACTACAGCTACTTTTGCAAGGCCTGCACTTTCATGAAACAAAGCTCACTCTGTTCTCTGCTGGAAATATAGGATTCAGGTCTAAATTGGCAACCCAGTTCCTTTTCTTATAAGATTTAACTCTACTATTAACCACAGACAGGTGTCCAATACCTATTAAAAAAGCTTGTATAAATTATGGACCTCAGCAGAAATCAATCTGCAGTCTCGTCTGGTGGGCTGCACAGTAGCCAAGAAAAACAACAAACCCAGAACATGTTGGCAAGTAAACTCTGCTTTGTGTTTAATACCACTTACAGGTGACTATAAAATCAATACCCAAAATTTTGAGTTGTGGGCTGGACTTATGATGGCACTTCAGAAGTGACTGGAAAGTGGTACTGATTTTCCTATCTTTAATTCTAAATCTCAAAGTTGTTGGTTGTCAAAGGAATATTGTGCAGACATGGATTGTTGACTTTTGGGAAACACAGCCCACATCCTTGCCTTCTGAGCTATACAAGAGACAGATATACATTGACTTTCTCAATAAACTAACTTGCCTACCCTTGGCTTGTAATTTTTCATTAACTGACAGCCTCCCCTCTCCTACCTGTCCCACTGCCCACATATGTTCAGAGAAATTTTGTCTGTGTTGGTCCTGTACTTCAGTTCTGACACGTCAAGCTCTGACCCTTAGCTGTTATTTGAACCATTCCATCAGATGTGGAGTTAGATGAAATAGCATTACTTCACAGGAATATGTGACTACAACAGGGCAGAAGAAAAATCCCTGAAGTCTTGCAAGGGTAATATGGATATCCAGGTTTCTGACACTCCCACCTCATACTCAGAAAAACACATCAGATTTTCATTTGATCTCTGGCCTGTGCTAAACTTGTTACTGGTTGACTTTGCCAATTCCTCCAAACTATGCACAAACTTAGACATGGTTAACCATTGTCCTTGAGACAGTAACACCATTAATTATCCATTAATTATCCATTATTATGGGTTGTGTCTGCACCATAATATCTGTAAGCAACTGACTGCAATCTGGATAATCCTACAAAGAGATAATTGGAATTCATTGTGTGTTGTGTCTTTCACCCTCTACTGTGAAGGAATCTCAGAGGCACTCCAGGATCAGAATGGTTAGGTTTACAAAAATATGTGGTTCTCATTCCATGATTATCCTCTAAATATGTGGTCCTCATTCCATAATTATCCTTTTAATGACATAGTTCTTTCCCAATGCTTATTCTTTTCACAATATCCAAACATTACGCTCCAGACTGCTAAGTATATGTAAAGGCATTCATTTTTTAAGTAGAGTTATGTTTGGCTTCTATTTGCTTTTATGGAAGTCTTAAGAGTTATTATGTTACTGTATTAAAAAAAAGGAGGATTTAGAATAGTTTACCTCAGTGAGAGGCTGAAATCAATATTGTTTATATGGGCATGAATGTTATTGACTGTGTATTTACAATAACCTCCAGAAAGTACCTCTTCAACTATTAAACCTCCTTGCAAAGTATACAATTTCATAAATCTGACTAAACATTTTGCAATAATAATTAAATTAATTACTAGAAGAAAGCAACACATTTGATGGTTTTTATCCTTAGGATAAAATTAGACATTCCACCACTGACTTGATTCAAAGAGCCTGTTTTCTCCAGCCAGGTATTTGCAGCTAGAGAAATACCTTTTTATTTCTGGAAGAAAATACTCCACAATGAAACATAACCCAAACAGGATTAATCTGAAGACAATTGGTTTAACTTGCACAGAATATTGTTTACAATGTCATTGATAGAGGCCAGCTCAGAAAAATGCAGATGTCATTGTTTAGATATAGAATATTTATATGTGACTAAGTAATTAATTACTCTATCCCCTTAATCCAAGATTCACAGGAAAATGTGTGCTGAAAATGAGTGTTCAAGAGCTCCCAGGAACAAGAAATCTGAGGAACAATTTTTGCTATTTCATTATGTTACACGTGGGTGTCCACTAGAGAACACTGCCTACGTTCATAAGGCATTTTCAGTAGGTCACTGTTACAAACAGCCTTCACACAGTATATAGAGAAGACAAACTAGTAAAAATAAAAAAGAGTTTCAGAGATGTGAGGTGGTGAAGGCTCACAGTTTAATAGTGGCAGAACTGGGGACCAGGGCTCAGTTCTGATGAGTTGTCCCATGTCCAAAAGAGGAGAATATGCGATTTAGCATTACATTTTGTGTGAAAGATATTTCAGGAGAAAATTGTCATTGGGAAAGATCTAAATCTTTGAGAAGTGTCTATTGAGTTCTGTTGAGTTTGGGATATTCATGAAATAATAATGACTTCAGTGATTTCATGGCTATCAAAGAAGTGAGAAGATTGATTGTGTACCACTTTTCATTTAACCACATGATTCCCATAATTTTCCTGGATGTGACCCTGGCCAGGCCCATCTGCTGTTATTCAAAGAATCTATGGATTTTCATGATCCAAGATCTCAGAAAACTAAAGGAGATCATGGAGCCTCTTGGGAAAGCAACTTTGTTGATTAATAGATTTCTTCCTCTTTCCTTTTTTACCCCCAACCATTTCTACAACCAACAATGTATATATAAAAAAAATCAGTAATATTTTGGACCTAATAGCAGTAAACCTTAGGTGTAAATCTAAGGAACAAGCAGAATTTTGATATGAACAGTAGAGAAAAAAATCAAGTTTTTGGAAAATAGAAAATAGATTATTGCAGACAGATTGATCTTTGATTAGCAGGGCAAGAGAGAGAGACAAATTAAAGATTTTCCCAAAAGTAAGGTTGTGGCTGAACCCTGATCTCATTCAGTACTTAATCCACAGAAATTTTCTTTCCTTATGTCTTACCAGTCTTCCTCATTTTTTTCTTTCTGGGTAGGTTATTCTTATTTCCCAGCAGACCCATCACCTGCAGCTGTACCTTTACCCTTCCTCCTTTATCTCTTTAAATTTTTACTTGACCTTAAAATGAGAAAAGACTATAATTCAGATTCATAAGTGAAAACTGTTAGGGAGAGCAGAGGATAACTTAAGGCAATAAAAAGTTCCTGGCATTCATGCTCTCTAAAGACACAGACATCTAGACTTCTTGTCTGCTGTTGCATGAGAGGGAGCAAAAGTAGTCCATAGTGTTAACCATTAAGAAGGAGTGACTCAGTTGCAGGATTCCTGGAATTAAGACTGGATAAATATTGACTAAGCAAAATACAAATATGACAGAGCAGCACTATCTTGAAAACAATATCATTTGAATAAGTGGCAAACAGAAAATTATTCCATTTCCAAGTAATGTCAGAGACCAGGTTTTTAATTAGCAAGACTATAAACAGATGAGAAATAAATAATTTATCCATAGGTTCATCTGATGCACAGTTTTGATTCCAAGAATTTTTGTTGTAAGTTCTACTCTGGCACTGTCAAAAAGCTGTGCATCCTCTACACTTTCTATTATCAATTTTATTGTCCTACTGAATCTCAATATTCACCTTCATATTCTTAGCAGGCTTTTATGTGTTTGCTTACATTATAACTAAATGTTCTGTATTCATTTCTTTCCAGTTCTGGCTTACAATTACTCTCTTCAGTGTAATAACTCCACCATGTACATTCAGTCAAATGTGTCATTCTGTGCATGTCCAAATTTTATTAAACAAGGGTAAATGTGTGGTCAATTACAATACTACACATACAATTGCATCTGTTCTTAAAAGAAGCTCTTGAGCCTCTAGTGGGCTTTCAGTGGCATGAATTACAGTCATATAAATCCCCTTTCATACTCTTTTCTATCAGTTCTTGTAGTCTGCCTGTTATTAGCAGCAAATTAATTGACTATAGGGAAAACAAGCAAGTGTACAAACAAACAAGCTTTGGGTTAAGTCAATGATTTCAGATGGTGATAAAGTTAATAGACAGAGGATTCCTAGTCTTCCTGAAGCTCCTAGGTGCCAATGTTAATTATCCAACACAACCTCACTTTCTCATTTTTCTTTTTTGTAGTATTCCGGCAAAACAAAACAAAAGAGAAGGTTTGGGTGAATCCCCCAGTGTCTAGTTATTAGTAATATTTTGGTTGGAAGTTGTTATCCTGTACATCCCTCATTTTGATCCTGTCAAAAATCCTCTTTTGAAAATCAAGCTCCAGAGAGCAAAACCAAATTAACTGTAACACTAACTTAGACATCTTGAGAGTCTTTTAAAAGACCCTTTAATTTGTTCTCTGCTATCTGATCTTTGCAATCACATGCATTTCTCTTAAAGTAGAGTTCATTTTGGTTTTTCTTGCATATGAATTTTGTGTTTCTGATGTAATCTCCAACTGCTGCATAATGGAAGTTCAGGGGAAAAAAAATATTAGCTGTTGGATTAATCTCACTTGAGTTAAGTTAGCTCTAAGTCAGCTGTATAGGCAAACAGTAGGGACAAACAGGCACTTCTACAAGGCAATGCAGCCCCTGCTAAAAAACCCAACCCATTTATGGCAAGATTAGCCAGGACCTATAGGAATACCTGTCCCTCTCTCTCTGTTAAAGGAAGGGAGTCTAAACCTTAGCTGTATAGAACTTACAGTCCTGGTCTAAAGCTTCATACAATGCATACAACTTGCAAACAAGCTTATTCAAAGATAGAGTGATTTAATACAAGATTTTATGATGAATAGATTGGAATAATTTTGCATTTAACACCATAATCTCAGAGAATGGGTGAGCATTTTTGCCACTTCTTGGTTTTTCTTAAAATTTGCAGAGAATCCTTTGCTAGAGTGTGACAGTATACAGACATGACCTTAGTTTTTAGAGTAGCTGTTCATATTAAAGAGAAATTTTCTAAAATAAGCAATAAAACACAAAGAGATAAAACCTAATTTATATAAAGTCTATATCAGGTTGAAATAACATCTAATGAATTTCATCCTGGAGTAAATTCATATCGTCAGGTTTAACAGCCTTTCATAAACTGGATTTATGCTCAGTGGGCTGAATTCTCCTTTCAATTAATTTTCATGAATGGTGTTTGCTGTGATGTAAATGAGAAGAGAATCTGTCTCCAAATGCCTAGAGGCCCTTATTGGGAGTTTGCTGATGATGCATACAGGGATACTAAAACAATGTTATCTTCATCTAAGCATAGCCTTAAAATTAGATAGCAGTTAAGATATGTCCTCTTTTATTCTGCTGATTTAGAAAGTGGAATACATTTATTGGAAGAAAGGATGCAGATTAAAAGTCAATGAGATTTTATTGCATCATGGATAATTATTTTCCATTGTTTTACCATTATTTTTCATTTAAGAAAAGACAATATTCAAATAATTTGATCAGTTCAGTAGCTTTATGCTCCATCTATAAGGCAAGAAATGCAAGTAAATGCAAAATTTTCAATCATGAACCTTTCACTTCCAAGTTAACTTTCTTTATAAAATGATGCTATACATACACAGTATGTATAGCACATACACAGTATAGTATGTACTTTTATCTATATGATTAGTGCATATATGTATCTCAACATATATATTTCATTAGTAAACATAATCGTTGATATCCTGGCAGTAGATGAAAACTGTTTGAAAGCTATGTAGCTTGAAAATTGTTGAACACTTTAAAAATGTCTCCCATTTTTTTATCATCCAAGGAGTACATGTAATATAGAATAAAAGGGAAATAAAATAATAGCCAAGAAAAGATTAGTTAAAAAGATCTAATGAAATATAATAAGTCATGTAAATCCATAAGGTTTCTCTGGTAATTGTGGGATAAATGTGTAAAGTGATATGATTTTAAAATTATAGCTACCAGTAATTACTTTGGGGTTAGGAAGAAACTTCCCATGGATGGGTCTAATTTATCTTCATATTCAAGGTACATGAACTAGACATTGGCTCAGGATAAAATATGGGAAATAAGTGTTAATGTTAATCACAATGTCATTTCCTGTGTGGTAGGAAGACCCCAAATTTCATTCAACCCAGAGGCTTTTTGTCATCTAGAAGTGATTATGAAAAGCTTTAATGATAATAATAAATATTTCCTTATACCGTCCTGAGCTCCCTTAAGCTTCTGACTAGAAAAAAATCCAATCTATATTTCTCTAATTAAGCTACATCCATTGTGACTCATATTATAATTGTTCTTCTCCAGAGGTGCAAGCAATATTTTATAATATACAAATCAGTGCACATCAATCTGAAAGAAAATCCATGACTTGTGACTGCCCCAGTTTTCCACACTCATTTATTTCAAAAGATTTTTCTCATCATAATCTTTCTTGCCCTCTCCAGCTTCATATTCATGTCTGTAGCAAGTGACCATCCATGCCTATATAAATTTCTTTTTGTGGTGCCAGAAGGTATTCTTTAAATAAAATGAAACTGCTAGAGAAGGTCTATTTTTGCACTATTTATCTCTTCTGTAGAATAAAAAAGTCTTCCAAGAATTAAGTAAGTCAGTTAAGCATTATCTATTTTGAATAGAAAAAAAAAAAGGAATGTGGAAAATATTATAATTAGCTTTCATTTTCACAGTATTATTTAACTTCTAATGTTCTTCAGTTCAAAATAATACTTTTGGAGTAGGAGAACATAATACCAAAGCAACAATGATAATGAAAATTATATATGAATTGAAGAGGAAAGGATCTTCTTTTTCTTTTTTTTCCCAGGGATTCTGTTAAATGCATTAGTTTTTTAGAGTTTTGTTGAAGCTTCAACATGGAGCATGACTTACAAAAATGCTTACGGTCATTTTTTTCCAAATAGCCTTGCAAATGAGACTACTTTTCTTAAGCAACAATTTCCAGTGCACAATCCATTTCATCTTAGCAACACAGCCCCAATAACATGGCATTTCATACCACTTGATTTCTTTGCTTCACAACTTGAGTGTTTCCTTCCTGAAAATAACTTTTCAGTATTACAATTTTGGGCCCAAAATACTCAAGAGACAGGAAAATTATTTCTGCAGTGACAACATATGTGGGGTCAGGAACTGTATATACCAGATTCTGTTCTAGAATGTCTGATTAATGTTTCCTCTCTGCTTTTTTGTTTCCCAACATAATGTACATGTGAAAAACTGATAAGAACACAGTGAAATGCAAAAAAAACCCCCATGGTTCTGTTGCTTTGGAACAAGATCCATGCAACCACTAGCATTCATGACTAGTACTGTCATGTGCTCGTGAAATACTGGGGGATTTGGCTAACCTTGATGCAGCTTTCTTTGTGTTAGCAATGACTCAGGGTAAGTTAGATTCAGAGCCTGTGGAGAGTGGCAAATCCTTCCAGTGGATAATTCATCCTGGCTAAGATAAGTACTTAAAGACACTGGCTTCACAGGGAGTTGAACCTGTCTTAACAGCTAATCTTATTTCCTCCCCAACAAAAACATCTCAGTAGCAGATCCAGTACTTGCCATTCATTTCCAATTTGGTGAAAAAATTCTTTAAAGTACAAAAGCACTGCAAAGAAAAAGGCACAAATGCGCTCCTGGGATGGGAATGAAAAGCAATGGGAATATTACCTCCCATGATGAAAGGCTGAGAGAGTTGTGGCTGTTCAGCCTGGAGAAGAGAAGACTCCAGGAGATCTTACAGCACCTTTAGTTGTTACAAAGGAATTACGAGAGAGCTGGACAGGACTTTAGAAGGAAATGTGGAGATAGAGAAGAGGGAATGGCTTTAAACTGAAAGAGGGCAGGTTTAGATTGGATATTGGGAAGAAATTCTTCACTGTGAGGGTGGTGAGGCACTGGAATTGGTTGCTAAGAGAAGGTGTGGGTACCTTATCCATGGAAGTGTACAAGACCAGGCTGGATGGGGCTTTGAGCAACCTGGTCTAGTGGAAGGTGTCCCTGGCCATTTCAGGGGTTGAGAACTAGCTGTTCTTATTAAGTCCCTTCCAACCCAAACTCTTCTATGATTATTCCATGATGCTCTGTACTTTCTGCAGAAATGGGCTGCTCATACAATCATGCCTTTGAGTGTAAAGCCCTAAAATATCAAAATGTATCTCTCACTTCTCAGTTAAGGAAGCTTAAATGTGTAGTTCAGGGCACCACATCCAGCAGATTGGAATTAGCAAAAATTATTCCTATCTCAGGTGTTTACTTCACAGTACAGCACACATCAGGTGTGCTGCTGAATGGGGCTCGATGTTAACATCATGCCAGACAAGTTAAATGTCCATTCATCAGAGCAATAAGAGGAGCTTCTCAGAAGTGCACTCCCAGTAAGTTCACAGACAACACTGAGCTACGCTGGAATGTTGATCTGCTGGAGGGCTGGAAGGCTCTGCAGGGGGATCTGCACAGGCTGGCTTGATGAGCTGAGGCCAATTGTAAGAAGTTCAACAAGGCAAAGTGCTGGGTCCTGCACTTATGTCATGTCACCTGTGTATCACTCCAGGCTTTGGGCAGAGTGTCTGGAAAGCTGCCCAGTGGAAAAGGACCTGGGGCTGCTGGTGACAGCAGCTGAACCTGAGCCAGCAGTGCCCAGGTGGCCAAGAAGGCCAATGGCATCCTGGCCTGGATCAGCAATGGTGTGGCCAGCAGGAGCAGGGCAGTGACTGTCCCCCTGTACTCGGCACTGGTGAGGCCACACCTCAAATCCTGTGTCCAGTTCTGGGCCCCTCACTACAAGAAAGACATTGAGGGGCTGGAGTGTGTCCAGAGAAGGCAAACAGGGCTGGAGAGGTGTCTGGATCACACAACTGATGAGGAGTGGCTGAGGGAGCTGGGGGTGTTTAGCCTGGAGAAAAGGAGGCTCAGAGGGGACCTTATTGATCTCTACAACTGCCTGAAAGGAGGGTGTAGCCAGGTGGGAGTCAATCTCTTTTCCAAGTAACAAGCGATGGAATAAGTGAAAATACCTTCAGGTTGTGCCAGAGGAGGTTTAGACTGTAAAGAAGAAAAAAAAAATATTCACATACATAATGTCAATAATGTCTACTGTCAAGCATTGGAATAGGCTCCCTAGGAAAGTGGTTGGGTTGCCATCCATGTAGGTATTTAAAGGATGTAGATATAGTGTTTAGAGATGGTTTAGTTGGGGCCTTGGCAGGGCCAGTATAACAGTTGGACGTGATGATCTCAAAGGCTTTTTTTAACCTATAAGATTCTACATGTGGGTCTTAGTAGGTTCTGAAATCTGCCTTTGAAAACCATTGATGTTATTTATGAGAAAGACATAATCAGGACGAGCCTTTGAGCTGTGAAACTCTTGTCAGCGAAGAGCTTTAACATGCCTGACAAGTTCTTGTTCATACAATTATGGCATATCTTGAATGGGAGGCCTGAATACCCTACAGCTTTGCTCACAAACATGAAATCAAAATTCAGTTTTCCTTAAGAGAAGCACTTGAAATACAAATCTCATCAGGAGCTGGGTAAGCCAAATCTACAACAGGATATCATCACTTATCTCAAGTGTTGCTAATGCTACAAATTCTAGACCTTGCACGAAAGAAAAGGATTCTGTCAATGCAGTCAGCTCTAACATTCTCTTAAAAATATGTTTTGATGTGCTGGGTACTGAAGGATAGCCTTAAATTATACTACTATGCAACTTAGAAGTCGTGTTCTGAAAGATGGCCTGGAGCTACTAAAGCTTTCTCAGCTGTGAGATTTGTGCTATACCTCTAAGACATATCAATTGTGATATTTAAGAAAAAGCTAATAGAAAAGAAAAAAGTTTTTTTTCATGTTAGAGCTTTTCTGCAATAAACTAGGCAATAATACAGAGCCAACGTGTCATCACTCATCAGCCTCAGTTTGGTCCATAAATCACGCACACATATCGTGTCATATACCAGGGGTGCCCTGGTTGAGATATGCATTACATTATATGAAAAATTAATCACTTTTTTCCCCCTAAAACACATTGCAGATAATGCTGAGTTTCTTTGCATTGCAGCACCTAGACTATTTTTACCACATTATTATTCATGAAAAATGTGAAATAAATAACTACAACTCTTCCCTGTTACACAGAGCTGGTGTGTTATGCCTGACTGTGATTTCAGGTCAGATAATTTGAACCAGAGCTAAGTATTGGGAAGGCCATGGTGTTTAAAGCTACATTTACCAAAGTGTAGGTTACAAACCAAGGTACAATTCTGTTGAGTCAGGTTTGTGAGAACCACAGAACTCAAGTGGAGAGTTCTGTGCAAAATTATGTCCTGTTTAGGCCTTACATATTATATCATATTATATCTTACCTGTTCACCTACACACTTCATTTCCCCCTCTCCTTCTTTTGGAGCTTTTTGCATTGTGGAGGTCTACTGTGCAAAGGGACTGAATTGCATTTGCTCTGTCCATACTACTACTACTACTAGTACCACTACTACCAAAAAAGGTGGAAGTGAGATAAAGTCCAAGTGGGTAAGAGGGCAGAGGGATTTATGCATACAAACACATACAAACACAGTAGTCCTGTTTCTGACGCTGTGCATACCCAGACAAAACTGAGGCAACTTCATTGTTTTACAGGAGTTACTCTAAATTTGCATTTGAATGAGTATGTAGATAAATGGGCCTGGAAAATCAGTCTGACTCATTCTAATCCAGGAGATGCTGGCTTTTAATCATGTGTTGAAGCCCACCAGTATATACCAACTCACTGTGCAGCTTTTTGAAAAACACCCAAACCATCAAAATAAACAGTATTAAGAGTTTAAAAAGTCTGATACCCAAATATAGATACTGCTATTTATTTTTAGAATATAAACAAACGCTAGTTCACACTTCTGTCCAAAAAGGTCTTAAAAGTTAAGCTGCTTTTAAATAAACTACATGAATAATTGATGCATAAATATCAGCAGATATTTGCACTACAGTGTCTCAAAGCATAACTTCAGATGGTTTAATAGTTAAGCTGTGTTTATCAACTACTACTTTGTTGCACTAGTCTGCATTTTAAGCCCCAGTGATCAGGGGTATCATCATAAGAAAACAGTTTATGTCTCTCTCTACTTGCTATCATAAGATGAACTGTGGATAGCTAATAGAGGTTGCACAGTATGTTTTGCCATCAGCATTTATGCCTTCCAGGGTCATCCTTATCATTCTAAAGAGATATCACAATGGAAAATGCAGCACTATATCAACAGGAAAGAATGCAAATCTCAGTTGATCAATGGGTCACTTTAGTTGTTTGGAGATTGATGTCAGCTCCAGCAATTCAGAAGCTTCACAAGTATATCCATAAGGTCAAAATACAATTTAGGACTTGTTTTCTTGCAGTAGTGCTAGTGGAAAATGCCATTTCTACCACTTTGATTTACTTCTTTAGTGGGCATGTCTCAATACAAAAAAATGTTGCTGTTGTTGCTGAAGCTTCTGCTAAAGCTTCTCTATAAAAATGCACTTAATCTGAAAGATGCAGCATTTCATCTGCTTTCAGCCTTTAATATAGTGGAGGAATTCATTAAGTCATCTGAAAGCAATTTTCAATTATGAAAATACAATTTAAATAAGGGGAAAAGGAGTCTTTGAAGATGACAAAAGTGGGATGTGATTGACACACTCTGTTGTCAGCTGGAATCAATTTCACACTTGGGGAAAAATACCTTCTCTAGGGTCGCTGGGGAAAGATCATCCATCAGCAGGGGGGAAACTGCAGGAAAGGAGAAAGAAAGTAAATCCCTTCTTAAGCAAAATATTCAGCAGGCTGAACACCCTTCACCTTGACAAAATGAAGCATCTTTAATATAAGTACTGAACCTCATAGTATGGGGCACTCAAGGCAAAAATGAAGGAACTGCAGGAATATAAGTATCTATCCAACTTTGGGTCTTATTCAGGCACAATGCCATTTGGCTTCACAAACAGCTTTGTCTCAGCAAGCACAGCAAGGTATCCCCAAAGGTTGTTGCAGCTGCTGAATAACACAACAATAACATAAATAGTGTTAATGCTTAAACATGCACAGTCTCAAGCTAAGCTTTCCAGTCTGGTGTGGGTCTGAGAGCCAGCTGTACTTCCCCCACAGAGTCAGGGGTTCCTATGGTGCCAGTTCTTCCTATGTCCTAGTCAAGATAGAAGCACAGTTAGAAATATTCTGACTCCCTGGTACGTCATGCATCCTTTGCACAGTTGCCAATCTGCTATGGGGCTACTACTAGGCAGGAAATATCTCATATGAAAATACTTAGAGAAACTGTGATGTTTGTGCTATATCAAATGAGGCACTAGTTTCTAGAAGAAAACATAAGCATAAATCTGAAAAAAAAAAAAAAATCAGTCTCTGAAGTCAGTTTGCAGAGGAGCAGTGACTGACAATAACAGGTTCAAAAAGCAGGATTTCATTCCAAGTAAATACCATGGAGTGGTACATAGGAAAAATGACTGATAGCTAGAGCAAGCAGATTACACACATGGGTAGAGGGGGAACTTTCCCCTGATAGCACTGCTAAAAAATCGCTCCCTCCTCTGTGTTGCCTCTTTCAAGCAGAGACTGTTGTAAGTTGCAAACCTGCTCACACGTATGTTCATGCACCAAGGCAAGATAATAATTTTGAAGAATCCTTTCAATGATTTTTACTACCTTAATGTAGTGAAACCAGAACTGTTAAAACCACAATTGTACTGATTATAGCCACTATTTAAGAGCACAGAGGCATGCACAAGTACTTGGGAGACTCAGGTACTAGGAAGAATTAATACATTAAGAGCCAGGTACCCTTGAAAGCATATAAATGCAATAGAGAGAACTTAACAGTGGAGTTAATAACAGGAAATCAAAATAGTTGGAACAATCCTTCTCTTCTCTTCTCTTTGCTTTCTCTTCTCAAAGCGACCCAGGCTGTATCTCTGGTGCCTGGTGCTTGTCTTTATATATGTTGTCTGACTTGCTTGTTTTCTTTGCTGGCTGGGAATGTGGGCTGGCTCTTACTTATCTCAGTCTTCCTATTTATTTGTCACAGTCGACATAAATGAAAGCTGTACCTAAACCCTGTGATATGAAGTTGCCCAGCCAGTGAAGGATTTAGCCTGAGGGAAACCATTACAAGAACTGGGTTTTCCTCTGGTCCCCACAAGTCATCTTTGGGCCACATGCAATTCTGCACTTCAAGTTACTTTTGAAGGCTGGTGTTTTTGTATTTGCCCAGATACTGAGAGTACTATCTAAAAAAGCACTTCCTTGAATTTCTCCCTGTGATGGCATTGTGAATATATGCCACATGCAGAAGGGCCTGAAATAAATGAGTTACAACCTGTCCTGTTCTGTTGCCCACTGCTGTGGTCTCCAACCAACCAAAAAACCTCTGGGTTTTGCTGGGAAGATCTCCCATTTTCCCAGCGCAGAATGAAAAGACTATGGCCTACAACAGGAAACTCTTGGCTTCTGTGAAATCAGGGACATTTAGGTCCTCAAAAAAGTTTTAATAAGTCTCACCTAAATTGTCCTCAAAAAAAAGAATTTGGATGTTTTTGAAGAACTGTCATCAGGAGCTTAAAACCCCATTTCAGTTTCTGTAGCAGTTAGGGAGTGATTTAAACAAGAAATGTCACTGCTGTAGGGAGTATTTTTAAGTAAAGAGGCTGCCTACTATAATAGACTTTTGGGAAGATGAACTTCATATTATAAATCCTTATAATAGAGGGGATAAGTATTTATATAAATTCTTTCTCAGACGCCTGGGTGGTTAATAAATCTAACTGTGGTATTAACATCAGAGGATATTGATCCTTCTACTTTGGAGGCTATACATTTGCATTGATTTTCCTTTTTGCCCTTTTTGTTTATGCACTTGTGACTCTTGCTAGGTGGGTCTGTTTGACTATCATTTAACAGCTTTAAAATAAAAATTTCAATCCAGGGTCTGTCCAAGACACATAGAGTGTTCATTTTAGAGTATTAATTAGATTCTATGATTTTTTTTTTTCTTGCAGTCAAGGAGATTACCTGGCATAAATTTATTAGTAAATTGTATTTATTTTTTACCTCAGTGTTGTACATAACTGTGAAAAATTGTAGTAGTATAGCATCTGGTCTACTAAAAGGTATGAAAATTATAACCTAATCAGTATACTATACCTTTCAGTCCTTTTTAAAATTTAGATAAACATGTGCTGCATAATGATAAGACATTTTGGGAAATAATTGATCAATTAGACCTTTTTTTTCCCCCCTGATTGAAACATGTTTATATGTATGATATAGGCTCTGGGAATGATTATCACAGCAGTGAAAGTTATGCCACTTATGCAGATGATGTACTGCTGCAATCCTAAGCATTGCCATTGTGTCATTTAGCTCCAGGCTCTTATAAATGACTTTGAAATGATAAAATCACTGTTCTGGTGTATTACAGGAACTAAAATGAGACCCCAGTGGTTTCCATGCAAATCATCTCTTGTGAGAAATTTGTCAGTGTCAAAGTTAAATCTGTTGAATTCAATGTCCTCCAAATGAAAGTTTCATTAAATGCTTTTTATTACACATAATGGCCTATTTTACAAGTGTCTAATCCAAAGATATAAGGAGCACTAAGGTATAAGAAAATATTTCTGATCATAAACAGCCTGCTGATAACCACATTTTCTAATACATTCATTTATAAGGAAACCTAGAATAAAAGTTCTGTTCCCTTGCCACACAATGGATTGCATTTCTAATAGTCTGTCATTTTTACAAGCAGAGACCTGCCATAGCCTCAAGAGGAATTCTTTTCACCCTGCACAAGCAAGGCAGATTTAGAAGATTCAACAGGCAGACAGGGACAAAAATTTACATTGATGCAGATCTTTTGCTAAGAAGTGTGGTTAAGAGTGCTCCAGGTTAGGAAAGTGAGATTTATGGATTGATATTACAGATGTTTCCCTCCATCTCCACTGGCAATCAGATGTACCCTATTCTGAAGCATATTTAACATCAACCTGTACAAACTGGTTAATTTATGTTGGGTTTATGTGGTGGATTACAGTTAACTACAGGTAACATGAACTGTGACTGACATTTATGGTATATAATTAAGGAACACATTGAAGAATTACCTTGTGTTGTTAAGAGGTTGTGTGTTGTCTCACTCAACCTTCCCTCTCACATTAAACAGTGAATACCTGCATTTCTCTATGCTATTTCCCTTTGGAGTGTGATTAACTTCCACAGGATATTATTCAAAATCTTCTGACTATATGTCACCTTCAGACAGCCCTTTTGGCTTAAAGGCATTACATGTCCACATAAATTTTCATCTAGTCTCTAAGGTTTTCCAGGCGTTTTTAGGGCTCCTCCACTCTATTAGCTGTCACCCACATTCAGTATACCTTAATTGTCACCGTGTATGAAGCTTCTTTTCTTTTTTTCTTTTTCATATCTTTCCTTGATAAGAAGGGTTACCTTTTCCTCTTGTTTCCTAGAGTCTGCTCTGAGTGGATGATCCCAAGAAGGTCCATTGAAAATGCCTTTCAGGATGATTTTTGGTTGTTCTGATCCCCAGGATTACCTTCCCATCTGGTATTCTTTAATTTGTTTGCTTTAGTGGAACTTATCCCTTGCATCTATTAGATGATTCCCCAGCTCTCTTACAGGACCAATTGATTACATAGGAGGAAATTACTGATCTTGTGACAGAGAGAGGGAATGTAGAAAAGAAGATCAATAAAAATACATCAACACAAATTTTAAAACCACTGATTAGAGTTTCAAATGCTATTGATATTGGCTGGATATCTTTTGGACTGATATACAAAGTTAACTTATTGGAGTCAGTAAAGGAGAACAGATTGAAATGATATGTCCTTTGATATTCTGAAGGCCAAACAGATGATCTAATGATCCACTGAGATCTTAAAATATATATAAGGAGATATTCGACTTGATATCTGCAGTCTCCATATGATGCTTTATAAATATATATATATATATATACACATATCTATTTATAGATATATAATCATATATCTGTACCACCATGAATTTTATTTGCATTTTATGTATTATGTACCCCAAGTTTCACCTCAAAGAACAAGCTGAAAGAAATATGTCTACCCACTTTTTCTCCTGGTTGCTGTAGCTAATATTACAGCTCTTAAGTCGTGTCCACTTCAGTAACTGAGATGATAAAAGATATCTCAGTTCCATGAGACACAGAGGGCTCATTAGACAAGACACCATTTATATGTCTGGTGACATCCATTTATTTTAACAGCTTTACCTATTGCTCACTGGAATGAAGTAAATTACTTTAAAAAAACCAAAACAACAAATCAGTGGCAATTCCTGCCTCAGCCTGATTTTTTAAAGAATATGAACATGATAGAACATGAACATGATAAGAACATGATAGGAATCAACTACGTAGTTCATTCTCTGGTCCCAACACAGTTCAAAACCAAGCACCTCTCTCTGATTTCAAGCAGTGTACCATGCAGCTATTCCTTGTTCCATAAATTTTAGAGAAGTACTAATGAAAAACTTTACTGTGATCATAATTAATCTCCCTTCTTATTTCACCCTCTCATTCAATCAATTATTTTATTATAGTTATGTGAGCATTATCTTTTATGAGTGGTATTTATTAAATATAAATTAAGGTAGCATAGTAAATCTTATCTACTCACCTTTCCTGTGCTTACTTTTATGGTGATGTGTGAAAATGTTGAAAGCTGTTTTGTATCAGCATTTTGTCTTTTGAAACTCTAATTAGAAAATAACTTTTTTTAAGCCATATTTTTAAGAGGGAACACATGCAGAAAACCAGATTGTTGTAGAGAAATCAGACACTACAGACAAACCCACCTGGCAGGCAGAAAGAAGCTGGCTGAACAAACATATTGGATCATATGAGTTTGCAGAGCAGTTAACATGCACCAAGTGCTTTTTGGAATCTGTACATATACACAGTGTCATCCTGTCACTGGCTGCTACACAGCTGAGCCTTAAGCCCATTGTCTTTTCTAAATTCCATCTTCTCCAATTCACCCTTTGTGTCCCTATACCTGCTAATGAGATAAGACTAATGAGATAAGACTAATGAGATAACACTAGGTCTGCCTGACTCATGGCCTGGGGGGAGTGTGTACCACCCACACAACTTTCCTTAAGTCGACACACGAGGACAGCAATATTTAAAATAGAACCTTTTTATTCAGCTTGGCATTACATGCTGCTCAGCTCTTAAAATGTAACTGCAAAAATGGTGCTATGGTATTACACATTTATCATCTCTTGATGCCTTCTATGCCTAATGAGATCAGATGGTCGTCATAAATGCCAATTCTGCCAACTCCACCTGAGAACCAAAAGTCAAGCATCTTTTTTTCTGGCCCAGGTATTAAGACCTAAGATATGGATTAGGACAGAGTTTTCTTAGCAATTCTCTCAAAGGTAAGAACAAAGAACTTGAAGGCGTGCCCACAGCTGCTGAGCTTGTTCTCGGATGTTGACTGGATGGGGTACCATGCAATGCTTTCCAAAACTGGATTTTCCGGAATCCTACTGCTATGATCAGGTGAAGTATTTCAGAAAGAATTCCAGCCAAAATGTATTTATGATCAGGTTAAAGCAATTTGTTCTTTTGTTAACCTTGTCTTCTCTTTCATATAAGCATTTCATTTTCCAGGTGCTGAGGAGAGCATGGCTTCCCTGTATCATAGGCCAAGATCCAAACGAAGGCTTTGGCTCTTTGACCCTTCTTACCAATGCTTTTGGGGTCCAATTAGCACACAGTCAAGCACAGGCCCAGTTGGGAGGCAACAGCTAACAGATGAGAAACAATAAGGAACAGATTTTTAAATTACCACATGGAAATCATTTACCTCCTCCCTGCTGAGATCAGCATCTGATTCAATGAACAGTTCTCTCTTACTGTTATGGCCTAAATTAACTCTAGTGACTTTATCCTGAAACAAAAATAAAATGCCCATGTCATCAGCTAGTATTAGCCAGAAGGAAGCAAAGCACAGCTCTACCCATACAGAATCCCACTGTAACAACACATTCATAGTAAGTAAATGAAGAATAAGGACATAGCCTGTATGTAGTGAAACAAACAAAGAAAATATCATCCCAGAAGAAAGGCTCTGAGGTGCTCATATTGTCATCTGCAGCCTTCTGTGCTCACCTTTCTTGTCCCTGTGAATGTGATTGAGCATAGGGAACTACCATCCAGTCACACTCACCTTAATCCCTGACAAGGTGTAGGGGCACCACCTCTATCCACATCTGGAGTGATGTGTCCTGTTCTGGGCTTCTCAGGACAAGAGAGACATGGAGTTCCTGGAGCAGGTCCAGTAGAGAGCAACAAAGAAGATTAAGGGATTGGAGCATCTCCCTTACAAGGACAGGCTGAGAGAGCTGGGCCAGTTTAGCCTCAAGGAAAGATGACTGAGAGAGTGATTGATGACTGACCTCATCAATGCCCATCAGTCTCTAAAGTAAGGGTGCCAAGAGGATGGAGCCAGGCTCTGCTCAGTGATGCCAAGCAAGAGGACAAGAGACAATGAGCAGAAACCTACGCCCGAGGAGTTCCCCTTGAATATCAGGAAGAACTTTGCTCTGCAGTGACCAAGCACTGGAATAGGTTGCCCAGAGAGGCTCTCAAGTCTCCCTCACTGGAGATAATTAAAAACCATCTGGATGCAATCCTGTGCCATGTGCTCTAGGATGGCCCTGCTTGTGAAGGGAGGTTGGACCAGATGACCCCCCTGTGGTCCCTTCCCATCTAACTCATACTGCGATTCTGCTAAAATATAAAAAGTAGTCTTACTACAACATTCCACAATAACATAGCTGTGTTTGAAATTAGGAGGGTGTTTTCCTCAGTGTATTACATTTGCGAATCAATTTCATCCTGGAATTAGATAATTAGATAAAGCTGTACCCAGCTTTTCCTATTTCATATTTCTTCCTGATAACAATGAACTTCTGGCAAAATGTTATTTTTCTAGACCTTGGGTTCCTTGTGCCCTGCCTTGTTTACTCTAATCTACAGGTCTTCTTCCTCTTTATGTCCTGCATCTTGGCTATTCTTTTGGGGTATGAAAGCATAATCCTTTGTAGACTTGATCTAACCACAGTCTCTAACCCAACAGAGACTGCTTTTGGGGTTCTGCTTATGTGTGAGAGTCTCTCCTTTCCTCATTTATTAAATCAAGCCTAAAGATGTTTGGTTATATAGCGTTGGATCAGATGTGGCTTATACCCCATGACCCTGGACTGAGGACAGGGCAAACTCTCCTTTTGCTGTCAAAAGCTGATTCAGACAGACTCTGTGATGATTGGATTTGTAGCATGAGCAAATTTCACCTGTGCAGTTGATTCCAAAAGTAATGTCTGTGGGAGTCCACAGGTAGCTTTTCTGCAGACTGGTAATTCCCTCTTGAAACAACCAATTCACTTGTCTTCTTTATTCTAGCTATTCCCCCCTTCTACTTGAATTTTGTACTTCTACTGTGAATCTTGTACCGATCCACATTTTACCTAGCCTAACTAATAATGTTCCATGTGGGACTATATGAAATGATTTACTGAATCCCAGGTAGATTAGACCTTTTGTTTATAAGATCAGTTAGCTTATCAGGAAGAGCTGTCATACTAGTGAGGCACAGACAATGTTGGCTAAACTGTGCCATTTTCCTTATTTATCACTTTTCTTCATTTAACTATTTTTTGTTTGCTAGTATTTAAGAGCGTTGTTGTCCTTAGCTCAGCAGTTCAGTATTTATCCACATGCTGTGTGAACTATACCTGTTTTGTTCCAGTCATAAAAATGTTCCTTAGATTTCACAAGTCTAGTTAAAACTCCCTGCTGCTAGACTTGTAACACTGGGCCAGATGTTGGTTATCTGGTCCTTCAAGATTGTGATAGCATTGCACTTTTTACGTGTTTCTTCTATACAGTTATTTATTATTTCCATAGCATCACTGGTTATCCTGCCTTTGTTCTCTGCATTCAAGACCATTATTGTTCCATTATCTTTATTGAAAATTGAAGCAATTCAGTTTTGGTGCCATCACAAAATTGTCTGAATCTCTACCAATGCAGATTGCAGACGGCTGCAACCTTTTAGGAGACTGCTGTCCTTTTATTCATGTGGCAGTAGAAAATTTTTCCCCATTTGTTCCAGTTTCATTACAGATAAGTGAATCCAGATTTGCAAAGCAAGCAGGAGTTCACAGGGCTGAGGATGATATTCTTGTGAGTTAGAAAAATCTGAAACCTTGATAACTGCAGGGCGAAGACTCCTCACAGAAATTGTGCTGCTTTTGCTGTCACATCTCATTATTACATTTAAGCAGATGTCTTTGAGCTGCAAACAGATACAGAGTCAGCTGTATATCAGAGACAGATACAGAGTCAGCAGCAGAGTGATGTTGATTAGAACATGATAAAACATCAGGGAAAAGGCATTGGAGAGAAAAGCAGCAAGCAAAATTTGGATAAGAAACCATTGATTTAATTCTATGTATGACATAAAGCAGGTCCATGGCAGAACCATCAACAGAGGTTGGGGTGCCAACACAATTTCATGTTCACCACCTCACAGTACTGCTTCTTTTGAGTCTGTTACATCAGTCTTGGTTAAAGCTTATAATGGACAGAGGCAGGACAGCAAGGCATGTATAAAAGTGGGGCTGTCAGAGCAGGTGTCCTGATTTGTACACCTTGCAATGACATATCCTGAGGGCTTTGCACAAGTCTGTGTCAGTGGTCACAGTGGCAAGAGGGAGTGATACTTTCTTGGACAGAGCAGAACAGCATAAAAAGCTTTCCCTCCTTAGTCATTGACACTCACACTACTGCCCCCATGCTCTCCTCTTTTGGAGCCCAGACCACAAGGCCATGATTACTTGGTTTATGCAAATCTTATGTTCAGACCTTCCTAGTTTCTCTGCACCCTTATCAAAGCTAACTGAAAGCACCTCCCTAAGCTTCAGGCTTTTGTTGTGGCCTTCGGATAGGATTTGAAGATGTGAGGGGTTTTGTTTGTTTGTTCCCTACAAAGCTAATTCTGCCTGTGCTGTGCTGCTGACCCGACCCCCTCCGTACTGCGGGAATCCCTAAGTGGCACAGCACTCTCTGATCTTTCTTACAGGGCTTGTATTTCTCCCATGGAATGATGCTCTTGCTAATAAACATGAGACTTAATTTGAACTTCAAATACTAGGAAAAGAAACCATTCCCAGACTGTAAAAGCAAGAGAGGATTAAACAGGACAGTATCCTAATGGAGCAGAGGCAGGCCTCAGTAATTAGAGAGATGCAAGGCCTCGGGTGTCACAGTACAACAGAACAGCATCTCCAGAGGTTGCTTCCCCATACAAAATGTTAATAAAAAATGTGAGGCTTAATTAGGATCACAAACACTGGGAGAAGAAATCAACTCCCAGGCTGTATAATTATAAAAACATTAGAAGCTCAAATACTTAAAAAGTAACAGAAATTGTAGGATGTTTTTTTCTGGACTTGCGTGGACACAACATGCTGTCCATAAGCGCAGGAGTCCAAATGATTTTCGGCTTATTTTGACACTGTCTTGGCTGGGGCTAAATGAAGAGCTTTCACTTATGGTCATGTTTCTCTTTAGCTCAAAGGACAGATCCAGGCTCCTGTGGCCCACTCATCAGCATGTGTGTGTCACTGGGGAGCACTAACCTTTACAGCAAAGTCAGTCTTTCTGAAAAATGGAAAATAAGGTGTCTAAAAACCAAACCCTTCCTAAGCCTCAGGTTTTTATTGAAAAATATCTTCTCATGTTTTCACCAATTTCTGGCAGTCTGGGAGAAAATCAAAACAAATTTGCAGAGATTTTTGTTAGCCTGAAAAACTTCAAAGAGAAGAGTACATAGGAATTCTAGAAGAGAAGAGCCTATGAGGTCAAATTCAAGGCTCATATTTGCAGTGAGGAAATGAACATTATAAATAATGCAGGCATTGATCTACATGTCACTAACAGTTAAGCTTGTTTCTCAAAAAGGACTTGTGTTTCTACCTCACAAGTGTATTCAAAGCAGTTTTAAAGCAATTTTGTTGCTTTTCTCCATCTGTGTCTGAGAAGCCATGGGATGTTAAGGAAACCTTTTGTAAGAAGTAGCAAAAGCTTCATGTGCCATAAGCATACAAAGTAGTCATATTGGGTCAGAACAAAGACTCTTCTGGATTGTATATTTTTTTGCTGCTAATAGGTCTATTTAGAGTGCCTCAATGGGGATACAGTAGGGAAAAATACAAAAACAGAGCAGGTAGGAGATGATCCTACTCCAGTAAATTCAGCATTATTTATCTTTTAAAAACACCCAGCTTGAAACTGTTTTATGAGAAATTGTCAATTAATTTTGTTTTGGCTTTCACAATATCCTATGGCAGTGATATTGGCATTTTAATTGCACTTCATGAGGAAAAAAAAATCACATTTTGTTTAAAAGTGTTGTCTCACCACTTCTTTGGATGGTTCTCTTCTTGTACTCAAGGAAATAAACAATAACCACTCCCTAGTTATCTTCACAATTCTATTCTAATTAAAGACTATAATTTTATAATTTCTCTTTTAGTTTTTTGGTTTTAAGTTGTAGTGTATTCATTCTGTCCTGGCATGACATAATCAAAACTGCATTGTATGATACCAACATAGCAAAATCTCTTTGAGTTGACCAGGTAAACAGCAAATTCTGCTTGGGCTCTGACAATAGCCAAGGTTGGAAACTGAGTACTGGTCAAAAACTGGGATTTTAAAAAGTGCTTAGTATGGCCTGTTCATGATTCTTTCTTCCCTTTTACGTTAGCAGAGGGGAGATATTGAGCCATAATACTTGAAAATGCAACTCCTCCCCTAAGGTTCTTATGGGAAGTCACTGAGATAAAATGAATCACTGTAAAGGTGCTCATAATTTTAATTTCCCATGACACAGTTATTGAGCTTGAATACACAGTTCATTGCTCATTCTAATGCTAACTTCACAGAGTATTTGCAAAATTTCACAAAAGGGCTAAATTTATTGCCTGGAGAGTTAAAAAAGTTCTTGAACTAAAACTATTTACCAAACAAAGGGAATACACCGAGAACTTGGGAGAATTATGTGAGAAATCTCTGCAGGATACCTAATGCAATGCTATCACACCAATATTTTTCAGAGATGCCATCACAATGGCCTATAAATACTTGTTGTTGCCTACTGTTGGGCTTTAGCAATCTGAGGCACATTAGTGTGCTTCCTGAGGGTTATTTTAGGCCAATCTCAAACTGTGGATATTTCAAAAGCAACCAAAACTTTTGGCCATGATGACATAGATTATTTTGTCTCCCTGATTATTCCACTGAGATGAATTCGTGGTGAATTCATCTGCCCAGGCCATCCAAAACCATAGCAACATTGGCTATGTGTTGCAAGTCAGCAGCCCACTGTTCCAAATATGATGAAAGAAATGTTCCTTGGACTATCACTGTTTTTGTAACTGTAGTTGCAAAGACATCTGAGTTGATGAGACCAAAGTCTCATCATTCCAGTGTTGTCTTAAAGCACTGCTGTTATAGGATCTTCATGGAGAAAAGCAAGTTAAAGTGATGGGACTCTGCCTTATTTAGAAGTAAAAAATATACTTTTTTTTTTTCTGTTTTCTGTTGTGGACATTTTCTCTCAAATTATCCTTAATAGGAGCAAAATTGATGGAAGTGAGATCACTAAGTGAATCTAGTTGCAGTTAAGTTTGTAAGAGAGAAAATATCACAAAAAATAAGGTAAGTGCCACATTAGAAGCATTAGCTGAAAATAAAATTGGCCAGCATTAGTTTTAAATCACCAAGAGAATCAGTGTTTGTATTTCAGATTTTTCTTGAGGTAAAAGTTCCAAAAGTGCCATACTTCAAAATTGTTGAGGCACCCAGCAGTGCAGACAGAAGCATGCTGGAAGTATATTGGACTTTTTCAATGGTTAATTATGAAATAAATATACTTAAATTATTATTATTATTATTATTAGTAGTAGTAGTAGTAGTAGTAGTAGTAGTAGTATTACTTTTACTAATACTATTACTATTAATATTATTACTATTATTACTATTATTGTTATTGATAATACATTAATTAAAATAAATCATTCTGCTTCTTACATACCCTCCATACCCTGCGCTCTCTGTTGAAGTAGGGAGGAGGGGTCATGCCTTGTCTTAGCTCCAAGTGTCAATTTATGCAAAATATGGCCTTAATGAGAACAAGGCATGTGAGAAGTTTGAATGCAGTTCATCAGGTGAGGTAACCCCCACAGGAATTTTCTGACTATTTAATACATGTGAAAACTGCAGTCTGTTTTGTGTTCCTGGAACATTACCTCAGATTTGTGCTAATTTGTCTGCTGATACAAGTTATCAAAATATTTCCACTTAGTGAGATTACACTGAGATTTTCCTATGAAAGACAGAGATCCAAGAAGAATTTGATGCTTGATGACCCTGATAAACCTTTGAAAACACTCTTGAAAGTGCTGAAACCTAGACAATATCAGGAGCAGTGTCTGCCTGCATGGCTTGCCTCCAGATGCAGCATCTTGTCTTTGTCCTCTGCTGAGCCTCCCACTTGTCAAAGGCCCTTACCAACATCTTCATGATCAAAGAGCTGAAGTCTCTCTTCTGCTTTCAAAGATTTGTAAAGATTCTGCATCAGCAAAGAGTCACCCAAGAGATGTCTGAAGTTCCCTAGTGAGAGATGTTCCTACCACCTTAGACAAACCAAAACTCTTGAGAGAAGGCAGTTCTTCTATATACTTCTTACTGTCCATTCAATGCCAGTGTTGGTTTAACTCCCCCAGCTGATTTTTCTCAGGGCAGATGAGTGTTATCACCTCTGGGTAAAGCTGCTCTGAAGTGGCAGGTCCTGCACAGCACCTGCATTGGCTGACTGTAGCCACTGAGTCCAGCATTCTAATGGAAGAATCCAGACAGTAATAGATTATTCCCTACACAGAACAAAGTTAAAAATGCCTTTGAAGTGCTTCCTCCAACCTCAGGATGGTTGGTCTCCTCGGAGTCAAAAGGCTGTGTTTCTCTAGGATGATTTGAAACACCTACATTTAAACTTTTGAGAGAATTGTCCCCTGCATAGCACTCCATATTTGGAAAGGCACTCCAAAATCATGATTCTCCTTATATTTCAGCTAATCTTTGTATTTAGGTGCATGTTAGGTTTGTTTTTCAGAAATTTCAAGCCCCTTGACACTAAGTGTGCTGTGCTTCTCTGTCAGGACATTTACCAATTCAGAGTGGAGGGAAATTCAGTTTTTCTTTATTTCTATTACTAGTTATATTTTTCAAACATAGTGGAATCTGACTAAATGTAAACAATTGTTTCCTTTTCACTTGAAAATTATATAAACTCAAAAGCCGTTGAATTATTAAAGGATCTGTGCATAACTGATGTGAATTATATCAAGGACAATACACTGACTTTACTTTTTATGATCCAGATATCACACGTACAGGTAAAGATTAGCAGCTGAAACTAAAGCTTTCTAGATGTAAATAAAGTAATTAATGAAACCACAGGTTTTCACCTTTTTGACTGCTATCATGAATATTCTAGTGTCAATGTTCCAAATGGAAAATGGTGCACTCTGGTACATTATGTGCAATGTCCCTGGGGGCAAAAACTCTGAAATTTTGTTTCTTTATCCAGGAAGTTTGTCTAAGTAGATGAAGAAGTGAAGATAGGGTCATTTTAACCAGGTACTCTACAGCATGAAAAACTGTGTGCCAAGCACTTGGAAGAAGCAGTGGGATAGAAACAGAGAGGAACAGTTTAATAAGACTACCTGCTATAGAGATGTATAATTGCTATAATGCAGAGACTTTTGGGAAACATGGACGCCAAAACTGGAGCTGCACAGTCATATTATGAAGCAGTTAAAAATAACAGCATGACCACCTCTAAATATAGAAAGAAAAATTCTGTTTGCTTGGAATGTAGCTGTGCTTTTGGCCTTTGTATTGCAAAATAATTTCAAAAAAGCCACGAACCTGGGAGACTGTCTGTACTGTGAATTAGCTGCAACTGTCTTATTACAAAGAAAGCCAATGATGCTGTTTTTTAACCATGCATTGTTGAAGTCATCAGGAGTCTTACCACTCATTTCTGTAGAACTGAAAATGTTTTAGGCCAACACTGGGCACTTTCAAAATCCCCCCATTGTTGTTTATGTTTTGAATAAAATGAGTAACTTTTCTGTTATGTTTCTGTTGTATGCTCCCCTCCATACACAGACCCTCATCTGGGAGCAGGAAGAATAAGGACTGACACTATTTTAGTGTAGCCAACAAACAATGGAGTTTCCCTGTATCCTATAGCCATAAAAATCTGGATACATTGAGGACATGTTAAATTGTTTATGCACTGCAGAGATGTGAATTTAGCATTTAAGAAGGAAGGTTAATTAAAATGAATATAAGAAAATTAAACCCTCCAGATTCTTCCTTAGCAATCAATAAATGAAATTCAATTGACATGTTAATGAGTAGGAAAACTACACAGACAATAGGCATCAGCCACCTCAGATTTAAAAAAAACCCCACAAATACATTTAAATCTCATTTCTATTTATTCTCTGGAAATGTTGTACTGGTGGTTTAGACTGCTTTTCCCAAGCTGACATGAAGAAAAAGATTAAATCCATGAACCGGAGACTATACTTATTCAATTGTAAAATATCATAGGGAAGAAATGACATAGATTTGCAGAAATTCCTATACATGCTAAACACAGTAGGGCTTCATTGTATCTGACACTGTGCACTGTGCATATTCTAAATGCTCTGAGCGTTTTGTACTAGAAGAGCTGTCCTACTTAAACACACAGCCATATGGTTAGGTAAACAGGATTGCCTCATTTAAGACAATGACTTTGAACCTTTGCTACCTGACACTTATGGAAGTCAGTGACTTCTAAAATGACTTCAGAGAACAGCAAAGGAATGTGAGACCATAGATGCTATTTGTATTTGTGTCAGAGGTGGTATTTCTAAAAAACACTGCAAATGACAAAGGCTGGAAATCACCAAGTTAAGAATTTGTGTAAAGGATTTTCTGTGATGGAATCAATTTGCTTAGCATCTTGATGAATTAACCCTCATCTGCCAAAAACCGATACAGTGACACTTGTTATTTGCATTGTTTCTGTAAACATATGTGTGCTCTAAGACATGGGCTAGACATGTTCATTTCTGTGTGAAACACCCAAGGACTACTAGTAGAAAGCTGTTAACCAAAGCTTTGCATTTACCTGGAGTACAAGACAAAATGTACATTTATAGGGCACAAAAGAATATTCACATATATGATAAGATTTTTTTAGAACTAATTAACAAGTTTTGAACCAGGGAGAAGCTTCAATTTCAAGGTGAAATTAAATCACACTATGATTAGGAAATTATTTATTCATCTTTTACAGTTGTCTTGATTGTTTTGTTTGTTTCCCAGAAGCACCTGGACCTGGCTAGTGCTGAAGTCAGAGAACTGTTCTAATTCTCAAGGACTCCAGTTCCCAAGTGGAATTGCTATGTTTCAATAAACATCTTCAAGTGGCTGGGCAGAGGGATCTGATCTACCATTCACCCATTTTTTTATATACTGATGCTATGCAAACATTTATATAGTAGACAAACTTCATTGTCCAAGGAAATGAGATTCATCTGAGCAAATTTAGATATTTAGAGAGCAAGGATCTACACATTCACTTATTATTTAAAGTAATTTTAATCAATGTGGGAAAGGACAATTCTGCAGAACAATTTGCCGTACCCTGGTCTATATGCTTAAAGAGGAGCAGAAGCATTTTACTCTAATGAGCCTGTTACTCACTTTGAGGTTAAAAGAGTGCCAGGGTGACTCTCAAATACATCTTGCCCTCATTGTAATATGGCTTGCACAGGAAGCAGTGAGGGGATGGAAATTTATATGCAAGTACATAAATAATTCTAATTGTAGTTACTAATATCCAACAATGTAAGTGTAGATCTCAGTATCTCATCAGTCTTCAATGACTAAGAGACTGTTACATGTACCAGGTTCTCCCTCACTTAATCTCAGTATGATTTTGTGCATTTCTAAAAACACTTTCTCTTCAGGAAGCAGGCACTGAGAGTAAACAGGTCTTGGGTGTGACTTGCTGTATTATTAGGTTTGTGGAGACAAATGACCTCTGGTTTGTCATTACCTAACTCCTAACAAGGAAAGTACAAAGCATGACTTCTTAATATAAGCACAACATAAGAAACATACCTTCCTGATCATTGCAATAAATAGAAACCAAACCCGCCATAACATCCTTGTTCACACAAGACAGCTGCAAACAGACAATTCCCGTCAGTTTGCAAATTCTTTAATTTGTTTGGGGTTTCGAATTTAATCTGCTAATTTTCAGAGCTTTTATTATTCATATCTGAACTCTATACAAAATATAGTCTTTTATGCTCCAAGCAATCATCTAAATTCCTAGCATTTGATCAATTCTAGGAACAGTGAGAAAAATCGAGCTGATGAGTCTTTGGAGCTCTGAGGGCATAAGGGGAAGAAATTAATATTTTTAGAATAATTCTGCTCAGCCAGCGCCCTGGTATACCTGGATTTTGTTGAAATAGGAGAGTGAGGGAAGCATGTGAAATTATTACTCATTAATATCCTAAGGAAAACAGTACCTTTGTCACATAGTCTGTCAAGAAATATTTTTTCCTATGACAATGTCCCCACTGTTGTAACCAGTCTGAAGTATTCCCGTTCAGCTGTGAATGGTATTTCACTCAAACCCTTTCTGTTTACTGTGCCAGTTAATTTTTCTCAGCATAGTTGCCTGCAGAGATGACCCTTGATTTCAAGCACTGCTCCCAAACACAAACACAGCTGGATGTCAAAAGAAATCAGCCCAAAACAATATCTAACATATATCTGAAACCTCAACATATTTTAACTTGCATTTTGATGCCAGTCTCCACATCAGACCCAACAACAATTCAAGAAAACAGCAGTACTGAATGACAGAATCATATTTCACTCACAGTAGGTTGTCCTGGACATTTTTGGCTTTAAATATATTCTGTAACCTTTTGTGTGTAGGATCTGCTCCACCACTAAAAATGTTTTCAAAGGGATTGGACTACTATGTATTTCAGGGACTAAACAATCCAATTTCTCTGAATTTATTTATTAGATAATTATTTCAGCAAAGTCATTGCGCTAACTTTTTTGGTGTGTTTCAATAGTAAAATTCCTACTGTTTTTTCTGTATTTTAAATCAGTACCTGAGTTCTAACCTAAGCCCTTTCAAGCCAGAAGCTAAAAGATAAGACTGCATACTGAGTTAGACTGAATGGGAATCTCTTCAGAGAGAGAACTTAAAATCTTTAGGGTCACAAAAGCCTTGGTCCCAGAGAAGCCTATATTTAATCTTTGAATTGTGCTTGGCAAAGAGAATGAAATACAAGAATAAGCAAGTGTATACAAGATATACATATATCTTGTATATGTATATCTTGTATACACTTGTATATACAAGTGTATACATATATATACAAGATATAATACAAGCAAGAACACACATTGTCTACAATGTGTGTTCAACTCTTCTGCCTTATTCCCAAGAGTAAACTAAGAAAACCCTTAGGTTTGTTTGTTTGTTTTACTGGGGGAGTAGATTGGCCTCTTTCAATTTACCTCCTACCACTGTAGTCCTTGATTGCTGACGTTGTATCCTGACGAGCCTTTCCTCTACTTTTTTTTTTTATTAGCTAAGAACGTACAAAAAGCTCTCCTGAACCATCCACACCACCTCCATGATGTGGTGAGCAGACACAGAATATGATCTCTGGGCAGGCCCTGTTTGCATTTATGGAGTCCCGTGTCTCCCTTGCTCTGCCGAAACTCTCTCACAGTATATGATGCTTTAGCATCATTCCATTTTCAGGCATAAGTGTATTCACGGCCTCTTTATGCCCTGCTTTCTCATGAACTGATGAGTGTCTGTCTTCACTGATGTTTGCATCCTGGCCAGCTTTTTGTCTTCTAAGGTGAAGAAAATGAGCTTCTCTAGTCTCCTGTCATGATAAGGAAGTCTCCCTAGTTCAATAAATTTATTAGCCGTGATCTCACATGGTCAAAAGTAATTGCATTTTCTTGGATGCTGGGTGAGCTCTCAGCAAGCACTTTTACAATGGTATAAACGTACTTTCTCTAGAGGCACTTCTCCAGGTGATTCACCCCTGGATGCCCTCTCTGTTTGAGTGGTAACATTGTGCCAGCAATTCACTGTCCCTGCTGTGTTGTTTGCCTTGTGTGATGACCCTTCAGCTCACAGCAAAAGTTATGATTAGTTCATTTCTTTGAAGCATCCAGATTTTCTTTCTTTCTGTGAGATATTATGCTTTTTCTCTGAACAAAAGATATCTTCCAACTCTGAGCTATAATTGCATCCACACTTTTGAATTTTGCTCAATAATGATAATTTGAAGGAGGGCTCGAATCCAAACTGTGATGAACTCTACTGATAATATTTCTTTAGATGAACAGTCCCTCTTTCATGGAAAAGCAATTTTCATTTACACAACAAATTGTTATTTGCACTTTCACCTCTTCTCTAACTTTATGATTTCTACCTTCTCCAGCTAATATAATTTTTCCTGCTGTATTGAATCAAAAGGTTCACCAAAGTACAAATCTTCAATGTACTATTTTTTCTTTTTGTTTAGAGAAGGAAACTAGTCGAGCAGTCTAACCTGGCACAATCTTCCTTTAGAAATGTTTAATCTTCCATGTTACCTCCATGCCTTATTTTTGTTCTTTGTCCAAAACTTGGTCAGTATCTTCTGTATTTTGTAGTAAAGAGATCATATGGCCAAACTTCTGCTTTATTTGCAGCTCTGCCACGTAATATGGAAAGGGGTCAATAAGCAAGAGAAGGCTATGAAGTTTTAGTCCCCTTCATATGTCCTTCATTTTTATCCTAACCAGCATTCAAAGGAGTGCTGGTAAGAGGAAGACTATGGCAGCACAATATCTTCACGATTTTTCCTCCTTCAAGAGCATGGTGGTTTTTTTATCAGTAAACCACAAGCAAATGTTAAAATCCATTCTGAAATAAAGAAAGCTTTAAGCAAGCAAAATAGGATTGACCATTTACCAAACAGATTCAATTCTCAGCTTTTACCATGAATTATGAACCAGAACCATGTTAAGGTAAATGCGAAGTTCTTGCTACATCTGAATTCTGCATTATAGATTTTGAAGTTATAAACTTCTTATTACTTAATTTAAAGTTATTTTTATTTTACTTTTAATCCTTATTTATATGGTATGAAAAGATCAGGAACAAGTATTTTATTGAGGGAGCAGACAATATTTTAGGTAAACAGATAGTAAAATATTAATAGTTGACAAATTTTCTCCATGCCAGAGTGAACATCTTTATTGATCAGAAACATTACAACAGGACTTTGCATATAAAACACATGAATCAAAGTGTGCTATTGTGCCTTGCAAGCCTTAAATTATAGTAAACTTTTCAGAAACTGTGTGGCTCTTTAGTGAAAGGTAATACAATATGATAAAGCATCAAAATGAACAGCTTAGAATTTTATAGCTTCCAGCCTGTAAAAAATGCATGCATATAAAAAAGGAGAAGTCTTTGTAAAAGCATACATTAAAAATAAGGTTAGAAAACCAGGGATAGTGTTTTATCTGTGAAACACCATGTTGTTGAGAGACTAATTTCAATAACCACATCTCAGTGTAAAAAAAGGTCACTACTTTATATTTTTACTACCCTAAGAAGGCCTCACTAAATTTCTGGTCTACATCTGTATTCCAGACACATACTTTCAGAATTTTTGAGATGTCTGAATGTTGTTTGATTTGCATCCAACTTGCTGACACAGCCCCAGTTTTGTTGCAGATCAAATAATCTAGCTTTTTGGAGGCAAGTGATTAATAATTCTTATTGATGATTTATACAGTCCTGAATAAACTCATTTTATTTGTCTTGTCATAACCAGCTTTAATTTTCTGTTCTGCTAGTAAAAAGCTTAGTGCTTGTTTATGGTACTGCTGTAATGTCAACAACCTAATCTACTTCAAAGAGCAAAGTCAATATTGTATTTTATTAAAATGAATGTGAAGTTTAATTATATGTTTCAGTTAACCTTGGATTTGTGTTAGCTTTCATTGTTTTCCATAAGTAAATCTTTATTCAAGGCCCTTGTGTCCTTCTTCTGTCCGTATTGAAGGAGTGTCTCTTGCAGGGCTGGTTGCAAGGGACATATCCACTTTTCCACTCTGGTACTATGGTCTTTCTGCGTGTAGCAGCTGTCCTAGGACTAATAAGTATTTTAATTCATAAAAAAATGAAACAAAAAAAGGAAATTGAGCCTTTTCTCTCTCTCTCTGCATTGGGTCTCTGTAGTGATTTGGGAATCTGTGGGCTACCCTTGGCAGTGCCATGGGGTTGACTGGGGTAACACAGCACCTACAGGGACAGCTGTATGATAGCTGAAGATTGAGCTGGCTGTGCTGAATGTAGGCAAACAAATCAAATTCCCCCTGCAAAATGGAGCCACGTAAAATGAGCAAATAATGATTTGAATATTCATCTCAAGATGAAATAATCTCAAACCAAATGTGTCCTACCAAATGCTGGCCTCCAGTCTACTGAGTCTATCTGTAATATGATGAGGGATAAGGTATATATGTTCCAGGTTCTGCTTAGTTAATTTGAACCTGGAGTTGAATTTAATCCTTCAACAGATGCATAACAGAAATATCAGAAACAAGACCTGTACAGAGAAGTTTTACTGCTGCAACTAAGGAATATTCAGAAAAGTTGGAAGTTTCTCTATGGACTAGAGAAAAGTTTACTTTATGTTGAAGGCAAACCTGAATATCTACAGTTAGACTTTTTTCTTGGTTTTTTTTTTTTATTAATTTAAATTAATTTCTGTCATCATAAACACTTTTTAAAAGGGAATGGTAAAGTAGTCTTTTGTTCTTATAAATTCACCTTAATCTTTAGGTTAGTTTAATTTAGTTTCAAGTCTTTAATTTTTAGAAAAATTTGAATTTTTGGAACCCAATTACTTCGTTCTCAAATTAAAGAACTTCAAAAATAAATAGACTTCCAGCTACAAGTACAAGAAGCTTCCAGAAAATTTCAACATTTTTACAAGTTTCACATTAGCCTTATTTTCAAGGAGTGCTGGGGCCAGAATTCACATAAGCACAGGTTACATTGATTCAGCAGGGATAAAACAAGATCTTGAAATGAAATTTCATATATTATAAAGTGGGAGACGCTCAGAAAGGGTAGTTAAGCATTTAACAGCACTTCTTCCTTTATTTCCCTGTTTTTATTTCTTCACAGTTTGTGAGGTACTGCTATCAAGCGTGCTATCAAATATAATCTCTTAAGTTTTGTCAGTTCAATTATCTTTCCACCATCAAACTGTTATTGTCAACAAGATATTGATTCAAGACAAATTTCTCCTGCCCAATTAAGATTATTCTTCTGGAGGAACATGAACTGATCAATATTGTCTCTGAATAAACCCCCTCCAGCCTCATTCAGACCCCAAGAGCCATTTAATCTAGTAAATGAATGCAAACAGACAAGGTATTAGCTATTAGTTAATTTTGATGACACCCCTGTATTCATCTTCTGTTTTGCAGTAAAAGAAATTCCTTCACCTCCAAAAGGAGGGGTTTCAGCCTACCAGGATAAAAAGCACCCCTGCACAGCCTAGATAAGGTTTCTTTGGAGCAGCAAGAATTTACTTGAGTGTGTTGGAGGATACGGAACTGACTAGCAAAGGTGAACAAGAAAAATCTAACTAGACACCTAATAGGTAGGGAGAGAAAATCCCACATCCCACTACTGATAACTTTATGCCCTATAGCATGAGAGTTGATTATCCTTATCATAATGGCAACATACATAATGACAAATGTTATTTGTGATCATAAAATTATCCAACCCTTTAGAATTTCTGCCACAGTATTTAAATCAAATACCCCCTTCAACTATAAAACCCAAATTGCTGAATACATATTGTATACAGATGTGTATCTCTTTTATTTTCATTCTAAACTCACTTCCAATGTAATTTAACAATGATTTTTTCTGTGCACCATATCTTTCATAATTTTCACAGTAAGTCCCCTAATTTCTCATGATGCAGCTAAGTGATTCCAACCTTTGGGACAACTCTATTTATGCTCTGTCTCTTTTGCAATTTATTTTTCCCCATGATGATTTTGTAATTTCAGGTATGTTTTTCCTAATGCTGAGTGACTTCATTTGAACGAGGGACTACAGAAGTATACTATTCCTCAATGCTTTTTAGCACAGCTGACTTTTTTTGGCTTTACAGATTTTATCCTCTTTCAGCACACTTGCTAAGTTATTCACGGTAATTTTCTTCAGAAAATCCCATGAGAATAAAATATCCACATGAAAAACTTTGTCTATTTTGTCTGTTTTTACAGTTCACAATATTTTGGTGTTTCTACACTAAAATAATACTTTGCTGTCAGGAGGTTGAGTTTGTTTCTACTACTATTTTTCCTTCTCTGATGGTTTAAAAGAATGAAATGATCCCACATTATTATTTTTTTTAGCATTTGAAGATGACTACTTTCGATTTTATTTTGTGATACTTTTGTTTCTTCTGTGATGGGTAAAGCTGCTGACAATAATGTAGGCCATGCTATGAAATGAAGATCATTACTTCATGTGTAGTGTGTTCACAAATGGAAAGAAATTTTTCCTTCTCTTTGAGTAATACAATTTTCCACAGATAGTGAGCCAAAATTTGATTATGTAAGTGAGTGCAGGCCCTCCAAGGACAGTGTTGCTCTTCTCTTAAGTTCAATAGGGAATAGGTCGTGGTGAGTCCTTCGATGAATGTGGAGAAAAAGGTGGAAGAAACTCAAAGCATTACATTTCATAAATAAGATGTCACAGGACATGCTTGTTGGTCTGTCCTCCCTTGGGGAAATCATGGTCATACACTTTCTGGAATAACTTTATGTCTTTCACAAATGTATGCAGACTGGAAATCTTGAGAAATTACAAATATTGGATGAAATCACATAATGGAATGAGTCTGCAGGTGGAACACATTCTATCTTGTGCCATCATACTCAGATGAAGGTATGTCCCATTTAATTTCTGTGTTTGAATTTTCCTCCCTATCTTCTAGAGGAGTTTTGATTTTTTTCCAGTTATTCAGGTCAAGAATTAGCTGTTGAAACCAGCTCCTTTGGTCTGATGTCCAAAGAGGTTGGGCAGTTATTCAGACACCAGTACTACAACTTCTTGAATTTAAAGATAAGTGTTTAAGTGTAATTCAATTAAACCGAAACAACTCTATATAGATTTTCATTACTATGATTCTGGTTTCCTGCATTTACTTGGAAAATACAAAGCATTGTTTGTAGTTTGAGATGCTACAGCTGATCTGTATGAACAAAACAACAAAGCATTTCTAAAATGCATGTGCTGAAAAGTGAGTCTGCAGAGAGAAGAACAGCACTGCAGGGTGCCCTGCTTGCTTTGTCTTATTGATGTTATGTCAGATATGGTCAAAAGACAAGCAAAATGATCATTTTTCTAACCACTGCTGCTGTGGAAGCTAAAAGCCAAAATATGGTCTTCCTGGCTCATGAATCAATAACAGCAATTACAGGTCATACTCTTCCCCCAGCTGCACCTGTATTATTTAATTGTGAAAAAAATTCAGCCTTCGTTTAGATCTGAGGAAGACAGCTGGTCTGCTGCTACAGTTTCACTGAAAAAACTGGAATTCAAGGGCATTATACTAATTTACCTTGGGGAGTGCAAATCCCTTGCCTTTCATGGGAAGGCTCAAAGGCTGAGTTGCACGCATTCTCCCAGTAGACTCGCGCAGGATTCTAAAGGATAACCTACTCTTTTTAAACCCCGTTGCAAGCAGTTGTGTGACGTTGCACTGTTCTTTCATGTTCAGCACTGTGTCCCAGCATGTGCTTACACTTTGAGAAGGATCTTCTATGTAAATCCCTCCCTGATATCACAGGACTGGTCAGAGCCAGCCGGTGCTTTGAAGTTATTGAAAAATGGTGCTGGAGAAGCGCATGGTATTACTAGGTGCTACCACGAGGCTACATCAAACCCTATGGTGAAGATCTGTCTGGTAGCTATTTTACTGTCATTTGAGACACTTGGAGCAGCAGCAGCTAAAAGGTTTTATTCACACAAGTCTAGAATGAAAAATTAATGGATAACAACTCTGTCATTCCAAAAGACCCCCTTTTATTATAATGTTCACAGTAGATGAAACTCAGTGTTAGAGAAACTTCAGGAAATCCTCAAATCAGAGCTACCTTCCATTCCTAACTGTCAAGAGAAAAAGGATTTGCTGAATATATGTTCCTCTTTCATTGGGTCTATAAGACCTCTATTCTCTGAAAATGGAACAAAGAGAATTTCAAGGTTATAATTAGATTTTGATTCTGTAAAAGTGAACTTTAGCATATGGATTGCAATTAATTCCTCCTGACAGAACAGAGATGAATGATGTCATACCTGTTAAACAAAAGGTCAGATTCAAAGCACAATTTAAGTGCCAGAAATAGGGCTTCCAAGAAATTTTCAGCTGTTTATGCTCAAAATTTCAATTTTGGAAAGCCCTTTCAACTGCCTACTGACATTAGCAACTGAACTCTGGAGGGCTCCACTTCTAATGACCCTCTGTGTACCCTGAGTCACATCAAAGGATCTCAGGTGGGTAAATGACTCCCTAACTCTTGGATAAGGCACTCATGGGATAGACACTGGGCTTTTGGCTCAAGTTTCTCACTGTACATTAAGTGTTACTGACCGAATCACCAAAAGAGTCCTTGGTGCAGCAACCTGGCTGGTAGATCAAGATTCCTGGTTCTCTCCTGGGTGATGACTTCAAGAATCTCAGGCCTAAATTTTCTATCTTCAGAAGAAGTTCTCTGACTATTGACTGCTACATTAAAAGGAGGTGCTCTGACTCCTGTGTTTTGAAACAGAACAGAGCTGTGCTCTGCACTTCTAAAAAACAGAAGAGAAGTTTCTCTCCCAGGAGTGACTCCTACATCTGTTGCAACAAGCACAGTCCTATCTACTTGAGAGAAAGGTGCTCCAATAAATCCCTGCCCTCTTCAATCCTTTTAGGGCTTTTTTGGACAGTCCTCAGGCAAGGGTATGACCCTGTTTGGGGAACACAACAACACATCAGAACACTGGGGACTTAAATCCTAACAATTCAACAGGTTTCATAAATTGCTTTTCCCAGGCTGTCTTCTGTTTTGCTACCTGGAAAATGGGTTAAATGATGTTGCTCCCCTATTGCACTATTTGAAAGCAAGGAGGACAATTATTGGAGAGCTTTGTCAAGTGGTGGGTGATATATGCAGATGTATATCATGTATATATATATACTTGCACATTATATGCATGTACAATTTATGCATATACACTGTATATGTAAGATAAAATAGATACAATATTTTACAAGCAAATATATACAATATTTTACAAATGCTTCACTGTGAAGTTCTGTTCTAGGTGGGTTCTAGTATTTTTCTATTTATTGTTTTTTATTAGTAGTATATGTGTGACTGGACAAAGCATTTGAATGTATTGTCTTACTGGTTTTCACGTAAAGTACATTAATTTTACAGAAGAAAAGTAAAATACATCTGTACGTGATTGTTGGATTGTCAGGCAGGCAATTTCTCCCAAGTTATGCTTTTCTTTCCCTCCTCTGCAGCCTCGGTTGCAATTCAAATTGTCAATCTAATAAAAACCTGTCCACTTTTCTCCATATTTGTTCTTGACCACACTGAAAGTGAAAGAAAGTATTAAAAATTTCATGAGAAAGCATATTATGGTGCTCCAAGCTGGTTTGTTTGAACAAAAAAATAAAAAGAGAGTAGTAATGCTTTAAATAAAAATTTAACATTTTCTTTTCTAATTAAAACCAAGCCATGGGATGATTTCTTGGCTGATACAAACTGTGCTTATTGTGAATAGTAATTTATACCAGGTTAATACTTTACTCTGTGATTCTTCTGTTGATTTGTACATAAGAGAGAGACCTTAAAAATATGTGTTCCCTCATAGTAACAATGAATTAAAAATAGACATTGCATTTTTAAAAATTGGTTTTGACTGTCCTCAGTTTATCTCAAAGGAATTTCTTTTAAAAATCTAAAAAGTGTTTAAAGCAAAGGATATATATATATATATATCCTATAATATAAATCCTATGTATTTTAGGATTATAAGATATTTAACTATATATAATAGATATTTAACTATACATAATAATTATACAGGTCCTATTGGTGTAGCAATGAATAAGAAAATATTTATGTTCTCTCACATTTTTCTGCAGATTCATGATTTCAGCTATTTTTCCTTTTAATTTACTCTTTTGCATACATGAGTAGAATAATAAAGGTAATAATATTATCACTGATACTTATACATATATTATTATTATTATTATTATTATTATTATTATTATTATTATTATTATTATCATCATCATCATCATCATCATCATCATCATCATCATCATCATCAGTTATTTCTGTTTATCAGCAGGCCTTGCACTAAACAAGAAGAGTTCGTTTCAGGAAAGCACATGTATGGAGATCACAATTATTTTTTAATAGGTAGCATGATTTCTCTGTCTGTCACTACCAGTTTTGAGGCTAGATTGCTCAGGGCTTCTGTTGTCTCCCCTCTCTCTCCTCACATTTCCTTTTTAACTATAAATATTACTCTTCTGCTGTTCTTTCTTTTCTACTCTTCTGCTCTCTTTCTCTATTTGTATTCTTGTTTCTCATCTGCTTAGCTAGAAAACCTAAAGAAATCACAATATGGTACATTCTGACTAGAGCCCTTTTTAAATACACTTTCCTCTACAGAACCAAGAGGAGGAATCTAATCAAATTTGTACACCTGTCCATAATCCAGAATATCACACAGGTGTAATGGCAATCCTTGAGCCTCTGACTGACAGAAAATTTTAGTTTTTCACTGAGAAGCAGCTCATAATTTAATCATGTGATTGAGCAAAACTCTCACCACCTCTTTCTCTGCGTTAGTGTGACAGGGGTAAGCTTCAGGCCATCCTTGGAAGGTAGCAACCAACACCAATACATACCTGTATCCTTCTTTATGTGGCAACTCAGCAAAATCTACTTACTAGTAATCTCCAGGAAGATCTCCTGCCTTTGTTACCCCTGTCCCACCCTTCTGCTTGTATCAGGATTGTTTCGATGGCAGATTTCACATTTGCTTAATGTAGATTGGACAGTTTTGGTCATTCCTCTTCCTATTACTACTTTTTTCAGATATTTCAAATGGTTTTCTGATCCCCATTTGGTGCCTTCATGTTCCTGCTGAGCTGTCTCCCGAAGTCAGCCAGCTTGTTAGCCTTTTTGTTTTAAAGGGGAAGCAAATTGTTCTACCAGTGATAATAAAAGACAGGTGATAATGGACAGTAAATTATATTTAGAGACTTCTGTGTGTTTTGAAGTCCTGCGGTTCAGCACTTCTGTCTATTGAAATTAACTTTTTATATCATGGTAGTCAATCATTGCACAATATGCAAAAGGACACCTGCAAAACCATCCTGTGAAGGAGGCTGCAGGTGGCAAGTGATAAAACCATAAGGCTCCCCCTCTCTGCAGTTTATCATGCTTTTTCCTTAATTTGGAAGGTGCACAGTGATGTTAGTAAAGCAGTCCACTTGGGCTGCTTCCCTGAGAGTTCAGATTATTTGATTGAAGTGTACTGTCTTGGCTGTTCTTTTCCCACTCAGCCTCCTGCCTTTGCATGGAGTTGGTCCAGACATATTGTTCAGAGCTGGCTCATCCACATATAGCACAAAAATGTGCTGGGGCTCCTTAATATTCCTGAAGTGATTTTCTCTCTGTCATGTAAAAATCCTCTGCTTGGGATGGGAACTGAGCTCACAGTCTGTGGCTCCCACCACAGTATTGCAAGCAAGAATTTATCCATTCCATATTTTTAGCTGATAAGTATGAAAAAGGATCAAATATACCTGTATTTATATAATTAATAAGGTTTTATATAATTAGTATTTTTTTATTCCAATCTCTACCAAACAATAACAAATTAAGTTTCTGCCATTAAAGCAAGTGAGTGTGTCTGATGTTCTGGCTGATGGCCTCTGAAAAAAGACAGATATGCAATCAATAAAATGTTTCTTCTCTCTAAGTGAGGGTAGGATAAAGTGTCACCCAATGCACAAATCTTCACAACCTTTTCAGCTAGACATGCCCCATTAATAGTAAAACAAAAGCAAATAGAACTGAAGCATCTACTTTCTTGAAAGATCACCAAGATGTTTATTTAGTAATTTAGACACTTTGCCTGAGAAAATACAGGAATCATTTATCTGTCAGTAAATTAGAGCTACAAGTATTGGTAATGATAAATTTGTTTCAATGTAAATCCTGGATGACCTGGAAGAGGATCTTATATGGTTTTTTATATATTTTTTTTTTATTTAGCTTTCTCTGAGTTTTCAACTTTAGGTCTTTAGATCAAAACAAATAAAATTCCTTCCCTATGGAGGAGTGGCAGGCACAGTTTTATATTTACTGTTATTGAGAAGAAACTATTCCCTTTTTCATTATGCAAATAGAACCAGAAATAATTAGGAAGTATGGTAATAATATATGCAAATCCCAGCACTGACAATTTGTGAGATGTTCCTGTTTTATGTGATAGCTTTTGACTTGCAAAGCACAAAAATATAGCATGCTTTGTATAACTTGGAGGGAACAACTCCAGATGATACATTCAGTTACCTTCCTAAAAAAATAAAAGCAAAGAAAGGTGTGTTAAAGTTCTCTTAAATTTAGTGACAGAAAAGAGCAGATCTCTTGGATCAGCTGGTCTCATTTCATGATAACAGGCTGCTGCCATGTCACATATTCCTTTTCTGCAAACTGGTGGATAGTAAGCTTTTGCTTTCATGTCTTCTGAAAAGTTTCTCATAAATTATTCATGCTACACATCTTCACAATTTTTGGCAAAAGTTGGTTCCAATCATGTGGACAATTTCATTTAGCATAAAAAATCCTCTTTTACTTTCATGACTTATTTTTGGGAGGAAAGCAATCAAAATGCTCTAAGCTTCTATTTTTCTCTACTGACCAAGGTAAGCTGTCTTCATCTTGCAGTTTGCTTCTTTCTGAATGTTTTGATTTCTCTTCCAGTACATGTTGAATATAGAGGGATGAAAATTTTGTCCAGCATCCCAGCAAGAATTTTTTTTAGAGCCTGGTTGATTTGCTTTAGCACTTTCTGAAAATAGTGATCTAATATAATTTCCACTCATTACCACCTCTTTATAATGACTTTAGTGTTGGCAAGCCTCACCTTTAACTGCACAAAGTTCATTTCTATAACTGATAGGAGCCTTAAAACAGAGTGAAAAACCCTGAATGTGAGGCTCTGGGTGAAGAATATCTCTGTCATACACAACTGAAGAGAGATGGAGGATGTGATTCCATCATGGGGGTCTGACTGGGACCATGGCCATGTGGGGGCCCTGTATTACCTTGGTGCATGAAATATACAGTTGTGTCCAAAGATCAGAAACTCAGTAAGAGACATTGAAGAATCAGAAAATGTTTATGTAAATGATGGCTGGATAAATGCTGCTTCCATGTGAATATCACAATATGTAGGCTTGAAAGGTAAGGAGTGAAAAAAGTGGTCCAGAGTCACTATCTCCAGTTCTCCAGCCATCCTTGTGAGAAGAGGAGTGAGAGAATAAATAAAAATCAGGCTCACTCAGTTCACACACTTGAGAATGATCAGGATTTAGCTCTTTATCAGCAATGCTCTCTCTGAGCATACATCATTCACATAGTTCTTTTGTCAAATCCTGAGTCCCTGAAGGATTAGTGCTCACTTTTTAAAAACTTATGTGAACTCAAATTTGCATTTCCCATTTCACTCTTCCTCTCTAAGTACATCATAATTCAGACCCATTTAACTGTTATAAATTACATTTTAGGACTAGCTAGTTAATTATGCTAGAGATAGATATCTCAAAAAAGAAAAAAGATGGAGGAAAAGTAACAGATTGGATTCAATAGAATGTAGTCCCTGTATTAAAAAGAACCTGTATAAAAAAGAAGTCCCTGTATAAAAAAGAATTTTTAAGCATCTTTAATAATAAAGTCAGCCCTTCTGGTATAGCTTACTTTTATGTCAAATAAAGCAGAGGGAAATAACATTTTTCAGGTTTGGTGAAATGAAAAATTGAAGTGTGTAAATACTATGTGTGTACAGCAGAGTAAAAAAAACTTCAGAATGTTTAGCAACATTCTGCTAAACAAAATCAAATTAAAAAAACATTGTGCTGTTAGGTGAACCTGACATGCTCTGCTTTGTTTGGTATTTTGAATCTCTTTGTCTAACCTCAATTTTCTTTTAATTTCAGGCACTGCTTGCAGGGAATCTATTTTTCTGAATTAGGTCTAGAAAATTCACATGGCCACCAAGGAGTGCCTCCTCTTTATCTCTTTTTGAGGTGAGAAGCAGATTACAGCATCCAAGTGAGGTTCATCTCAGCCTTGTCAAATAACTTTCTGTATCTCCTGATGAACATGAGTGCCCAAGCAGCATATGTAACCTGGCCATCATGCTTGCAGCTAGACAGAAGCCTTCCAAGCTAACAGTGCCCCTAAGTGAATCTGCAGTCCTAGGGCATTTCCTTAGCTGTGTATTTCAAGCAGTTTGTGTCTAAAAGGATGTGCTAGTTCTGAGGCCATTATGGTTGCAAATGAGATTTCTACACTCCCACAAGAAGTTTAAATGTTTACTCTGGCTGATTTCAAAGGGACCCCTCCTTAGATGGTTCTGAAAATTCTGTTCTGCTTAGTTAATGTCTGTTCAGTGCTCGTTAAAAATGTGTATAAATGTGAAGAATTCTTACTGTTCATAAAACATCTATGCAGCAGGTTGAAAGGAATTTATGAGAACTGTATAGCAAAGATTTATTAAGAAGGGATTAGTTGCTTGGATGTGAATAATTTTCTGCAAACAATTTACACAATGAAATAGAAATAGAAATCACAAAATATGCATGTGAGACAAATGGTTCAAGTGGCAACAGTTGAACTCAAAAGCAGTGAATGTTTAGCTGGTATGGATGGGAAAAGCTGTCATTTAGACCTAGTGAAATTCAGTTTAAGATTATGTCAAAAAAAACCACAGAAAAAAATTTGAATTCCTGATTTCCTCAGCAGGGCTTATCAATGGTTTAGGACTTAAGAGTTTTTCCTTATAAGTGGTGTATCACCCAACTTCCCAAATGTATCAGTAGAAGGTGTTGAGTGCTCAGCACTGTTGAAAAATCAGGCCACCTTTGTAAAAGATTATGGGATGGAATTCCAAAAGAGCTTGGCATGAAGTTATGAATGCATATAGAGGGTGGAGGCATACACAGGGTGAAAGCAAAGACAGGTAGCCTGGAAGGATAAGAAGCATTATCTGGTCATCCAGGGACAAAATTAGGCAAGCTAAACCCCATTTGCCTTAGCCAGGGATTTCAAAGACAAGAAGACCTTCTACAAATGCACAGCTGGAAAAAGGAAGAATAAGAAAACTGTGGGCCCATTGCTCAAGAAGAGAAGGGACTTGTTTGACAGGACATGGCTGAATACCTTCTTTGTCTTGGGTTTCTCAAGCAATGGCACACTCCAGGAGCTTCAGGTCCCAAAGGCCAGACGTAAAGGATGGAGTGAGGAAATTGCTCTGTGGAGAAGAATAAGGTTAGAGAGTGCTTAAGCAACTTGGACATACATAAATTCATAGACCCTGACAGGATGTACCCATGAGAGCTGTCAGATGCCTCTGCAAAGTCACTCTCAACAACCTTTGATCAATCATGATGTCTGAGAGAAATGAAGTCTAGAGAAAAGTATCACTGTTAACTTTAAAAAAGGTAAGAAGAAGGACCCAGAGAACTATAGGACAGTCAACATCACCTCTACCCTTGGGCAGGTGAAGGCTGGAAAACCATTTCCATGTGCAAGAGGAACAAGAAAATCATTAGGAATAATCAGCATTCATTCATCAAGGGGAAGTCATGCTTGACCAACTTGATAAACTTGTGTGGTAAAATATCTGGCCTGGTAGATGAAGGAAGGGCAGTGGACATAGTCTAGCTGGACTTCAGTAAGGCCTCTGAGACTGCCTCCCATTAGATCCTCATAGACAAGGTGTTCACAAATGGCTGGTCAAGCAGACTGAGGGGGACTGAAAACTGCCTTAAAACCACCCAGAGAGCAATGATGAGTAGCACAAAGTCCAGTTGGAGACCAGAAGCTAGCAGAGTACACCAGGAGTCCATACTGAATCCAATCCCTTTTAAGATCTTCGTTAATGATCTGGGTGCTGGCGCAAACTCTCTTCTAAGTTTGCTGATGACAAAATCTAGGAGTGGCCATCCAGATGGACCACAAGAGGCTGTATGAATGGGCTGACAGGACCCTCATGAAGTCCAACAAGGAGAAGTGAAATGTCTTGTACCTGGGGAGGAACTACCCCAGTCACTAATGTGTGGTAGAAGTTTGGAAAGCTGTGGAAAGTAGTTTGTCCTGATGGACGCCAAGTCCAACATGCAGCAGCAGGGGGTCCTTTCCACCAAGAAGGTAAATAGAATCCTGGGCTTCTTTAGGTGAAGTATTGTCAGCTGATTGAAGGAGGTGATCCTCTCTCTCTATTCAGCACAGCTGATGCCACCATGTCTGTGGTGTTTCCCAGTAGGAAAGAGACTAGAACATGCTAGAGACATTGCAGTGCAGAGCCATTAAGATGACTGAGGGACTAGAGCAACCTTCCTATGAGAAAAGGCTGAGAGAGTTGAGACTGTTCAGCCCAAAGAAGGGCAGAAAATTACAATATTTATTATTTTATCCTTATTTCATTATTTATTTGTTTAATTTAATAAAAAAAAAAAAAGAGCATAATGGATTTAGCCATTGTTTTGCTTTCTTGTTTTGGATGTTTTTTTACCTGTTTGTTTATCAGGATCTCTTTTTAGCCATATTTTGGAAATCTGAATCCAGGTAAGAAGTCCACAGTTGCACTTAATTTTGGAATACTCTTTCTGAAAACCATAAGAAAGAAAAATATCAGCAAAGCGACTCCTTTTGAAATCATAGAATAATATTTAATTAGTATTATTCCTGCTGTTAGATGTCAGTATTGTTTCATGAAAGTCCAGTTGGAAGTAGATTTTTACAGCTGAAAGCAAGATAGCTTTTCAATTGTGAAGTTTGGAAGTGCTAGCTGTTGGTGTTCAGCACCTCATCTATTAACAAGGGACTTTAAATTACATACTCAGTGGAGCAGTAATCATTAGAGCAAACTCAAGATGCACAATAGAGATTTAATTTCACTGGAACAGTTCCTAATGTAATTCTGTGTAGTGCAGATTATTTGAACTAGGGTTTTGGATGGGCCAAAAAAGGTATATGGAAAAAAAGTGATGCTGTCTAAAAAGGGTCATGAGGATCCATTTCAAAAATTTGAATCATATATGATATGTGGGTTGGGCAGCCTGTTATTTTTTCAGCATATAATACATTTAACCTTTATGTTTTGTTCATGTATTTGATTTTCTCCTGTCTGTATAATGAAATGGTTTTTTCTCCTGAGCTTTGAATACTTTGCATAATACCCTGGGGAGTTCTCCAAGGTTATTAGATCCATTGCTTAGCTGCAAGCTCCTAGAGGCTACACTAACACTCTCCTCTGTTTGGAAAGCTGCTATAATATTTCTGGTCTTGAGCAATGAATAATATGATTAGTACCTGAGGGAATGCAAACAAAAACATTAGCAAAGTACATTTTCCAATATTTAAGAGGGAAGCCAGTCCTCAAAACAAAAGTTGCATGTTCTTGAACACTGTCTAATAACATTAACCTGAAATCACTTGATTTAATTGCCCTGTTAAGCAGTTTATTGCATTACTTATGGGATAATAGAATGAGTTCAAAGTGGGTTCATTGCATTATCTTATAAACAATGTACCACATCATTAAACAAGATGATAGAAATCAATGTATTTTATACGAAACAATTATGAAGGCTCATGTAAAGTCTCTAATGTGAATAGTAGAAAGACCTCACTGTGACAAGGGAAAAAAGGCCTTTGTGAGGATAAAAAGACAAAGCAATGTCAAACTATAATTCCCCAGAATCAGATTAGAAGCACAATTCTCCAAAATTGTTAGTTTCCCTGTAGTCTTATACACTGCCCTAAGCCTTCACTCAGAGCTATACAGAAATCTCTTCCTTGGCTCACAGATAATGATTTCTAACAGGTATCTTGTCAGTTCTGTTCTTAGGGAATTTAGCACAGATGTGTGACAATCTTCCAAGCATCTAGCTTGCAAACTTGTGATGATCTGTTTTGACTTGTGTGTCCAGAGGGAATGCAAATAGAAATGTTTAGAAAAGCCCAAAGAGAGAGGACAGCTGATCCAATCTATTTTGGAAGAAGTAATTTCATGTTGTCTGAGGGAACTGACAGTGCAGAGAGAAATACTGGCTCAATATCACCTTAGTGACCCTCTGCCTGGTATATCTGCCCTTGTTTGTCATGACATCTTCACACTTGTTTTGCTACAGCCCTTGGAATTTATGGATATGTGTATGAATGAGGGGTCCAATTCTGTTCTATATCCCTTCAGAAATGAGAACAGAACAAAATACTGGAATACCCTTCCAGGGAGCAGAGACTAAGTGAGAGTGGCTCAGTGATCTGTAATGAATTTTGTTGCTGAGCTTCAGAGTTCAAAGGGGGGAGAGAGTCCAGGAGATGCCAGAACCCCTGGCCAAATTCCATTCCTACATCAGGAACATTTAATCCCCCGTATTTCAACAGCTGCTGCAGTGCTGTCCATCTCACTGACACAGAGTGAGAAAAGCACAGGCTTTTCTGTGTGCGCTTGAGGTGGTTTCAAGTGATCAAACCAATTTTCAGAGTAGGTAACTGGTGGAGAAGGCATTAGCCTCATATATCTGCCTCTTTCCTGGTCTGCAATGCAACTGAGCAATGCAGAGAGTGTAGAGTTTAATTTTGGCAAAGAGCATGTTTTTCAGGAAAAAAATTAGGTCCTGGCTGTAAAAATAGTATCAGGATGTCACAGTAACTTGACTTACAGTCAAAACATAAATTAGGTTCCTCCCAGTAACCTATACCTTTATTCTCTTAGAATTTTTCTAAATATTTCAAGAAATGAAAACAAATTTCCCTCTAATACAAGGGTGCATTTTTTGTCAGAAATTCTAAGATGGGAGGAAGAAGTTCCAATCAAAAAAGATTTGGCCAGAAATACTACCAGGGGCCTTTGTCTGAAGGTTTGGTATGGTATCAGAAAAAAAATCTCTATACATCATAGATGTTTTCCAGAAAAGATGACCTCACGTGATGAGAGCTGCATTGTCTTGTTCACCAAAGCCATGGCTTATTGACCATAAATGTTTATGAGAGTGTTCAGTGTGGGGAAACTGATTGGTTTCACATACACCGCCAGGCCCATCAGATAACAGCTTTTATTTGCTACTTCAATCATGTAATGTTAAACTAAATGTCCTGATCTCCTGTGACTAATCTACCTTGCTTTGTATCTCCCTCTGAGATTCATCCTCTGACCAGATTTATAGTTTTAGTTAGCCTCAGATTCAAGCATCATTTATCCTGATCCTGCAGTGGAGGTAAATGGGATCTCTTCCCTTCCCTTGCAATGGATGCTGGAAGCACTCCCTGACCTATCTATGCGATCCTGTTGGGGTTCAAATAGAGCCACACCACTATTTGGAATTTGGCAGTACAACAGAGATAAATTATGCTGCTATTACTCTCATTTCTCCACTGAAAGGGTTTTCAAGCATTGGAACAGGCTGCACAGGAAAGCAGCGGAGTCACCATCCCTGGATGTATTTAAGAGGTGTGTGAATGTGGCACTTAAGAAAATGTTTAATGGTTGACTTGGCTGTGTTAGGTTAACTTAGCTGAGTTGATCTTAAAAGTTCTGTCTAGTGTAGATGATCCTGGGATTCTTTTTTCTCGGAAATGTAAAGAATGCTGAGGTCGGTAGATTAATGTTTTGGGGCTATAATATGGCCTCAAGAATAAAGTATCAGGAAAAATGGCTACTGTGCACAAAACATACACATGTAGGTGTTCCATGGGTACATGACAAATCCAACACTTCTAAGATTGTTCATATTCCCTGTGCTTGTGATACATGCAGGACTCAAGCATAGCAGGTAGTCTAATACAGGATAGCCCAAGGGGTTTTTTTTGAGATTTATTCATATTGGTAATCCTGATATTATGGTAGCAAAATGTCAAATTCTCTGTTTATGTATAAACTGTGAACAGATCCTATTCTGGTCATTAAAAATCTTGTAATTTTAAGAGTCGATGTTAATGTAGTCACTCAAGAGGCAGACATTTACTGCTCCCATTTCTATGACTTTCCCTTTAGAAGGAATCCTTTTGTGAAGCTAGAGGCTTTACCTCCTTGTCTTTACCCTTTCCCCCCAAAAAACAACTATACCTGCAGAAAGTCACTGAAACTAGGAGCCCCTGACATACTTGCTTTTGAAAGAGTTTGCAGCTTTAGCTTTAGTTGAAAACCTCTCTTGGAAAGTTCTTCTGTGTAGGTGATATTAAATTGATAGGGTAATGCTCTTTACTAGAGTGGGGCAAAGATTTTACTGTCTGTAGAGATACTAAAAACCTCTGTATTTGCACCTCTACAACTCAAAGAGATATGGGCTATTACTGTACTGTATTTTACAACTTATTTAGAATCAGATAGTGGCTGCATGAATAAAGTAACATTAGTCTTAGTTTTTTTCTTTGAAATAAGTGATTTGACTTCAAGTTTGCCAATGGGGAATGCTCAGGAAAAGCCTGACAAACTCCTGGAATTCTGGTAGCATCAGGCTAAAGCATAACAGCCACATGAGCCTGAGCAATCCACATTGGCATTGAAATTTCTCTTCTCTTCTGCTGTCTGGAAGAAAATAACAGAGAAATTCAATACATCCCCTTTTTATTGATTTATTTTTATTTTTAGAACTCAATTGCATTACTTCAATTAGGCTTCAGTTGTCTGATTTTAGCCCTCATATTTGGCAGGACATATTAAATAAAGTTTCCAGCATATAATGCCAACACAATAGTATGGTTGTTAGGGCATCTAAAAGTTAAACAACTTTAAATAGACAAAATTGGCATCAGATTCTAGTGTTCAATTTTCCTGCAGAACTACTGAAAGATTTCAGATCAACTTTTCATGAGAACAGATTATTCAGAGCTTTCATACTGAGTTAAGAAAATTTTCTAGCTGTATCTTGTCTCAGACAGTGGTGAGCAATGGATGCTTAGGAGAACAGTATAAGGATAATAATTAATTAAATTGAAATGTCTGAAGCTGTCTTATCAATATGTCATAGAGTAATTCTGTGGAGCTGCTCCTGAGCTGGTTGTGTACAGCTTGGGACAGCGATATGAAGTAATGAGTGATTTCATCTGGCCATAACACCTTTCAAGTACTCTGCAGCTCCAGGAGGGCAGGGCAGCAAACACCTCAGCCCTCCACACCTGTCTTTTCAGTACCTAAAACCTGGGGAAAAGTGTAGTGGTCCTTCCCTGACAGATGCCCTGCCAGCTCCTGGGAGCCACAGCCACCCTGGGTTGGGGACTATAGATGGAGCTGCAATCCATCAGTTCAAGCTTTTATCAACACAAAATCCCTGCTTATTCATCACATAAGGGTTCAAAGGGAATATTGGCTTAAGGTCCACCTGAAAACACTGAGGACTGAATGACACAGTTTATCTTTAGAACAGATAGAGCTGTATTGGCCCCAGGGAGGCTGAGGCAAAGGGAAAAACTAATTGGAGTAAGATAGTGCCCATAGTTTTCTCATTATTCTTTGTGAGCAGGAATTATATAGCATGTGTTAAAATACAAAGAATAATTTTTCCAAAGAAAATTTTTCATTGAAACTCCACTTTTGCAAATTTTACTGGAGATAAATTCACTACATTTCTATAATTTATGTCAGCCAGCAAAATTAAAACCCCTTACAAGCCTTAATGAATTTAGCTTTTTGCATTTCAACATGAACAGGAGAATGGCAGAAGAAAATTAGCATAGTTACATAAATGAAGCACCTTGGTGAATGGTGCACTCAGCATTTTAACAGGTAGCAGAGGTGAAAAATTACATTTTTTAGCATTCATAGTACTGATAGCCTGGATATTATGGACAAAAAAAATTATAAAAGTTGAGATCTTCTCAAGGGCAGCAAATAGAGAAATCTCACGTCTGGTGTGGGCTAGATGCTATATTAGAAAAAATATACTTGTGCTCAAAGTCCAAAGAGCAGATTGGAAAATTGCTTGATATCTTGATGAAAAAAAATATTATCACTTGGAGGATAAAACTCAGCCTTCCACAGAAGAGTCAGTTGCTTTATCCAGTTCAGTGGCTTATGAAAAACGGATACATAAGCTGCATAATAGACTTAATATTTTTGAGTTTGCCAGATCTCACATGATTTGTGCAGAAAGACATCAGAGTAGGGGCTTATAGTGCCCAACACTACCCTCATTCACAAGGCCCAAGTGAAAAGGATTTGCATGGAAGCTGTAGGCAGGTTAAGAGCAAGGATGAACCTTCCTTTTAACTTGCAAGTAGGGAATGAGGTAATGTGCAGTTTCTAACCATAATCTATGAGCTACTCCACAACAGCCTTGCTAATACAAGCAGGTATCCTGTGAGAGTATGGGTCCAGCTCACTATAGCATCATGAGCAACAAATTCTTGTGGGTAGAGCATATTTCCCATATTCCCTAACCCAGATGGGCTGCTCAAATGATCCATTATTCCTGCATTTCCTTCCAGTTCCCTCTGGTCACACAGAGAGCCGCAGGAGCTGGGTAACAGACGTTGAGAGTACCAGCTGTGAAACAAAGGAGAAAGAACAGGAATTACTTCATTCTGTTTCCCCTACTTTTTTTTTTTTTTTTTCAAGTGGTTGCCTTCACACTCTGACTGTAACGTGTGAAGAGTGAGATATTTGATCACCTTGACCTCTCATGAGCTTTTATACAAAGAATATTTACATATGCACAAAGATACATGAATATACACAAAGATATGTATGGGAATGCAGTTAAATACACGTGTGCAAATCCATGTATTCATTCATGTAGAAAAACCACCTAAAATGAAAATGGAAAAAACTGTCTTGTTCCACTGAACCAGCCTCTCCAGTCACAGAAAGCCACTGACAGATATAAACACATATGGGTGGGCCCTCCTCAGTGTTCAGGTCCTTATTACATCCCTGTCTGGGGAACTGCCTAATTCATGTGCATGAAACAAAGAATTAGCATAGACAAGCACCAAATCCATCATATGTCCAGGGTGTTATCAGTCTTTTCTTGTCTTTTGGCACCATAGATCCAGAACCTCTGGATGAAAGCGAAGTTTTGTGTGTGAAAAGGATTTTTCTCCTGCATATTCATTCCAAGCTTATCCCATGAGCATTTGAAATGCTGCTTAGTTTTATCAGCAGTAACTTGTGCAGCTGTATAAACCTGCACTAGCAAGCTTCTTGTTAGACCACAACAGCCTCAGTTTTAAATGATCCCTACTTCCTCAGGAAATGCATTTGAACCTAACATACTTAAAAATTTACTTCAAATGAGAAAAAAAGATGTTTCTGTGGTAAAACAATAGTGCAAGCCAAGACTTTGTCTTCACAGTTCTGCACACACTGGAAAGATTACGGCTGGATTCTATTAGACGATCAACTGGGAGCTGATGCAGCCTAATATTTCTCATCAGCTTGGCTCCCTTGGCTCCTCAGACATCTGCTCCCTAGAGTTTCAGGTAGAGAGTTAGCAGATTCAGACAGACAGGATACACTGGAAAATTACCTCTTAATTCCCAGAAAATGGAACTCCTGTGAATATTTCCTTTCAGGAAAGATTTGTTCCTGATTTTCAGAAGCTCATTTTATTTCTTGAAAACTCCCCACATAACCCAAGTAATAAATAAATTTTCAGGAAGAAAATGTCATTTTCCAGTCATCTTAAGTCCCTTGCCATTCCCTAGAATTTCTATGTGACATTGAGAACAAAAGCACCCCAAGAAACTGGAAAGTTTGAAAAGTCTTGACTACCTGTTCTAGGGGAAGAGTCTGGTGGGGAGAAATTCAGAGTGCTTCCCATTTCAACCCTGTGAATCTCGGGGGATCTTGAAACATGGAGTTTTTCAATAACATTTTTCAATTCTTTCTCATTGCTATTCTGCTCACTATAACATAAAAATGACACACCGCTTTTTTAAATTGGTGAGAACAGCATTGCAGGTATCAGTATGATTTTAGATCTTGGTCTATAACATGGAAAAGAGACATCTTTTCTTAGAGAAAATGAATCTACAAACAGGGGGTTTGGGTGAGGAATTATGCACAAGTTTTTTTTTGTGAAATAGAAAGGGACAGATTAGAGTTGGGAAAAGAAGCAGAAATTTGTGAGGAAAGCCATCACACTAGTGGCTTTGGATTGTAACTTGCCTACACGTGCCCATCTCCATGGGGGCAGAAAAGATCTGCCCATCCTGCCCATGTGGAAATTCTCTGATATATCCAAGTCACTTTTGGGAACCCCTCCAAAATCTTTTATCATTATGTCCAGCTCATAAACTTTGCCATACTTATAATTTGCCCCTGTTTTTTTTTCTTGGTTTAGCAGTTTACACACTTAAAATAAATGCAGAGCTCTTTTCAAATGGCTGCAAGGCACTTAGAGGAAGAACTTCAGGGCGAATGACCAGTACAACAGGCACTTTAAATTACATATCTCTGACTAACATGGGCTAGGATGTGCTCTGTTTGAGCTGCGAGACTGTAGTAGCTCTACCATGAGCAGTGAATGAGACAATACATAAATAACTACTTTAACACTCTTCTGAAGCTCATTTGTTTTGAACCAGTTCAGGCCATTTAAAAAAAGCAGCAAGTTCCTTGGAGTCAGAGGGCTGTGCTGACAGCAGATCCATGAGAAATGCTGATTAGGATGGAAAATGGCTCTGAACTAACCTGAGTTCTGAGTGATCTCATATTCAGGGAAGCTGAGCAGAATTGTGGCTGCCACAAACGATCAGGACCATTCCTAACAACAGATAGGCTGGGATAACTGGACGTGTGTATTGCAGTAGTGACTAACTGCTTTGATTTATTTAATTAGAAGAACATTTACAGCATTAAGTTAAAAGTGCTACAGTCTTCCTCAGATGCTTGCTATCCAAGCAACATTTTTTAATCAGTGGCAGAGAAAGCCTGATTTCTTACTATGCCATTTTATAAAAAGGAAGTGAAACATTTTTGACTCAGATTAATCATAGAGCAAGCAAGAAAAGAATTCTTAAATTACTTAAAAGAGGTGATAAAATTTAGTTTTTAAAATACAAGATAAAGTGGACTTTGTTAATCCCACTGTTAGTCCTTTATCTTTAAAAATCAATGCAGATTGTACTCTTCCTTTGGGTGGAAAAGCTGCAGCTGCTGCTCTATATATGATTCAGCCAGCAGTAACCCTGCCCTCAGTAGAGGGCAGGTGATACCCACTCAACTAGCATCAACAAAACCAGTAGGATGATCATTTGATGTTCACAGAATTTCCTGGAAACCATACCCTGCAAATCATTAATAGACATGCTCCTTTTTCAGTTCCACACAACTGCAACATTGATTTTCAACTGAACATGTCCAGATGAACCTACTTGCTAAATGTGACTTTCTTTCATGTTTCCTTTATTTCTTTTTCCTTCTTTAATGTTGTAAAAATAATTTGAGAAAAAGAGGTTAAGAGGTAACTTGACCACATTTAAAAATATCTACCCAGAGAGACAACTTCTAACAGTGCAAGGCTCTTTAATCTGCCAGTAGATAGTACGATGGGGTGACTGAAAGTGGAAGCTCAACAAAATTAAACTAGAAATGCACTGTACAAGTTTAGTGACAGAGGTCAGGACAACATGCCTAGAATGTATTTTCGATCGCTTGAAACCTCTGACCCAAGTAAAGCATTAGAGTCTTTCTAAGACATACATTTCAGGTCAAGCAGAAATTGCCTGGACCATTACAGGAATTAGTGAATTTAATTCAATGGCATGTGTTAGGGAGAAGATTCATGCAGATACTTAGATTGGACTCAAAAGCAGTGATTCTATTGAGAGGGAGGTGAATCTGCCTTTCTACTGAGTCCTTGTAAGACCCCACCTGGATATCCTGGATATTGCATCCAGCTCTGGGGTCCCCAGCACAGGAAGGGCATGGACTTGTTGGAGTGAGTCCAGAGGAGGGGCACCAAGATGACGGGATGGATGGAGCACCTCTCCATTGAAGAAAGACTGAGAGAATTAGGTTTGTTCTGCCTGGAAAGAAAAGGCTTTGTGGTAGCCTCTGTGACCTTCCAATACCAGAAGTAAGCCTAGAAGAAAGATAAACTTTTTGCAACAGCATGTACTGACAGAACAAGAGAGAATGGCTTCAAACTGAAGGAGATTTAGATTTGATGGCTAATCAGAGAAGCTGTGGATACCCCATCCCTGGAGGTGTTTAAGGCCAAGCTGGATGGAGCTCTTAGCAACCTGGTCTAGTGGAAGGTGTCCCTGCTCATGGCAGTGGAGTAAGAACTAGAAGATCTTTAGGGTCCCTACCAATCCAAACCATCCTATGATCTTCTCTATCTATGAAGCAAGAAATTTACCAAGTTTTCAAAGACCTGAGACACAAAGGAAGTATTTGTGTTGTCTGAAAGTTTGGATATAAGTTTTAACATCTTCAAGAATTACATTCTTGGGCTGAGAGGGATGTTGTAGAGTATCTTAATTTGATTTCCTTCAAAACATTGATCCTATTCTCCTAAAATCATGTTATATTAGATAGAATCATAGGTATCTCCATCTTCAGTAGGCCCTTTAGGTTTTCTTAATAAATCTGTGAAAAGAAATAGATATTTTGAGGGCATGATTCACCTACTTTTAGCATCTCTGTGTGAAACAGACAGACTGTATGCTAAATGTGCTTCTGTATTCTGATTATATGATTGTAGAATGACAAGCTGATTTAGATGGGTTTCAGTCTTACAGTACAAAATACATGAACATTGAGGTTTAGATTCATTTTGGTTTTCACAAAGGAGATCAGGTCTCCTCATTTCATTTAATTCACCTTTACTCTCTGTTTCAGAGGTTTGGTCTTCTTGAGAGTCAGAGGAGAAGAGAAGATGCAAATTCTCCTAAACTTGCTTAAACTTTCTGATATCATCAGCTGCAAAATCCAAGAACACTATAGCAGAAAAGGTTATCTTAGCATAAATGAAGATACTAAGAGAATTTTTTAGAATAGCTATATGTGTGCTCTGGGCCTAGTACAAATGCCCCAAAGGCAAAGGGAAATTTCAAAGTTTGATCTATAATTTCTTTTATCATCTCCTGAAATGATTGTAAAAAAACATAGTAAGCTGAAAATGAATCAGAAATAAATTAAGATTTTTGAAGTTAGTTAATGTTCTAAACTGGATAGTTTTCATTGTTCAATTCCTTAATTTTCTTCTTCCTGTTCCTGCCCATTTAAAGAAAAAATTCAGTAATGTGACTGTTTAGAAAGAGTAAGGAAATTCTTGAGTTCTGGCGTATTGGCTTGCTTTGCTAAAGAGGATAAATGGGCCATAGCATGGTAACCTAGTTACAATTGTTATTTATGGAAGCTTCTGTTCCAGTCAAATTAACTTGTCAGTAAGGTACAGAAACAGTGTGCAGAACTTCAAGATGCTATATATAGAAAGTAAAAGTTGTAGGAAAAGCAGAATGATAAGCTCTTGTCTTTGTGTGAAAGCGTAGATGAACGTGTCACTAGTTGTGGCTTTATAATGAACATTCACATAGGCATTCAGTTTCAGTTTCATTTGGACATACAGCCTTGGCAACATTTTTTGGGTTTGGGCATTTCATTTTGCTATTTAGCGCTCTTTTAGCACAGCATAACATTCCTGCAGTAATTTATACTCACTACTAATGGTCTGCTCTGAGGCACCAATCCTGATGGATTAATGAGCAATATTTAGAAATGTTGTCTGAAGCTCAGACTTGGTTGCAAGCTGATAGGTGGTAAAAGTTTTGACCAGTAGGTGTTCTGGAGCATATCCTTCCTCCCTTTGCCTCTGCTAAACATGCATGCTGGCAAGTTGAAAGATCCATAGCCAGATTCCCATCAATTCCATTCTCTTACATAGTTCCCATTCCGTAGAAGGGTAGAAATCAATTCTCTTCCTTCTCTGGCAATGATAGTAGCCTTGTATGAGCTGAAGTGGGAAAAATCCTTATTGGGCAAAAGTGATTAGAAGTGATCAAGCACCCCTCTGCATTAAGATTGTGCTTACGAGCAAGCCATTTAAAGGAACAGCCAGAATTCATTGAGAAAAAGCAATTTCAGAAAGATTTCTAACCGTATTCTGTAAATTTGCAAAACCTTGTGATATGGAGATGCTTAGATGTTCTATGGTATTTCCAAATTGGAGTAATAATTCTAAACTGAGAAAAACTGAAGCAGGGCCATTTATATGCCATTTGGACTACATAGTTTGATATCTCCCAGTGATCCTGGACCTTGAATGCAGACAGGGAAATCAGAGGTGGCAGAGAGTAGAAATTACTTTCCAGATGACCTGCATGAAAATAGATAAAAATAGTCTGGGGTTCATGTAGATCATATGTATGGTTCAGATTTGCCTTCTTATAAAAGCATTTTTAAAAAGAAAAATTAATTGTCCTTTCTTCAGATGTCATTCATTGAACTCCACACTGCCTATAAATAATATTGAAAGGTGCAGCTTCAGCAGAATCTCCTTCTTGTGTAAGCTAACCTTGCAAACAGGAGCATATTTATTCACAGAGCCAAGGAATGGCTTGGGTTGGAAGAGACCTTAATAATAATTTTACTGCAACCTCCCTGCCATGGACAAGGATGCCACCCAGTAGATCAGGTTGTTCAGAGCCCCATCCATCATGGTCTTGAACACTTCCAGGGATGGAGCATCTAAAACTTCTCTGAATAACATGATCCAGTGCTTCACTATCCTCACAGTAAAGAACTTAATCCTAACAACTAATCTAAACCTCTACTCTTCTAGTTTAAAAGCATTCCCTGTTGTCCAGTCACTATCTGCTCATTTAAAGAGTTACGCTGCTACTTTTTTATAAGGCTGCTTTAAGTAGTGCAAGGTCTCTAAGGGTTCTGCCCAGACCCTTCTCTTTTCCTGTACTAACAACCCCAAGTGTCTCAGCCTGTCTTCATAGGAGAGGTGCTTCAGCCCTCTGATCCTCTTCTGGACACACTTCAACAGGTCCACATTTTCCTTTTGCTGAGGACTCGAGAGCTGGACACAGCACTGCAGGTGGGGTCTCACAAGGGCAGAGCAGAGGAGCAGAATCCTCTCCATGGCCCTGCTGCCCACACTGCTTCTGATGCTATGCAAGATGAGGTTGGCTGTCTGGGCTGGGAGCACACTCTTGTTTCATGTTCAGCTTTTCATCCATGACTGTCTCCAAGTCCTTCACCACAGGGCTTTCAATATATTCTTCTCCCAGTCTTTACTCATATCTCAGATAGTCCTTATCCAGGTGCAGCACCTTCCAGCTGGCCTTGTTGAACAGTATGAGGTTCTCAAGGACCCATTTCTTGAGCTTTTCCCTGGATGGCATTTCTTTCTTTTCTTGTGTTACCTCCACTGCTGTATTGTCAAAGAACTGCTCTTTACACCCTTGTGCATCTCCTGGAGCCAAAGCAGTAAAATAATGTTTTTCTGCTTATGGAACTTTGGGCCGAACTCAGATTGCCCACAATGCTCTACAAGGAGAAATCAATGTTATCATTAGACTGCAAAAAGTACAGTCACCAACATGGGCTAAACCCAGGGCATTTTACCTGTGAAAGTACATGTGCTTTATACAAGTATGGCAGCCATCCCAAGATTCATATTCCTTGTGAAAAAGGAGTGGAGAGCTAGGAGAACTTGCTTAATATCAGTGTCAAGTGAAACACAGATTTCTGTGCAGCTGACAACAAAATGATGACACCATTACACATTTTCCTGTCTTAGGTGAAGGCTTTATCCTGCCTTTTGCACAACAGCTGTGCAGAAGGTTGCCCTTAGCTGACTGAGACTAATCCCTTGCAAGCTTCTGCTGCAGTTGATAGAGAGAGCAATTTAGAGCAGGCACCTAAATCAACATCTTAGTAATAGTCTCTATTTCATTCCGTTGACTAAAGTGGGAGACTAAAGAAGATGTGAGACTGGATTTAGCTTTCATGACTGCCTCTCTCCAACCTAAAAACACAGAGTGACTGAAAACTTCTTTCAGTGTCCAAAGATTCTGGCATTAATTATTGCTTGCCTTCTTTGTGACACTGAGAGAACATATTTAATATTAGTCTCTGTTCATAAGCATCTGCCATGCACTTTCCAGTTGTAGCACTTCTCTTGCCTCCACTGGGAGAGTAGATGACTTGAATTATTCACCACTGTTTTGATAGTAAACTCCATCATAGATTTTATAGCTTAATTTGGCACATAATATTTTGATTTAAATATGGCCCATTTATCTTCATTTATTTCATATGGGACTTATCTCACCTCATTTTAATTATAAAAGTGTTTGCAACCTAGTCAAAGGGATTCTCTGTAAAGTTGACGGAGAAGATCAAGCATCTCCAGAGTGCAACAAATGGAGTTTTTTTAATAGATGAGTGTTTGTAGTACATGGGATGAATTGCCTTTGGGAGGTTTTGAAGATTAGATAAATATTTATTACACATCTTTAAAGCATTTGTCATGAGAAGACCTAGTTCCACTCCTGGAATTTTGGAATCCATTTGGATATGTTATAAAGCAACAATAATGAGAATTAATAATTTATCAGACTGCAGTGGATACCTTATAATTAAACAAGGGAGTTTTTTTGCATTTGTCTGTGCTACTGTTTTGTGGTTCCTGCTGTGTTGTTCTGCAGCAGTGTTTTGCCCTAATTCTTGTTGCCTATATTTGAAAAAGCTTTATATACCACATTTCTGCCTGACAATGAGGAACGAACCTCAGGTAACAAATAAAGCATTTGCAGAAATTGTAAGATTTAAACACCGAGGTTCTTTTGCAATTATTTCTATCACAAGCAACAGTTTCAGTTCAATCAAGGCATCTTTTTCTCTGGGGAAACTGTTTCAAGTCAATCACAGTCCCATGAATAGGAAGGTAATTGGAACAGACACCTTTTTTTTTTTTTTTTTAATAATGAATTTCAACAGTAGAGGAAGCATTTGTATTCTAGTTAAAAATTTAAAATCAAAGGGGGGATAACAAAGTGAAAGAGAAACAGGTGTAGGGGGATGGGAAAAGAGCTCAGAATAGCTGTAAAATATTGAGGAAGTTTGGGGGAAAAAAGTTATTTCTGCATGGAAAGCAAAGTAAAAAAAAAAAAACCATAGCAAAATAATCAAATACATAGGTTTTTATTGTGATTGAATAATGAACTTCCTATATGAGCTATTTCAAGATCAATACAGATATAAAGACCTCATTCGGTGAAGTTGTGCTGCATTACAGCAAAAAGGAAATAACAAAAAGGAAGAGCATTTCACACACTGGTTTGTAGCCTGAAGCCCCCTGAGTCTGCATTGCAAAGCAGCCCAAAAATGTGTTCCTAAACTTCTTTTTGAAACACCTGCTGCCAACAGAAGGCATATGGATCCTTGAAAATTCAGATATTACCTGGAAGAATAGCTCCAAAGACACGCTTTATCTATCAAAAAGTTATACAAAGCCAATTTGATCTACAATTGGCTTTCCCATCAATGAGATAGGGACAGAGTGAGGCAAAAATATATCCCTGATTATTCCTTAGGATTTTACAGTTTAAAGTGTCTTCATATGGCAAAAAAACCTCTTAACATATATAAACACGGATTTTCACATAATCCCATTTCTTTTTCATTTTGACACAATCATTTCCTGGAAGAAAAATAATCTGTTAGCATCTGGCATTGAAGGAGCTGAAGTTTTTGCTGTTATTTTCAGTTGCTTTTTTGTTTTGTTAAACAGAGAACAAGTTTAATAAAATCTGTCTCAGTTATAGAATTGCCTGCTGGTATAAATATGAAAAAATTATGGCAGCAGTTTGAAGCCTCATTAAAAATTAAAATCTGGTATGATCTACAAAATCATTTTGACTGCTGCTTAGGCAATATCAGCAGATGACTGCATATTGCTTTAAAAAATGAAAGGTCTTAGCCTTTAATGGTAACCTCTCTGGAAGAACCAAAGGACTCTTAATCTAGAAGTACATCTTGGTTTTTACCTTTTCCTCTGTTACATTTCTTTGGGGAGTATTATGAAAGAACAAATTTAAGATGCTCTGAAAATATTCTGCTGCAATTAGCAAGCAATATATGATGCTGTTCTAAAAATGCCAAAGATAACGTTTTACACTGCATTATTCTAACTCCTGCCCTCTGCAGGTTTCTACAAGAAGGAAAAAGAAAAATGTCCCAGTTTTTAATTAAAAGTACTTTTAAGAGATAAGATAAAAGGTATTAAACATTTATGCCTGAGGTGCATCAGGATTGATTTCCTTTTTAGGTTACTGCGTATAGAACTGCTACACACTCAGTAGTTATTCTCAAAGACCTTGGTGCCATGCAGATGGTGGCAGCCTCAGCACAAAACATTCAAAGCTCCCAGTTGTGTTTGAGTGACTCCATACCATGTCAAACAGAGCAGGAGTTTTTGCTGAGGCAGATAAAGCTCTCTTCTCAGTGTACAGCAACAGTAAGGAGCACAGTGGAGAAATCAAATCTTGCAGTTAAGATCTCTGTTTATACAAGGTACAAGGATTCAGACACATCATGTGAAACTGAGAAAAAATATTAAAAAACAGCACTGATCTTTCTGTATGATTGCCTGAAGGATATCTGAACACAGTAGTGAAGCGGTCCAGCTGGAGAAAGATTGTCCTTCTCAGATGTCCCGGCTAGCTATCCAGCACTGCTAGCAGTACGGGGGCACTATCCCAATCTCCGTGGTTCAGGACAGCACCTGAGGCAAACGCTCTGTGCTATGACAGCAGCGCTACCTTGTGGTAGGGCGTGGCTTGGCTTATGGCTACAGTCAGCAGAAAGAAGAGAGAAATAAGAGAGAGCGCTCTCCAGCTGTAATGAATCAGGTTTATTGGGTCCCAGGGGAAACCGACAACCGAAGAGAGTGAGGGAGGAGTTGCAACAGCTTATAAGGAGGGAGGGACACAAGGGAGGAGTCAGTCTTTGGATGAATAGGGTTCCAGAAGGGAGTGGGATACAAAAGATTGACTTAGGGAGAACAACAATGGGGAAAACTTGAGGTGGGGCTCTGGCCCCTGAGCCAATCACTTGACGCGCTAGCTGGAAGTTTCTAGAGAGTTCTAGAGAGAAGGGTGGGAGCACTGAGTGATGGACAGGGCACCTGGGAGGGATTTGAGAAAGGGTACGTTGATCTCCAAGGCAACTGGGGAGGAGTTGGGATAACTGGCAGCATAAAGGAGGGAAGGGAGAACCAGGGCAGAACCATTGCATGATAGGGGGAACAGAACAGTCCAATTTATACAGTCACAACACAACATCTCCCCCTTTTTTGTTTAAAAAAAAATAATGAAAGGTCTAAAAAGAGGTGAATTGAACTTGGTTATTGAACTCGGAGTCGGACTAAACGTCTCCAAACCAGGGGTGGCTCAGCATATCTGAAGCCCACTGATCCTCTTCTGCAGCCTGTCCATCATCAGATTGTCCACCATCTGATTGTCCATCATCTGGGCTCACCACCTGGTTGATGCTCAGGGTGGGTACCAAATTAATTAACAGTCTCTTAACTAAACTCCAAATAATCGAGGAGGCAATTAAAACTATAACTAAAATTAAAAGAACTAAAAGCACAGACCTTAAAATCGACCCCACCCAACTTGAAAGGCCTCATCCTGAGAAAATACCCCCCAGCCAGTCCGATGTTTCTTTCTTAATGTCATTGACCATGTCTTGCATCGAATTCTTTGCAGTGGTGGTTGTGAAGGAGGAGCAGAAAGTCGAGGGCTGCCCTATTTTGCAATGTTGCCTTCCTTGTAATTTCCTCATCTGATAGGAGGTCTGATAATGCAGCTGATGTAAGATTGGCTTGTTTAGCCACCCAACACTCTAGGTGAGCCAATTTGCCTAGAGCCTTGGCTGCGGATACCCAGGGCAAAAACACAGTGACCGCAACTCCTTTTGGTTTAGACCAATGAATAATTTCTGAGTCACACTCTGGGTCAAGATTTCTAAGATCTCTATTGGAATGGGCCAAATTCAGTGTGACATTTTTTAAGATCCAACTATTAATTTGAATTTTGTTGGGGATATACAGTCCGAAAGTGCAAGGGCCTCCGATAGGGCGAGAGGGGATGCCTGCCCATGCTCAGTCTCTGCAAACCAAAAACACACCACGGGGTAGGGATAAAGGTTTGTAATCAAAGGTGAATGCCATATCTATATGGGTGACAACTTTGCACCACAGACTGGCAGTATATTCTTTTTTGAACTGCTGAACTGATTGGAATAACTTATCTGGAGGGTTGGGGGTGAACATAAACTGAACACAGAGGGAGGTGTTGGCAGAGCTGAGCAATTTTAATTCCAGGGATTTGGAATCCAAAGGTGTCAGATCTTGGATTCCAACCCTCCAACCAATCATAGGATCAAAACCAGGAGAATAGGCAACCTTTTGGGGCATCAGGGGAGCAAGGGAGGTAGCAAGGGGAGAGGGGAAATCATTGGGAGGGAGAGGGATCCCCACAAGGCAAGACAACATCGGGTCCTCTACCAACGCGGAGTTAAGGCAGATGTGATCCTGGCTGAGGACTTCCGCGAGTGTCCTCCAGACATTAGCTTTGGGCTGAGGGACAATCCATTGGTCCGACGGTGGAACAAAGGACCAGAATGCAGTCACTTGAAGGATGACAGCAGCTTGAGAGGGAGCCATTAGGTTAGGGTCGCTAAAACAACAGAGAAACAAAATTGAGAAACAAGTTTAAAAACCTTGGTTCTGCCCCAGGAGGAGGTCTAGGTCTAGGCTGAAGGGTTTGTGCTTCTTCCTCCAACAAGCCTCCTTGACCTGTGCCACAACTCCGACTACCGGTGCTTTCCTTGGAAGAAAGGGCCTGACCCATTTCAGTGGAACCCATTTCAAACCTGAGGGAGTGGACATGCACATGTATTCCCTTCCCCAGGTTACCAGGTCAAAGGGCCCTTCTGTCTTCCAGGTCTCCGGATCCTTGACTAGGACTGGAGTCCTGGCTTTCAGGTGCAGCTGTTCGTGGTGACCAAAGTGCCTAACTATAGGGGGATTAAGGTTGTCAAAGGAGCAATTAAAAAAATTAATCGTAAAAAGTGCTTTGGACAGTCAGACATGTGGGGACTCCACCTTCACTGCCGTGGGTTGTTGTTCTAGAATGTTTTTTAGGCTCTGGTGGGTCCTCTCCACCACGGCTTGACCTGTTGGGGAATAGGGGATGCCAGTCTTGTGCTCTATTCCCCATTGCTGCAGGAAGCTCTTGAGTTCCCTGGATTTGTACGCTGGGCCATTGTCAGTTTTGATGACCTTGGGGATGCCCAGCACAGCAAAAGCCTGCACAAGATGTTTTTCTGTGTCGGCTGCTTTCTTCCCTGTATGGGCAGAAGCATAGACTGCACCGGAGAAGGTATCCACGGAAACATGGACGTAATTCAACTGGCCAAAAGATGGGACGTGTGTCATGTCCATTTGCCACACCTCACAACTAGACAAGCCTCTGGGGTTGACACCGGAGCTGATGGATGGGAGTTGATGGGACTGGCACTGAGGGCACGTAGCCACAATCGCCTTGGCCTGTTCTCGAGTGATCTGGTATTGTCGAACAAGGCCAGGGCATTTTGGTAGAATAGCTGGTGGCTAATCTTAGCTTGGCTGAACACATCTGGGAGTGGGGCCATCTGGACTGGAGCGGCAAGGGCATCAGCTCTTCGATTGCCCTCTACAATGAACCCCATCAGGTCGGTGTGTGATCTGACATGCATTACGAAAAAAGGTTGTTCTCAGTGGGAGACCAGCGTGACTAATCTTGAGAGCATGTTGAATAAGGGAATGTTGGACACTTCCTGCAATATTGCATTTTCTGCCCTGGACACTACACCTGCAATGTGAGACGAAACTGTGACTAGATTGAATGGTTCAGAGAACCTCTCGAAAGCCCTGACAACTGCGTCCAACGCAGCTACTTGAGGTGATCTTTCCACTTCAGTAACATCAGCCTCCCACCGCTGGGTTTGAGGATCCTTCCAAGTCACTACAGACTTGTGGGATGCTCCGGACGCATCAGTAAACACAGTCAGTGCCTTCAGAGGGATTCGGCTCTGAACAATTTTTAAAAACAAGGAAAATTGAACGTCCTGATTAAAAATTTTGTGGGCCAGCCGATCAACAGCGATTTGGCCGGTGTAGCTGTCCAGTGCAAATTGTAACATTTCTTTCTCTCGGAGCAGTTTGTCAAATATGTCCTTTTTGAATTAGCCTGATTTCAATTAGATGGGGATGTGAATGCAGTCAAAATCACAACCTGCAAGCTCCCTGATCCGCGATCCTGCCTTGTGGATCAGTTCTGCCACTAGCTCTTGTGGCTGAGGAAAACCCACTCTATAATTAAAAGAGCGTCTCTCAAGCCTCGGTCCTTATCCTTGGGTGACTAGTCCCACTGAAAAATCACCCCATAGAGGTGTGGCAACTTTCCTAGAATAACAAACTTGAACAGCAGACCCAGCTGATATCTGTGGGCCTGCCTGGCCGAAATGGACTCTTGGATTTTCTCCAGTGCTGTCTGTGCCTCCTTGATAAGTGACCTAGGAAAACTGAGCTCCTCTCCCCCTTTCAATAAATTGAAAAGGGGGCTAGGTTGTCAGTTGGAATTCCTAGCCAAGGCCTTACCCAATTCAAAGACCCACACAACTGGTGGACATCTGCCAAGATCTTAACGTTAGCCTTTATAACTAATTTTTGCAGCACAATGGTCTGCCTGCTAATCTCCAAACCCAGGTACTTCCAGGGTGGCATCCACTGAATTTTGTCCCGCTGAAGCTTGAACCCTGCAGCAATCAATGCATTGATTGTCAGGTCAAGTGTGTGTGAGTAAGTATGTCATCCGCCGGAGCACAAACAAGTATATCATCCATATAATGGAAAATTATAGCATCTTTCGCGGCTGTACGTACTGGGGACAACAAGGAAGCCACGTACCACTGGCAGATAACAGCGCTGTTTTTCATTCCCTTTGGTAAAACACACCAACGGTAGCGCTTCCTTGGGGCTTCACGGTTGATGGTGGGGACTGTGAAGGCAAAACATGGGGCATCGTCAGGGTTTAGGGGAATTTGGAAGAAACAATCTTTTATATCTACAATTGCCAAATTCCAATTTTGGGGAAGCATCATTGGGGATGGCATCCCTGGTTGGAGAGGACCCATGTCTTTAATGACATTATTAATTTGGCAGAGGTCGTGGAGGAGCCACCACTTATCTTTGTTGGGTTTTTTGATGACAAAAACTGGTGAGTTCCATTCTGACATGGTCTCTACCAGATTACCCTTAAGTAGCTGCTCCTGGACAAGCTCATTGAGTGCCTTCAATTTTTGTTTATTGAGCGGCCACTGTTCTACCCATACTGGTTTATCGGTTTTCCAATGCAGCTTCTGGGTAGGATGCTCTTCAGAGACCGCTGCCCAAAAAACCTGGGGAGCTGCTGGGAGGTCAATTCTGGCTCCCCACTGGGCAAGAAGGTCTCTCCCCCACAGGGGTTCCGTATATTCCAAAATGAATGGGCATATAGATGCCAATTGCCCATCCGGCTCCTTAATTTGCACGATATTCTTGGATTGTCTCACCAATTGCATGCCCCTGACACCTTGAACGTGACCAGGCACATCTTGCAACTACCAATGTGATGGCCATTCCTGAGAAGGAATGATCGTCACATCTGCCCCTGTGTCCAAAAGCCCTTGGAGAGATTTGTGATCTCCACCCCTCGAAACGTGGCAGGTGATCCGGGGTTTTTCTCACCCCAAAACCTGGGCTCAAGCTGCTGTGTAAGGGATATCTTGCCGAGGTGTGCAAGGCAGCTCTGGACCTCAGGTCAGCTCAGACACTGGGATGGCCTGAGCTACAACCTGGCCTTTAGGCAGGAAGAGGGGAGGGCGGACACAGTACAGCCCTATAGAAAACTTCCCTGGGTCTGATGTTAAGAGACGTGGGACTATATTTACTCCAAGTGGTGTAAACTTTGTGTCTCCAATGATGACATACATACATCCCATCTGTCGCCAGTTACCTGGGCACTCAGGGCAAACAGTTACCAGATGGAAGCTGGAATCTCTTAGATGGAGTGGTTTGGTCAGCTGCAACCTGAAAGGGACAGTTTTGGAAAGCGTGGTTAAAATGGGTCTAGGTTGAATGCAGTCCAGACAAGTCAAGTCCGGTTTAACAAAGTCTGTTTCGGTTGTGGACACAGGCAGGCCTGGTTTAGAATTCTCTCCTCCTTTCCCCTCCCCGCAAGATGTTAATAAACCTGTCTCATTTGTATCTTCACACAGGGGGGATCTGTACTCAGAAACTAGTTTTTTTGTTGGGGGTTTCCCCGAGGTCCTTGCCCTTTCCTAAATTCTAAAAACTGGAGTCTCAGAGGACAGTCGGGCATCCAGTGTCCAAGCTTCCCGCAGAAATGGCAGGGAGCAGTTCTCCTTTGGGATGGTCCTGGGGTGCGGGGGCACGGTGGATGATCGGCCGAAGGCAGGGCTGGATCTGCAGGTGTGATGTCCGTCATGTCAGCAGCAGCAATCCTTTGAGGTTGCGGTCGGGTTTTGTAGTCAAGGTCTCCCAGTGACAGCGAGACTTTGTGCGCACAAACTTCCAGCATGTGTTGCAGAGTAGGAGGAGGGTCCAGAGGTAAACTGAAAATGGAAGCCTTGCAAGCTGGGTTAGAATTTGCAGATCCACCTCCTTGAGAATCTCCGTCCTGGCCTCCTCACTCTGCACCTGCAAATCAACTGCCTTGGGAAGGCACTCAACAAAAGACACAAATGATTCAGCTGCATGCTGAAAAATTCTAGAATAGGTGACATGAGGCGCTGCTGACTGTAACCTCAAGAAAGCCCTTTCTGCTGCCCTGGCACTTTCTTTCAATGCCACTGGGGGAATGGACCTAGCTTGGGAATGACCATCTGCCCAATTCCCCATCCCGCACAGATGGTCATTTGAGATGGTCTCACCATCAAAGTCAACACCAGTGCAGGGATTGTCCCAAAGGGAGGGTAAGATTCCCACCACCTCCTTTTTCCATGCTGCCTCCCACATAACAAACTCCGTGGGGTTTAGCAGGCATGAAAAAAGGCGCTGCAGGTCAGAGGGGGTGACTTCTGATTCTGTCAGCGTGGCCCTCAAGATCCCCTGGAAGTACTCGCTCTCCCGGGACTAATCCTTTTGGGCCTTGCACAGCTCTTTGATGATGTGGTGGGGGAATGGGGTCTACTGGGCCTGGGCTCTTCCCTCCCTCACTGGGTGGTACGTGATCAGAGCTGCTGAAGGCATGGAAACCAGCTCCAGGTCCCGGGTCTCCACCCTCCTACCCCCAGACACCGGAGCGTGGGAACTGGAAGGTGGGACGTGGGAACCGGAACTGAGAAAGGAAGGGGAGTGGCTGGAGGACTGGGCGGGGATGTCAAATGTTTGGGTCTCCACCCCAAGGGAGTAGCCAAAGGGTGGAGCTTCATAGAAGAGAGGAGAAATGGGAGGAGCTGCCAAGGGAGGAGGGGCAGAAGGAAGCTGGGAGGAGTCCAGGGACAGGAAGGGGTTTTTTGGGGAACGAAAAGGATTGTGCTCCATGGGAAAAAATATGTGGCTCCGTCCATCTTGTGCTCCATGAGAGCCATCTTGGGGAGGGAGACAAAACCAAACTGAGGGTTTAGAAACTGGGGATTTATTAACTGGGTGAGAGGGGGAAGGAAAGGAACCCCGAAGAGTCTGGCCAGAACTCCTTGGGCGGGGGGATTGAGAGCTTTGAGGAGAACCAGGGGAATGGTGGACACCCTGCACTGTGCTGGAGCGGGCTGCTCCTCTCAAAATCCCACTTTTAGGGCAAGCAGGGGAGGGAGAAGGGCTAGGAGCAGGGGAACAGGGAGAACTGGGGATTAAGCTCTGTAAAGACGACTGTCTTCCCAATTTTGAGCTGGATTTTAACACTGATCTAATTTGAGAAGTCCAAAATATGACTTTTAACAAAGAAGAGCCCCCGGACTTAACAGAATCTTGTAATTTATGATTAACAACATCCCAGAAACCAGGGTCATAAATTTGGTCAGGGGAAATATCTGGAAATTGGGAAAACAGCCATTTTACTAATTTTTTTAGCTCTTTTTTCTGAACTTCAACACCCTCCCCCGCAAGGATTCCCGTAACTTGGGTAAAAGCTCTTTTCTGAGCCACAGAAAAGTGAGCACCCATTATAAAGATATTATGTGGTGCAACTCAGTCCGCCCACCGCCCCAGAAAAACTTTAAAGAAAAGAACAAAGAGCCCCACACCAGCCCCTATCAGAAAATAGAGAAAGCTGCGCAGCAAAGTGAGCCCCCCTGGCACACCGCGTGGAAAATGGCAAACGGCAGCTGCGGGCTCCCCCGCACTATGCTGAGCGGCTCTTAAAATGGCGGGCAGCAGCTGCCAGCCTCCCCGCACCACGTGGTCACCATGTGGGAGCTTGGAGCCACTCGTGCCGGTGCTCCGACACAGCAGCGGGAACCACCCGTGGCAAAAGCAGCAGTGGGAGCCACCCGCACCAAAAGCCGCAGTGGGAAAGCTGCCTCCCGTAGAAAAGCCGCGGCAGGAAAGCCGCCCTGCGCCAAAAGGTGGCAGCGGGAAAGCCACTCCACGCCGAAAGGCGAGAGAACCCAAAAACCGAGCTGGCGCCACGCCACCAGGCAGGGGAGAGGCAGGGAGAAAATGTGCCACAGCTGGGAAACCACACGCGTGAAAAACAGCAGAAGAAAGTGCCGCGTGGTGCCAGGGGATAGACAAAATAGAAAGACAGGGAGAGAAAGAGAGAAATCGTTACAATCCGGCGAAGGCCAAAAGAAATCTGGGAACAATGGTTTCTGCTGGGAGAACAACTCCTTGGGTGTGAGGAGCTGCCATTCCTGATCCCCCAGAGTGCCACCCACCAAAGAGGGGTCGGCTCTTCTGGAGGTAGTTTGACAGCCAATGAGACTTACAGCCTCGTCCACAGGGTCTGGAGATGCCCTCACACAAAGATTGATTGTCCTTCTCGGATGTCCCGGCTAGCTATCCAGCACTGCTAGCAGTACAGGGGCACTATCCCAATCTCTGTGGTTCAGGACAGCACCTGAGGCAAACACTCTGTGCTATGACAGCAGCGTGACCTTGTGGTAGGACGTGGCTTGGCTTATGGCTACAGTCAGCAGAAATAAGAGAGCGCTCTCCAGCTGTGGTGAATCAGGTTTATTGGGTCCCAGAGGAAACCAAAAACAAAGAGAGCGAGGGAGGAGTTGCAAGAGCTTATAAGGAGGGAGGGACACAAGGGAGGAGTCAGTCCTTGGATGAATAGGGTTCCAGAAGGGAGTGGGATACAAAAGATTGACTTAGGGAGCACCAATGGGGATAACTTGAGGGTGGGGCCCAGGGTGGGGCCCAGCCCCTGAGCCAATCACTCGACACTCTAACTGGAAGTTTCTAGAGAGTTCTAGAGAGAAGGGTGGGAGTGCCGAGTGACGGACAGGGCACCGGGGAGGGATTTGAGAAAGGGTACATTGATCTCCAAGGCAGCTGGGGAGGAGTTGGGATAACTGGCAGCACAAGGGAGGGAAGGGAGAGCCAGGGCAGAACCATTGCATGATAGGGGGAACAGAACTTATACAGACACAACATAACACAGTAGGAATTCAAAGATCAATGTATAAGGCTCAGAGCTACTTTACGTGTTCACCAACTGTAAAATCTGCAATTAACTGTCAGAAGTTGTTTCAGCAGTTCGAGTTACCTTAAATAAAACTCTCAGGGAACAAATTCTTTGAAATGAGTTTCCATTGCCTTTTCAGGGAAGATTTCAATGTTGTCTTCTCTTCCACCGTTAAGAAAGAACTGAAAGCCTCTTGCCATATAGAGGCTATAGTTAGTGTGGATCTGTAGGAAACAGAAATATACGTGAGAAAACTCTGTCTCTGATGAAACAGTTTGATTTTCTTTTAGTTACTGGTTAAAATATTTTAATTTTGACTGTCAAAAAAAAGTGAAAACTTCCGTGAAAAAATGAAATTATTGTTTTAATTACAGAAATAAATTTTTTTAAAAAAGGAGAAGAAGGAGAAAAAAAAAAAAGCAAACAAAGGGTAAAAACTGTTTGGACAACACCTTCTGTCACATCATCCTAAACTCAGGAACTATTCTACTTTGATATGTTCATGGCACAGGATTTTTCTTCAAATTCAGATACACACACATACATACACACACACACACACACACACACACACACACACACATATTCTACACATATATCTTGAGCTCTTTTCAGAACCCCAAAAATTCTCTCCAGAACCCAAAGAAGGAAATGAGTATATTAGGATGTGCGTAGCCTTATCCTATAGTCAACGTCTAAAATTGACAGATGAGTTGACATGCTCCCTGAAGGTGCCCATGCTGGGCACTGGCTGGCTCAGATTCAGACATCAGTGTTGTCATGAGATGGCTTCTGTTCACAGCTTTGGAGAATAATTCAATTGAAATAAACACACAAAAGCCGCACTGGCAAGAAAGTTCACAGAAAGAATTATAAAAATAATATTCCTTTTGCCTTTTCTTTCTTCTTAAGGAAACTCATAGGAACAGGAAGTAATTCTCATCTAGTTGAGACAGCAAAAATAAGATAGATGGCACAGATGGAAAGATGAGTGGTGATAATATGCAGACAGCTGAAAATCTGAGCTGCAAAATTGATGGAATTTGGGACATGGTGGTCATGGACAGATAGTTATGGATTTGGCCCTTTGAGTTGCACAGTCCATCTCTTGCCTGTTGACAGAGAGACAGCACCAGTTCTGTGTGTTTTTATGTCAATGCTAGAATTTTACATTTTAAAAGACAAAATTATCATCTGCTTCACAGACTAGTTCAATCTCTTTCAGATGATGCAATGGCTGCTGAGTTAATCCCTCTGCTTTTAGCAAAGTTTTCCTGAGCTTTCCTTAACTTTACTGGGTAAAGTTGTGCAACATGCAAGACGTCTCTGAAACAATACTATTTCCTCTAAAATATGGCGTTTCTGATTCACTGTTAAATTTTCCTTTAGGCCAGCCTGAATTCTTCTAAGTCAGGCTTCTTTACCAAGTTGCAATAAATGCATGTTATATTCACTGCATTTCCTTCTTCAGAACAGAGAATAGAAAAACACAAAACCCAATTATTTGATGAATTGTGACATTAAATATTAATTGAAATATGCAATAATATTTTTTCTTTGATAGGAGTCACAATCCCTTCTAAACACTCAGGACTTTTGTTATTAAAATTCGAAGTTTGAATGAAAAGGTCAAAAGCTAAAAGTGGATATTGACTTTCATATATAACCATGGTGACAACCACTTACCTGAGAAACATTTTAACTCATGGCACTGCTTAGTCTTTTTCTGGCAAAGAATAAAAAAAGATCCTACAATCCCCGTGTCATCTATCACTTTCGGCCTCTAATAAAACTGATGTTTCCCTTTGGAAAAAGACAACTGGATGGATTACACTGCGAATAGGTTGTGTCACCGTATCAGCTTGCCAAGCTAGTGGTACACAATGAGGATGGCAAATTTCCATGCCACTAATGAGTTTAGGGAACCCTCTGTGTTCTCAACCAGTGGGAGTTTCTGGTTCAGGTCCAGTAAGCCATGGGTCAAAAAGAAGAGAGTCAGAAAGAAATATAGTGAATCAGGTCACAAAATAAAACCAGTAGCACTTATGACAATTTGACTAACTCTTGAGCAGATGATAGGCACCTTCCTTTTCAACGTGACCTTAGCAAGGCTTCTGAATTTGCAAACTCTAAGATTGTCAGAGCCAGTTCATTCCAGTTGCTTTAATGTTTTTTGCATTGATATCTGTAAGGTTTGGCGATGTCCAAAACTCCAAATAATGTATGTTTAAAGTTCAGACAATTCTAATGTAAATGCTATTTTTGTCAATGAAAATAAAAATTTTACAAAAAGGATCAGTAAATTTGAATGAACTAATTTGTAAGAATTATGAAGAAAGCAGCATGGTAACAAAGATTCTTTGCATATGTACTTGATAGATATAAAAATGTATTTAGTATTTTGATAAAATGCTATGACATTTCATAGACAAGCAAGACCTGTTTTATGTATCTCATGTAAGCATGGGATAGAAATGTAAGCCCACACACTGAAAAAACACACTATTTGAGGAAATGTTTGAGAATTCATTAAGTTTCAAAGAAGTCAGTTGAACCTTTTTTGTGGGTAATGGACTTTTGGCTTATGGAAAACATCCAGCAGGGGAAAAAAAAGAAAAGAAAAAGAAAAAAAGGAAAGAAAAAAAAAGAAAAGAAAGAAAAATGGTAGATCTAAGAAATAAAAAGATAAAAAGTAGCCCAATTTTCTTACCTTTCAGCAAGAGTTACAGTCGGAGGTACAAATTTCATTTCTGGAACTGCAAATCAAACCCACAAGTTTAGAGCTGTTTTGAAAGTTCATTCTAGCCTAAACTTTGACTTTTATTTCTTTTCTCTTTGAAGAAAATACTCAACAATAAGTCCTTAAATATGTGAAGATAGACTAGATTTTGAAAAATTAGAAAGGAACAGGATTTATTGAGGCATTTTATTCAGAGAATTGCTATTCTTGCTGCTTATCCTGTCAAATATGACAGCAGCAAAGGGTCATCAGTTCAAAGAACACTGTGATTTATCTTTACATTTGTATGGCAGCTCTTATCCCATAGGAATTGCAAGCACTAGGCACAACCACACAAACATGCAGTCCAAAGACTTTTACTGCATCATCTTTTGTTGTCAGGATTGTCAGAGAGAAGACAAGACAATATTTTATACAAACACAAGGAAGAACTCAGGAAAATAGACATTTTTGAAAAAATAGCAAATACGTCAGTATCCAAAACAACACAGTCAGTTACATTTAACTTGGATTTACATATTAGTAAACAGTTAAAACAGTAAAATATCTGCATATCTCTCTTGAAATCCCATGCTTATGAAACTGCCTTGTTTATTTCTTTCAACCAGAGAGCTTGTGTTTGCTTTTCGTTTGCTTTGATCTAAGACAAGATAAAAAGAAGGGAAAATTTTTGGGTTCATTTGGACCAGTTCAGCTTTTCATCCAGAACTGTCACTGGCTGAATTGGGAGTTTCCTAAAATACATCAAAATTTATTTTAGCGTAGTTTAGTGATGAATTATTTATACTTTGTTTTTCCAGAATGCAGCAGCCAAGAGAGATACTGTAACAGCCACAAGCCTTTGTAGACGAAGGACATTATATGCCTACCATACAACTGCAGCTCATGACACCAGCTTTATCTATACAGGCATCAAATGCACCTGAACAACCCCTGGTCTGAGATCTAAAGGAAGAAATGTAGCACATGCCAACAACCACGCATAAATTTTTTCTGACTGAAACAGCTTAGTTGCAAGACACACAGCACCATGAAAACAACTCTGATATGAGACAAGAGTTAGTATTTAGCTGATCTTCAAATTACCAAGAAAAGGCTCCAGTCAAGATCTCCTCATCTCCTCAGCAGCAGATTGATTGCATGGCCTAGCTGCTTTGGAAATGCAGTCCAAACTTCAGGGAACCTTTGGGAAGAAAATGACAAGAAAATATACTACTGTAAGACAAATTAAAACTCCCACTCATCAGCACTGACCACTTAACCAGACACTAGAGAGCATTAAATTTTTACACATCCGCCACATTCCCTTTTGGATTCCAAGGTTAAAATGATGTGACTTTTTTTATTACCTTAGTTTATAGATAATATAAAACTTAGTATTGCAGTACACTAATTCATAAAAAAGCATCTCCTTTCTTTAGCAAAAAAAGAGAAAAATAAATGCTGTGTGCTATGTCAGCTGAAAAAAGTTTTGCTCAGCCAGTTGCAGTTTTTACTAATGCAGATACAGTAAACATAATAAATCCTTATAAAAATTCAAATTCCCATGCTCTCTGAGCCATTGCAGTCCATTTTTTATTTCCCTTCTAATCTATAATTTATTCAACTCCAATCTCTTTTTTCCCCCCTCAAATCAGAAGACCTCCTGGTGCAATGGATCTATAATTATATTGCAACCCAGCATAGAGTAATATAGAATTATAATATTATATATATAACTGCATTTATTAAACCACACATTAATATATAATGGCAGTTACACTAGAATAGGTCAGATTAGGTTAGAATAGATTTTACTTGTTATCAATGGTGACCATTTGATTTACATGTCATTCTCTTTCTGAAAGCCCTGGGGTGCCATAGGAGTGGCACAGGCAGATGGCGGGAGAGCAACTCCTTGGGTGCACCCTCTTAGCATGGATAAGGACAACATAGGGCAAGGGTTAAGATCTGTCTCAGATTCTGTGGAAGCTATCTGTCCTTGTGCAGATGTGAGAGGCATAAATATTTCTGGGCAGAAAAGGGATGAATTGCACTGGGTCGATATAGGCTTGGCCAAAACACTGTACAGTGAAGGTGAGACTAGAGGAGCAGGAGAGACGCTGTTGAATTCTGCTTTGAGAAACTGGTGCAGAACCTCCTTGTAGCCAAGCAGGAGCATCAATAAGAGCAAAATTACTGTTGCTTGGCCAGAAATATGAATTTTTCTTGGTCAGGACAGGAGGTGTATCAGAGAAGACAGCTGCCTGATCAGTGCAGCATGCCAGTGCCCAGGTAACACCTGCCAGGTAGTAGAGGCATGGCATGGTCAGACACACCTCAGAGAGCCCCTTGCAGGGATCTCATCTGGGAATTCTGCTTTTCACTGCAGGCAGAGCCACAGTGTGGGCAGCACCAGGCCCACACAATCTTAGTTTTTTTCACACTGCAATGAATCTCATTTCAGTCAAATCCTAGAGACAGATTAAATTCTTCCTCATGGATTTCTAATAAGGCACCATTCTGCACTAACCCCATTTCTCCTTAGGCCACTATCTCTTGATGTAAATTCTTACTATTTCCAGTAGTTCCTAGGTTTTAGAACAAGACTCTTCAAATGTAATATTTTGTATAAATTTTATATTTTGTACAAATTTGGCAATTTTTATAACACACATGTATTTTATCTTTGAATTAATCACTGTCTGAAATATTAGTGCACATTTTAAAGTAGTATCTCTTTTTGGTTAGGAAAGTCCCTAGCACGCAACAAGTTTTTCTCCAGTTAAATAGTATTGGAAATAACTTTCTTGCCATTATTTCTAAGTTTGTTTGCTTTACACATTTTAAGTACTGCAGTGTTGCATCTCTTCCTGCTAAGCTGAAGAGGTCCCTATTGTCACACTTCTTCATGTAGAGTCTGAGACACTAGTTGCTCACCACCTTCTCTTTGCTTAGCTGAACAGACTGAAGTCCCTGAATATAGCACTGTGCTCTAGGATTGTCTTTCTCATTGTCACTGAGGGCTTAAGAAGGTTTGAAGGTGGAGAAGAGTGGGCCAAAAACCACACCAACCCCAATGATAGCAGCAGAATTGTGTTTACCAAACAGCATATTATTTCTTCCTATGTAGAAGGAGATTTACTGTGTGAGTATAACAGAACAGTTTTGTAAGCACAGGAGATTCCACAACAGGGATGTCTTGCAATATATAATGCCAAGATGCCTCACTTGATAGCACTGGGAAACCTGTGACCCAAGGAAAGGGTGTGTCCTATGGCCATGAGTCATGGTCTCTCTCTTTGGCATCAACCTTTTCCTTCAGAATGACCTTGAATAATGCATTTCATCCCCTTTATAGCTTTGAGCAAAGAAAGCTTTCTTTAAGAGTTCACTGAATACATTGCTTTGCTTCAGGCAATACCCTTGATCTCTGTGAAATTTTAAGGACTCAATATTCTTGATGGTAACTGACAAATGGTCAAAACCACTGCGGAATACAGCACTTTGAAAGGAGTTTTGAGGTACCCTCATCGCTGTGCAGAAATCACCCCTACCTTACATCTCGGAATAAAGAGTGATTGTGATTGACTTTGTCTCCTTGGTAGTAGTCAGACTAGACTAAAGCAATAACACACTCCACCAGCTCTGAGATGATGTGGATAATTAGGGGGTGTTCAACTGCTGGAAATAATACTTGCAGATAACTTTTAGTTTTCTAAGTGCAAGATCTCTCCAACTAGTAGTTTCTCACACCTGATTTGTAAGTGTGAACAAGAAGTTCAGCTCTTCACTGTGTTTTTTTTAAAAAAGAAGACAGCCCACTAACTTTTGCAAGGAGAATTCTGTGGAAGTTCGGTTCGTGGAAGTGCTTCCAAATGCATTAAAATCTCTCTGACCTTCAAGGTTTTCACAATTGGTCATCATTCATGGACAACTCTGTGAGTGGTTTTCTGTTTCTGTGGCTGAATTTAAGAGGTAAAAAAAGCACAGAGACTGTCCTTCTGGTGAGAGATGCCTTTAAGCCAAACTGCAAGTTTAGACAAGCTTTAAAACAATTACATTTTTTAAAGTGCTGAAGAAAATTTCATTTCTGTCTAGTTGTACTTTATAGAATAAGGATAATAAAAAAAGAGTAGGTTAATTCATTTTTCTTTTTATATTCAGGCATTTTTCCACAACAGAAAGATTGACTTCAGTGGGCATCTCTGGTTTTCATCTGTGAAACAGATGTTATATAAAAGAGGCAATGACAGAGGAGAAATGTCCCTTTTCAGAAATAGCATTTTCAAGGACTGGTTTACTGCTCTTATTGATTTAGTAATAGCCTTGGAACTCAGGTGACTTGTTGCTTCTTGTGTGGCAGTTGGGATCTGACTTGGAAGCTTGGCTAAGAAGACAGAAATTGAGCTGGACAGGATGCAGACCAGAAGGGCAGACTTTGTGATGAAAAGCTACAATTAAATAGCCTATGGTTAGATAATTGCAAGTGATGTGAATCAATTCCTTAGTAATTGATGGATTACTGATTGTCTTGTCTATCCCTTTAACTCTAGGTTTCTGCAATCACGAGGGTGGCATAAATCACCTGTAACACTAAAGGCTCTAAAATGAAGATTTAGTGTGTAGGATGGAGGAAGTCTATAGACAAAGTTGTGTTGCTAAATCTGTCTCTGCACTGTTGATATAACATGCAGGCACTCCGTACTTGCTTAGCAAAATAGCTGAACAGTAATTTTAATTGAAGAAACATATGAAACATGATAAAGGCATAAAAGGCTTTATGAACATCGTCTGATCATTGAAAGAGTGGAATGTTTTCTTACATGTGCTCTACATGCTATTTTTTTAATAACTCCAACTATATGGTAGGTAGAATTAAAAAAACACAACAAAAGCAAAAACGAAATGTCCTGGGTTGACTATATGATGCTTTTATCCCCAATCGTCTCATTCTGTTTATGTTGAATAATAAGTTTTGCACCTTTAAGACATGTTCCAGAGAGTGAAGGGCGGGGAGAGAAGAAGCAGCAGGTTTTTTTCAGACACTGCACTCACTCCTCCACATTCCTGCTCCTGGACTGTTGCTGTCTGCGGATGGACAGACAGCGGGACAGAGCTCTCTTTTGCTTTTAGTTAGTTTTACCTAGCTGAGGCAAAGAAGTTCCCTTGACTTTTGTTTTTTTCCCTTTTCTTTGGACCTCTTGAAACCTGCTCTGGACTGAGCACCCAGAATAGCACCAGCAGCTGCATCTGTGGCCCACCGGGCCGGGCCTGGCCTGCAACATCTCCAGCACCGGAGGGACTGATCAGAGACTGAGTGAGCTGAGTCGCAACGCGGGGATGGGACTTTCTCAGTTTGTCATCTCTTTTGGAGTGGCAAGGGGTTTTATTGTTTGATATTGTTTAGGTTTTATTGTTTAATAAACAGATTTTTTCCACCTTTCTCCAAAGAAGTATTTTCTCCCGGACCAGTTAAGAAGAAAAGCTGATTAGATCTGCTTTCCTACCAGAGCTCCTTTAAAAGGTTCTCTCCGAAATTTGCTCTAAACCTAAACAAATACACCAAACCATCAACATCCTCTCCCAAAAAAACCCCAAAACCAAAACAAAATCAAAAATAAAATGAAATTTTAAAAACAAACAAAACCAAAGCAAAGCAAACAAACGAAACCCCAAAACCCAAACAAACAAAAAATACACCACCAAACCACTATAAGATATCCAGTAGAAGTACAATGTTTGAAAAATATTTTGATCAGCAAATTAGGAACTGTTTATGCTGCTTACATGACTCAATACTTGATTTGCCTTAAAAATAAGTGACAAACCCAGCTGATGTAATTGAGTCCAGTGCTAAGATGAATGTTCAGACCTGTGGAAGCCTGAAAGCAGAATACTTCTGCAACTGCATAATGGATTCATAATAAAAACTTAGGAATTCAAAGGTAATAAAATCTAATAAAAACTAAGCAAGTGGAAAAATATTTAACTGTAAAATTTACTTGAAGATTGCAGTTACATTCTATTGATTGTAACATTTGCAGTTTTGCAGGTAACAATCTGACCATGAATCTTGCTTGTTAAAGCTGGTTTATTACTGATCTTGTCTCCTTCAGGACTGAAGGTGAGTGGGGGTAAGGATGAAAATGAGCAAACTATGTCATTTCAGGGAGTGTATCTGGCTAACAGAAGGACTAACGCCTATCTGACAGCGCACTAAAGCCTGGGATATGTGGTGTGAAATTCCCTCTGCCTGGTGAAGGTTAAGGTACCTCTTCCCAAAGGAGCAGGCAGAAAACCAACCCAAGCAACCAAAAACTCTTCCCTACTCTTTATAGACCTCCATGGGGTTCAAATACTCAAACCTAAATAGTTTTCGAAACTGGGACCATATTGCCATCCATATGCCTGTAGTTGCATGCAAACACTGTCAATTTGCTCAAAGAGGAAAATGAAGCAAGGAAACCCATTTAAATGTACAGTATCTCCATGTGTACAATGGCTGGCACACACCCAGGAGCAGGTGGCTGGGTATTGGACCACATTAGCACTTGGGTCAGCTTGCAGTTGATGCTAAGACTTGAGTAAGCTAGGCTCATGAGCCCTGGATTTAAATGAAGGGACATTACTGTCATCCAAACTCCCCTAAGGCCCACAGGCAGTGTAAGAAAGATGTGCAAGAAAGGGACAAAAGGAAGGCAAGAGAGTAGTGAAATTACAGCAGGGTCTCTGCCAAGCAGGAGTATACCATAAAATAGTAAAGAACCATACCCCTGCCCCGCCAAAAAAAAGAGATCTGTAACGTTCCTCATCCACAGAGGTTGCACACTTGAAGAACTCTTCCTTGTTTCCCTAACCTACTGGCACAACCAATTGTCCCCACTAAGAGTTACTCCTTTTCTTTCCCTGAAGATTAAATATCAGCTCCCTCTACCTGTAGGAGGATATGCCACTATTTAAGACAACATGTTATGTAGCATAATATTGTGGATATATTGTTAGTGAACCTAAAAGCTAAGAAAAGGTGATTTCTGTAATAGAAAAGATTAATTTCCTGGGTCATCTTTAAAGATACATTTATAAGGTCTAGCTTTTTACTTCCATTTCCTGGAATTCTGAGTTCATTTAATATCAGAGGTGACACATACTGCACCTTACTGTGGCTATAAAAATAAGAAGCTATTCATAGGTACTGTACAACACAACATACTGTGCCAGTGTCTACTGTGAGCAACTCCTGGGTCTTTTCCAAGTGTGATTTTCTCTTTTGTTGCTTATACTGCTTCATAAGGTCTAAGATAAAAAACAGTCCAAACTTATATTCACTTTCAGTTACTGCTCAGGTACTGCATCAGATTCAACATGCAAATAGCTTAATATGGATCAGACAGTAATGGTTTAGTAAGAAATTACTTTAAAATGGATAATGACATTTTTTGAAATTTGCCAACTCTATGAGCTGAAGCCTGCTTCTGGACCATCCTATTTAATTGTCTCTGCTGGACTCATCCTTCAGGAAGATCCCTGTGCTTTTTAAAGCCTCTTTATAACCTCTTTATAACATCCTGTGGCAATGAGTTTCATATTTAATTTTGTGATTGGTGGGATGAGGAAGAGAGTTCTGATTTGGTTTTAGCATGTTTTCTAACAATTTTGCTGGGACCTTCCTAGTTCTCATATTACAAGAACCAACAATAAACCCTCTTTATTGCTTAAGGGTGCCAGGGCAGTTACTTTTTCTACAGAAGGAGATACTTCATATCTATATAATATCTAGATAATTCATATCTATAGATAGTTAGAGGTATAGGGAGTATATCTGCTCTGGAGAACTAATTTTTTTAATGTCCCAAAAATATTACTTCATTCTTATTGTCTAATTTGTCTCTCATTGTGCTCAAGGTCCTATTACTGCTACTACTATTGCTATTACTGCTATTTCTTTTATCATTAGGAATTTTCAGATATCAATTAGTGTTCTCAGCTGGGCAAGGAGAAACTTTTAGCATGCAGGGCAATTTGAGGGTCCTTATAAAAAGTTTGATATACAGCACCTCAGCTAGCACAGCCTGTATGAAATGCAGAGTTAGAAAAGACTTGCAGTTTCCCATTCAGCAAAAAGGACCAGCTATCATTTGGGTCAAAGCTTTTCACCCTGAACTCCAGATAAAGAGTTCCAGGCTGTAATCCTCGTATAGGTCTTTCAGACACTTGGCTTTTCCCTTTCACTATTCTTATGATATTCACCTTTCTAAATGTAAGTAGATTTCCTAGGAGGCCTTTGAAAACCCTCTATGAAACTTTTTTTAAAATGTCTGTGGACATCTTGAAGTCTTTTCTACTTGGGATCATGTACTTATTTTTTGATGTGCTCTTATTATTCCCTTCAGTTTCTGTTTTCCAGACAGCTTGCTCTGCTTTGGCAAACCTTGCTCCTGACTGAGGCCCTTTGAATGCATTCCATTTGTGCTGCAAAATCTCTGGAGAGGCCGAGAGCAGATGAATGCTGTGCCCTTCTCCTCAACACATTTCAAAACACTTAACAAAGAAGGTCAGTATCATTTTTTCCCTTTCTGTAGATAAGGACAGTGAAATAGTGAGAGAGCAAATGACTAGTCTCACTTACCAAGGAAATCAATGACATAGCTAATGCCAGATATCTTAGACCCAGAGACTAGTCTAGGTGCTGAGCCTGTGCTGGCTGAGGAAATGTGGTCCTGAGTAGCAGTACAAATTTCAGACAATGCTTTGGACTTTCTAAAAAATTTTAGGATTTTGATACTTGGCTGTTTTCTGAACTGGAACATATTTGAAGGTTCTCCAAGGGAAAAAAAATAACAGGAATCTTTTCCTTCTGTTTTGAAATATTTCATGTCAACAGAACTGAAGAGTTTTTGTGTTGAGAGGGTCTCTGAAAATTTACTTTTTACTGGAATACATGATCACCTCAAATAATAAAACAAAGGCAAGCCAAGGCAGTAATTTCAAAATGAAAGACCCAAATGAACACTTAATTTGGATGTCCTGACTGTTCTGCATCCATGAAAATCTCCATTGAGGGATTTTAAAAAAAGAGATAGGGCAAAATGTGCTGACATCGTGTTTCTAGGGTTTCAATGGCACCACACATTTCTAAGCATATGATTCCACTATGATTTATCACTTGGTCTTTAGCTATTATATTTCGGTATGGAAAAATACTGTGAAATTAAACAGTAGACATATGTAATTAAAGATTTTCCTTCCTTTTCTCCTAGAAATCATTTTGCCATGACCAAGAGCAACAGAACATTGCTTAATAGTACTGAAGGAACAGGGAATTCTCACAGCAGGCTCTATGAAATGGGAAGACGTGCTTTCCAGGGTGCAACATGCCAGTGGCTGGTGATGCAAGTTGCAGTAACAACATTTTAACCTGATTCCAGCAAGCAGGGAACACTGCTAACTTTCCAAATTCATATGCTGTTCATCTAAAGCCCCAGCTCTGCAGTCCAGTGACTTTTCTCAGCTAGGCTGCTTTGCTTTTTGTTCATTACAATTCCAACCTGGTTTGATATCCACATGTTAGCAAACCAATCTTTTCACAAATCCTCTTTGAAATAAAATTGAGCTGAAGGAATGTGCCTTATCTGGTTAATTTAGTTAGAAAGATATTCGATTTTATAATGAAGAATCCCTTAGGACATGAGATTTGGTTTAATTTTCACCTGGTGTTTCTCACTGTGTATACTCCAAATTCTGTGTCTATAAACACAACAGCAGGTACTTGGACCTTACAAAGATTTCTGGAGCCAGATCCAGAGAGACATGTAGAGTAATGGAATGGCAGAAATCCAGCTTCTAAAATAAATGTAATCTGTCTACTGCTAATGAGAAACAAAACAACAGCTTCAAACTCCTCCAGAGGATGAAGCCACCTCTTGAATATTTGATTGCATTAGGAGTGTACGTCCCCACAATTGCATTTGGGATAAAGTATAACATTTTTGAATGACCTGTATTGAAATAGAGGCACTTACAGTCTGGTCACATAACTTTATTTGTATTACAGTAGCAGTCAGGAAGCCCAGAAAAATAACATGAGAGGGGGAAAATGATGAAGCACATGTTTTTTATGATGAAACAACTCACTTAAAAGTTACTGGCAAGACAGGATGTAACATAAGCACTCCTGGTTTTTTGAATAGTAGAGGCAGCTGCTTCCTTCATCATGGTAAAATATTTACACTGAAAATCAACCTATCAGCCTATACCTTGTAAATAGGCTCTTCCCCTCTATCCCAGTGGGAATGATGAGAAAAGGGTAAAAACCCAAGGATTAAATTGTTTCTGTTTTGAGAAGTGCTTCTGGAAGATCTCACTCATTTCCTTTTGAGGCAGAAGTTATTAATGCAGACTAGGTTTGGTTTAGACAAAATTGAAAGAACAGCATTCCAGGAGCAAATAAACCTCACAGGAGAAAGACACCCTGACAGGTCATTTTGTGTGTGAAAGGTATCAGCCTCACTGTGATGCTGAGTAACAAGGAGAGAATCTTGCAAAAGAGCCTTAAAAGGGAAACATAATGTGTGTAAGAAGTATCAGTTTGACTGAACTGGAAAGAAATGTTTGTGGAATTGATGTTAATTCCAGTGAGAAGAACAGTGTATGAGGTTTTTATACTTAACATTCAGGCTACAGAAGAATGTATCAACAATCTATAGAAGGTGCTAGAGCACAAAGGAAAGCTCCACAAAGCAGGGAGAAGATAAAGCAGCATCTGGTACGGATGTTATTATCAAAAGAGCTGTTAATAGGAAAATTGCATTATTATAATTATAAATTAAAGTAATCAGGGAGCAATAATGAAGGGGGAGCTTTCTGAAAAGCATGGTACTTAACATTCCAGAAATAAGTGTACTTTCTAAAGGGAAATAAGACTTCCCTTGCAACTCCATATGTCAGGTCTGAATTTGCTGAATTAAAGATTAAATAATTTTAAAGTATTTATGATGCTTGCATCTTTACCAGATTTATGCTGCCCCAGTTCAGGTGCTGAACAGAATTGCCTAATTTAGGATCTCATCTCTTAGTCAGTGGAAGATGTTATGCATTTTTAGAGATCTTGTCAGCCATAAAGATCTCAGCTATCCTAGGGAATTTCCTACTTCCTGGATAAACAATCTCTTGATGAATTCAGAAAGACATGAAAGCACCCACAATCCTAACTCATTTTAGTCTCTTAAGTTAGGAGAGCTGGATTCCCTTCCTTCATACTAGTTATTGTAAGAAATGGTTCCTCCAGACAGTAAATTTTTGAACTTTCTTTATGTGTCTTACACTCAGTCCCACTGGGGATCTCAGACCCTTAGGTGAGAAGTCCAGTCTTATACAAGAAGAGCTCAGAGGTTTAGGTAATTTTATTCTTTTACTTTAATTATATGAAAAATATAGCTTTAAAAAGAAAATAGTCTGGCACTGAGAATTTTTAAGGTAACTAAAATGTTGCCATGGTAGGCAACAGCTTAAAACCAAGGCTTTGCTGAAATATTGTTACTACTTAGACTAAGTAGGTGGAATACAGAAAAGGATATTGCAGGGTAAATCCAGGGCAACACACCACTTTAGGTGCTCTGACTCAGCCTGTACATTATGAAACAAGGCATCCGAGGTCATTATAATTCAGTCACAGAGTTGAATCTGGTAGATACTAAAGGGTAGTGACACCTATAGAAATCCAGGAAAAGAAAGCCAGGATAAGAGGGACCTCCTGTGCTAGATCAACTGCACTGGCTGACCCTGAAACTCAGAGTTCATTTCCAGTGAGTGTCTGCACTGTGTACCATAGTTGATTTCAACTTTAATTGATTACAAAACATACATTCTCAACTTATAAATCCCAAGGGATTTTATTTGTAGTAAATGCAAGTGTAGCCCAAGTGACTTCACTGGATGCAGATGTCTCCACAGCACTGCTTGTCTAGATGAATCTCATTCAGTCATAGCTGCAAAATACTTTTTCAAGTGCAAACTTAAAACAAAATCCCCTTCTAAAAATAGGGGCCAGCAAAGATTGGACTAGATAAGAAATGAAGATTAGAGGAGGTACTCAGGAAAAGGAAATTCCAACAAGGCCAATGTCATAAATAGTAAGGCTTGGTGCACTTGAGGACCAATTCTTGTCCTGTTTGGAGGTAGTTTGTAGGTTACACAACAAAGAACAAAATAAGGAAGAACTTGAAACTCAGTAATGATGCACCTGTGCAGAAACTCAGTAATGATGCACCTCTGCTTCAAACATTCTCCCCAAACACGTTAAGTGTCATATGAGAAAAAGTTGCAAGTTTCTAACCTGAGAAATTATACGTAATGAACCTTTTTATTCATGGCCCAGTGAAGGAGGGATTATAGAGTACAAAAATGAGTTCTGGCAGGCTCTGAAGGTAAACCTTCCAATTGTTTTGATGACAATGCAAAACCAATATATCTTAGCCTCAAATCAATTTTCCCTCTTGAAGAAAAATTTGTGAAAAGTAGGAAAGAAGAGGAAATTTCTTCCTTCATTTTTGTTCTATAATTTTCCTTCTTTTAATGTGACTGTGTTTTATTAACTGAAAAATGTGTGGAGAGAAGACAGCACTGTAATTTGGCCTACACTGGCTTTTCTTGCAGTTTAATTCATTGTGCATGACATTGCAACACATCAAAACAATGAACTATGACAAGTAACTGACCAAAAAAATACCCCATTATGCACTGATTGAATGATAGTTGCATACTAAATAACAAAGTTGTGACCATTAGCATGAGGTGAAGTTTAGTGTGCATATGCTAACAGAGCTTTGGGATGTCTTCATTATTTTTCCCTATCCTTTATGATTTTAATGCAAAACAGCTTGTACAATTTAAATTAAAGAAATTTTAGCAGATGGCTAAACAAACCCCACATTTCTTTATTATTTCATGAAAAATATAGATACAGAAATGTTGTCTGGAGACATGTCTACTTCAAATTGAGGCAAGCTCATTAAAATTCATTCTATTAAGATAGTCATATTTTTGCAATAAGCCAGTGTGATGAAAACAATTTTAAGTGATGAACTGATACTACCTGGATCTTGAGATGCTGTACTCTGTCCTTCAGGAGGCAGACAAAGCATGCAGAAAAGCAAAGAAAATTGAGTTTAGGCAGTTTAGATTTCTCATTTGAATTAAAAGATAACCAGATGTATGTTATACAATCATAGAAAATTTTATGGTACATGGAAAAATCTCTAAGGTCATTGAGTCCAACCATTAAACCAGCGCTGCCAAGTTCACCACCAAACCAACGTCCTTAAGTGCCACATCTACACATCTCTTAAGTACCCCCAGGGATGGCCACTAAACCACTTCCCTAAGCATCATAAGCATCAATGTTTAACCGCTCTTTCAGTGAACAGATTTTTCTTACCTGAACCTCCCCTGGAGCAACTTGAGACAATTTACTTTTGTACTACTACTTGATACCTGGGAGAAGTAACAACCCTGACCTGGCTCCAGCCTCCTTTCAGGCCATTGTAGAGAGTGATAAGGTCACCCCTGAGCTTCCTTTTCTCAAGACTAAACAACTTCAGCTCCCTCACCCACTCCCCATATGACTTGTTCCGTCCTTCACCAGCTTCGTTGCCATTCTTTGGGTGTCCAAACTTAACTAAAGCCAGAGAACCCAAGGAGCTTGCATTTAAAATTCATATTCCCTGAAATAACAAAACTAATACTCACAGCAGCATTTTCAAAAGCACTTATGTTAACTGTGCTCACACAGAAATTACAATCTTCAAAATGAGCAGTGGGCTAATAAATAGTGGAAGTCAAATCATTTTCTGTCAAGAAAATTAAGTTGTCTATACAGATACAGATAAATATAACCTACCTGTTGTCTAGAGTGATATTGCAGTGGAATGTCCAAGAATTGGTTTTGCGGTATCTTCAAGTGGATTTGAGTCTAGTGTTTTAAAAACAGCAGGTCCCATTTCACTGCTCAAATACTTTTGCTTTCCCTGACTTTGAAATATAATTTATCTTTCAAAAGAAGAATTAATTGTTTTATTAAATTCACTAATTAGCTGCCAGAAATATAAGCTGGTTAGCTAAATAGAAAATTACTCATGGGTCTCCATGAAAAGAAAAAAGAGGAAAAAAAAAGAGAAGAGAAGAGAAGAGAAAAAAGAAAAGAAAAGAAAAGAAAAGAAAAGAAAAGAAAAGAAAAGAAAAGAAAAGAAAAGAAAAGAAAAGAAAAGAAAAGAAAAGAAAAGAAAAGAAAAGAAAAGAAAAGAAAAGAAAAAGGAAAAGAAGCTGTTTCATTTGTCTAGAACCTTTGCCACTAGTCGGCCTTGTCTTTTAATCAGAAGTTAGTCCCGAAATGCCAAAGTCCTTAAAGATATGAAAGGAAAGAGGTTAAAAACCCTCAATAAACAAAAACCAACAGAAAATAAGCTTAGGTAATTATAATACACTCAGTTATAACCTTGATTCTAAAGCTTGGCCTTGAGTCCAGGATTTGACCCATCTGTGTCATCAAAACAACTAAACTACTTTCCCCCCCTTCATCTGCCATTTTCCACATGATGTCTCCATGGACCAGCATTTTAAAATCCTTGGTAAGCTGGTGAAAAAGCAGAAAATTTGTTAAATATAAATAAGCAGGTGTCATTTTTCCTCCCACACCCAAGTTCACCACTGTGTAAGACACAGCCTGATTTGCAAATTCTATTGTTGGGGCTCAGTCAGCTCAGTGATTATTGCAAATTGAAAGCATACAGAAATAATTCCTATTTCTTCATGAAGTTACCTTTAAAAGAATAAAAGAAATACTAAGTAAATTGAGCATACAAAATGTAAAATGAATCAAAACTTTTTTCAGACTGTGAAATGAATAAATTACAGAATCTTAGCATCCTTTAAAGCAGAAAAGACTCCTGAGATCATCAAATCCAACAATTTCTGCTGAGTGGATGCCATGGCTCCCTGGTTGAGCTGTCAGGGATATGATGCCCTTCCTGCATGAACTGCCACAGCCTGTTTGCCCATCCTACTGGCAGTGCTCCAGGTTACCTCTGCTCCCCAGGAGCTGCTTTTATAGGAGCAGGAGCCTTGGCTGCCATTCATTCTGGCCCTGCCCAGGTCCCATTGGACACTGCCATGTGAGCTACAGGCTCCTGACGGCTCTTGGCTCCATGTGAGGTACCCCTGGTTCAGGACCCACCCTGTACACCATGCTAGAACATTCTAGAACACTTGTGCTGGCACCAGAGCTTCTCACCTTAGTGACTGAGGCTATATGTCTTTAATTATTCCTTTTGTGTTTAGTTCTTGTTCAAATGTGGCTTCCCCCAGCTCCCCAGCCCCAGCTTCTGTTTAGACTGGAAAATATTTTGATTAGAGAAAATCCCATTAGAGGGGAACATGACATTTATGGAAGATCTCATGAAGTGACTTGGTCTCATAAATATCCTAGGATATCTTACTGCTTATTAGTCGGGCAGCACAGTCCTGTAAGCCACTATTTCACAGAGTTGCCTTGGAACTCAAAATTTGTCTCCAATCTTGTGCTACTGAGTTTAAGTTCAACTTTCCTCAAAGCATTCAGAAATAAGGAATGTTTAAAATCCATTTTTGTGTGAGGACCACTTGACCTGATATGGGTGCAGCAGGAGTTTCCTAGGTCTCTCACTCCCTGGTCTCCTTTGTTGCCAATTCTGGGATTTCTTCCATCCTAGGAAGTGGAGGGAGAAGCAATTTCCCGTCCTCTCACTGAAAAAGTAGAACACAAAGATGGGGCCAAGTAATAACCAATTTCACTGCTGCAGAATGAAGATAGCCAGAAGATACCACTGCACAGCATCAGGCAATCTAAATCAGAAAGATTTAGATCTTTTTACAGATCCATCAGTAGCTATCAAACACCCAATGGTCTGATCATGTATTGCAGCTTAGGAAGTCTCTAATCAGGCCTTTGGTCTACCTACAGTATTTATCTTGGGTTGCTGTCTGCTGTCAGATATGGGGAAGTCACATCACAGTCACAGTGACCCCATGGTCAAGGAACGTGGCACCCTGTCCCATAGAAGGGGACAGAGGCAGGTGTGTGCAGAGCACACAGGTAGGGTAAAGAGCCAAACAGTATCCACAGTGATTAGTTTTGATTATTCCGTTGTTTTCAAGCTTGCCTGAAAACAGACCATGTCTTAGGCTGGCAAGCTCCCTTTGAAACAGCAGTGCTTCCCAGCGGCAGTTTGGGATAAAAGCAGTCCTCGTGCTATCCCATTTCCCCCATTTCTGCAGGGCAGCCTGGGGCAGGATAGCAGCATCTGTCAGTTAAGAGACTTTGTATCTCTCTATAAGCTCTTCTAAGCAAAGTGTGTCATACAGAGTATTCGTAAAGCCTCATTCCCCTTTCTTTAGATGCTGAAAATAAAACAAGAGAAACAAAGATGAAAAGACAGCAAGAGACACAACTGGAAAATGCATTACTGGACCCTCATGACTCATCAAACATTTCCACACTGCCAGGATTATGGCTTCCCATAATACTAGAATGCCATTGCATGTTAGGGGAAGGAAGGTATCACCAGCCATCTCACTACAGCACAATCATAGTAGTGAAATCCATATATACTCAGTAAAGGTTCCCAGAACATTAAAAAGGGTTCAAGTCCTCATTCTTTAAGGGAAATAGAATAGTAGTCATCCTTCAGTGAAAGCGATATCTTTCTAAAATGTTAAGGTATCAGCCTCAGGTAGTAAAGTCCAGGTTGCATTCTCAATTTTCACCACTGTACTGGCAGTGGCTTGAGCTGTGAAGAGAAGAAATCCTGCTTTTTCAGTTTAGAGCCAGAGGTCCCTAGACATAAATTTTATCTACCTTAGCCCCATGTGCCACCAGCTTCAAGAGTTTTCATGATTTATGTAGACAATCCCAGAGGGGTCTCCTCCTCTCAGAGGGAATATAAGGGGACTTAGTGTAGTAAAGCACTTCTAAGAGGAGTAAGAGAAATGAACTGGGATGGCTGAGGATTTGAATAACAGGGATCATCTCATGTAGTGACTAAAAAAGCAAGCCACTACACTACATGGAACTTCATTCCAGTCCCATGTTCTATGACCATTATTAGTTTATCATAAATAAACTAATAATAATAAAAATACAGTATTGAACCTGCATTAATTTTAATCTTCTTTTCAACAAGAAAATGCACAAAACTTTTTTCACTATTGCCTGTTTAAAAAACTTTTCATCTACCTCTTTTTCATGAGACTTTGATTTTGGAAAAGTCAAAGCAGTGTGTTTGAATTATTTGAATGGAACTGTGATGTTTTTATCTTAATTAGTAAAAAAAAAGAAAATTCTAGCTCCCCTAGCACACTGGAGCTTCACAGGTGATGCAGTATGGATACCTCATGGTCCCATTCTGAGATGCAGACTCAGCTGTTGTCCCATGAGACACTGAAATGTTAGTGGCTTAGACATTTCTAAAATCATGGGAAGACTTTTGCCCACTGTTGCAAACTGCAAAGAAACAACTGTTCCTTTGTGACCAGGGAAGTCCACTGCTCCCCAAACTGGAATCTGGACCGTGACAGGAACTTGAGACAAGATAAAGGGGATGCTATTGTCTAATTGTCCCAGGTCTGAAGAGAAGAATGAATCCACAGGCCACACCAGAAGAGAGACTGGGGTGCTGATGGCTCGAACAATTAAAGGGCAAACTGGAAATAACTGCCCAGGTGCAGAGGATGAGCACACCCCACCTCAGGCTACATCTGGGTGTTGGAAAGATAAGGGAAGAAGAAAATCCTGTGAGGCAGGTATTGACTCTTTGTTGCAACAACCAAGTCTCACTGCAAGGACTATGGGTGGTGAGATCTTTCTACTCTTACTCTTTCCTTCCCTTTCTCATGTGTTTTCTGAAGTGATAATTTTATGGGTTCATATTGTTATGCTACTATGGATAACAACAATACCTGTTTGCCTGTACAACCAATTCATTCTACAATAAACACTAAGTATGTAACATGTACAAACATTGATCATTCAGTATTGTTTGACTCTAATCCACCCCAAAGGATTTATTAACAAAAACATGGATTACTCTCACCTTTTGCCATGGCTCATAACACATCCGCAGTGTATCATGTAAATTTCTTAAGGAAGGGTCTATCTGGAAGTACAGGGATGAGTCAGGAAATCAGGAATCAGATCTGCACCAGTAGGTTCAGTATGTGGCTAAGATGACTGCAAACTACAGATTTTTTTTTGGCTTACAGTAACACCAATCTTTCATTTTTTTGACAATCATCTTATAAATATCGACAAGTTGTTAATAAAATATTGATTATGAAAAAATGGATTATGAAAAAAAATTATTGATATACTATTATGATAAAACATTGATTATGAAAATAAAAACCAGTTTATTTTCATTTTATATGGAATTTTGTATTTTGATTTAAAAATCAGCTTTAAAAAACTTTAAGTATAAACAATTTTGCTTTCATTGTGGAAAAAAATCCATAAAAATTCCTCTTTTATCCCTTTTCTTCCCCCCAAAACTGAATTTTCTTTTTTTTCTTTTTAATTTTGTAGCAAAAGAGGATGGGAAATTTCTGAATTTCTTGCAAGTCTGCTTATCCTTATGTACACCAACACACACAAAGGTCATACCTCAAAAGCTAACTAAAGCCCCATTCCCAACAGTAACCTGAGATATAATTGGAAAACGTTGTTTTTGAAATACATTTCTCCCATTCATTAATGGGCAAATGTAGTAGAACCACACACATTAGATATTCAAATGATGAGTGTGTGTGGTGAGCCTTGCAGAACCAAGATATTTGGTATTGCAGCCTGTGGTGCATCTAGCGCTGTGGTTTCTTTCCTCATGAGGCGTATTCCAGATAACCACCATCAGGGCTGCACAGCAAATGCACCAAGGGACCTGCTTCAGGCTGTGTGAGTAATGTATGTGGGGAGCAAAACAGAAAAGGTGAATGAGAAAAGGATGATTGATAGAAGACCTGGGATGTTTTCTAATTAGAATTGCTCTATAATACTTAACGCAGCACCATCAATTATATATGTCCTGATGATCATCCTTTTCTTCCTTGCTTAGGCCTTAATGAACACTGTACGCAGTTCCAATTACTGTCATAAGCGACTACTTTATAACAACTTCTCCCCCAAATGAAGAAGCATTAAAAACAGAGTAAGAAGAAGCATTTAAAATGTCAGGTCCTGAGCAATTATTCTGTGTTGCCTCTCCTTGAGTCAACATACATTTTCTTTGGCCTTAATAAGTGTCCTCTGAATGATTTCCCCTCAAGGGTGAGAAGAGGAAGATGGATGACACAGCCTGGCAATCAGTGATCGATAGTACAGAGATTAAGCCAATGGCCCCTGGGAGCCACCCAGCACGTCTTTCCTGATCCCCCTCTCATTCCCACTGATAACCATCAGAGTGCCTGCACACCTTGGTTTTGGTCCTGTGGGATGGTGCCTTGACCCAGTCTGGGTGTGGCCAAGGACCAGGCAAACAGCTGGTGCTGTGTGCACTCACCCAGTGACACTCCTGGTGCCTTGTAGGGAAGAAAAGTAGAGCTGGCAAAACAGATAGAGCAGCATCCTGCTCTCACTGATGTTTATCCTGATGTGCTGAATCCTGTACTGAGGAAGAAAATAGAGACTGAAAAACAACCCTTGAATACCTTGAATGCAAGATAGTACTTACATATGATGTGAGATGGTGTATAGGGACCACGGACAGGAAATTCCTTCCTACAAATCTCAGCTCGACCCTCAGAAAAAAAAAAGACACAGCCTCCCATCTTTTCCTTTGTGCTGCTGCAAAAGTAAAATTAATTAAAGAATTTTTTCATCTGCTACGACCTCATCAAAATGTTGGTGGAAAACAAACAATAATGAAAGGCTTTAATCAGTTTTGGAAGATTAGGAAAAGGGAAAAAAAAAGGAAAAGCAGCAATTGATAAGCCAAGTAACTGATAATTACAATCTTGTGAGCATTCTGTCTCCAAATTTAAAATGATAATTGTTCTGGACAAGCAATATCCAGACAGGGAGCAAAGCACACCATTTTAGAATTCTGCATTTTGCAGGAAGACAAAAGTATTTTATTTCCAGAGAAATATAAGCTCCATTCAGGGTAATTTGTTTTGTTGTGTGTCATGACCCTAACCCCAGAAATTGCCTTGAAGGAATGGCAAACAAAAATCCTTAGTTACATTTAGAAATTTCACTGAATGAATAATAGTTTTTTGGCCAAACTTAAGGTCATTCATTTATCCATGTGATCATAGAATCATAGAATGGTTTGTATAGGAAGGGACCTTAAAAATCATCCAGTTCCAATCACTCTGCCATGGGCAGGGACACTTTGCACTAGGCCAGGTTGCTCTGAGCCCCATCCAACCTGGCCTTGAACACTTCCAGAGATGGGGCTTTCACACCTTCTCTGGACAACCTGTTCCAGTGCCTCACCACCCTCACAGTAAAAAATTCTTCCTTACATGTAGTCTAAATCTCAGCTTTTTTAGTTTAATTCTGTTCCCCCTTGTCCCATCACTGTCCATGAAGCTTCAGAATATTGGGACACATACAGTATTTTGGTAATGTCAGAGAGAAATGGAATAAAAAGGAGCAAAGTCCCTGATAGCTTTGGTAAATACATGCATGCTCAGCTGGCTGTGTTATCTGCAGGAGGGGAATCTGTCTCTGCCAACACAGACACCTGTGACTCCTGAGGCAGAGACTGATGTCTAGTAGTGACTTACAGTGTCATGGAGAGAAATTGACTGGTACCTGACATTCCTGAAATTCATATCTCTCCTTGCTGAGGTTTGCATAAGTGATCCCACCTGTTGATAGATTTGGACAACCTCCTGCCTTGACTGATGCTCAGTTGACATCTGGTAGCCCCTTGAAGAGCAGAACTCTATTATGTGTCTCTTCTTGTTAATTGTCACTCTTTCCTTCATTCAGACTTGAAACTGCACTACCACAGATTGAATTTCTTGAATATCTTTTAATTGACACACCAAAAATTTTAATAAAGCACAAAACCTTCACTTGTGGAAATCATGATTTCCATTTAAGAAGTTCCATACCGGAAGAAAATAAAGTGCATTTTACTACAGATTAAATAAGGCCATTTTTAAGTAGATGTAAATTGCACTGACTCAGACAGTCTCTGATTATCCTTTTCTATTGGAATTTTAATGCTGCTCAGAGAAAAATCACAGGGTTATGAAGGTTTATGATAACTGCCAGAAAGAAAATATATTTAGAGGAAATAATATGATAGAGTGGGTGAAAAAACCTAAGGTGGTTAAACTAGGAGTAATGATCTAAAAAGGAGGAAAAGAAAGAAATTAAAAATGAAAATTCAAAATATGTTTTAACATCTATGCCAGTTAGGGAGGATGCTAAGTGAGGTCAGTGAAGCACTATGAAGATGTTGAAAGAGAAGGTGGATGTTCATAGGACTCACATAGTCCCTATACATTGCAAAAAGGACTAGCACACCCTTGTTTTCCCCCTCCAGTTAATCAAATAAGTAGAATTCCTAAAATAACTATATTCCTCCTCACCAACCTTGAAAAACAGTGAGGTAGAGAGAAAAATGGATATGGTAACATCTATATATTATTGCCTTCACTTGAGGACTTGAATGAAACTTATGCACCTTCAAGGCTTTAGGACAATTGAAGGAACTGCAGCAGAAATGACTGTATGATGACTGTCACCTGTGGGGACAGCTGTAGGACAGGGAATGACAGCCAGCCTTTTCTGCCTCCATCTGTTCCAATGACACTTGCAGCAGTTCTCAGCCTTGGCCTGCGCAGATGAGGACAGGATTTAAGGTCAGCCTCTAAGGGAAGGGGACAGTGGGTAATTCAGTCATTGGCAACTCAGGCAGTGGTCTGGCAATGCAGGGATGTGTCAGAGAGGGCTCTGGATTTAGGCTTTTTTCTGACCTAATGCCTTAAGGGAATAATAAATATAACTTTCATTACATGGCTATCCAGCAAAGAGGTATTCTTTGAGGAAAAATAGGCAATATCTTACCAAGGAATAAAAAAATATACAAAACTATCCCCAGTATGACCAATTTGTGTTCTCCCTTTCCAAAATGCTGGATAAATTTCTTCTGTTGTCTGGGAAATATTGTTAGAGACGTAATTAAAAGTGTGACACATTAAAGGTATTTCTGTTCCTTAGGAATTAATCCAAAAAAAGACAACCAAGATATTCCATCAATTCCACCTGCCTATTTTAGGGTGAGTTTTTTTAGATAACAAGATAAAAATAATAAAACAGCTTTAAAATTAACAAGATAAAAATAATAAAACATCTTTAATCCATAATTATTTCTAAAAACGTTTCCTCCAAAATGGAAGATTTTCTCCCTTAAATAAAGGAGATATCCTATGGGAAGACAATTGTGTGTTAATTCATTTTTCAATTTCTCCATACGTATTTCTCATTTCAAGCTCTTTAATATTGTCTCACTCTTTTATTATCATCAACGAAGGCGGCAATGAGAAAAAAAGTGTTTCCTTTTCTTTAAATATTTGCTGTAGCTTGTGTAATTACTGTGCTTGGCAAGAGACATGAAGCACTATTGAATTTTCCAACATATTTTTCTGAAGAATAAAATACTTTTGCCTCCCTCTTAAGAAACCTCCAGAGAAGGGCAGAAATAAATGTTGTTCAAAAAACAAACAAACAAAAAAAAAGGAAATAAAAATAAGAGTGTGTAAATCAGAAAATGTGGCTGACTTTTGAGAATGCAGATTTTACAAGTCATTTGCACAAACAAGCTACTTCAAGGATCACAGCATCCCAGCTGACCCAGATTCCACTGGCTTCCAAGCCCATTTGTTTGGAAAATGTGCACAGCAAACACAACCTGTATAAAAGCCTCAGCATTGCTGGAAGTATTTTTGCTCTTGAGGAACAAGAGAAAGGTTATTTAAAATCTCTCTGTGGCTTTCGCTTCTCTGCTGAAATTACAATTAAAAGACTACAGTAGTAAGATGGAGCCTTCTGTTTAATTCGGAGCTTGATTAAGATGTAGTTGAGTCTGTAGTAGCTTGTCCTTGTTCTGTCTATCATAACACATAAGACTTTATTCTAGACTAAAGTTTTGGATCTCTCCTGATGCTGTGGACACGCTGTTTGACTAATCAGTATGATAACCACATGGCAGCTATAGATCAGCTGTCTACTTGTGTTGCTTTGTGCTGGAATATAGATTTTTACTGTGGTTTTTTCCCCCCTGCATTGATAATGCTAAGTACGGGTCAGACTTGCCCTCATTTTGCTGAATTTCTCTGTTCATGGAACTGACACATCTTGGGAAAAAAATGTCATTGCAGAGCTGAATAGCACCAGGGCAGCTGCTGCACATCCAAGGACCAGCTCAAAAGAACAGAGAGGTCAGTCTGCTTCCATGCTGTCTCAGGGCTTCACAGCTGCATTACTACAAAGGCTGCTTGGTTCTTGCTGGTGCATTGATTTCAAACATTTATCAGGAATCCTTTGTATTTAAGCAGGCAAATGCGCAAAAATCAATCGGATACTTCTCTTACACAGGCTGTTTTTTAGCTATATTGAAATCCATTCTCTCTACTGGGAGGAGATGTGGGTATGCAGGTTAAAAAGTTCAAATGTGCCCATATGAATTAAGTATCTACATCCCAGATGCTTACTCTAAGGACTAGTGGTCTTGTCCCTGTTTCGAAGGAGACTGACTCCCCTTCCATCCTTACAATAGAGGAAGTTCAGCCGTTTCATGCTGCAACTGCTTAATAATCATAATTCACAGAGCTGATTGAGAGTTTTCTCTGCATGCTGTGCTGCAAACCATGTAGTAGCTCAGCATCTGCTGCAGGAGCAGCTGAGACACAAGCTGGAGGATGGATCCTGTGGGCAACCTTGGGGGTGGGTATGATGATCTTGTAGTCTTTCCCTGCCAAGACCCACTGCCCAATCCATCAGCACCTGCATGGCCATGAAAGAGAGGTCTAACAAAAAAACTATGAAGCCACATCAGTGAGAGATATATAAGAAGCCCTGCAGCCTAAAACCTTTTAGTTATCCTAGCAAAACCCTGGATGCATGTTGACAGACACCTGCTTTTGCTGGCTCATGCTGTTTCCAACTGTGGTATGAGGGTACTGATGAAAAAGATTTGGCTGAATCACACAGCTTCTACAGGAGAGGGCTCTGCCAATGTTGTGCCATGCTGAGTAGATGCCCTTCAGAGGCTAAAGCCAGTGAGAAAAGAGAAATTGAAAGTGATTTCAAAATCATCCCCAAACACATATGTGCAGTAACCCTCAGACAGATACCCTCCTCTGTGTGTATCTGAACAGTCAGAAAGTTGTGCTCAGATTGCTTGGTTAAAGACAGGCTTTACAAAAATCCTCATTAACCTTTTTCAACCACAGCTTTAGTTCATCTCAATCAGCCAGTGGAAGTTGCCAGAGCTGGCTCAGCTGATAATTTTTCCGCAGTGTGAGTGCTCCAAGGAGAAGCTGCCACATGTGACAGGTGGGTGATAATGGCGTGGTCCTGTGCCACAGATTGCTCTGCAAGAGGGTGCTTCCCTCTCAAGCCAACTCATTGTCCATTTTTTCAATCAATTTAAGCTTGAAATGCATGTACTGGGACACAACTGCCATGTGCAGATGAAAACTGCTGCCTTAAGAGTTCCCACTTTGATCCCCGAGGATGCAATCTTTGGACTAAAACAACAAAATGAGAACACTCACCTGAGATATATTTAAAAGAAGATGCATGAATTATTGATATTTATCCAAGAATCAAAACATCCAAATATATAATGTGTTAGCCTGAAAGATAATTAGAAGAAGAAAATAGCTTCCTCCTGATTCTGCTCTAGAAGTGCCAGTCAGACCTCCAAGGAACTGCAGTTTGAGGTCTAATTCACTGATTCTGTCATTAAAATCTGGTTTTGGGTCTAGAGTTGGAGCTTTCTCAGCAAATTTTCAGTGCTTTCCTGGTTCATTTGGATTTTTTTTTTTTGATAAATTGTTGAAACTGCATGTGCTCACGGGAAGGAGTGGTTTGGGTTAAGTATTTCAGCAGTATGAACATGTTAAGAAGTCCAGTTTCAAAACTTTCTCATAAAAGTATAATCTGAATAATTTTCTTCTTTTTGATTAACTACTCATGAAGAAATAGATCATCTCTATTGTATCAAATTGTTGATCATAGCAGTAACACAGAATGGAGTAAGGGTGACAAACCCAGGGCTCAGGCTGTGTGGGTGCAGAGGTGGCTGCACAGTGGCTGCATGTTTTCCATCACAGAGGAGGAGAGATTTTAGACAAAAGTATTTCCCCACTGAAGTTATGAAATACCTGGAGGGAAGAATTCCCTGGTTAAAGCCTGCCTGCACCCAGCCATGCATAAAATATTAACACTGCATCTGCTGCATGTAGGACTAATGTAGCACAGCCCTGCAGGGAAATTTTGAAAATTGTGAGGTTTCATTTCAGTGCTAAGCAAGAATGTGCTAAGAATGTGTTGTGTGAGTGATGTGACACTTTGAAGCACTGCCAAACAATTAATAGTTATTTTATGATAAATTTCCTAATGATGTGGTTAGGCTCCTTTTAGGAGGAACAACAGCCATAGTGCCCTATTGAGACTGAAAAGTATGAGTATTTCAGCAATACCCTAACTGTCCAAAATATTGTATGAAGGCATATTGATTTTAACGATAACTGTGACAAGAATGATTTTTGAATTTTACAGTTCCAGAAAGGAAAAAACAAAACCAAACAAACCAAGGTTGATAAAGGGAGAGAGAAGGACACATGACTACAATGAAAGTAAAATAAATTTTAAAATATGACCTTTCCAACTGAGTCTTCCACACAATCAGTTAAGACATCTTATTTAATTTTAGAGTGAAGTAGAAAACAAGTTTCCAATTCAGTCATGATTTAGGTATTTCAGTTACATAAACCCCTTTGAGTGGTGTTTGACATCAAACTCCTTTATTTATCTGCTGAAATGTGTAAGATGGAGGGAAATTAGTATTTTTCCCCCCAAATCTTCTGACTCATTTAATGAAGGAATCATGAGCTACAGCTCTAAAAAACTTTAAACCAAAACCCTAATCAGATGAGAAACAGAATTTTGTGAACCAGTTTCTGCTAATGGATTTTGTATAACTCTTATGTGATCATGACCCAAATGATCTGAATACACACATATCTTTCCTAGAATGTCTGGACACTTTTCGTTTGCTTCAGAAAGCCCTGGTGAAAGTGGCATTTGGGAAAAATGAAAAGGATGGGAAGGAAAGAAAAGAGAATAGTATTGATTCTTAGGTTATACAAGATTCCAAATTGAGTTCAGGCAGTTTCCCCCAGATGCCACACAGCACATGGGGCAATAGCTGACTCCTGCAACCCTCTTTCATGGGTCACCATCACTTAGACAAGGAGCAGGCTGCTCAGATTGCTGATGCACACATCCATCAAGTTGGTGGCTTTGAAGCTGTGCCAGATTGCTTGCCTGTTGCTCCAGTCTGTTTCTTCTCTGCATGTTTCCTGCAGAGTATTTAATTAGCAAGAGTGCTCAGGGTTTTCTGCAAAGCAGGAGGGGGAAGAGAAAGATGTGCTAGCATTGCATCAAAATAAGGCAGCTAGGGAAGGGATGTTTTAAATTAAGCAGGGCTGGTTCAATTCTCTTTAGAATTGGTTGTCCCACAGAAGGTGGAAAGAAGAGAAAACAGACTGAGAGTTACAGGTCTCTGAGGGTAGGTAGCCTTGCTGTTAATTTTGCTACCTGAACAAGCTGTCATGAAAAGACAACTGATTTTAGATGAAAGATGCCTTCTTCTCTTTCCTCCTCTCTTCTTCCTCAGGAGTAACTACACAGTTGCCCATCTCTCAGCAGCACCAATTCACACCACATTTCAGGGCTCTGAAACAAGCAAAGCACATGGTGCCATCTTACCATACATGAATACCAAATATCCAGTTTGACTGAAGAGATTGTCAGATGATGAACTTGAAGAGGACATTTTAAAAACACTGTGTTCTCCTTCTTCCATGGATACTGACACTCCAAATGGTTTGGGATACCTCCTCAATTGCTGTTTCAGAAAACCTCCAAACAGCCCAATTACTCAGGAAGTGGCTGTGATCTCCTTCTGTGCATTTGTGTTCAAACCACAATCAAATCAAAACTGAAATCAAAACTGCTTCTCTAGCTGCGTCTTCACTGCCCTTCTTGTGAAAGTCCAAATCATAGCAAGTTCCTTCCCTATGTTTGAAGGTGGTTTCCTAACCCCAGAAGTATAACTGATCTACTCAGTGTCCTCCTTTTTTGCCTGTTACGTGTCTCCAAGTAGCTAAATCAATGCCTTCATCTCACTCTTCCAGTGCTTTCACACACTATGCAAGTCTTCTGACTATTTAATCTGCAACTAACATTTCTGTTCTCTCTCTTTCATTCTGTAGGACTCTGTGATGTGTTTTGTGTAGAAAATGCCTCATAAATGATAAATGGTTTGATCAATTTTCAATGTAGAGACACATACTGACAAAAGATCCAGAAGGTGACAGGGGAAGCCTTGTCCCCATATCTGAATTGTAAGGTGCTATCTTTAGTATTGCTGCATGTCCACTACATGGAAAGATTAAACTGTAAATATGATTCACTGGTTGCTTGCTCTGACACCTGGGATAGTACCATTAAACACTCTTTTCTGCTTGTACTTTTACAAATACTTTCAACTTAATGTCCAGTTTCAAATTTTCTTTACTAAGAATAAATTTTACTAGAAGTTGAGTGTCAGTAAAAATACCATATAGGGTTATGAAATTATATTATACAATGGATTAAATAAATTAAATCAAACCCAAGCAAGTAGTTCTTGGATAGTGCGAGTATCCTAGATGGGACAGGAGCATCTGTCTGTTCCTTTCTATCTTCTCTGCTGGTAGATCTTAACCAAACATGTGGTCTTAGCTGGCAAAAGAAATGTAACTAATCCATCACTCACATGAGATCTTTTTAAAATCTCTTTTACTAGATACACTGAACTAAACTAGGAAATTGTCAGGCATTTCTGCTAAGCAGCTCATATGCTAAGAGCAGAGGAGCTCATATAGCCATGAAATCAGTCTTCATCAATCTGATGCCTTTTTCTGGATATACTATCCCTTTTTCTGGGATACTTCATCCCTTGTTTTAGTGATATTACTGTTTTAGTGACATTACATCCACATGTTATCTAATTTCTGGATCAACCTGTCACAAAACTGACCTGAATATAGCTGTGGTATTTTACTTGTTCTGTGGGTAAGACACCGTCTAAATGCTGTGAAGGCCCATTGCTGATGTGTGAGCTAGACTTACCTCCAGCCCTGCAATCCTTTTGTGTGAGCAAAAATTATCTGTGCATTGGTGCAGTGCCACATGTCTGTGTCATGTCTGGTCATACTGCAGAGCTTGGTTTCACTTCAGCTGTGTCTTTGAGAATTAGTGCAATAACAAAGCCCAAATCTCCTGTTTGAAAACCTTGAGCATGAACAAAATGTGTTAAAGTGGTTTGAGAAATGGACAGGGGAAGAAAAATAATATAGTAATGGTCTTTTGATAGGCTATCCCTGGGACTGTTTCTCTTTGTATCCTTCTGGAAGGGAAATAAATGGTCTTGGTCCTCATCGCTTCTTTTCTACTCAGTCCTAGGGTAACAGAGTCTGGTGATAACTCTTCAGAGAGTTTTCAGCACCATTCAGATACAGAGGAAAATGTATTCCCAGACAACACACATACACGGAACTTTAATTTTATGACAGCTCGGTTACTGTGTGAATGATACCATCCAATTACGAGGACAAATTTCATATCAAACAAACAAGTAAAGAAAGACAAAAGTCTAAGAGGAAAAGAGAGACTTTCAGCAAATATTCCTATATCCTCTATAAATAGAAAAGAAGAAAACAAATATCACTCCTAACTGCTGTTAAAATCCCTGTCTATTTTTCCGCTATTATTACTAAACAAGGTCATAAACCTAACATAGATGGCAGTTTAGAAGGAAGCTTTTGAACTAAAGATGATATAAAAGAGAATTCACATAGTCAGACTAAGAATTCAGGGCCAATATGCCAATATGTCAGACCCCAATTTATTTCCTTTTCTGTCTTGCTTGTTAGGGTAACTACATCAGTTTGGACTATTCAGTTCCCCAGGCAGCACACAGCATGCATCTCTCAGAAAGCCAAGAATAGAATTGGGATTCTTTATGATCAGCTCCCTACTGAGTACTAACAAGCAGCCATGTAATATATTGAGAAGGTGTGAGCATGTCAAGCTCCTTGCCCAGCTGGATATAAAAATAGGAAATAAGCACCAAGACAAATGCCTAACAAAGATATCAGTAACAGTGGCATAGAATGGTTTTGTCAAATGTGTTTGATACATGATGTTTACAGGACTGTTCTGCTTTAGGTAGTTGTGGAAGCTCTTGCTCTTGCTCAAGGTAGTAGAAGTAAATCTACTACCTTGCATGCAAGGTTTTGGAAATGAAGTGATGGCCTTTTAGAGAGATTTAACTTCTCACCTATTACTCTTCCAACATTAAAAAGACAAGTATTTCCCCTCGTTTCTTGTTTCAATTATTTTAGGCAAGAGAGAGTTGACACATATTCCACATTATTTGCAGCCATAAATTATAATTTTGGTTTGCTAATTTTATCTTCTTGCAGGATCCTTGGATCTGTTTGCATTTATCAGAATGCTCCAAGGAGCAAGATTTTAGTTCTGACATTGATTCGTGGGTTTTGAATTTTTTTCCACCTGCATTAATTTTTCTAAGAATGGAATGTGTTTTATGCTCTTTGAGACCTTGAAATAAAGATTTTGTATTAGTCATATGTATTTTTTAGAGAGCTTTCATGAACATTTTAACCACATCTGTTAAATGTTCCTTGTGGCATTCAGTTGGGTAGATATACAGGGCACTGGACTCATCTTTGGTCCCTGACAGAAAAAAGGTAAAACTTTCATTTCTATCTGCCATGAGTGCTCATGATTCTGATTTGAATTGTGTGTTTTGAATATCCTACAGATCATATCTCTGTACCTCAAATAAAATACTGAACATAATGGTTTTCAACATCATAGAATTACACAATCATAGAATGCTTTGGCTTGGAAGGGACTTTAAAGATGGTCTTGTTACACCATCTACTAGACCAGGTGGTTCAAAGACCCATCCAACCTGACCTTGAACACTTCCAGAGATGGGGCACATAAAACCTCTCTGGGCTGTGACAGTGACAGTGCCTAACAATAAAGAATTTACCCCGAATATCTAATCTGAAACTGCCCTCTTTCAGTTTAAAGCCATTCCCTTGTCCTATTATTACATGCTATTGTCAAAAGTCCTTCTCCTGCCCTCATACAACCCCTTTAGGTACTGAAAGGCTGCCATAAGTTCACCCTGGAGGCTTCTTCTCTCCAGGTTGAACTCTCTCAGCCTTTCTTTATAGAAGAGGTGTTCCTGCCCTCTGATCATTTTTGTGTTCTGCCTCTTGACTTGCTCCAGCAGGTCCTTGTCCTTCCTGTCCTAGGGACAGCAGAGCTGGACAAAGCACTAATGTGGTGGTGTTTGCAGGAGTCCTAGGATGAAGGAAGAGATGAAAATCTTGACTCCATGTTTCAGAAGGCTGATTTATTATTTTATTATATATATGATATTAAAAGAAAATTATATATTAAAAATATACTAAAAGAATAGAAGAAAGGATTTCATCAGAAGGCTATCAAGGAAAGAAAAGGAAAAGAATGATAACAAAATCTTGTGACTGACCAGAGAGCCTGAGACAGCTGGACTGTGATCAGCTACTAATTAAAAACAACCACACCAGACCAATCAAAGATGCACCTGTTGCATTCCACAGCAGCAGATCATTATTGTTTACTTTTCATTTCTGACGCCTCTCAGCTTCTCAGGAGAAAAATCCTAGCAAAAGGATTTTTCATATAATATGTCCATGACACATTACCAATGGGGTCCCATGAGAGCAGAGCAGGGGAAAAAATCTCCTCCCTGATACTTCTGGCAACACTGCTCTGGATGCAACCCAGGACACAGGTGACTTTATGGACTGCAAGTGCATATTGCTCAGTCATATTCACTATTTAATTCACCAGTATGCTCAAGTCCTTCTCCACAGAGTTGCTTTCAATCCACTCATTGCCCATTCTGTATTTGTGCTTGTGATTTTTCCAGTCCAAGTGCAGGACCTTGAACTTGGCCTTGTTGCCCATCATGATGTTTTTCATGGGCCCCCCCTCTCAAGTGTGTCCTGATCCTTCTGCATGGCACCCCTTCCCTCCAGCCTGCTGGATGCACCACAGTGCTGTGTATCACCCACAAGCTCTATAAGAGAGTGCTGAATCCCTCAGTCCATGCCGCTGACAAAGATATTAAACAGCACCTGTCCAAATGCCCTGAGAAATGCCACTTGTCACAGCTCTCCACTCAGACACTGGGTCACTGACCACAGCCCTTTGAGTGCAACCTTCAGCCAGTTCCTTGTCCATCAAGTGGTCCTTCTGTCAAATCCACATCTCTCCAGCTTAGAGATGAAGAGGTTATGCTGAACAGTGTCAAATGCTTTGCACAAGTACAGGCAGGTAACATAAGTTGCTCTTCCCTCATTCACCATGCTGCAGCTCCTTTATAGAAAACCACCAAATTTGTCAGGCACAATTTGCTCTTCGTGAAGCCATATTGGCTGTCACAAATCACCTCCTTATTTTCCATGTGCCTTTGCATGGTTTCCATTACGATCTGCTCCATGAGCATGGAGAAAAAGTCATTTAAGAGGAAAAGATGTATTAAGAGGAAAACATGGTTACTTTGTTATTTCACTTAGCTTTGGGAACTTAAAAGAAGTTGTACTGTACAGCAGTGGGAATAAATTGTTAGTGCTCCGCGTTGGGTTGCAACCACTCATTTTGAAATGAAACCACACTGTTTTTCTTTGAAGCATTATTTAGTTAACCCATAATCTGTGAAGAGTGGAAGTCCTCCCTCAGTTTTACACAGTCTCTTTCATGACATTCATAGAAGAGCTGTATAGAATATATTAGGTTCTGAAAAGAAAACCCCAGGTTATTTTCATTGAATAGTTTTTATCATAGATATTGTGAACATTATAGAAATATCTGACCTCTAATTCTCCTTAAAGAAAGAAATACCATCTCCTTGGGACACCATTGTTATCTCTGTTATCTCTGTAATGAAAAAGATAAAAAACATCAGAGAAACCCTTGTCTCTCCAGAAGCAGAAATTTTCTTGCTGAATTTCAAGCCATTTTTCAGCGTTCAAGAAGCTGAAAGCACACTTCACAACTCTTGTGTCCCTGTGACCTTGGTGGACTATAAAGACTTGGTTGTCAGACTTTCAGCTGTGGAATGTAAAACTAAGCTGTTTGACAAACCACATCAGTCAGTGCCTCTGAACAGTGGCTCAAGAACCAGGACTTACCCTTTCTCTATTGAATGATTTATCAGAGTAGTAGAAAATATTGAGCTACTGCTTAAGAAATGCCAGAGGACACTGGACCCAGGAGGAATAACATGCATAATTCATGACACTGATCAACAATATTCATAGGGAACAGTAACTACTTACTTTTCCCACTTTTTTAGTAGACTTACATTTTATAAAAGAAAATTTCACAGGCACTCATCTTTATTCATAAATATTAGGACAAATAGTTTCCAAACCCATTGAAAAAACTATACATGCAAAAGTATATTATGGATGTATTATTTTCCAAGACCATATGTATCTTTAGCTATGGGGAATAACTGGAAGATGGGAAACAAAGAGAGGAATTTGTCAGTTCACCCAGGCACTTTGGATCTGTAAAATCTACTGTCTACCACCATGAACTAGTAGGTTTCTTTCTGCTTTCAGCTGCCAGGTTTGAAATACAAAAATTAAAGCTTTTTGTCCCTTAAAATAAAAAGAAAGCTCTAATTGAGCTGAGCTAAATGATGAAATGCTTCTTCTCTGCCATAAATTAGTGTTTGCTATTGTCATCAGAAGCCATTTGGGTTTTTTTGGCAGGATGGAGGCATATATCAGTTTTAGGGGGAAGAGTTTCATTTAAATCTGAAGTTCTACTCTTATTAACTTCTCTCTGTCACTACCTACAAAGGGGGAGCTGGTTACCCCAGGCCTGGCTATTTCTCTTGGAAGTTTTCATGCAGATTGGCTTCTCCAATTAGTTAAGCTGAAATGCCTTCCCCTGCTGCAAGGGCAGAGCCCTCAGGCACACACGGTCACTGTGTATCAGCTGGTATAAATATGGTCATTTGACTGTGAGGGAGCAAGAAATGTGTTTAAACACTGGGGTATTGTGACAATCCAGAGATTATACTGTACCTTAGCTACTTGCAGAATGATGTGTCTCTGCTGTAGATCCTGTGTCATGGTATCTGGTGTGTTGATACTTTGGACAGATGATGTTTGAGAAGATATATGTACTTGAGTTGCTCTTTTTCTTTTAGTATGTATTTTTATGTTTGTTTTTATTTTTGAATCAACTCCTTGCATATAGTTGGAATAACAGTTGTGCCTCAAGGGCACAAAATACTGAAATATCAAATTACTGAAGCAAATGTTTGTGCCTTAGATCATGTCATATGGGGCTCTTAGAAAATCATCTCTGCTCTTGGAAACAACACACTTTGAATAAAGAAAAAAGAATAATGTTAAGGCTTCAATAATTCATCAAAATTCAGTTTAAATAAATAATAAACCATATAACTAAACACCTAATCATCCAGCTCCTGATTCTTTTGACTCATCGCTTATTAGCTTCTCAGTAAATTAATTTGTGTGATTTACCAAGCTAAATGCTTAAGAATAAAAAGGTTAATTGAAGGTTGGAGTAGGATACATTATTGAGCAGTTGACATATTGCCTTGATGTTATGAATAATCTGGAAGTAGTTCAATAGAGTTGCAGCCGCTTCTCCCAAGTCTGAACTTGACCTGCAGTCTTTCTTGCGGAGGCATTGTCACTTCTTTTTGTCTAACAGGGCTGTGAGTAATTTGGTTTTTTACCTCCCTTCTCAAGAATATGAATTATTAATAACATGAAGAATACATTGAGGGAGTAAAAAAACCCCAGAGTATATCACATCTCTCCAAGCCTATAAGAATTTGAAAAAAGGGAGAACAAAAAAAGTTAAACATCCATACCTGAGGTTGCTCGTTTGCATGCCAACAAAAGATAGTGAAGGAACTACAAAGATGCTTTGAAATGAGAGCATTATTAGAACAAGAAGAATTTTGAATTAATCAGGGCACACTTGTATAAGCAGATCCAAGATGCCAGAGGGTTTGGAAACTCTTTTTCTGTAAATCACTTCCTATCATAGATACTCTTTCTGAAAGCAAGATGGGGAGGTGAGCGTAGGGGGCAGATGGGGAGGAGGTGGTCCCATCTCTGACATGCTCTGAATAAATGCAGATGTCAAGCAGCAGCTGAGCGTGGGGAAATAGAACTCTATATCCAAACAAAGGTTTTGCAACTACTGTGCTAATGATGAAGGGCAGATCTGCAGCAGGTTTTATTTGTCAGAGATCCAACAGATGTAATGCAAATCACACTAACTGAGTATCTATCCCTCCATTTTGTGGTATTTCTCCTCCTCTCCCAGCCTCAACTCCTCTCATTTTTATGATAAACAGGACTCGAACTCTGCTGAGCCTCACAATTCTGCATCTCCTTGATGACTCATTAAGATTTTATCATTCCAGTGACATGTTATTGAACCCAGTTTCCTTAGGGGGCTGGTCTGGTGATTACAGGAGTAACCAGTGACTGCTTAATCACCCACTTCATTATATTCATATTAATAATAAATACCAGGAGGTAGACAGTTATAATTACATTGCTAGTTTAGGAAGACATGAGCCTATAAAAGTTGACAACACTGAAATACAAATTCGGACATTTACATCATGTGAATAGATGTGACTTGGAAGGTACAGAGAAAGGTAAGAACATAAACATGGTGATTTTAAAGAGAGTTATTGTCACAGCAATCATGATGCTGCTTAATTAAGCAGAAGAAAAATACTTCCTTGAGCATAAGCAGCTTAGAAGAGATCAGGCAGGATGATATTCACATGTCTGGCTAAGAAGTATTTTCCATGAGGAAAAGAGACCCCAAAGAATCTTCTAGCAGCCTTGCTCTGATGTTCTTTGGAGTAAGAGGCTGAAAATATCTATGTCCATAATGTCCCTAAAGTATGTCACATATCTCCGAGGTTGAACTCTTCCACCTTTGATGAGCAGGAATTTTTCAGCATTGTGTCAGTCTCACAGCACAGCAGTTCCCCAGACATACCAGCAATGCTGAGCAGACAGCCCCTTCTAACTCTAATGAACTGTGGCAAACACGCTGAAGGGTTTGACACAATATGATTCATCACAAAGTGGCAAAATGCTGAGCTGGATGCACGTTGCACTGAAAACCCAGACAGGAGAGGGCTGTTGTCTGGTTTACTATATTGTGCCTATTTAAAGACTAGATGAATTGTCATTCAGAGGAGCTTGCTTGCTACAGAAGCAAAGGGTGACTGTGTAAATTCTGATACCTAAGTTAAGATGATGTTGAGTGAGGGCAGGACAGGGAACATATTGGACCAAAGAGTCATGAACAGCAACAGAATTTCTCCCAAAGCAAGATAATGCTGCTTTCATGACTGAGAATTTCTGAAAACTACAGGTTCACAATAAAACCTGATTTTTCTGAAAATCCAGAAGGATCTGCTCCCCATTACATTTAAAAAGAGGCCTGGCTTTCTTTTTTTTTTTTTTTTTTTTTTGAACATGTCAATTTTTTGTGGCAGAAGTTTGTTTTCTCATAACTAAAAATGTTATCTGTACATTGCAGCTAAAGTAGTTGACAAAAGAAAAGAGATGGCAGAGTTGTATCCTGAAGAGGACTAAGAAAAGTCTAGCCTAAGTTCAGAAGGTGGATGCTTAGGCAGGTCATGACCTAATTGATTTCCTAGAGCTTCACATATTTTTGTAGCACTTTAAAAATCAGAGAGCTCAAATGAGCAGAAGCTGGAAATGTTGCTTCAAGTTTCTTCAGGTAAGGGATTTCGTGCTCCCAGCTGCTATCTACTGTGTAAAATGGGATATTCATAGTTGTACCATCTCTTGTAGACAATTTCATATGGTTTGAGCAATATGTGAGTTTGGCCTGTAAGGAAAATAAACAGTGTATCCTAAAAGGCTTAGACTAACAATCCCTGCCAATAACTCAGTGATTATTTATCTGAAATGTCTCTGGGATTTAAAAACTGAATGTTTGGTGCAAGGCTAGTTTGATAGGCTTGAAGAAAGTGACTGACCATGCCACCAGTCCCAGAATACTTGGTCTCTTTAGCCATCATAGTATTTCAAATCTCCTTGCCAAGCTATGCCTCCAAGTATGTGCATCCAGGAGAATCTTGACTGTGCAGAGCTTCTAGCTGGTGTGATACATCAGTTTATAGGGAATTCATCATTATTTGCCAGGGTCATAGTTCTTCCAGGGAAGAAACTTTTTGTGAAGCTGTTAAGCTTCAGTAGTGGGGAGAGATCTGGAGGAGTGGATCCAGCTGAAATAAAGCGATAGCTAGGAAAAATAGAATCAACGATGTGTGGACAAAGGTCATGTACATCTTTTACTCCTTGAAAGATGGTGCATTAAAACTGAAAACCACTGAAGAGTTGAAGAACGAAGACTGTGAAATAAAGGAATATTTCTGCAGTTGAGCATACATTCTTTAGATAGACAGAAGAATGCAGGGATGATTTTGTGCAACCTCATTCATTTGTGCACATGTCCACAAATGCATACATGAAGAAAAGAACAGTCAACTCTTTGTCTGCTAAAAAAAAGGTATAGAACAGTACAGGAAAACTAGGACACAAAGATTCATCTTTATTGAAATGGAGCAGCTAAAGGTTCTGGCCCCAGAATATGTATTAAGTAGATCAAGGAAAGAAAAACTACTATAATCCAGCCATTTAAAATTTACAATACTTTTATTAAAATAGATTCAAACTTTGCTAATATGCATTTTGATTGACTATACATTTTCGTCTCATTTCCATTGCTCCTTCAGGCTCCACATCCCTAGTTAGGCAAATAGCTGGCCTTTACCAGATGACACTAAATTGAATTCACCATCTGAGTTACAATTAGATAAAGCATTCAGTTTTGATCCTTTATTCTTCTGAGTTACTGGAAAGAAAAGATAATACCCCTACAGTCTTGGCCTCTAAGGCTTCCCGCACAAAAGCATATTGCTTCACCACAGTGAAATATGCATAATTGGTTAGATTCTTCTCTAAAGAAACAATTAGTAACTTGGAATTCTAAGCTCCTCTACTGAGAAGAGAAATAGGTATTCCAAAATCATGCCTCACTGTTTCCCCTGCTAGTTTCAGCAGAGTTTTGGCTTGAACAGAAAGAGCGTAAGAAATGCCTGCTTATATAAGAGGGCAAAGCAGAAAGATAACATCAGCCTGGACAAGATGAAAGTGCCAGGAACTTTGTAGCACCTAGCTGAACTCTCCACTGAAGAGGTGCTAGGGGAGCAATTTCCAAAAGCAGAGACAAGAAATAATACATACTTAAGAAACTAGTATCTTGAAAAAGGAGAATAATAATCCTAATCTCAACAAAGGTTAAATCTGATTACACGCTTGTTAGCCTTCTTTGTGATAACTTCTACCTTGTATTTGGGTGAGCATCTATTCTGGCTTCTAGTTCAACCAAAGGCAGAAAGAGGCTTTTATTCTCTGTCTTTGCTGCACCTGCCGCAGAGAACTGAAAAACAGGCACAATGGTGAAATAGTTAAAAATTATCACTAAAGATCTCTGAACTAGAGTGTGATATTTACTGATAGTTTTTGCTCTGAGAAGATTAACCACAGAATGTTACACTGCTACAACACTCAGCTCTTCAAGTAGATAATTTTGTAGGATGTTATTTCTTATTAATGCCCCAAGCAAGCAATTACAGGAAAGTTCCAATCCAAGCAGTATTGTGCCACTTCCCACATAACTATGTACTGTTCGCACATGTACCTGTATCTTATATGATTAAATGACCTCCATAACCCCCAGAAAGTCCAGGTTGCTTGTCCATTAGCAGACTTCTTTGGGCACTGAGCTGCCAAAGTAGAACAGAGAAGTTTTTCAGTTCAGAGAGTCACTTGGATAAAATCCAGCACCCAGCTTTAGCAGATAGACCACTTATCACCACAGGAATGATGATGGGTAGAAGTGTTGGAGGATTTGGTGATCAAATTAAAGTTATTATACAAAAACTTCCTGTTTCAAAAGTCCCTTCTTATTTGCAGAAGTTGTAATAATTGCCTTTCAAGAAGTGCAGAAGCAGAGGATCTTTGCTGGTGAGGAGCAGTATCCGAAATGTACAATGTTCCCCTATTGTCAAATTCAGGTCTGCTCTTTCAGTGTCATGCATGCATTCATCCTTTTTAAACAGGGATTTCTACACACCTTAACAAGCAGTCCTTTTTTTCCTGCAGTTTTGCCACTGCCACAGGGAATTACAGTAAAGTCCACAGAAATCTTTTACATGTTGTTGATCAGTCATTGGTATAAAGATCTGTAGGCTCACAGAAATAAGGCTACACCAATATATACACTATTATACAACTGGGAATCTGTCATTTTTCCAGTGACTTTTCTAGACAATATGATATTTCCAGGTACAGTACAATGATGGATTTCATGGGAGCTATACCAGAATAAATCTCTGATGTGAATCTGCTCTGTCAAAACTTCCACAGAATTTGATTTATTCTAGTCTTCATATTTTTTTAAGTCTGGTTTTATTTGGGTCCAGTTTATCTGCACTGGAGATTTGCCTTGGGCCAATACTAGGAGAAGTACAGAAACACCCCTGCCCCTCCATAAAATTGATTCAATCAGCTGTTAAAGTTTTCACTTATCTTCTTTGAGTTATTAATCTCAGAAGGTTTTGCAGATATGAATTCCTTGTTCTTGATTCTGTGCATTTTGAAGGGCTCTCATGACCTTTAGTAAATGTGCTGGGTATAACATGACAATGATGCAGGGATGGGGGGTGGCATGTGTTTGAAGTGTGTATTGCATACTTAATTTCAAGAATCTCTTTGCCCCACGGTATATAACTCCACTAGGATTCTAGTAAAAAATGTGGGTGCTTGGTCATGTTCTATATAGTGGTTCAATTAATTTGCTCTGATTAACTGATTCAGATTACACATTAAAGATTTGGAAAAGTATCACTCACTTCATGCTTATGCCCTTCTTAGCCCTCCCTTCATGTATGCTTTAGTATCTACCTTTCAAAATCTGCAGCCATGACACCTTTAGAAGATAATAATGAACAAATCCCTGGGACTGCCTTTATCCTTATGCATCTGTATAATATTGACCAAACAAAAGACAGTTTTCAACCCTGGTTTGGATCCACCCTCTAGTTCAGATGGAATCAGTAGACTAGAAGGTCATGAGGAATAAGAATTTGTGCACAAGATTTTGCAAAAAAAATAGTTTCAAAGAGGAAAAGAGAATGGATATAATCATGTTTTCACTGTGATTCTTTCTCAATCACCTTGAATATTTTCTGATCTCTGAATATTAGAGACAGGAGCTATAATTGTCAGGCTACACAAGACTCTTTGGGGATGAACATCAGCTTTTGCAGTACCTTATGATGTAGTGAATTTTCACTGAAATAATTCAGTATAAAAACATACGAGGATGATTGAGTGGGAAAGATGATTTGATATTTTAATCAACTTTTACATACATTACTAAAATCCTGTCTTGAAGAAGATAGAGTTAGAGATCATAGAATCATAAAGGTTGGAAAGACCTCCAAGCTCACCAAATCCAACCTTTGTCTGAATACCACCACACACACTAAACCTCATTGGGCAGTGTCATGTCCACAGAGTTTTTGGAACTGAGTTTTCTTCCATGGATGAAGACTGTTCCTGTGCTTTAACATTCTTTCAAGGAGGAAATTTTCTGATAACCAACCTGAGCCTCCCCTGGCACAATTTGAGGCCATTTTCCCCTTGTCCTGTCACTAGCTGCGTGGGAGAAGAGGCTGATCCCCACTTTGCTACAACCTCCTTTCACATAGTATTAGAGGGAAATAAGGTCTCCCTTAAGCCTTCTTTTGTACAGATTGAACAACCCTGGTATCCTCAGCCACTCCTTATAAGACCTAGGTCATGGTCAGTCAGCACTGAAGTCTCATGATCTCAGTGGGGTAGGAATTCACCCACAGGCTTGAAATGAAGGGGATGCTTCAGTATCCTACCCTCTCCATCCAGAAGTGTGGTGTGAGCTCATTTGACTCAGCTACATTTGCAAATCAGTGAGGGAGATTGACATCTCCAGAGGATGATTTCTCTAATGACAGGTGTTTATGAAAGGGTGAATATATTACCTTTCCAAAGAGCCTGGCTCTTTCCATTCACTCTGTGTAGAGGAGAGATGTCTTCAGATCCTACTTTGTAGAACTGAAAGTAGACTCCAGCCCAGCTTCCTTTGTTTCTTTCATTACCTCTTAGTTTATAGCACATGGTAGGACTTATCTGTTGTTTCTGTATAAGCAAAGGATTTTGAGACTAATTCAATATTTCATCTTTGTTTTAGTTATTAATCAATCTCAGCAGCAGTTTATTGAATTCTACAGCACAATGCTAACAGAATTGATCATGTAATGATGTGATATTTTATACACAATCAAAGACATGATAAAAATTTCTTTTATACTGATTTTTTAAATATATATGATCATTCTATGTATCTCTAAATGACAGCAAACTTTTATTATTGCACAAATGGAAACTTCTGTTTTGATTTTTCAGACTTTGTTCATTACTATTGAAAATGAACAAAGTGTTTGCTATATATGGGAAAAAAAAGTCTGCCTGATTGTATTTCTAAACTGTAAAATGCAGTGGTATTTTAAAAACATGAGGATTTTGTTAGAAGTAACAATAGTTTCAAAACCTTTCTTACCTTTTGTATTGCTGCCTTTGTAAACCTTTATTTCCAACTGGAAATCAGGACATCATAAGAGGGTTTTTTCAGACCACATTTAGAGCATTTCAGAGAAAAGGACTGGCTTATTCTGGCAATATTTTCTAGTCAACCGTTTGCAACCTCAGTATCATATCTTTATTGCAATGGAAATTTCACTCTGGGTATTTTACTATCCTGATCTGGAACCATTCTCAATATTTTCATCTGAAATTTCCCATACACACTCCAGATCTTTTGGCAGTTTGATTTCTTCAATTTCTCGTAGATCTCACATATTGACAAACATCCTAACTCAAGGATCTCTGTGCCAGCCCACAGAAAGATGCCTGGCAGTGGTAAGGCACAGTTGATCAATATTATTTCTTTTCAGATAACTGACAAAGAAAGTGAGAGGATAAGATAATGAAGATGGAAAGATGACTAATTAGTTGATTAAATTATGACAGTTCAGGGATATTCAACTTTATAGAGGTATAAATAGAAAGAACATGCTTCAGCTTCATGTTACAGTAGAGAAATATTTGGCTAAGGCCATTGAGACCCACCAAAAAAGCTTTAGAGTAGGAGTTAAAAAAGAAAATTGGGAGATGAGGTATTTCCATGCTTGATCCTAGGGAAAATAGACAAGTGCAGCTGCAACTGTAATGAATAAAGGAGGACTATGAGCCTAGGTGCCTGAAATGAAGCAAAAATTAATATAAGTCAAGACTGTAGCCAGGCTGCTGAAGTGATTAGGAAAAAGGATTATTTCCTTTTTTAACAGAAATGTTTAGTGATTTGTCTACTGCTGCTGTGAAACAAAAGGGAAGAACTTGGGCTCCTAGAGGCTTGGATTTGGACAAGGTCAGAGATTTCCTTCATATAATTTGGAAAGCAAACACTACATAAAAACATCATTAGGAAGCCTTTTTATTTTTTCCTGCCAGGAGATAAGACATTATGCAATGACTAGGCTACTATTTTTGGAGATGGTAGTCAACAGTGTTTTCCAGGAAATGAAAAGATAAATGCACAATATACTATTGCTTTAGACAGAGTTTCGAAAGGAAATGAGAATACTATAATATTCTCTTTTTTCTTCTTGGTTTTTTTTTTTTTTTTTCCCCCCAAATCATGGGTTTTTTTAGTTATCTAAAATAACAACTGCATTGGAGTACACTGCTCTTGAAACTAGCTCAGAATTGAACAGAAAGAAAACTAGGTTTCTAGAAGACAGCAACTTATGAATTTTTTCAGTCCTTTTTCTTCAAAGGACTGTACTGTCAAGAACATGTCCCTAAAAAGGGGAAATCTTGTTGAAAGGGACTTCACTCCTAAATGGATGAGTATTCAATCAAAAAAGATGCTAGCAAGTAAGGAAGCTACATATACAAGATAGAAAATGAAAGAAGTCTTCATAAAAAAAGGTTATAACCTTTGTTATAACCTTTTGTTATGATATCCTAGATATCAAGAAGAATAAAATAGAGAATTTTCCAAAGGTGCTCATCTTTGCAAGGCATATTAAAAGAAATAGCCAGACACCATTCAACTAAATGGAAAATTGTCTATTAATGAAATTTTCTCATGACTCAGTTTCATAGTGTATTATCAACATATAGGGATGTCAGAATATCACATCAAAACATGCAGGGCAACTCCAAGACTAGAAAAAGTAAGAACACAAACAACATAAGAAGGAAACTAGTGCAAATTATTATCAATGGGGTGATTGTCAGCTGTAAATAGCCGAGGAAGAGGAGAAAGTGGTTGTGTTAAATGATTGTAGGATGACAATGAAACACCGAGGATTTTTGCACGTAGAGAAAAGTTTATTCTTAAAGTATCTCATGAAATGGAGACCTCCTCCAGTGCCATCTCACTCTCTGATGTTCAGATCATGTTAATTCAAAGTGAAAAAGAAGTTAAAGAGGCCTTCATAAATGTTCAAGAAATGGAAGAATGAAAGAGTTTTGTTTGATCAAACCCATAAAATAAAACCTCAAAAGATGATAAGATCTTTCTCTGAAAATATTTCTGGATAATGAACAGCAGGAGGAGGAAGAGTCACACAGTTGTCTGGAGAAAATCCTGTATCATACCTATTTGCAAATACACAGGTATGATACAGATAACGGCAAATGTAGGCTGAAAATTACAGAGGTTGTCCCAAAGTCTTAAATAGTTTAAGTATACCTTTTTGCACCCAGGGAAAACAGAAACACTGTTCACCTTAAAAACTGGATTTGCTGGCACCCAAATCCTGGAAACTGTAGTCTTTACTGTTACTTTGACATAAATTTCAATGCCAGAATCAAACTTTTCTTAACAAAAATTACAATGAAATTCAGGATGCCAGTTAGAAATCGAACATCTTATCATCAGTCTTTTTGTTCTTTTGTGAGGATAATCACCTTTCACAATCATAACCAATAGCCTGAATACTCCTGAGGGTTTTTTTAAATACAGAATAAAGAAAATCTTTAGTAAAAAACAGTCTATCTAAATTATTAGATGTACCCAGTGCTTTTTAAAACAAACGAACAAAAATTTATTTAACTTCTTAAAACATTCATTTCATATGAGTAAAATCACCACTACTTAAGTTAATAGTGCTATATTTGGCTTCCAGGCTGATACAAAATGTAAGTAAATCTAACCCAAAAGCTGTATTTTTATAGCTCTTAGGAATAGCAGACATGCCAGCATAAATAACTTCAGACTGCTCCACTCTGTGATAACATACACAAGCATTTTGAATATTTTACTAATTCAAGTCAAGCACCAAGTTCCCAGCACTAAGAAACTGAGCAATTGTCTGAGCTACTCTCTGGGTGTCTTGTCATTTCATCTATATGAGGTCTTTGTCATTTTCCTATGCCAAATAAATTAATGCTGTCTTTTGATTATGAATTCATGAAAGCTTAGAAGAAACTTAATTATAATCTGTATTTAGGAGATTAGCATGTTGCTTGTATATCTGATTTAGCAGAATTACATACAATATTGATTCTGGAGAATTTCCATAGAAGGAAGGTTCTACTATATTCAGTGACATCACTGCATTCTGGTGTCTTTCAGTGATGTTTTTTAGTTCAGGAAACCAATGGTCTGCCACAAAAACACACTGTACTGCCTATCCTTTGCTTTCAGTCTATTTTATTCTCTGCCACAAATAATCCACTTCTAAGTAATGGCAAAAGGAATGGCAAAACACTGCTTTCCTCTTATTATTTAATAAACACATTTCTCTGGTGCCAGTAAATGAGACTGTGGAGAGTGGTGCAGGTTGCTGAAGGCAGGAGAACTGTGCCTTGTACACTGCGCTCGTTATTTCTTTGCTCACTACTGCCAGAAATGGCCATGGAAACCGAGGAGGTTCAGTGCCGATCCTTTGCCTCAGAGGGTGTTTCCCAAGGACATGCAGAGCAGGAAGGAGTGCTCAGGTGCTGGCAGTCCTGCTGTATCTGTGCCCTGAGCAGCTGCCACCAAGCAGCACTAAGCCCAGAGCTAAATGATTGTGTGAGCACTGTGCTCAGGAGGGGCCAAAGAGCACCAAGGAGAGGCCAGAGAGGCCATCTCAGGTAGGAGAGGAGCAGGTTCATGATTTCCAGCACCTGTCTCTGACTGCAGAAAACGAGCAATAGAAACAGCTACCTTAAGTGTAAGCTACTTTATAGAAACAGCACTAATTTTCTACCTCATCACACCAGTGTCATTGAAGTACAATGCTATCTGAAGAGATAAAATTACCTTAGGTTAAAATGGGTGTCATGCCCTGGAGAATCAGATCCACAGGAATGAAAGGATTTCTTTGTGTAAGGGACATGCTTTGAGGCATAAAAGATTAGTAAATGCAATTGATGTACTTTCTTGTCATATATTATAATAGCTTCTCCTTATTTGTGCTATTTTTAAACAAGCACAGAATTAAATTTGATTTTTTCTTTTTCCAGTGAACTAAGAATGTCAGTGAACAAGATATATCATAAACCTGTAATCCTGAGAATTACAGACTGGAAATGCCAGACACCATACAAAAATATAGCAGACATGTAATGGCTGTTTGTCATTGCTTTTTGTTCAACAAAGTTATATATTGTCTGTTACAGATTTTCCTAAAAAATCTGGAGATCTCTACAGGCTATTAAAATCATCTAGAGTGAAAAACAAAGTGTTTCTAAAGGTTTCCTTCTGCCCACCATATGTTGTTAGAAAATTGCTTGCATACACAGGTAGCACGTATTAGAACTCTGCAAAACTGCCAAATATGCTTCAGGTAATCTCCCCGCACACACATAAAAAGTGCCAGAATTTGAAAGGAGGTAAATGCATCATACATGAATTTTTTATCTCATAGGCCAATGGGATTGAGTGAGTAGCCTCCAGCAACTTTGTCCAATACAGAGAAGGAAAGCATGTGTTTTTGCAGACTAAGGGCTATAAGAACAAATGAGGGAACCACAGGGCAGAAAATATGCTTTAATGCAATATGTATGAAATTTGGTAGGCCTTGGCCAAGCTTCTGGAAAACATATGTGCTATTGATTAGAATAACAACTATGTTCAAGTGACATCTTCAAAAGCACCAAAATATGATGCTTTACTAAAAGCTGATAAGTTTTAAGGTCCTAGCTTCCTGAGGAATTTGTGAGAATTAAAAATTACAGTTGTTAGGACAACATTCTCCAAGCTCAGCAGGAAGATGAAAATTTTTAGAGAATGAAAAATGTGACACATTGGTTGATCTAATTCATCTTTTCCTCTTTCCCTTTCTCCCAGTGTTGCAAATAAGGAGTATAATTCTCCCTTCCCAAAGATATCAACTGTTAATAATTCACTACAATGATTTTGGACATTTTACATTTAAAGTCTGCATACAATCTACTGATTAAATAATATTATGAATAGTTGGATGAATAACTTATTTTAAAAATTACTTTCTCCTGCCACTACAAATTGTACTTTTGCAGCAAATGACTGGACATTTTAATAAGAATGAATGCAATTATTTTTACAGTCTGTGCTCTTTACAGGCTGGTATACTTCATTTTCGTGTAAGAAGTCAGTGGGTATTATTGGAAAGGAGGAATTTTGAAGTTGCTATTTGTGTCTATAATTTTGCCTAGAAAAATAAATAGGCTATGGGGGGCTTCAGTGAAATCACTGAACTCAAGATGTCATCAGTCATTGAATATTCTTTTTCTTTTCCATAACCCCCATGGTGATATTTTCACTTGTTATTTTATCAATTAAACCACAAAAGAAAAAATAAGAAAGATAATATGGGCAAAGAAATCCTGAAGCAATGCCAGCAGAGTGGACTTAATTCTTCCTCAGGATACCTGAAATCAGACTAGCAAATGGACACCTTAATTTTGCATCTTTTCCTCAGGTTTACTCTCTCAAATTATTTCATCTATGGTAATAGAATTGTACTTTGAGCTGCTGTAAATTGTCCAAATAGAAGGGGCTGTCTGGATGCAGCCTCTTTCCACAGCAACTGCAAAGAGCGGGAACCAGTGGAAGTCCATTTCACCATGCAACTGTTAGTGGTAATTACCAGAAGTCAGATGAAACATAATAAAACATTGCATCAGGGTAAAGACAGATGACTAAATGACACATAAGGATGTGTCACTGAAGACCTAAAAAGTCCCCTCTTTCAGCTACTGCATGCTAACAGATCAAATTACCAAGTTAGATAGTTTTAAAAGAAATGTCTTTGATCTGCTTCGACCACAGATTCAGGCAGGTACAAAACCAATGATCACTGGCCTCTGTATGTGCTATACTAGTGACTTATGGAAAAAACGGAAAAAAAAAAATGTGCTATACTTCTTAAGGTCATATTGGGCTTAGGCTATAAAGCATCAAGCTGCAAGGAAGACACCTACTGTATGCCTGCTAACACAGAGTGCAAAAGCAAGGAAGCACAAGAACTGTGGTGGTTCTCAGTTTCTACTTCATCATCATTAAACTTGATCCTGCCATGCCCTAATTTAGTTCCTTAATCACTTAATCATGATGTATTGTAGCATTGTGTGTCCTGTATGGGTTTATTGTAAAGTTGGTTATTTTTTATAAGTTAAGAATTTGGTTTGACCCTCGGTCCCCCCCATGTTCTCCCTCATAATGCTTCGTTCCTTCAACCAGTTACCTGTCCATCATTGTAACCAAACCCCTTTCATTTCTAGAAATTTCTATGTCGACCTTCCCTTACCTAACAGATGATTTGTCCCCTGAGCCTTTTCCCTCCCCTGGGCCATTCCTATTGGTTCAGTTGTGTCCCTCGCTCCTCCCCTGGGCTTCGTTCATTGGTCCCTCGTGTCTCGTCCCGTTACACCTTCCCCTTTATGAGTGCCTCCCTAACAGTTTTTCTTTATGAGTGCCTCCCTAGCAGTTTTTCTTTGACACCGTTATTGGCCCCGCCTAGGTCAATAAAGCGCCTTGGCATCCATAAGTGTGTCCACTCCTTCCTTCCTTACTTCGCCTCAGCGCTTTGCAGTCCTGCTCTCGCCTGCGTCACCACGCCGCAGACGGAGCCACTACCCAGGGGTTCTCGCAGAGAACCTGGTAGTGGCGGGATTTGGGGTCTCCACCAGTCACTCCGGGAGCGGCTAGCCGAACCCGTCAGCTCAAGTGGCCGCGGGACCAGACTGCAAAAGCAAGGAGGCACAAGAACTGTGGTGGTTCTCAGTTTCTACTTCATCATCATTAAACTTGATCCTGCCATGCCCTAATTTAGTTCCTTAATCACTTAATCATGATGTATATCCTCAGTCTCTTCTTTTTACCCACTCCACAATGTACAATCAAATGAGTATTTCCTGAGAGAAAGAACTGATGCCAGAACCCAATAGTTAGGTACACACCTGACTTACCAAGGTACTAAGCTAGAATCTCCTTGAATGAGAGCAGAGATAGGTTGTGCATCACTCATGTTTTACATCACTATTTTAGGGAATTTAACAAAAAAGAGGATAGATGGGAGAGGTGGAGCTTCAGAAATTCCTGGTTCCGAGGGTAAAATCCACCATTCCAAAAGGATTTTATTAGGACAGAAAAATTCCCATGATGTAAGTACATACATCCGAGTATATGTATATATTGTGTATGTTTGTATATTTGTGTGTGTGTATATGAGTGTGTGTGTGTGTGTGTGTATGTGTCTTTATATTGTACCATGATTCTGTTTTGCAGCACAATTTGCTTAAGTGGAAGCAGGTGAAGATCCCTAGAAGAGTTTTGCCCATGATGCGACTACTTCTGTTTATTAAGCAAACAAACAAACAAACTTTAAAAAAATATCCTAGGAAAAACTAATGGTGTCAGGAAAAGGTGTGTAGACAGGCTCCAGCTTGAAAGACAAAGATGTCTTGGAAGCAGAAGCTAGTTGAGACAAGCAATCTCATTCACTGACTGCTCATTTCCAGCTTTTTGTCATCCCTCCCTCCTCCTATATATACTGCCAGCATTTCTTAGCTCAGTGTCCTAAAAACAGCTGGTGCATTTGATGTGACCTATTGACAATGCATTACTGATGCTTTAATTGGCTCAGATGAGCCCTGTGATTGTGCTGATTCCATCAGCCACAGCAGGTTATCTTTTTACACCTCAGTATTTTGAACATCGATAAAATTCTTGTATTAGATTCCCAGGTTACTCAGTGTGCTTAAATGAGATGCCTGACTCTCCATCAACCCAATTTCACCCAACATTTCTCAGAAATTGTTCTTAGGTTATGACCTCATTAAGTAAGTTTCAATCAAGAGTGAATTTTTGTGACGTTCAGTAAAGTTGTGTAAATGAGTATTTATAATGGGAAGCATGAAACATCTTTACCTATAACTACACTGCTGGAAGCTGTAATAGTAAAAGAGCTTACTCTGTTCCATTTCATATTGTATAAGCTATTGGACTGAGGAATTGGAAGTACAATTTAATTCCTCTCTCCAAGTACATTAAAGATTTTGGGTTTTTTTAGTTCCTTTTACTGATGCTGTTTTACATTTTTGCCCTTAGCATCCAATAAAAACAAAATAAGAGAAAAAGACAGAAGAAATGAAACTGCTGTAGAAAATAACCTCAGAGAACAAGACAACTTCATTTACAATCTAATAAAATATTTTTGTGAGTGTGGAGTGGAAAGCACTCTGTAATACCAACTCAAATCTGTTGTGAGAAAATGGAAAACCCAGCTGTCATCATGAGAGGGGCCACACTTCATACAACTGATCTGCACCTAGTAACTGCAAAAACAAATTAACTGATAATTAGGAGATGAAGGCACAGTAGCCACTATTTGATCAATAACACTCTGCAGGGATCTTCTGTGTTGAGATTTTATTAGTCTTTTTTCAGTTTGGTGTTTTTTAGCTGACAACTTTCCTATGAAGCAGTTCCTACCCTGCTCTGATCCAAGCCTGATGTCAGTCTGCCTAGCAGTGCTGGTTCACCCAGATAGTCCTAAAGCCAAGAATTACTCTCCTTGCCCTATAAAGATTCTTTCAGTTTCTTTGCACTCTCAGGAAGTGAATTCTCATCAACTTAAAATTCATTTGCTGCAGTTTCTTTGGTGCACCTGAATTTTTTCTGGGCAGTATATTGGGTACTAATAAAAATGAAGCCTCTAAGAGATGTCAATAGAAACAGCAATTTCTGACTTTAATAATTTGTGTCACAGCTGAGATTTTGTACAAATACAGAACGACTTTCTAAAGACAATGCAGTCACTGTGGAGGTACTGCTTATAGCAAGTCACCAGTAGAATTAATCAACATGCAGATTATGTCATTTGTAATTAAGATGGGGGTTATACATTTTTAATAATCTTCTCATCTGTAGCAAAGTTGGGGTTTCCTTTTTATCCCTGCCCTCCACTGCAGGTGTTGTTTTTCATAAGTTACATACAGAAGTGATGGGAAATTTGAGAGTGTTATTCTCCTTAAATTGAAGTTTTATCCTCAAGGAAAAATAAAAACGGCATTTGATTTCCTGTTGTATTTAGAACTATACACCTTTTTTTTGTCAACTCCATTGTTACTCTCCTTCTATCCTTGTGAGAGTCTCAGTGGCAACATACACACATACAAACAATATGGCAGCATTTTTTCATTTTAATGGCCAGTTGGTAATTCTTGACTAGGTGGAAATTTCAGGGAATTTCATTCTGATGTCACTGCCACCTCTTTCTTACCAACTAGTCTTGTTTCAAACAAGACAAGGTCCAAACAAAAGCTGACTACTGTATGAGGAAACTGAGCACACTTCAGAGCTGTTGCTTTGCAGTTTGTTCCAGGTCATGTCTTTACAAGACAGCAATCTGGGCAGTACAGAGGTTTGCAGCTGAGAACAAGCTGAGACCCACTGTTCACCAATAATACACACTCAGCAGTGAGTATTGATCACTTGTGCCTATCATTTACCTTTTTCTTGTTTCCTTTCACTGTCTTTTTAACTAGTAACAGCTGTCAGATCATTCTCACCTCTCCAGCATCCTTGGTAAATGGAGAAACAGAAACAAACACGTGTCTTGCTTCACAGTGTTCAGGTGACAAAGTTTGACTTCCTGGCACTTGTGAGAGCCTTGGGGAAAAGGTTTGAGGCCACCCAGCTGAGCAGATGTGCAGCAGCAGCTGAGGAGCACTGTTCCCAGCAGCACCTCCAGCTGCAATTGTTACCCATTAGTGAGCAGCAGCAGTGTTGCTCCATCACCGTGCTGGATCCAAGCACAGGCCTTCTGCTCCTTTCTCAGAAATGATTCCTTATCTCCTGCCAGTCAGTCTCAGCTTCCACTTTATTAATTACAGGCTCAGCTGTAAGTCCTTCCACATGCCCGCTCTGGGAGTAATGGTCCGTGAGAAGTCTCATTAGTCTCCCGTGTGGACTGCCCTCACTGCCAGATCCCTCAGAGGGAAGAGAGCAACTGTTAGCTAAAAGCTGCTTTCCTTCCTCACACAGGTGAGATATGGCAGGACAAGCAAACATGGATCTATGGAAAAAAGCGATGCCATCTCTTCCCAGGACAATCTTTGCAGACTGAGGAGGCAGGAAATGCCATTAGCATAGTATTTACTTAATACCACTTTCTGATCACTGTTTCTGTGTTTCCCTGTCTATTTTCATCCTCAATATCCCTAGAAGCAGCTAAAAAATTCATTCAACATTGTAGCTCTGTTATTCTGAAACTGGTAAGAAGCTACACTAAGGCACAGTTCTCTGTTTCTAGCATTGAGAAGCTAATTAACTAACTCACTAATCCTGAAAAGGTGTGGACACTATCTTTGCATGTGGTGAATCTGTGAATCTATTGGCAATGTCTCTCTGCATAAAATAAGTTTAGAATCATAGAGTCACAGAATCACTTATGTTGAAAAAGACCGTTAAAGTCAACAGGCCCGACTCAACCCAACACAGCCAGATCCACTACTAAATCATGTCCCTAAATGCCACATCTGCATGTCTTTTAAATTCCTCAAGAAATGGCTACTCAACCAGTTCTGTGAGCAGCCTGTTCCAATTTTTTACAGTGCTTTCCATGAAGAAATTATTTCTGATTTCCAATCTAAATCTACCCTGGCACAACTTGAGGCTGTTTCTCCTTGTTCTGTCGCTTGTTACTTGGGAAAGAAATCAACCTTCACCTTGATAAAATCTCCTTTGAGGTTGCTGTAGAGAGTGAGAAGGTCAACTCTCATCCTCCTTTTCTCCAGTTTAAGCACTCCCAGCTCCCTCAGCTTCTCCTCACCAGATTTGTGCTCCAGACCCTTCCCTGGCTCTGTTGCCCTTCTCTGGACACGCTCCAGCCCCTCAATGTCCTTCTTGCAGTGAGGGGCCCAGAACTGGACACGGGATTGGAGGTAAGGCCTCACCAGTGCCCTGTACAGGGAGAGAGTCACTGCCCTGCTCCTGCTGGCCACACCATTGCTGATCCAGGCCAGGATGCCATTGGCCTTCTTGGCCACCTGAGCACTCTGCTGGCTCATGTTCAGCCACTGTTGTCCAGCATGCCCATGTTGTCTTCCACCAGGCAGTATTCCAGCCATTCCCCACCAGCCTGTACTGCTTCCTGGGGTTATTGCCACCTAAGGGCGGGACCCAGCACTTGGTTTTGTTGAAACTCATGCAGTTGGCTTCAACCTACCAGTCCAGCCTGTCCAAATCTCTTTGTAGAGCCTTTGTGCCCTCCAGTAGAGCAACACTCCAGACCAACTTGGTGTCTTCAGCAAACTGACAGAGGGTGCACTTGATTCCTTCCTCCAAATTTTTAATAAATGTAGAAATTTGGTTCATAGCTCTTTATGAGATGAGGGTCCACAAATTTGTTCACAGTGAAACATGGATCTGGGATGAATGGGAAGCTCACTGCTAACAGAGACAATTTCCTTATGTCCTTCAGATCTGCTGTGAGAATTACATCTTTTCTGCCTGGCTCACTAGCCTTGTTTCTGACATGGCTGTGAATACCTACAGCCAAGCACTCATGTCAAATTACACAGGCAGGAAAATGGAGCAGAATAGAACCATATTAGAATGTGGGGAGTTTTTTTGTTTGTTTGTTTGTTTTTTTCTCTGCCACATTCTGTATATCCACACTGAAAGTTCTGAATTTTCATTTTAATTATTTTTATCTCTGCCGATATGCACTCATACATTGCGGGGTGGCATTATCCAAGATTGAAAATGACAGTGACAAGCTGTACAATCCTGGAGGTGATGATTTGGAGTTATTTTCATGGTATTATGTGAAATCACTACAATAAAACAGTCCATACAATGCACTCTAATCGCCTCCTTACCACGCTATTAAATCCTGTAACTGAAATTTCCTTGCATTTCTGCTGAGAGCTAATGCAGCATGAAGATTGAATTATCTCATGTCCATTCAAAGATAACTCTTTAGGTCACTAAAATGGGCTAAGCCACAATGAAATAGCTGCACCATAATTTAGCTTGGAAAGGACAAACAGAATGTTTGTATTTTGGGCATATGTCGACAGCAAGAAGACCATTTCTTCCTTCACCTTAAAACACATACACCCAGAGCATGGCTGGGCATGGGAGCAGGCTCCCCCGGGAAGGGCTCACAGTACAAGGCTGACAGAGTTCAGTGTTTGGATAATGCTTTCAGGATCATGGTGTGACTCTTGGAGAGGGTCAGGAGTTGGACTTTGTCAATGGTCTCTGGGGGAATCTTCCCTGTCAGGATACTCTCTAATTCTATGATTCTATACACACAGAGAGGCACACCAGTGAGCACACACGGAGCCACAGCATTGCACAGAGCCAGGAATGCACGGGACTGTGATCTCAATTGGTGCAGGAATGCATGGATACCCCTGTGCATACGCACAGAGCCATGATACAGAGGTGTGTCCTGCACCCAGCCATGCACACACAGCGGACTGCAGGCACAGCAAAGCGTGAAATTAAAAGAAGGGTAGCAGGCACTCCTAAATTTAGAATTCATTGCTTGCTCTTTTAAATCTAGTAGGAATTCATTTTATCTGTTGGACATAACTGTTTCTATTCTTTTTTTTTTTTTTCAAACTGAGGTTGAGCCAGATGTAGGGAAATTGCAAGTGTCCTAAGCTCACACTGAAACACTGAAGATATGGAGATGGATGAAATGATGAAATATTAAACTCATTAATTTCAACAAGGATTTAATATGTGACCTCGTTAGGTTTAAAATTTTCCTACAGGAAATTATGAGAATAGAATAGCTGAAGGCTGAGTCCTATGCCTACATATTCTCCACTCATCTCTTCCCATTCTGTTTCCTAAAAGAATAATCACACTGACACAGCCTCTCCAACAGGAGCTAGGAGAAGAGAAATGTACTAAAAATACTGCTCCTGCCACACAGCATTTCCCCCACCAATTTTACTTCTGAACAGTGGCAGCTTCCAGCCATTCTTTGTTTAATAGCTGGTGATTAGGAGTCAAATGGGAGTCTTTGAAATATTTTACAGTGAATCTTTCTACTGATGGACAGATCCTTCATGATAAATCTTTTTCATCATGTTGCCAATGCTTATGCAGAATACATAATCATTAATGAGTAATTCCTTATCTATCTACATGCAAAATAATTGGGTGAATAATTTATAGCAAATAATTTAAAATTTGTGCCCACTTTCTACTCGCATATTATCCACAAATACATTTTAATTCTCTGAGATTAATTCCTTATTCAGTGTAACTTACTATCATTACAGAAACCTGATATAAAATATATTAAATCAGTATAAAGTATCTAATTGAATTCTATGAACTCTAGATTAGACCTACCTAATTATTAGTCTGTAGATTATTCAGAAGTTCAATAAAAGTACCTGCAGTCATAATTTTCTAATTCTTCTGACTGGAAATCTTTCATTGCTTTGTTTGGATATGCACCTAGGGAAATGGATATGCACCTAGGGAAACAGATATACTGCAGGCATCCAGCCTCACATTTAACTTTACATGACTCAAGTGCTTTTAAAGATGCCATCAGGCCATTTTTTATCTATTTAGGCATCTAAATATCTCTCTTACATAATTCTTCAAATAACTCTAAATCCTATCACACTATACATATTTCACTAGCTCTCAGCTTCTCTTGCCTGAGGCACTGGAATAAGTTTTGTTCCCAAACTAAGGTATTAAAAGGTCTGCGATAAGAGACCAAGCAATTCAAGACAAGTAAGGGGAAATTCCTTATTAAAAGTCTCATACACTATAATTTAACTGATTCCAATCCAAAGTCAGGGCAAAAAGACTAATAGAACAGACAATTCATGACTGACATACTATTCTACCCCCAACAGTGAAAGTCAAAGCTCTTATCTTGCCTTTTTTCCAAACCAGAAAATGCCTTTTTTCCAAACCAGAAAATGCTAAAATGCTACCAAGAAAGAGAAAGAAAAAAAAATTCAAAGCTGCTTTTTTTCCCATGTATAGTAGATTTGGTTTCTATTTCTTTGAATTAATAATTCTGCTTTCTCTTTTATTTTGCCTTAAGCAGTCATCTGGCTTCAAAGAACTGCTGTGTTTGCTTTAACTCCTCTGCAGTAGAAAATACCTTATTACTGTAATGAGCTAATGGTTTAAAACAGGGCACTTGAAGCTTAATGGAGGCTCATTAGGTATTCATTCATTAGACAATGCTGTTTGTGATAAATACACCATTAAGTCACTATAATGCACACTGTCAACTACCAGCATGAAGGGAAAGGCATGTGGGCCAGTTGCATCTGTATTGCACTGTCTTGAACTCTTCTGCCTTAAAATACTGTTGTTACACAATTTCCTGTCTTGAAAGCAAGGATTTGTAATCTCTAAAGGCTCTGATGTTGCTTGATTTCCATTGCAGGTATTTGGTGTGCATTGGGCCTCTGCAAAGAGGGTGTCCTAATTATCCTGAGTGGGGTTTATTGACACATTTCCTTACATAAAGCCAGGTCCTCAAATGAGATGGGAACATGTCTGTAGACAGGGAGATCAGAAATTACACTCAGAGGAAATCATGAGATCGGTGGAAACTGGACTGATTTGGGCTACCCCCTTTGTGTATTCCAGACCCCAGTTTTAGTAGCCTATATTAAGGTCACTCCAGATAAAACCATGTGTGATATGTGTTTGTGTAGTCCCATCCTACACAATTGCTACTGCCAGTAACAAGTTACAGGTTTTTTACTGAGTTTGAAAGGCCGCAGCAGTGAGGGCTACCAGACTTGCTCTGCCTGAACCTGTCCAGCCTGCAACTCCATTAGTTTAGCTGTGAGAGCAACGTGTTTAATTTAGTGGTGTCTGGGGCTAATTTCCTTTGTTTTTTTTATCTTTGTAAAGTATAACAATAGTTTTATACAGATAGCAGAAAGAAGCAATTATCAAATATGCTGTTAGAGAAATACAGGCTTGCTGTGAAAGGGGACATCTTGTGAAGAAGAGATTAGGGATGGCACAGAGGGGTGCAGATATGGGATAATAAGAGATGGGGCACAGCCTGACTCTGGCTTTGTAACCCCATAGTTACAAAAACCACACAAAATATCAGTTAAAAAAGTGCAGTCCTGGGGTTGGTCAAAAATAGGCGTTAGGGATAAAAAATAGAGGCCTACTCTCTAGTGCATGTAAATGGCAAACCATCATCTACTGTAAATTCAGATATGATGAGGAATTACAGAATAATATTAAAAAAACAGGTATAAAAGTATGTTTTAAGAAAAAAGAAGTCAAAAATGGATTGTAGAGTGAAAAAGCACAAACAGGAAATATTTCCTCCTGGTGAAAAAATACAGGTGCTGACAACTCCCTCACCTCACTCCCAAATGGAATCACTGAACTTAGGGCTTGGAGGAACAACAGAAAGAACACCAGGAAAAGGGTGTGTATAGAAATTAGAAATTACTGTATTTGTTTATTGTTATTATTATTATTGTTGTTTTTGTTGTTGTAGTAACATTATCTGTATTTTCTTCTCTATGTATAGTATTTACATCAGAACTAACAATGCTAAATTCCATAATAGACTGTTAAGACTTCAATTATACCAGTAAAAAATACTTGTCTCTTATTCTGTTAACAGGTATTTTAGCATGACCAGAGCATTGACACTAGAGATGTCAGTGCCTGAGCTGTTTTTTTCTACAGCACATCTCCCAGTGTGTAAAATCCTGTTGGGAAATAATGATTCCCTTCAAACAGTTATTCATATTTTGCAGATTAGTATTCTTACAGCCTATGGTGAGTGTGGGACTTTGTCTTCTTCAAACAAGGGCTAAATTAGTATTTTTTTATTTCCCATTATACCAGCAAGTGTGCATTGCTCTTAGAAACCAAATCCATCAAGATGTAACTGTTCACTGGGGCATCCCTCAATGCTGAAGTCATGCATTATCAAAAACAGCCATATGACTGAGAAAAAGATTGACTTCTTCTTAGTATGAGTTATATAGAGTCTGTTCTGAACTGAGAAGGGTTTATTTCTTCTAAGAGCTGTAATGTGGTTTTGATGTTGTGTCAGCTTAAAGCTGGATCTCCTTCTTTATGACAAAGTCCCTGATCATCTATCATGCACTTGGACCGGCTCATGCATTGGTTTAAGCCTGGAGTTGGACAGTTGTGTCCCAAAAGAGTAGAGACATATCTGAACCCAGCACACTCCTGTCCTGTCAGTATGGATGCAATTAGCTGGAGCTTACTGAAAGGGAGAAGTGGAAGCCTTGCTTTGACACTGCAGACATGTAAGCTGGGTTATTTTATATGACATAAAGGTTTAACAATAAATTCTCTTGCCCTACCTCACCTCTGCCCTGTTCTTACCCTCCTGTGCACCTAGTCCATCCTTGCAGTTCATTTCCATCCCTCACACAGCCACCTGCCTGAAGGTTAATGCAGGGCAGTGACAGGGGCACAGCCTGTGCTCTCTATTAACAGGACCTTTGTGGACAGGGCCACAGGGCTGGTATGCATAGCACAAGCACTTCTCTAGCTCAGGCAGAGGGGGGTAATGCCCCTGGGATCAAAGGGGTAGGAGTTTTATCCCTTCTGTCTCTGTGCAGTTCCTGATGGTTTAAACTGAATGTATGTGGCAATTCCAAAGGAATTACAGTGTTTTAATTTGCATAACATCTATTTCTTTGGATCTGAAGCACAGACTTTCAAAGACATGTATGAAGGATGAAATTGCTGAGTAACAGGGATGAATTTGTTCTAATGCTGCTTGAAATTCTTTGAAGTTCAGGCAAGTAAAAGTCTGACAAGCAAAGTAGGATGCTATGGAATTAGTCAAAATAAACCTTGAATACTTTCTTCTAGTTGATTTCTTAGAACTTCTTTTTAACTTGGTGTGTTCTTGGGTTTTAGTTAAATGGCTGCTGTTAGGAAATATGTGAAGTATTTCCATGATAGTCTGAATGGTACCTCAGTATTACTGTGGTAAGCAAACAGATTTCACAAGCAGATGGTTTTCTTCTTTTCTTCACTCATCCTTTTAGCCCAGTGAAACAGGGCTAAAAGGATGAGTGAAGAAAAGTACAGCAGGCTCTTGTAACTAAAAAGACTCTTGTAACTACAGCAGGCTCTTGTAACTAACAGTACAGCATGCTCTTGTACTAACACAGAAAGGATAAAGGAATAGAGTAGTTAATAACCTATTTTGTCTTTTCTGGGTTCTCTCTCACTGTAGTCAAGTGAGGGACTGGGACAAATTATTTATTACCTCAGACCCATTCTGCTTCCCTCCTGGGTGTGTTCTAGACGATCTAACTGTATCTCCTTCTGTACCTGCCTCTTCTTCATCAGTCAGATATAACTGTAATTAATCCAAACTGCAGAAGCAAATTAATGAATTACATATTCTTGGTTGTCCCACCCTAAAACACCCTGAGGAAAGTCCAACGTGTCCATTTTTTCTGAAGTTAGATTCTTCAATGGTCTGATGTAACATTTCATCCAAATTGAGGATCTCTGTTGATGACCATAGCAAAAAGCTCACTGCATGAGATTGAATTATATGACTGAAACTCTTCTTCTCCCCCCCGATTTCTCTTCTTCTTGTGTTCATGATTTTACTTATATTTCTTAGTGTTAAATTCACCCTTCTTGCAACTGATTGATTTTCCAAGTGTCTGTTTCGTGGATCACATACTGATCTATTTTGGAAATCATTAGAAGGAGAATTAAACCAAAAAATAAACACACACATCAATCATGTAAGTCTGCTGCTGCATAATAACCTATATATTTCATGGGCATAAAGTCACAAACCAGGCTTTTCTATTTATTTCTCTGCCTTCCATTCCAGTGCATGGATTATAGCATGCATGGATCCTTCTATTTATATTTAATTATATAATACATGAAGCTTTATGATAAAGGACTCAAGCGAAATAATTAAACCTATGTCAATTAAGACTAATGTCGAATCCAAACCAATATCTCAAAAGCAAGTGGCTCACTAAAAGTGAAGAGAGAGAAACTGTTCTCTATGAAAGTCTTAAGTAAAATCAAATCCAGTATAATCCTCTTACTAAGTAATATTTGACAGTTCAGTCATGTTTCTTCAGAAAGTAGGAACTTACTTATTTTAAGCTCCCTGAGAGACAATTTGCATAATGATGATCTTCTCATAGAACTAGACTGATTTACCCTTTTTAAACAAGTGTCTTCATAAACAGTGTTTGAAACAGGTGTTTGCATTCTTGTTTCCAGATTCTATAGAGGCATACAGCAGAACGAACTCCTCCCCTGCATATATTTCTGCCCCAACTCAAATGCTCTCAGTCTCAAGACACAGCTGTACTCTTTAATATGTTTTTGCCCAGTGATCAGTCTCATATAACCTACTGCTGCAGGACTCTAGAGAAAAAGACAAGGCTGCAGGATTTTGGCTACACAGAAAAAAATTGTGACATTTCCTTAGAAAAGAATCACAGGAGTCTTTCTCTTCTTCTGAAGAAATATTCATTCATTCAATCAATATAATGATGTCTATAGTCCTTAAATGTTGTTTAAATGGTTTTTCATCCATAAAGGAAACCAGATTAAAAAGAAGAGATGGTGGTAGGAAAATAGAGAAGATTAAAGCTTTGACGACACAGTCAATACCAATTAGATATGGAAAGACCGATTATATCTAATTAGCCGTCCTCTTTCCTGTCCTCACTGGTTATATGCTATAGTTCTCTACTCTGTGGCTATACTGACTTGTAAATTACAGTTAATTTTAGAGCCAGTAACATGAAGGTTTCTCAGCAAGGCTTCCCAGTCTCTGTAGCTATGTGAATTTGAGCACACTAGAGGTGGTCTGTAGCCTTGCATAAATGTGTCTACAAGCGATAGTAAAAGCTGTGTGGTTTCTATGCTTCATATCTTCAGGCATGTGCTATTTTTGTGCTCCCTATGCACTGGCCCTCAAATCAGAAGATACTCGTTGTCAGATGGTAAAGGGAAGGAGGAAGAGCAGAAGTTCTTCAAACCTTTTTCCTCAGGTGGTACAGCATTTATAAGAATCAGACCATGGTCATTTTATTTAGTCTGACTGGTACTATTTTTTTAATGCTGAGACTAGCTTCAAATCATGTGAAGTCTTTTAACCTTCTGAAAAATTCTATGACAGTCCTTAAAGTTGCTGAAACCTAAGCAGCTCCCACTGGCATTCCTTACAGATCATGTATCAATGCCAAATCAACTTGCAAGGGTGCTCAAATCTTGTATTCGTAGTTGCAAGGGTAGGCTTCATCTTCACCTAATAAAAGTATAGACTGAACAGCTGCACATTTGTTCCCATGTCAGATGGACAGACTTATGTGGGCTGTAACAGGAAATAGCCATGGTAAATCTGTGTCTAGAATCAGATGTCTTTGGCTAGACCCTTAACTATAGATCCCACTGAACAAGGTGGCTCTGTCACTTGTGCCAGAGACTTCATGTGCATCAATGGCCATTTCTGGGATTTAGTGTTTGCTATCATGGGCACTTGGGACAGATAAACAATCAAGGTGGTTTTTATATTGCTCCAGAGCATGAAGTAAAACTGGTGAAACTGTCAATGTGCATGATTCCAATTAGGTGCCTTGCTGAGGAATTACAGCAATTTTTGTTGGCTCTGAATTGACACCATTCTGTGTTGACCTCCTTGTCTCTGTGCTACCTAACTATGCCACTTAGGGTAACTATTGTTCTTCACTTTTCTTCCCTGTCCTCAAGGGAGGTGTTACTGTGGTGATTTAAAAAAAAAAAAAAGGTGTTTTCAGCTTCTTCTATTCATTAACATTTAGACACAATCATTTAGCAACAGTACATGTGTGCATGTGCATGTGCACACCTGTTTCAGCTGCCTGCATGGGCACAGTGTTTGACACAAAAAGGCCTTTACACTCCATGTTCTACACTTGCTTTAGTGACACTTACCCACAAGAAGAAATAATTTCACAAATTAAACTTTGGGAATGAAAAATGTTTTGTCTGTGTAGAAAATTATACTTTCTCACACTAAAAAATTTCAGTGGCACTTAATATAGGTGGCTCTGCTGGTTTTGGCTGTGGCAGAGTTAATTTTCTCCACAGAAGCCAGGATGAGACTGTGTTTTGGATTTGTGCTGAAAATGGTGGTGATAATACAGAAAAGGTTTTGTCATTGCTGAGCAGCTTTTGCAGAATGTCAAGGCCCTCTCACGCTGCCGCACTGGCAAGGTGGCTGGGGTAACATGGGAAGTTGGAAGGAGACACAAGTGGGACAGATGACCCCAAGTGACCAAAGGATATTGCATACCTTGGGGTACCATGCACTGTCTTTATCTGAAATCATGAGTTTTCTCACTTTCTCACTCTCTCACGTGCGGCTGAGTTGGCATTAAACTCCAAGCCTGCTGAGGAACTATTAGGACTCTGCAGAGATGTACATGGACAGTAGTATCCATATAATTGATGACCTCTACTGAGAACTCTCAAACTGTCTGAGGGAATATCCTTTGTCAGGGTACTATCTTCCCTTGGCAGTTCAAAACCACTCCAAAGACAGAGCTTTTATTTTTTTGAGGAAAAAATTGATCGTTATGGATAAGATCTACTCTAGTTATGTCGTACATTCTGTCAGCTTATATTTAACTGCATGACATCCACGTTAGCAGCAAAGTGAGTCTGACAAAATTGTTCTACTTGATATGGAAAGAATGATCTGGTTCTGCACATAAACTACCAGTCTGCTTTAGAATTGTTATTTGAAAAATAAATATTGCAAAGAAAATTGGTTTATTATTTCTTCTCCTACAAGAGTACAAGGACATAATCTCTATAGTACTTCATACACTTGATTTGATTTTTTGAAAGCTCTCTCTAGCGTATACCTCTTACCTAGCAAAGGAGTTTAGTGCTTTTGATTGCAATATATTCTCTTATTTTAAAAAATCAAAAATAAAAAGAAATACCCAATGCCTAACAGAGGATTAGAATAGAATATTTTCTCATTAAAAAAGTGCATGAAAATACACAAGCAATTTCCATATGGGAAAAACATTAAAAAATAATAACTTAGCTTCCTTCTCTTAGACAAATTTATAAATGGATCGAAAAAAAGATAAGAATTTAAAGAAATGCCATGTAGTGAAGAAAAATAGTAAGAGATGTTAAGTTATAAGATAATTCTCAGAGCAGAACTGTCATCAATACATGATATTGGGCTAATATAATCTGATCAATGTTATTAAAAAGGTTTGAAAGTTTTCACTTAGATTTGTATTTTCATGCATAAAGAGACTATTTAAAAACTTGCCTGTTTTGGAAAACTTGTCTGGCTGTGTCTTATTCCAGAGTTCCTACACAAAGACTTCAAAAAAACGGGGTTTTTTCCTGTCACACTGTCACTTTTCTTCATTTCTTCTCTGCTGTCACTTCACTGCCTCTCTGGCTACTAATGGAAAGCATGATGGCCCTCCCCAGCAAGACTTCTAATGAGATTATGATTTCTATAATTTACAATGGATCAGCCCTAAAACAGGGCATAAAAAAAGTTAAAAGCAGTTGACTTGTATATGCTGTTTCCTCTTTAGAAATAGACCAGGTTTAGGTTCATAACACAAATTTTAAATACCTAAGCAAACCATAAGAATAAGATATCACAGGCACTGTAATTGGTACAAATATCATAGACATTGTAGGTATCACTCTAGACAATGGCAAGAATCTGGAAACTTCAGAGGGTGGATCATTCCTCCTAAGACCTGAGTGTTTTCCTGAGTGCACATATGGAATTTGGTTTCTCTAATATGCAAACATCTTGTTCAAACTACTCTCCAGTGAACACAGAAAAACTGCTCTCACAGACACATCATCTTCATCAGCCATGTAAATGAAATGAGATAAATCTAGGCCTTGATGTTTCAGAAGACACATCTATAAAGACTGCCTAAAAGGAGAGATGTTTAATGGTAAACTCTAGAAATAGGCATGTGAAGGCGTCTGAATATCCCTAACTTTCAAGTCATGGCTGAAGAAATTCCCTGTAAAATTATATTGGAAAATCTGAGCAGCATTCCAGATCCAGGACAAGTGTAAACTTCTTGTCAGACTTCTTCTTGTCGGACTTCTTGTCAGTGTAAAAAAAACCCCAATTTTTCCTTTGTTTCTTAAGATGTTTCAGAATCTAAGTGATTGTTGCTACTGAAGAACTCAGAAAGTAGGCAGAAGGCAGATATTTTTCTGTCTTTTAACAGAGAAGGTGAGATGGTATACATTATTTAACACACAACAGCTGAATGAAAATAATGCATATACACTATGTTCCTGAGTATTTTTCATTCTTATTTAAGAAAATTTTTATTTAAACTTTGAAAATTTAATTCTAATCAAAAAGTCTTAACGATGACAATGGCTGAGCTCACACATCAAAGTAGATACACATATGTTGCTGTATGGTAGAAGTCCTTTCAAAGCCAAGGTCAAGAAAACGATGTAGCTCTGGGTTTATAGAAAATGCAACTGAAGCATAAATAAAAAAAAAACAGAACAAAACAAAATAAAATCTGCAGCAACAAATTATAAACTACCTCAAGGAGAGAATTAAGAACTTATAGTTGGCAGAACAAAAGATAGAGAGCCAGAGGAAGAAATTTTAGAAGCTGTTGGAACATTTAGAAGATGATATTAAGATAGTGGTCTAGACAAGTGTCTGGGAAAGCACAGAGCAGAGCCAAAGGCATCCTTGTGGCTCTTGCAAGGTGGTTAGGATGGAATGAGTGATGCCATATGGGAAAACAGTGGTGAAATCTAGTGGGATGCTCAAAGAGAACAGGAGAGCTAAGATCTGACACAGTATGCAAGACAGGGCAGTCAAGTTGCAAGGGTTATTAGAGGTGTTTCATGTTGGAGGACGGCAAAATGATGAGGGAGAAGACCTGAGCTATCACTCAGTGGAGATGTTTACATACAGCTTAATTAGCACAAGGACTCCAACAAATCTGAAAGAAACACTTCACCTCTGGGCTTGTTCTCATACCAAGATTATCACACTGTGATGTGCTACATAAAATTAGCTGCAAAGAGTAAGCTTGCCTGAGGTCCTGTCCTGCTCTTTCCAGCAGAGTTTCTGCTACTTCTGTCAAACTGACTAAAGATCATCCTCCTTTCCCCAAGCTTTTCCTTGTGTTTTCTTATCCAGCCCTTCATAATCCCAGGGTTGTGCAGGTGCCATACATAATCTTCTGTGTTATCAGGAAACAGCACTGCAGGGTTCCATTTAAGTGGCACAAGCTGTCTTCTTCCATTGCTGCAGCTTTATAACTATAAAAAGACAATTATAGATATTGTGAGACTGCTAATGACTGCACCTTGGAAGGCTGAAAAAATTAGTAGTAACTGCAGTCATCTGGAGTTATGATAGCTTGAAGGTGAAAGTTTGAAGATCTGTGCTTAAGATATAGCCACGCTTCGCAAATGAATTATTTTGTTATATATATTTTTTATGAGGATTGTCATCAAATTGTTGTCTAAGTTTTGTAGATGTGTGCCCTTGCTTTGGGATGCAATTCAGATGAAAAACTACTCTATCTCTTTTGGTATTGTGGCTGATTGATCAGGCAGCTACAGCGACAGACAAAACTGGAAATATACAGACATTAGTTGCATTAGCTGTCACAACCATTGTTGCTGTTTTGCTTGTAACTACAAACTATGCATAAAGATCATAATTACTCACATAAAATCACTGACAGAGTTAGTCTTCACCTTCGTGATATTGATAGATTTATTGTGTGCAGTCTTCAGATCAACTTCCCGCATGTTGTATCATCACTTCAAGATAATGGTTGTAATGTGAAGAAGAAATTTTATATTAGCTTCACACTGTGTCCTCATATGTCTTTATATAATTATTAAATTTAGCTCATTAAAGAAATAGTGAGACCTCAGTCACCCTTTCAATAATTGATCTTATCCATTACACATTGTGCCATGTCTTCGTGCTGCTGGAGACACTTAGGGGAGAAGGGTCACACACTGGACTTCAGGACAGGATGAAGGAAATCAGTTTCATCCCAAAAAGCTAAAACAAAAGGTATGAATAAATTATCATTATCATTTGGATTTTTGACAATGTAAGTGAAAGATTTGTTCTTTATGCTAAGCAATCCTATATTCCCTTGGTACTCCCACACTGTAAAACTAAGGAGTATTATTTTCCTTTCATGAGCTATAACAACCATGTATTTCTCCCAGTAAAGGACATGCAGAATGTTGAATAGGTACATGGGCACATAATATTTTTTTTCATCATAATTTTCTCCAGTATAAATCGTAATGAAATGGATGAAGGGAATCCTTTTGTTAATATTGCCCTGTTTGATACGGACAAGGTCAGAATTTGTATGGTTTCTCTATTTCATGAATGCTGTGCTTGTCAATTAAAACTGCCTGTAGACAGCTTTAGCCTGTGCACCTGACAGAAAAGCAGATTTGTTTGCATTGTAACCATGAATTGATGCATTTTGCTTGACTTTTATTAACAATTTCCTCTTCTGTTCATCTCTCAGCAGCTTACTAAGCAAAATTTCCTGTGTCTACTGCATCTCAAAATTTAAAGAATATTTATTTTTGCTGGCTTATGCAATGTAATCATGCATGTTCAGACCAGCTTTTGAATGAATTGATGCCTTCTGGAATCTCAGTCCTGAGGCTGTGTTTATGCATAATCAAGATTTTTCAATTTGGGAAAACAGTGATTTTGTGTAGTCTGTAGAGATACAATCACTGTATATGGAGGAAAAATTTTCAACACATCATCTAAAATCAGCCAGGACCAGCAGACTTCTCTAGAATTCAGAGTAAAACTCTAATTTTGATTAATTTTCTAGAAGACCAGTCTCTCCCTGTTGGCTACAGAGGGAACATAGAAAGATCAGTTTTCTATTTTTGGCATCTAATTTATATACCTAAAACAAGGTGATGTGATTACCCTCTGAAACCTGAATTCATCTACCATAAACTAGCCATCTGGATGTTTTAAATGATTAAGTATCAATCCATGATTCACACTGCCTGTCCTCAGCCCTCAGTCAACATCAGCATCTGCTCTTCATCCAGATTTAGGCAAATGAAAGTTTGCATCATAGATGCTTAAGCTCCTTACTTTGCTCATCTGCAGAACCTTTCTACCTCTGCCCAAATTAGACACCCAGCCTTTATTCAAGTCCAGTTCTGATTAATCCCCTTAAGGGCAGCTGCCAAAATCCTAAAACACCCTAAATGTGAGATAGCTCTTAATACTTGCTGAACCTCAGACTGACATAAATACCCAGTAAGGGAGGGTCTCAAACAGAACCACTCACCGTGTTGTACTCAACCCTGACCTCCTCCTACCCTCTTGACCTTGGAGTTAATAGGCTGTAAAATCAGAGAGGCAGAAGAGGTAGTGAGTCAATAGAGGGATATTTTTTTTCCCCTATGAAAATCCTTCTCTGGCCAGCTGTCCGTGCAGTAGATTAGATGACCTTTGTATTTTGATTAACTTCTTTTTTTTTTCACATGATAAGACACTGACATAAGTTGTCCAGAGAAGCTCTGTGCTGCCCATGGCAGAGAGATTGAAAATAGATGATCTTTAAGATCTCTGCCAATCCAAACCATTCTATGAATTCCTAATCCTTTTATGGGCCTTGAGATTACTGCATTTTGACACTGGTAGTGTAAAATTCCAGAACTCATTTAACTTTGGTACTATTCTATCATCTAGTGATAGAGTATGATGAGTAATTTGTGACCTGTCTTTTTTAATGCCCAGTCTAAAACAAGGAAGATTCTGGGTGAGAGATGGGTCTTTGTTTGTGATGTCTTTGCTAAAGGAGAAGAGAGGAACATTTGCAATCATAAAAATCTTTTTGCTGGTCTTAAGCTGCCATCTGCACAGGTCAGACAAAAAGCCAGATGCCTCATTCAGTATGAAACCTTCTGATCCAAAATATTGAAGTGGCTAAAGAGGGGAATTGGCTGTTTGGGCTGGGGAAGTGACAGCAAAACAAAAACCAGTCTGCTGCCCTTCAGGAGCTGATTTATTACCCTTTGGCCATCTGACTTAGGAGAAGTGAATCTAGCCCTGCATTCATGTAAGTTTTGTCTGATTATTTCTGGACTGATCAATTCCTATAAAATTTAATCTGACAAGTCTTAGGAATGAGAGACCATTATGTCACAAAGTCTCATACCAGTATGCATGACATCAGTTGGAGGGATCCAATTAACTAATAAAATTCAGGTGCATGGCAGAACACACTCCATCACACTTCTGTGAAACTCATTGTTATGGAAACGTGAACAGAGATCTTCATATCTCATATACAGAAGGAAAAAAGAAAAAAATACTTAAAAATTATGTCACGAATAAAGATCCTGGAAAATAACTTTGTTCTTGCGCCTTTTCCTTAGAGCATACTTATGATAAGGATTTCAGGTTATGAGGTGAGTGTGTTTTGAAGTTATTACATTATGTTTACCACACAGTCAATAAGAACATAGCTCTGTTACAAGGCAAAAAGCTCCAGATGCACAGATTTAAAACATTACATTTCCATATACCACTATCCCAACAGAAAAGATAGTTCCTAAAACTAAATAAAATTACCTTGATTTTGATATAAGAAGCTATTTTTATTTCAGGAAGAGATGCAACAGTACGATGTTCAGTCAGCATAATCTAGATGTAATGGGACAGATGTGGAGAATGAGGGCATGATTATAACAGCAAAACTCTTCATGCTGAAGTTTATAATGTAACCTGAATAAACATTCCATAAAAAAAGATTACCTGGTAGCAAAACACAGACCTTTCTGAATCCTTTGTCTGAATGTTGCCCCTTTAAAAGATGGTAATGTTTAGGAAAAATACTACCTACATCATTGGTTGCATTCCTATTCTCTTTTATGGGCATAAGCTTGTTTACTGGAACTTTTCCCATGAGATAAAAAGTACCACTCTTTTGGCATGGTAGGGACAGTCCTTGGGGGGGATGACAGTAGCATCTCTCCATCGGAACCATTGGGTTAAAGCTGTTCATTTATGCAATCTGAATTAGCATTACTTTATTTTTCTATAAAAATCTGATTTTTAAAAAAATCTGGGTTTTTTTCCCCCTCATCAGATTTATCCTCTCTTCTGTGATCAGCCAGAAGTTATACTTTCTGAACAACTTCTTTAAGAAACACAGTTCCCACTAGTTAAAATCATATCCTAAGGAGAAGATCAGCAGACTGTTGTGCCTGAGGTTGTGCTCTTAATGAAAGAAAATGTGTGGAATACTCCCTATGTGCAAGATATGCAACATTTTTTGAACTTAGTATCTGTTTAAGTTTTTCATTAACTGATTTACATTCAATGATCCTCACTTTTTAATGATTGCCTCGTTTGTCTGTGAAAAAAAAAAAAAAAACATTAAATTGTCCCATGGTATTAAGCTATCTTGACATAATCAAATTAGTGTTTGTGTTTGTCATCTTGAGGGTTAAATACATGGAAAGATAAGGGAGTTTTATTCAGAGAAAAGTTATGTGCTTCGTTTTCTTTGACCCACATATTGTTGTTCATAATAGTGTCAAGGTAGTGAGAGAAAGGAAGTGTTTAAGCCATGAAAACTTAATGAAATGCCTTTTTCTGAGCACTGGAACTAAAACAGGGACAAAATAGGAAAGAAGTGCAAACACTACTGAGTGGTCTAGTGAGCACTAATGCTTCCATGACTCAAGAGAAACTTGCTTTATGGTGGGAACTAAAAGAAGCACTTCCAAAGATAGTTAGACATTTATTAAGACTGAGGACTATGCAATTCATCCAAACTCAAACAGTTAGTGACAAAGGACTGAAGGGAAACTTCAGAGTTAAACTCCTTTATTTTGCTCTGGCTGCTTGGCAAATTCCTAGAGAATTATGCTGGAAATTTGCAGCCCAGAATCCAGAGTAAAAGCACAGCCAATTAGATAAGCAATGTAAAAATGCTAGTATGACTAAATTATGTCTTGATCATGCTGTGAAACCAGAACAGTGTTAATTTCCATTTTAAATAACATGCATAGCTCAGCTCTGTTTGTTTTGTTGGACAGAGAAACCCAGATTAAAAAAAAAAAATTAGTTAAAGAAGGGGAGTCTGTACTGTTGGCATGGCAAAGCACTTGGCTACAGTAAACCTCAAATTTCATCCCAAACTTAGTGTCAACAAGTCATCCAGATGATTAGATCCTAACTGGTACAAGACTGTCCAATAAACAGAGTGTTCTAAATACAATGCAGCTTCTCAAAGTTACACAATGCAGGTTCTTAACTACATGGCAGCCTGTGTGAAAGGCTTTTCAGTGAGTCAGAAATCTGGCAGGAGGCTTTGATTCCATTAGATAAAAACCAGAGGAGACACAGGAAACCTTGCAAAAAGCAAATGAATAGATTTAAGTATTGTCTCAAAATAGGACACACAAAGCCTCAAAATGTTTATAAAAATAAAATGGTCTCTGTCTACTCATGATTTTTGTAGACACACAAAAATATATTTTATTGTAGTTTGCTTCATTCCAACAGGTATCTAATAATCAAACTTAGGTTGAAGAGGTCAACATTTATATTTATCTCAAAGGGTTGTGAAACAATGGCTCTCTTTTGCAGCTGCCAAGCCCTGGGAAGTTAGGTTTTGCAGATCCATTAAGCATTGGAATGTGTACCCAGTTTCTTCCAGTTTCTGCCAAAGATTAATCAGAGATCCCAGGTGCCTATGGCACAGAAATGAAACCATGTGACAACCCAGAGCAGATGAGCTCACCAGAGCAGTAGGGTAGGGAACAGGCACTAGGTTTTCTTTTGCTATGTCTGGATGACCCAGGGGATTGCACCAAGCTGTAAAACAATTTTTTTTCTTTTTTGAGGCCAAAGGCTCTGATTGGTCCTGTCTACATAGAGAAACTCTGAATTCTGCTGACTATTTCATGCTGAATGTTGCTATGCATCCCCAAAGCATCAGGCAGTAGGAATCAACTAGCAGGAATAGTAAAATGCAGCCCTCATGTTACTGAGAACTAGAAATTAATCTCACACCTGCATATGGACATGGATAATTCAGTGTATTGTTTGAACACCCAAATAGGAAACATATCTAACTGGAACAGGAGAAGACATGGTACTATTGAGATCTGCTCAGGCTGAGCAGGGAGTCTTTCTTTGTATCCTAGATCGCTCATACCAAGATCAAATCTTGGAAAAGCGTGGAGAAAATTATGTTCCTTTTTCAAGTATTTAGTGCTCTGGAGCTAAGAGAAAGATTCTGTCTTCCAAGATGATCAGTCTGGCAGGTCTCACTGACACTTTATAAAGAATTAAGCTTGAACAACTAAGTAATGTCTAGACATGAGAAATTGTACATTGACATCTTTTAAAGTGTCCTGAGGGTATGGAACAAGAGTTAGGAGTTTTATGCCCCTTGATATCTTTTTTTTTTTTTTTCCTTTATGGGGAAGTAAGATCACAGAGCTGAGAGACAGAAAACAAATATTCTCCTAACATATAAGTGGAAATTGAAAAAAACAAAGTCCTCCAACAAATATTATCACCTTGCTTGGAATTCAAGAGTGCATTTCCTGACCTAAATTTAGCCAGATACATTTTGCCCAGTGCAAAGGTCAGAATGCAGGCAGAAAATTTTCAACACAGGTAATTTCCACTGAAGTATCATGAGACAGTCTTTCTTTAATGTTCCCCAGGTATTACGCATCAAAAAAAAGTAATTCACTCAATGTATTTAAAAAAAAACTCTGGGTTGTTTTTGTTTTTGTTTTTTTTTGGGAGAGGGGCAGTCAAGGCATTTAAAGCAGCAATCAGAAGTAGTTAAAGCCTTCTAGTAACAACTGAAGCACGCAGCTAACAGTGGTGATTAAGCCAGAAGCACCACGGGCAGGTTCCTGTTGATACTATCTTTACATGTTGGTTTTGGGCTCAGGGCCATGTTTACACTCTCCCTCACTGACATAACCAAAATAGTATTGTGAAAAAAAATGGCACAACAGAAAACAGAAGGCTTCTGTGTTAATTAAAGTTCTGTGTAATTAGAGACCATGAAGATGAGGCTACAGAGCTGACACTATTCTGTCCTTCCCTTCAGTGCCTGCTGTGAGCTCACCTGGTGTACCTCTAATCTGAAGACCAGCTGCATCCTTGCTGGTTTTCCATTTAGAATTTTGTTTCCTCCATCATTAAAACCTTTCATGCCGAGGAGAGTCGCACTTCAGAAAAGCATTTTGGTGCCAAAATTCAGCACAATTAACAGGGAAATGTAATATCACTAATTTTGACAGTAAACTTTACTAGATAAATGGCCAGACTTCTCTCTCTCATTTTTTTCTTTACTTTGTTTTTTCATCTGCAATTGTACAGAGAATACTTGGACCACTAATATAAAAAGGGTTGAAACCCACTGAGCCAGAGATTTATTGCTCACACAGTCTGTAGAAGAACAAAGCTCTAAGCTAAGTCCCTGGGCTCTTCAACTTGAAAGGATTCTGGGTGCACTCAGATCCTTCCCAGAAAGATGTGCGGGCCCAGCTGGAAATATGGCAGAAACACACACCCCTCACTCTTTTAAAACAGGCACTTGCAGCTGGTAATACAGTTATTGTGCTAAAGAGGGGAGGGAAAAGCCAGAGAGAGAGAGGTGGAGAGCAAGGATGTATCTGGCTACCCAGGGGAGCCTAGGTCCAACCAGCTACCAGGGGTTTCACCAGCAGGAGCATCTCGGCTGCAGAAGCAGACTCTAGGTACAAATTTCTTTGCCTGGAGAGTCTGACTACCTTTCTGTGCTCTGTGCCCCCAGTTCACATAGATATCCTTGAGAGGGAAGCACACATGCTGTCACAGGGCTGGCATTCAAAATGTATGAACAAAGCAAAATCTCTAAAAAGAAACAAGACTTTTATAAGGCAAACTAATACAATTGGAAAAAAACAATGAAATAGAAAGGCTTTGAGTCACACGGAACCTTGAAGAACAGTTTCTTGCCTAGAAGTTGTCTGCTTTTTCCCCTACTAATTTTTCAAATCAACATCAATTAATTTAGCATGAAGGGTAACCTTCCAGCACAAAACAGTGATTCTCTTAGATTTGGCAGCAATGAGTCAGTAATGGTTCATAGACGGCTTAGATGGGAAGCTACCTAAAGCACAGAGACATTTTCTGAGATCCAGAAATGAACTCATAATCACAGGACAGGACATTCTTGTCAAATCTTGTATTTAATTTGCTTTGCAGAAAAAACATTCATAATTACAAGTCTCCTAGAACCACATGATAATGTGAAATCTGATAATAACAATAAAACTCCCCAAACAACTCTTTTCATTCTGAATCTCAGAATAAAAGAGGAATAACTTTAAAGAAAATTTATTCCACCTCTAATATGCTGGTTTTATCAATTTAGTTCTGACAACTTCCTGAAAATTAATGAATGTCACTGAAATTATTTTCTTGCTGACTTGGTGTCTTGGGTATTACCAGCCTGACAGAGAGAGGAAAAATGTAATACACACACTTCTGGGTACAGAAATTATTTTCTTTTTATCATGTATAAACAAAAAGCAGCAGTATTTTATACCCCAGTAATTTATGAGCAAATATCTTCACTGACACAATAATTTTGCAGCTACCCACAGCAGGAATGATTGCATGATGGGAATTTGCTTGAGATGTATAAATTAAAATTTTGTCATAAAAGGAGAATATTTAGGAAGGCTCTTTGTCTTCACTAGGGTTCATTTATATATATTAAAAGAAGAACAAACAAAAATAAGAATCTAAATTAAGGGCTACATAGCAAAAAAAAAAAAAAAAGTATTTTTAAGTACGGCTGCCTGGCATTTCAATATACCTAAATTAAAAATGAGTGATAGAAGAAGGGTATCACCTCATCCTGTGTCATGAAAGACTTCAAAGCAAAACTATGAGAAGCAAGAACACAATGTGCATTTATGGGTTTACAAATTATGTCAATACTGTATGAAGTGCTGAATACACCATAAAGTGCTGGATTTTGTACCCTTGTTTCAATCATATAAACCATTACATATTTCTTTGTTCATATCTGTTGCAAAGCAGAACTCACAGACTGCAGCCAAGAGATGGATACTGAGCAAATACAGTGAGAAACATCTTGACCAAACCAGATTTCAACTTAAATACACAAAACACATGCTAGAAGTTTCCAACAGCAAGATCTTGAGATGGAAATTAAGTTTTTTTCCCACACTGAGAGTGAAAAACTCTCCCAAGCCATACAATCTTTAGTACAACCACTAAATTAACAAGATGTAGACAGATTTCACATTAGTTTCTCTGTTGGACATCATCAGCATCTTGAGGAGGTTTCTAGCCTTAGATTCATTCTGCCTGACTTCACACTGTAAATATCTACATCTGAGCATGTATTCTCAGCTGCCCATTCTGACAACAAGGAAAAATAAGGTTTTTTAGAGCATGATTCATCTTATCTCTTGTAGACATCTGCCGTAGGCTAAACTGAATTGCTCTGGCAATAATTCAGTCACTCTGAAATTGCAAAGGGCATCTGGGAAGACCCACTAAGGTGAAGGGATTTACAGAGGAGACATGTAAATCTGAATGAACAAACCTCCCTCCCTGTGTCAAAAGTGTGAACTGCCATCTCCTTCCCTACACCCCCCACTCCCTTGAAGCAAGAAGCAGAAACAAAGTGGGAAGTGGTAATTTGTTTCTACAGTTCTTCTTTGCACAGGTGTCAGTGCAATGTTAAAAATGTAAAGCACAATTTAGAGCACAGATTTGGCTGGGATGAACTTCCTCTCATTTCTTCTGCTAAGGAATACTAGCAGTTCATAAGAACACAAAAATGATTTTTGGGGGATGAAATAAAGGCAATGTGCAGGCTGCCCTCTTATTCCTACTCTGAAAAGAAACCAAGTTTGCTGTTTACCAAAAGGACTAGCAGTAAATGTGATCCTCTTGCATGAATTTGAGAAAGATGATTATTCTTAGAAGAGAGTCTGTTTTTTTTCTTGCAGAGCAAATAATAAGTTGACTACTATAGATTATTAACTTGAGGCTAATTGTGTAGGTTAGATGCTTAGTGGATAAATCAGAGGAGGAAGTACCTTTGCAAAGAGAAGAAATAAAAGCAGCAGTGAAAACTATGTACAAGACCACTGATTTTTTCCTAGTTCATCTGGAGAATAAGGGCATGACTAAATAAACATATGAAATAGGAGGGAATTTGAAAATAAGGGTGAAGCTGTAAAACTTGTAAAAGTTGTATAAAGTATATGTTATAATGAAAGACATTAAAATTTGGTGAAAATATTTGCAGTAAATCATACTTCTGTGCCAGTTGTCAGTGGGTGGTTCTTCAGTTATATACTTGGATTAGTCTTCTTATGATTCCTGTATATCTCTTTTTTCTTCTCTGGGACTATTTTTGGGTGCACCAAGTAAGTTTTTCTGATGAAAAATAAAAGTTAGAATATAGTTTGCATGGTAACAGGCTTCACAAATCTTTTTAAGAGCACAGAAGGCATGATAGTATTTAAAATGCATCATGCTATGTTTTTCTACATGAAACATTTACCTATGACTTAAGACAGTCTTCTTAACTACATTAGAGGTTAATTTTACACAGAACTCAACTGATCTTCATATTTCTAGCTTCATCACTATTCTAGTCATTGGTTACACCTACCAAAACTGGAAGGAAAAAGCTGTCCAAAAAAATGTTCTAAGCCAAATACAAGCCAGTACAGATTTGAGGCCCTGTGCTTTCAGAACTCTCACAGGGGCACACCACAGCCCTTCTCTTCCTCCTGTGCTCATAGGGGAAAAAATATTAATAGTAATAATGGAGAATGTTTTAAAAACCAGATATGTAAGACCCAGTAGAAAACAAAACAAGAAAATTATTGTTAGTCACAAATGTAACAAAACTAGTTGATCATGTTAATCAATAGGCATGCCAAGAAGTAATGAAGCACTGCATGTTGAAAACTGCAAGAAGTTGTGTAAAACTACAGTTCTGTTTGTGAAGCAGAAAGTAGCTGTGTCCAACATCCTCAAGAATGCAGGAGAGAAACTTGCTCATGAGCTGTGTCTAAGAAAGGATCTGTGAAAGGATCTCACAAAAAGATCTTGTAAGACACAAAATAACTATCAAGAGCCCTAAAGTGCCCCTCAAATGCAGGAGTCTCTTCTTAAGAGTACAGTGCCACCACTACCACAGCTCTACCCATTAAACAGAACCATGTGGAGAAAATGTCAGTGTCAAAAAGTCTACTTGAGGTAAAAGGGGGTGTGAGGAGGGAAAAAAAAACTCAAATGTATGAGAGTTATGACTTTGATCACCATTCTTACCCATTTGTAAAATTGTAACTAATTTCTTATAGATAAGAAAAATGTAATAAAGACTCATAATTTCCTCAGAAATATTTTTAACATAGTAGCCATTTTACACTGAGGATATTTTAAGTATTTACATTTTTTTTTTCATCAAGTTGCTAAACATATTCCTGAAAAACAGTTCACTGAGGACAAAATAGAAATCTGGATGGAGTAATACATGGATTGTTTCTCCATCTCTGGAGACTCAGATTCAGACTCTAATGGGATTTCTACAAAAGCATCAGGTACAATATTTGACTAGAAAGATATTTCAGGTCATTATTATTTAGATCTTTTAGGACCTATTCAATATGCTCTGTTGAATATTTTCATAATGCCAAAATCTTTCTGTCAATGGATTTTATCAAACTTGTGCAATATACAATGTCAGATTCAAGTAAAGTACAATGACTGTCAGATTTTCATCTCTAAAAGGGACACCCAAAGCAGTCTTTTTCTTCTTTTCTCTTGTGAGATTTGGAATGATTGAAATCCAAGTCATTAGCATTCCGGTTGTTTATGACACTACAAAATGATGAAAGTGGTTTGAAATGAATAGTATCTTAAAGTGTGAGACATTTTGTGAAATTATGCATCTGTTTCTTCCTTGGAAAATTTGTATGCCAGCCAAGGCATAGCAAGGCAGAGTGAATGCAATTAAATCAGATAAAATTTTATTATGCTGTCCAGTTCAGGGTCTCAGCAGTCCAGGTAAGGAATTTTTAGCCTTCTCAGTGTGCATAAAAAACACTTTGAAAATAAAAATAAAGTATAAAAAATCTATTATAATCTTCCAATATTTTATTAAAATAGCTTGAATTTATAAACTGAAAGGCATTTGAAGATATTTAGAAAAGGCTCTAAATATCTAATCTTGTGATCAGGTGAGTAACCCAATTATTATAATACAAGACAATATTTACCTGACAGTCCTTAACAGCTTAATTAAACACAAAAAGTCTACCATGCAAAATAGAAGAAATACCTTGTAAAAGATCCTAGTCATATTTTTGGCTAATTAAATAAAGATGACAGTCAAAGAGATAACCATTTTAGAGCACCTGTAAAAAGCTCTTAATTCAAACCTCGCCCAACAAAAATAAAAAGCTGAATTGCTGGGCTGGGAGCAGTCACAGTAGCAGTTTGTCATCTTTTAGGTCTTGGTTGAGAAATTAGTTCCCAGTGAAGGAAAATATGCACACACTTACATTTAATTTCCGAGCCATGTTTGCATATACCTAAAATTAAACATGTACTCAGCTAATGAGATGAAATGCATCTTCAAGGGCTAGAGTCCAAAGTTCTGGTTTGCATATCATATTCAGAGTTGCCTAGACACACTAGCTTTATTAAATATTACCACTGTGTTTTGTTCCTCTTGCTTTCATTACAATATCCGCTTTTTTCATGCATTTCAAGTAGCTTATTTTGGGTCAGGTATGCATCATGAAAATGCTGGTTTTGCCTTTAATTTTTGTGTGATCTCTATAAAGTTTTTAACTATCTGAACATTGGAAAATAAAAAAATTGATGCATTGAAATACTTGAACATAGAAGCAGGTTTTTATGCTAAGTTGAGCCATATAGTAAATTTTACAAAGTGTCAGTAAAGTTTTTTATTTTTCTATCAAAAGTCAAAGAAATATAATTTATTGCTGGTAAAAAACATATATACTACAGCTGTTTTGAAGGGACTCTGGAAGGTTCATACAGATTTAGAGAGACATTGATCAAGGAAAAGTGAAAGATACTGCTGCATTTTATTTCTTCTTTGTCCAGAGGGAAATTAATAGGCTGAATTCAGTCATGTTCCCAAAGGACAGGGGATAGCCAGGAAAAAAAGGCCCCCAAAACACATAATTCAGTAACATCAATGGAACAAAGATGTTAATGATAAATTCAGCTCATGTCCTCACAGCCTCATATAATGATTTGGGTTTGAAGGCACCTTAAATATCATGTAGTTTCAATCCCTCTGTCATGAGGGACACCTTCCACTAGACCAGATTTCTCAAAGCCCTGTCCAGCCTGGCTTTGGACATCTTAAGGGTTAGATAAGTGCTACATGCGTGAGGCAGATACTACACATTGCATATAATGTGATATTCAGCTTAGGAATTACCCACAATATAAACATCCACCTCTGGTACAGACAGCTCACTTTGCTGAGTTGTTTATTTTGTAAGCATGGGGAGAGGAAGAAAGTTTGCCTCCAAGCCTGGGGTTCACAGAAGTCATGATGAGTGTTGGGACATGGAAAACAGTTGAAAGAGACATCAGGTTGTGGCTGCAGAGGCATTCCCATATGTGGGATTCTGCACATCAAAGCCTTTTATTTTGTGACTTAGAGCACAAGAACACAACCAATGTAGGAGATGGGTAGAATAAAGGTGACCTCCTCATTGGGTCATTGGCTCCTTGTGTAATTTTAAAGTTCTGGATGTTCTTTCTAAAGAAAAATACATAAACACAGCAAACTTCTCCCCTCAGCATATCCAACCAAGAGGCTACAGCGTCTCCCCACCCTTGCTATGCACTCATTCAAGTTGTGCTGGCAGTAAGTTCTCTGTAGCCTGCTGTCCTGGATACCTATGTGAGAAATCAGAGCTGTGGGCTCACCCTCTGTTAATCTGCAGTAGATGACTGCTCTAAGTACTGAAACAAAAGGTCTACCAGCACTATTTTTACTGTATGAATTATTTTTGGAGTTATGATCTAAGAATTTAAGCAGTCTCTTCCTGAAACTCAGGCTCATGTATAGCAGTTTTCACACCTAGACTTACGAAAATATTTGTTGATTGTTTAGTTTTGTTTGCCCATAGGAAATCAAAGCCATAAACTTTTCCCTATATCAGTCTCAGAGAAATTTACACACTATTCCTCCAAGTGTGTAAAGTGACTTCATGCTTCAGCGAAGCATGAGGCAATTCAGCCCCAAGGGAGACAGCAGCCCAAATGCACCCAAAAAAGCTTCAGAGATGTTTTGCAAAAGTAGAAGCCTTTTTTTTTTAATGGTATAAACCTCTGGATTATGTGCTTCAAACCTTGGAAAGAGATCGGTTTTCTGGGCTTGATGGACAACATGTATCTGCCTTAAGTTGTGTTTTGTAAATGAATGGTAAGTAAGAAGTAGTCACTAGAAACAATAGGAGTCTCAATTCTGATGTTTCTGTGTCCATTTCATTAGAACCAGTTAAAAAAATAGGACAGAGTATCAGCACGTACCAGTATCTTCTATTGTATTATCATCCTGAAAAGATTAAATACAAGAAGAAAAAAATAGAGTTCTGTATCTCTTTGTTTTTAGCAGAGTTAACATATTTGGATCTTGGGCATTGCAGCATCCTCAAAAATGTCAGAACAGTTTTGTAAAATTTGAAAGGAAGTTGCCTAGAATTTTTTTTCTATTTTCATTCTCTTTTATTCCTGGCTGAAGAAATGATTGATAGCAAATCACTTTCTGCATTTAATACAATGCTCAGCACAAGACAGATTTATTTAAAAGTGTATATTGGGTTGAGAGAAAAAAATATAATTATGGATCAAAAATCAAAAATTTCCATTTTTGACAGTATTTATTCTTTTTAATTGCTGGATGTCCCCTTAATAGCAACCAATCTGTAGGAAGGAATGACACCAACAGCCTTGAGCAAAACAACCTACAGAAAATCTGAGACAGAACAACAGGAGAGTGCTTTTTGCAAGCTCAGGATTAACTTCGCCTTTTAACACAGTCATGACAAGGATGGCAACAGGAATGTTCACAACACAGATGTGGTATGAGTGTAATAGGTATCACCTATTCTCATTACATCCGCAAAAGGATAATCTCTGTTCTCTCCTCATGTACCTTCGACTTCCTGTGAAATATTCCCAGTTCCCCTTCCCTTCCCTTCCCTTCCCTTCCCTTCCCTTCCCTTCCCTTCCCTTCCCTTGGCAATTCTGCAATTTCTAGGTTTTCTAAGCTATTCTGTTTCCACAGGAGCTACATGAACATGTCTGACCCCATTTCACTGTGGCACTGAAAAGCCTGGCATCAATGTTAGAAGAAATAAAAAAAAAAGAAAAAAAAAAGGAAAATAAAAAAATACAAACATTATACAATAGAAACCTTAATCATGTAGTTATAAGTTTTAAAAAGTGTTTGAAAATCTCTAGCTTTGTCTTTCCCATTTATCATGGTCCTGCTGCTAAAAAAATTTCCCTGAGGTTCCTGCTGCATCTCTCCTATAAATGATTCTCTTTGATCAGAACCCAGTGCAAGCAGGGCTTTTTTTTCAGTCTTACAGAGGCAATGATTCCATATCACAGCAGTGAAACGCTTGACAGCTCAGTGGGGGTGAGAAGAAAAAGCAGGATTATCTAAAAAAGAGAGAAAAAAGAGGAAGCAATTCAAAGTCAGGCCAAAGATGACAGGAGAATCAGGATAGCAGCTGTACAAAATCGTACTTGATCTCTGCCAGAGATGTGGTATGTAGGGGTGAATGACAACTTCTAATTAAAGTTGTGACTGATTACCATGTAAGAAATGACACAATTTGTCGAAGACCTGGATCTGAAGATGAATCACTTTTATTTGTGGAAAATGCTAATTTAAAGTTATGAATTTTTAGAGGAACATCTGCGGCTTCTTTTTTTTCTTTTATAAATTTACTCCATAATTTAATTTTTCTGTTTATTTATTGAAACTTTTAAATTGTCTTTTATCCAAACACTGACTATGCATTACAGTAAGTAAGGAGGAAGAAATACTGAAAACAAAATTTTCTTAAGGAAGAGACCTTGACAGTTATTCAGCAGCCCTCATTTGAAATTCCAGGAAAGATTCAGTTTTAACATACACTATCTATTGTTGTGTAATAAATTCACAGATCTCTATCAAGCAACTCAGGATATTATTTTTCAGACATTTTGAATTGTTTACTTGTCACATATGCATGTGAACTGTATTCAAACCCCTTTTCCAAGAGACAGAAGGATATGAGCATTATTCAAACACATGTGCTGACTCACTTGAAAGCACATTGTGAAACTGGATTCACACTGAGATTTGCCAGCTTCTGTGCAGTTTTCTCTCGAGAGCTGTCCCAATTGTTGTCCAAATTGATATTTTTCAATACAGAAGACTAAATTATTATCACCTTCTACTGCTTGCTTCACATTGCTCAGGTAGGGCTAAGCCCCTGGGAATCCACCTGGTGCAGATTTTTCTTAGCATGAAGCCTTTGCATGGCCAGATACTGCTTTGCCACCTGTTCCGATTTGATCTCACATGGAATTTTTCTCCGTGTCATTTTTTTATCTTTAAATACCTAAACATAGTGTTTAGCATTTTTAATAAGATCAGTATCGTAAAACACAGTCACATAGATAAATATTTTCCAAACACTTTTCTTTACTGTCTTGCTTCAGAATTCAAATTACATTTTACATTTAAAGGTAAATCTGAATTCTGAGGCATTAATTATCACATTTTCACGCTATTCAGGGTTATTATATACCTCTAGGCTGTTGTCAGATGCTCTTAGCTCTAAAAATGTGGGAATGGAGGGAAAAGATTTTGCATATTTGCTCATGCCACTGTTTATGCTTACAGTTAGCTTTACAAAGTTGAAAGTTAAACTGTGCACGTATTTTGTAACTCTTTGTCCTTATGTAAATCACATTTGGAGAACAGGCAATAAAATGTGAAAGTCAAATTTTATCTTTTTTTTCTAAAGTTACACATTATTATGAGTTACCAATTAAGTTACATATGTAAACACCATCTTTCCCTGTGAGATTAGGGAAACAGGTAATTGAGTAATTAATTAATGGTAAAATTAACATGCAAATAGAGAGGTAATTCTGCCCGATTCTTTTCCTTCCATTTAGCATAGGAAGCATGGTCTTGCAGCAGTTATGGTTTTCTGTATCAGCATGGCTCAGAGCTATGGCAATAAGATGTGTTGAGCATCATTCTCTCTTCAGCAAGGTCTGTACTGTGCTATATTGATATGGAAGCAAATTACAGGGGGGAAAAATGCCTAGAAAACTTCCACCCCCCAAAAGAAAAATCTGGTCAGAAAAGCAATGTGTCTTTTCATACCACAGAATCACAGAATGGGTGAGATTGTAAGGGTCCACAGTGGGTTCACCTCGTCCAATTTCCCTGTTCAAGGGAACTTGTTTTTACTCAAACATTAAAAAGCCCAAGTGTTAGTGAAACCTAAAGAGGAGAGAGGACAAGAAATACTTTGTATTCTTAACTGGCAGCTCTGCTAATTCAACCTGAATCCCAACTGCTAACTTGAGTTATGCTTTTTTAAATCTCATCACTGATGTAGAAGTTTCCTAGGCGAGTTATCAACCCTGCCTCACATTCCCCACTTTTCGGTAAGGTTTTACTTTAAATTTTGTCAGGCAGTTGTGGTATGGCAATGATGGTGCACAGCAAACCAGCATTTTAATAAATGTATGGATTTTGTGCTCTCTGTATTAAAGATATCATTTCCCAGTAGTCCCAGCAAAGATTATTCTGGAAGCACATAGGGAAAAACTTTGCTCAGTAGATTGTGATATGTTTTAGAGATGGCCTGCCCTTTAAAGAGGGCATGTGCTTTTGTTTATTGTTTAGCATTAGACTTGTTCAAATACTCTAAATCTTCAATTGAAGATAAAAAAGGCATCACTATGGAAAAATACAATATTTAAAATGTAATGAAAATGTTTCTCGATAAATATTGAAAATATTATTTTTATAAGGATAGTATTCTCTAAAAGTTGTAAAGTATTCACTTTTTCAAGCATTAAATGCTTCTTTTAGGCTTTTCCTGTATCATAATTTAAATAAAATATGTAAAGCTGACATTTTATGGCATCTCTCTATAAAATAAGGCAAACTCATAAGCCAGTCTGAATGTACATGATAGCAATATGCAACTTTGATTCAGAGAGTACATACTCTTAAATCCAAAAGTGCCTTTTGAAGTTCAATCCCTTGTACTTTTCACAGCCTTCTTCTGCCATTATGATGGAAGTCTCTCCTCAGTTCTATAAAAATAAGGTGATGGGAAACACAATTTTGTAAGCTACCATTCTGGATTGCATCACAAGGAGCTGGACCTTGTGCAAAGGTAAGCTGAAGAGGACAGACAAACTCCCTTTAGTAGCACTGTATCAGGCTGTCTCCAGATCTGAGACAGGAAAAAACTCATCAGCTTCACTTGCTAATCGCTTGCTTCACTAGTTATATTATCCAGGGATATTTCACTTTCATACAACAGCTCCAGAGCACTTCAAATTTTTCAAACACGCTCTTCTGACTGGTCTCACATTTTTTCTCCTTTTTTTTCCACTGATGGAGGAGATTCCTTATGAGATGAAAGATACAGTGTACCCCACAGCAAGACTTAAACACCAGGAATGTGAGATGGTGGAGGCTGATGGCACAGATAAATCCACTACAAATATCCTTGAGGAAAACCACATGAGTCCATTGCACTGACAAGATTCCCACCCAGACCCTCTGATCAGCAAGCTGATCAAATACTTATTGGCTGATTCAAATACTACTGCAGCAGAAAGATCAACCTCCAGAACAGGGAAGCAATGGTTGGCCATCTGTCACCCATGAGAAGTGTCAATGTCTTCTGTGATTTATTTTGTTCCCTAACATCTTGAAAGCAGGTTAGAGGTGATCAAGGAATAGTTTGATATCTTTCCTGGACCAGATAATCCTTTGCTGCTGAAGCAGTACTTAAGAGGCCCACCTAGAGATGCGGGTAAGTTTATATCCCAGACAGAGATGGGAAAATATCCAGATTACCATGAAGGAATTTGATGTTTCTAAATGACCTTGAAAAAAGTTCTTGAATCCCTTGATTCAGAGCTATTCTACAGTTTATGCCCTCTGTAACAGCAGAGGTAAGGGAGAATAATCTCCTTTAGCTCAAGAGCTCAGGACACTAGCAAAAAACTTCAGTTGTTGTAAATCAAAGTAACTGAAAAATAGCAATTTGCAGCATATTATCAGTATGTGCAAGGCAAGAATAAAGGTTTTAAGTGAGATATCCATCTGGCCTTCTGTGACTCACATTTCCAGCTGGTCTTAAGCAAGCACTGCTGTCAACAGAGGTGCATCACTTTCTAGTAGCTGACAGTCTCATACAATAACCCCGGTAATGTAGTATTGATTTTCATCTGATGATGACTTCAACTACATATTTTTAGTTCATAAGAATTGATTATTATTATTATTATTATTATTATTATTATTATTATTATTATTATTATTATTACTACTACCAGACTAGACATGACAATGATAACCTGGGAACTTCAACACAATCTCCATTGCTGTTGTTCTTATTAGAAGTGGGTTACAATTGTTTGTGAAGTCTGTTTTCACATAGGCCTTCAGGTTTAAAAAGGGTCTCATGTAAATGTAAAGCTAAGGTAATATAAGATTATTTTCCTGAGATCGGGAAGTCAAGCTAATGAACAGTTAAAAGAATTTTGACATGTCCAAATAGAAGGCAGGTACAACCAGAATGTATCTTTTTTTTTCCTAGACTGGTCTCGCCCCACAATTTGTAATTATTCCACCATGTACACCATTAAAACCACATGTTTTATTATTGTTCATTTTTATGGCTTTGGTTTAAGTTTTATACATTTTATAACAGGCAATCCTTACTTTAATGATCCAACAGGGGTGGTAATGTTTAAGTCAAATTGACTGTATCAGGGAACTATAACCAGGTAAGAAAGTATCAGTTACAGCAAATATCAGACACAGATGTTTATAGATAAAAAGGAGAAAGAGACAGATATTTCAAGAGGGTTAAGTTCATACTTAATCATATATTTTATGATTCTTTTGCAAAAGTTCAAAACACTTCAGGTAATGATTTAATCTGTAAGGCTCTTGATCTTAACAAAAATGCTTAACAACCAAATGACAAGTAAACAATTGTTCCAAAGCCACCAAACATTATTCCCAGATTACTATTCTGTTAATAACACTGGCTTAAGGAATAGGACAAGAAAAAAAGGCATGAATGCATGCCTTAAGGGAATATGAAATTATATTAATTTTGGTAGAAAGCAAAACTAGAATTTGTTATAACGATGAAGAAATCCATAGATTTGAAAATTTGTCTAAATATTCTAGCATAATAAAAAATGGGCTGTGATTATAACAATCTGAAGTGGTTTGTGGGAAAAAAATATTCCCCTTTAACACTGTTGCCAAATATAAGGAAACTTACCCTGACCAAGCTGGTTATAGCTGTTCTGAAGTCATTATATGTAGTTACTGCTCAGTTATTGCTGAGCAAAATAATATGGAGCTACGCAAAGATCAGCTAGTAGTAAATACGAGCCAAATAATATCCTTGATATAACCAGTAGTTTAAAAGAAATCCCAGAAACTGCAACGTCACGTGGGACTCATTTGTATATGAATAAAACAGACTGCCCATAGAGGTGGGAGATGCCCCATTCCTGGAAACATTCAAGTTCTGGTTGGTTGGGGCTATGAGCAGCCTGATCTAATTGAAGAAATTCCCAGTCATTGCAGGAGGCTGGACTTGATAGGGTATGAGGGTCCCTTCCAACCTGAACTATTTTATGTCCTTCTGTGAAGGACAGAGAGATGTTCTATTTTTTCTGTGTATTTCTTTCAATTCATAAGAGCTGCAGCATACTACAGTCTCACCTTAAGTGGTGTTACAAAGCAATGTGCACATGTTCTAAAGGAATGTGCCAAAGTGGCCTTTCCTAAAATACACAGATTTAATGACAGCAATAAGAATCCTCAATTTTGTGACTGCCTGCCTGTAATCATGCAACAACCTTCTACCTTTTCATCTTTAGTCAGAATCTATAAGGAGCTACAAGGGGAAAAGTCCCTTACTTAAGTGTTAACTATACATTGCTACTGTCCCTCACTATACCTGACCAAATCATCAACATCTCTGTAGCTCAAAGCTTGATCCTATTCAACTCATGAGAAGAGTTGAAGCAGATACAGAGTAAAATATTATTTGCTCTCTGGCAAGAAAATAATGTGAATCAATCTCAACAATTTCCAATATCAGCTGGTTAGAAGAAACTGGTTTATCTTGACAAGCAATCCCTTAATATTTAATACAATTATTCCATCTACTTTGGAATATAGAAGACTAAACAGGAAGGAAAACTTCCAGACTTGGCAAATGCCATCTGGCCCAGAGCACTGAAGCATGACTCCATGTTCTTGAAACAGTATATTGCTTGCCTAAAGCTGTCAGTTTGGATTCATGGTCTCTATCCTTATCTTCAAAGCCCACAGTATCCCAGAAGTACCATCTGAACACCAGGTATTCAGTGTTCTTAACATAATGCTGGTATAAACTCATGCATGCTTATAAACAGGATTCAAAACAAACCTCTGTTCACAGTGTGATTAGGAGAGAAAGGTGGTGAATTTAGACAATATATTTAATGCTGTCTTTATGGGCAGCCAGGTAGTCTGCTGAACACCATAAAGCCCATGTAAAACAATTGACACCTACTATTGGACTGGCTTCACAAGGGCTTGAAAATTATATGGTCCTTTAAGATTTCCTTACAAACATAATCGCAGAGCATCCTGTCATATTCCCAAACCCTCCTCTTGCAAACATTCTGTAATTCTTGAAATAAATAGAGAAAATAAACCCAGGATGAGTATTTGACTACTGTTAATGGTAGAATACATTTGGAAACATTTTAAAAAAATCTGCAGTACGATAATTGATATACCAACCATTAAAGGAAGTATGGAGTAATTAATGGGACAGCAAAGAATTCCCATTACGGAAAAAGACTTTTGTAGTCATTACTACATATGTTCTACAGAAAAGATATTGTAAACTATGCCACTGAAGATTAAAGTTCCTGAATTTTTTTTGTTTGCTGATTGTTTTCCTATGGAGTGTCATTAACAGGAAGCCACACAAGCCACACATTCTGTACTGCATCATAAAAATTTCCCGCAATGCAATACTTTCCTTTTCAAGCATGGCTTGCACTAGGGCAAACATGGTACCAGTAAAGAAGACTCTACATTATTTCTTAATCAAAACCTTAATAGGTCTAATACAGATACCTTTTCTAAGGAAAGGACTGTCTACAACTTAGCACCTAGGGCGTTCTGTTGAAAAACAGATTAGAAATGGAGGTACAAAGCCAAGTCTCTGAAAATTAAAGCATTAATAGTAATAATTAAAAGTATATGACACCTGGGTATCTAGAATCACCTCTCACAGGTTAAAGACTGACTAATAGGCTGGAACCATTCTACAGTTTCCAGAGGGAAGTACTGGTCTTGCAGATTAGTAAAATTTGTCATCTCTAGAGTTCATCAGAGGCTCCTATTCTGTAGGCCCATAAAGTGTAAATACCCAATGGGCAGCATCTTTATCTCTAAGGTTCAAGTACTTACTTTTCAATGAGGTATAAAAAAGTTAGGTAGCTGCTATAGGATTAATTTGATTTTTCTGTCAGATGGTAGAGAAAGAATAATTTGAACTGACAGCAGCTCATTGACTACAAGGTTAGATAAACTGTATGACTCCCTGCTATGGTTTGCATAAGTTTTTATGCCTTAAGTGCATGCATGTAATTTTAAATACCTGAACTAAAATCTAATTGTACTTATGGTTTGAAAACAACCGCAGCAGGTCCAATTTATTATGGTAGCATCATAATTCAGGGTGTAGGTCTAAATCTATCCTTCACTGATAAACTCTTTTCATCCTGTCATTGATGAAGCAGTAACTCGATCCAAGAGAAGCTCATACCATCCATAGCACAATCTCATGTTTCAGGATAAAAGATACACAAAAATATAGAGAAAGGACTTAAGGCACAAGTTATCAGACTTTTTATATCAGTGGTGGAATGCATGTCTCACAGTTGGCTGTGCAACTTTAGCATCAAACTTCTGACTGAAAACACTTTAAATGACATTCACATTCAACTAACATGCTTAAAGTGATTTTTCACACACCTCAGAAGCTACTGTGCTCTCTCTAATGAGCGACAACAAATTCTTGCATACATCATGATGATTATATATAAAACATGAATTAGTGCCACACTAATTGACAACCTTCTCTAAAATTAAACCAGCAACAGTCCATCTCCAGCTGTACTTCTGCTATCCTGAACAGATTTGTGTTTCAGAGATGGGCAGCTCTGCTGGCTCCAGGACCTGTATGTTGAACATCTCACCTCAAGTGCCACAAAGACATAAATGCCACATAACCTCAGAGGTGAAATATGGTGTGGTCTGGGAGTACTTCACAAACTGGAAATGACTGCCCATCTGCAGGGATCCTGACATTCAAATTAGAGGACAAGGACAGTGAAGGCAAACCTGATGGAGCCAGCCAATTGTGCCAACCCAAACAATCTCAGCTCGCTCCCTTCTCACAGCCAGGCAGTCCCTGCACCTGCTGCCTAGCCAGCACATGTTGCACAGTGTAAGATGCCTAATCAGGGGTTTCTGTGTTGCTTAAAACCCTCAACTTCATCACTGTTTTAATTTCTTTTCCCCCCCCAATCTTTCCTTTATGCCTGAAGATCAATAGAGTATTCAGACATACTGCCTCGCAACTTGATAGTGATCTGCCCCAAGGTGTGATGGTTCAACCATTTTTTTCAGTCTGAGAGTTTCTATTAGCACCAGGATGTGACAATGATTAGGAGATCAAAGCCCAATATGGTAGAAGAGAATCTCTCTTTTACTGTCAGAGGTAAAAAGTATGGAATTATAATGCATATTTCATGTCATCCTCATGCTTTCCCCCGTAAATAATTATAGCTCCTGTTCACTTATTCATATATTTAAAAAAATTCACTGGTTTATTTATTGTCTTTGAATTTATTTGCATGTACTGTGCCCTCTCATCAACTCAAATGCTAATAGAAATTCTTTGAATCATTTGCAATAATAATCATATTTTCATTCTTTCATATTTATTGGTGAGCCTGCTTTGTCTACTAGATTATACATATAATTCTCCTCTATATTCACAAGTAAGAAACTATAGTATGATGAAAATAATGTTTATGAAAATGTAATTTACACTCTTTGTGATAGGGAAAGTCAGTCATACTAAGTAATATGCATTTTAGGGAACTTATCAGATACCCAGAATATTATTCATGACTGAGAACTCCCAATTGATGTGCTGTGAAGGATTGTTTTGTATCATTTGCAGAATGCTGATGCTTAGGACTGGGATCTCATTTCTGCTATATCTAACATCATTTAAATTATGGTGAAGGAAAAAAGGAAGTGATCGTTGCTGTGGAGTAATGGGACCAGGTGATGACTGATTTATTATGTCAGAGATGAAGCTTGACTCTGATCTTTTAAAATAGCTTTTCCATGGAAAAATAACAGGCATTTAGTACTCTATTTATCTGCTAGATACAATGAAATTTGCAGCACATTTCTGGTATTGAACAGCAATGCTCCCTTTAATCAAAAGAGTCTCCATCTCCAGTTCAGTTAGGTCTTCCAATGAATTCTAATGCTTATGTGGTAAACTGGTTACACAGGCATCAAAAATTATGAAATTGAGCTGAAAATTCTTCTTTTCATCATAATTGTATGTTTCTATGAAATAACAGAGGATTGGAAGGTGCTGCTCTGTCTGACCTTGAACTGTTAATAATAAGAGCTGTGAAGCTTGTTACCATGTTTCATCACTCCCTGGCCTGGGGGATTATATCTCCTTTACCATGCATCTTATAAAAAACTTAGACAAGGTTCTTTGTATGGTGGGTGTGGTGGTTGGAAATTCTAGTTGAAGTTAAAAATACAGATTTCATCTAATTAATATCTTGCTAAAAAGGTAATTATAAAAACAGTGCTCCTAAATAGGAAAGAAACAATTATTTTCTGCCTAGATTATTTACTAGGTAGGGAAAAGTTGGAAGAGATTTTTCTTAAAGAAGTGGTCCTGTTTCCAGAAGAATGGTTGCTCTTATTTTCTCCAAAATGAACAAAGGAAACTGAATAATGAAAACAAAAATGTAGGATGCTAACAGATCACTGACAGAGTGTGAGGAGTAACTCCCGTGGTGTATGAAGTAATCGAAATAGAGGACCTATGTGTTATTTTGAAATTTATAAAGGACCTACATCAATCCACATTCACAGGGATATGCAATACCTGGATGCTTCTTTTCACAATCACCACTATTTAAAATTCTAGGCTGGATTTGAGAAGTTCAACCACTAACACTCATCAAGGAAGATGTTTCCATTGCTCTTGATGTAAATAGCAGCATTTCCCACCTCTGTGACAGGCTTCACACACACTTAGGGAGTCACTATTTCCCCATTATTATGGGGAGTGACTCTCATTAGGGAATCACTATATCCCCATTTCCTGCATCTCCCCACTTATTTTCACCATCTCAGTTACCTGGTTTATTGGGTTTGCATGGCAAGATTTTGTTAGCAAAGGGCTTGCAGTGTCTTCTATGAGAAGCTTCTGGAAGTTTCCCCCATGTCCAACAGAGCCAAGGCCAGCTGGCTCCAAGATGTACATGCTGTTAAGCCTGGGTGGAGGAAAGGTTTTAAGGTTTGGTTTTTATTTTCTCATTATCCTGATCTAATTCTGATTGGTAATTAATAAACTAATTCCCCCACGTCAAATCTGTTTTGCCCATGGCAGTAACTGGTAAGTGATTTCTCCCTGTCCCTATCTCAACTCATGAACCTTTCATTACATTTTCTGTCCCCTGTCTGGCTGAGGAGGGAAGAGATAAAGCAGCTTTGGTGGACACCTACTCTCCAGTCAGGGTCAACCCACCACCCCTTCTCATATTCCACCCCATCTTGCTGTGTACCATTCTAATGGTACATCAACACTTCCCTCAACCAGAAAACCAGATAAAGTATAGGTAGCAAGAGAAGGGAGGCAACAGGAAGGCATGGAATGATGTACAGCAAAGCACAGAAAATAAAATTTCAGAGTACTCAAGCAACTCCAGCTGTGATTCCTTTCCACCCACTTCTCAGCAGGGTAAGGTTAGTCAGTTTGCCAGAGCCTGTGTTAATGATTCCTAATTCCCACCCCCTGCATCTCATTTAGGATTTTGCACAGCTTGCAGGATATGGAGCATCATATGCCTTGTGTAGAGGACGAGGATAGTTAATTTCATAAATCAGAGGGAAGTTTTGAAACTTGTCAAATGTCTACTACTCCTGAAATAGAAGTATTTTGAAAACCTAATGGATAACTTAAACAAGACACAAAACAAAAAACAAAAACAAACAATGACAACAACAAAAAAAAAACAAACCCAACCACAAGACATTTAAAATGGAGACATTTGTTTTGCAAGGGACAGCATTAAGAATGCTGAAAGTCTTGATTCAGTTCTCAGACATGTACACAAGTACAGCAGCCTTGATCTGTTACCATGTAAAATGAACAGAAAGCAAGTAAAGTTTGTTTTTACTCTCATTTATGACCAACACCTAGCCCTGGAGGCCTTTATTCAGCCTAAATTCCACATAAGCTTTGGTATATCTTTGTTGGCTCTGGGCTTTAAGAGGCAGGCAGCCAATGGGAAATACCAGGCTCAGAGATTTAAGTGGAATTCAGGCTGGGGGAAAGTTGGCTGAAGTATGATTTTCATAGATTTGTTTTTCCTTGATATTAGGATAACTTTAAAAATATATCTGCTTGGACTGTAGAGTAGTTTTTCTCAAGTTTTCTCTATGGGAAATCAAAAAATATTTTCATTCCTTTTAATTTATTAAAAAAGTCAGGCAACACTAGTTATAATAATGACAAAGTTATATGATATATTCAATTGTGTTTTAAAAAGATACCTTCAAGTAACAGGAAAGAAGGGCTATTTTTTTTTAATATATTGTTTCTAATAACATTTCAATGTGTTATAGAAGTTGCAAGGAGATTTTTATGAAATCAAAATCTTGATTTCTTTCTTTGCAACCAGACTGCTGATAAAGCCTGGTCTACGACAAATAATTGATAAGCATTTGAAATGTGCACAACAAGAAGATGTCTTGGCTCTGGGAGTCTACTGAATGCTCAGTTTCAGCTTGTCCAGTGTATTGTAATTCTGAATACCTAAAAAAAATTCTGTCTCCAGTACCACCCTAATTCCACTACCACTGCAATTTAATGGCAAGTACAACTGTGAATATGCCACTAATATCTCAACTGAAAATTTAGTGAAGTCAAAATCCAAAAAATATTGAGATGTTTACTGCAGTCACTAAATTGTTCTGAACATGGGAAAAAAAGAAAACCCCATGATCCAAATTTTTTCCTGTAAAGTGAGTCCATATAAGGTAACAACAACTAGAAATACCTCAGATTGTAAGATACTGCTTAAAAGTGATAAAATATGATTAATTTAGCAATATAACCAGATGAAATTAGCACTTGATCTTGGAGCAGTCTGGGAACACTGAACAATACCTGAGGACCAAAATTCCAAAGTCACTTTAAAAGCTTTCAGGCTGTTCTCTTGGTTAGAAAAGCTTGTTTGAGAAGAGAATGATGTAGAGGGAAAAACAATAAAGCCCACATTTCTCTGAAGCTTTCCACAGTGTGTTTAACAATAACTGGACCTCCAAGGATGTCAATCTTTAATTTCAGGCAATCAAATCAGTACAGTAAAGGTGAAAATGTAGAAAATGGCTTACCCACTTATTTGGATTTATTTCAGAAGCCAAAAGGGATAATTTCATGTTAGTAATTTTCTGTCTACTGTAATTACCCATATTTAAACAGTTGGTAAATTATTTATAAACAGTTATGAGGGTACTCAGAGTAATACTCTTTTCTGAGGAATCTGTAGATGGGTAAATGTCAACAGTAAATCTGAGGAAAGCTTGCTTGACTCATGTGTCACCACAGGCCACTAAGATAAAAAACAGGTGCTGAAACTCCAGAATGGGCTACTGACTATCCTATGAGATATTTGATCATGGTTTAGTAGGAACATGCTCTAATTCCAAAGAAACAACATATAAACCTTTTTTAATTTTTATTTTTGCAGAAAAACTATAAATACTGGTAAATGAATCACATAAGGGAGACCACATGTGAACAACTGGAGTTCAGTGTAGTTGAACTCCAGAGAAAATGGAAAATCTGTGTCACTTCTGTGTGAATCTCAGTATGGATCATGGATGACTCTGGACTTTACACCAGAGTATTTTTATCCATTATCTGGCCATCTTCCTGCATTTTTCTTGATTTAGAAAAACTTTTTTGGTCGTTCACTTTTCCACAGTGGATATCACAATCTTTATAGTATACAATACAATAAGAGGTCGGTGAACAGGAAGGTGGGGAGCAAAATTGTGCCAAGGCAAAACATTTTTGGACAGTATTTGCTATCCATGAATGAACACTTTCTTCTCTGTAGTTATTCCTACCAGTATTTCTTTGCAAATGACTCACAATCAATCTCAAATGGATGCTTAGAATACTACTACATTGTGGATTGAAGGACTATACCTCCAAAAAGAATCAAGAAGACTTGCTTATCTAATGCAGTCTATCATTAGAGGAGGATGATGCAGAGGGAAGGTCAATAAAAGGGGGTGTTTGGGCATCAGTGAGCCACTCAGAGCACTTCAAAAAGAAGCCCAAAGCTGTAAGACAAGTGTTAGTCAAGTGTTCAGTAATAGCAAATTAGTTTTAAAGTTTGGTGTAACACAAAGAGGTGAAAAATTCCAAAGATGAAAAAAAAAAATTATTATCTTTATTTCTTTTAGGTACGATAAAATTTTGTAGCTGCAGACACCAGTCTCCCTGGGCAGCAAGGCAGCATCACATACATCTCAGCTTGTCCACATACAGAATTTCTTGAGTGTTTGCCTATTTCCCTTAATTTGCCATTGAGGGCTATGAATTGCGCCCTGTTTCTGGAGAGTTTTTCAGTAAGATCAATTACTGGAATACAGTCACATTTCAGTGTGACTTCAAACACTCATTTTTAATGTGAAATAGCAAACTTGCTGATGAGTAATTTTTCCTTCCAAAGAGGCTTAATTATTTAGTCTCCCCATTCTCTTTGATGGATGCATATTACTTTTATTGGCTACCATGACAATGAAGAAATTAATGATGGGATGTAACAAAAACTTTCTGTTCCCTCAGGTATATAACTTTTCTCCAAGTTTTCTCTGAAGTAGCTGAAGCAGCAGCAGAAGTCTGCTGAACTATGTAAGCCGATTGTAGAAGTACTGTATTAATAAGTACAATTTCATTGAATTCTGGGGAATTTCTGCTAAACTGATGTGGAATTCTCTGTCCTTCTCCTAGAACACTTTTAAACCATCTGTGTTGATCACCTCATTATTGTGTGAGGTTCAAAAAGGCCAAGTGCCAGGTCCTGGACTTGGATCACAACAACCCCAGGAGTGCTATAAGCTGGGGGAAGAATGGCTGGAAAATTGTGTGGTGGAAAAGGTCCTGGGAGTGCTAGTCAAGAGTGGGTGAGCATGAGCCAGCAAGTGCCCAGGGGGCCAAGAAGGCCAATGGCATCCTGGCCTGGATCAGCCATTGTGTAGCCAGCGGGACCAGGACTAATGTTGCTGTTGTGTGCCTTGGTGAAAAACAGCTGTGCAAGGCTGAGATGTTCCTTCTTGTTCAAGCTGACCTCCATTTTCAGAGGCTGATCTCCCAGCTCCAGATCCAGCTTTTCTTTGAGCAAAACATTTTGGTGTGTGTGATGCTCTGTAAGCACTGTAGAAATGAGACTATCTATTGTGTTGTAATGCAATACACAGAATTTCCTCTCTTCCACAGTATACAGACTACCAAGATATCTTTCATGATAAAATACATCACTGTCTTCCTCTGGCCAAGTCAGTGGAAAATTAATCCTAGGCACTTTCAAATATTCAGTGAAGCAAACAAAACAAAAAAAAGTAACAACGTTTTAAAGAAAAGTAACAACTTTCAGTTTCTGGTACTGCATATCAGGTCATTTAAGATTTTTTTCCCTACAGGACTTTATCCCCTGGTACTCTACTAATCAAAACTCTGAGGAATTCAAAGTCTACTCTCCTGAAGTCCAGGGCAGTCAGCTTGCTGTGTGTCCTTCTCACTGCCCTAAGGATCTCCACAATTTCATAGTCATTGTAGCCCAGACTGCTCTTCAGCTTCACATTCCTCACCCTTGTTGGTGAGAATAAGGTCCAGTGTAGCACAAGGGAACAAGGTCTATCACAGCACCTCTCCTTGTTGGCTCCACTATTTCTTGGAGAAAGAAGTTATCATAAAGCATTACAGGAACCTTGTGGATTGCCAGTGCCCTGCTGTGTTGCCCCTCCAGCAGATATTGATGTGCTGGAAGTCCCCCATGAGGAAGCAGGGTTTGTGAGTATGAGGCTGCTCCTGTCTGTCCATAGAGGGCCTCATTCACTCAGTTGTCCTGGCTGGGTGGCTTCTAGCAGGCCCCCACTATAATGTCACCTGTCCCTGTCCTCCTTTTAATCCTGACCCATAAGCTTTTGGTGGGTCTGACCTGGAAGATCTTGGCAAGCATGATGCCTGAACCATTTAAAATTATTGGCATCACAGATTTAAGCCCTTCCAGCTTTATTATTGTCCTTTCTGTTTCTGAAGAGGACATGTCATGTCTCATGTCTGGGAAATGTTCTGCTGACATTTTAAACCCTAATCCAACCATCTCAGCATGTTAGGGTGAGGCAATAACTTTCTCATCTTTAGTTTCCATGGTTGAAACAGGCTATTAGATGAGGCTTTGTGGTCCACTACAGATGCAAGAAATAGAGTTTCTTTTCACTTAATACTTCTTGTTTTCATGTAATGCTTGTTTCAGTTTTCAAAACACTTAGCAGAGTATCCCAATTTTCTGCAGTGCAACGCCATATGTGAATGTGAATACAGCTGCTCAGTAAAAGCTGATAATTATGGTTAGTTTAGCCCCACAAACATTTGGATTATGCTCAGTCCTGAATCCACTAAATTCTAAAGCACATTCAGAACTCTAAAGCAGTCAAATCTCCCAGTTTGCAAGTAGTCTTTTTGCCTGTTTGAGTTCTGGAGCCACAAATTTTGCTTACCAAAGGATGATACAGGGTGGAATGATAGATGTTGGCTATACCTAAAAAGTCATCCAAGCAAAGAAATACATAGATAAATTAATCTACGTCACCCTGTCACTTTATGTGCCAAGAGACTATTGCCAGCCTAGAAACTAAAATAATCCTTAAACAATCACTTTTCTCTGCTTAACCCTTCATACACAGGTTTTAAATGATGGACCACTACACAGCAAATTGCAAAGGGAATTTTCCTGAAGGGCTGTATTTGTAACAGGAATTTAAAGAAATTAACGGTATTGCATATTTCAACTACCCTTTGACTCAGAACTTGACATTCATAGGAGAAGCTAATTCAAAATTGTTTATATTATTTCACTAAGACATCTTGTTTGTCAAATGGAAAAATTTCAGTTGAGAGTTTGGTTTTTGATATCTTTGGAGAAAAATCTGTTTTGTTACAAAATTTTTAATTCAATATTTTTATTTTGTCTTTCAAATTAGTTTTTCTCCCAAGTGTGTGATTTACTATGTAATAATACAAATAAAATTTTGAAAGATGAGATAAAATTAATATTTTGGATATTATAAAAGATCAATGCAATCAATAATGCAGACTGGAGGCAGAGCTTAATCTGCTAGGATTACACACTTTCACTCTTTTCAGAAATTTTGCTTTCTTTCTATGCCAAAAACATCTATTTTCCCACTTCTGCTTATTTTGGGAAGAGTTCTTATGAACAAACTCATAGAGAACATCTCAATAACTGGAATTTTCAAATAGTTTGTACTGCAAGAAATGCTATTTTTAATGTACTGAAAATGCCATCTGCTTCCTACTGTGCTGCTTTGATTTCTCAGTGTTTCATAGCTCAGCCAGTTTCTAATATGCTGACAGTTTACCTGGTAAGGCCAATATATAATGATGTTTATTAAAAGTGTGTCTTTGCCATCAGATCAAATTCTAATGTTGTATTTAATGCATCCAACTTCTCTTTATAGTTTGCAATGACATACACATTTTTCTACAGTTTCCATTGGATTCTTATAACAAAGGCTCTTGAAGTGTCCCCCAGATCTAGAGAAGCCTGACTTCCCTCCAAGATAATAGATGTCTGCAGTGTGCTTGAAGTATTCTGCACCTAGACCCACAACACAATGCCAGATTTTTGCCTTTCACTCCCCTTTTATAAGCTGGCAGTAAAACTGCATTCCCCATGGAGATGAAAGCTGACTTAAGTGTATCACATGCTCCTGTGTGGACAATCCTCCCCAGTGTCATCCCTCAACAAAACACCTTCCAGGAGAAAGATGCAGTCTAAGTGGGATTCTTTATTTTCTTTAGATGTCACATAAGAATGAAGTTGTATAAAGAACTGAAAAGAAATAATTCTGTGTTTAGAAGAAATGCCTTCAAATGAGGCATCTTTTCAGGAATCAATTCCCTAAAACTAGAATGAGTGGGTAGTATTACTCAATCTTAGTTCCTTCAGGAAGTTTATTTATACATTTCTTGAGATGCATGCTGTCAAGAATATATTAGAACATTAAGGTAATTAAAGTTCTTTTGTATTCCATCTAAACAAACAAAAAAACCTAACCATAAATTCTACAACACACTTAAACTCTAAAAGCAGCAAATATCATCTAATCATTTTGGGTTAACAAGACCACTAGATATCTAAGCATAGGGCCCTTTCCTGTTCCCAAATTTCAGTAGTTCATGCTTCTTTCTAAACTGTGTAACAGCAGAGAGACAGAGTTTGATAGAGAAGTGTCAGATCTCCCTCGGATTCCCTGGAGGGACAGGTGCCTGCAGTAGGCACTCTGAAAACAGCTCAGTTCTCCTTTCTTCTACTTCCCTTGTGCTGCATCTGTGAGACTGGCAGACCAGCTCATGAGAACTGTGGTGGGACAGCTGGAAAACATTGCCCTGGGCTGCTAATCACAGCTCCTCAGGCGAAGATGGTTTGCTGACCTAGTTTATGTTTGTACTGGAGTAGGCCACACATGTTCCTACAAACATCTGTCACATCTCAGATCTTGGGGCTGGCACCTCCACCTGCAGGATAAGGAGAAATGACTGAGAGTTCTCCAGCATTTACACTCAATTGAGGTAAAAGTACCTTTATGGACCAGTGCCTGGAGGAGTATCTGGCTGACTATTTGAATTACACAAAGTGGTGAAAAAATAGAATTCTTGGGTCAGCAGTGAAGCCCGGTGGCAGAGATGCCTTTTTGCCTTAACATCAGTAGTGCTCAGGGCCTGGAGTTTGCAGCTTTGTACTCTTTCCCCTAACGTGTCATAACAGTGGTTTTCCAAAGTCCCTGTGGCACTTTCCCCTTGTTTCTCCCATGCTTAAGTTATGATGCTGTTGCCCTCACAACCTTGTGCCTGCCAAGCTCTGATATTGCTGTTCTCATGGGTTCTCATGGGGAGCAACTGTTGCCAGCATAAGAAACACTGGGCTTCACTTCTCGCTCTGTAGTTTTCAGTTTACACGAAAGAGAAACAAGAAAAACAGCACAGTAGATAATAGCCAGTTGTATATTTGGTAAGTACTATCCAGGGCTTGATATGAAGAGTCTCAGTAGCCAATGGATGTGCAACATCTGTGCCCAATTTGCATGCTCCAGCCAGGGCTAATAGTTTCACAGGCAGAAAAAAGGAATAGGAAGCTTCAGCCATCCCTGATTAAAAGTATTATGATGCTGGGGTAAAAGCATCATGAAAGTGTCATCATTTTTTCCTCATCAGTCAGCTTTGCTGTTGCTTCTTGCTGCAATGGAGAGAGCCCCCACCTGAAGACACTAATTCTGAGCATCCATCACTGTTCCTCCTCCCTGGCACTGGAGAGTTCCCCCTTTCCTATTCCCTTCCCTCTTCCTTTTCTCACTGTGTTTCATCTTCCCTTCTCTCCCTCTTCCTCCTTTCCCCTAAATGTAACTTCCAGCATTGGATTTGATGTGTGGCATGAGCCTAGCACTTTGCTCCCACATCTTCATGCATGTGGATCTGTGTCACCTTCCTGTGTGCAACAAAGGTTTGTGCAATTAATCATGGGCATGTGAATGCAATAGCAGTGTGTATCAGCTGAGAGCCCATAAATTACAGGCCACCATGATCTAGAAGTGTTAGAATGAGAATATGGAAGATTTTACTATGTCACAGACCATGCTGATCTCCAGTCTGTAAATCAAAGCTATCCTGTCAGCACCAAATTCACTTAATGTGTTAAGATATACAGGTACACTGCAGTACTAGAACATTTATAAACTGCATTTTGAAAGGCTTTTATTAAAATACCTCTGCTATGTCATTTTTTTAGCACACTTTCAGCTATATCTCTTTTGTTAATTCAAAATATTCCCTAGATGCTTAAAAAAAAAAAAAACTGAAATGATTAACCTCTAGCTTTTCAAGCGTACAAAGTCTTTTATTATGAAACCCTTTGCACTTGGTGTTTGATGTAAGCCCTGATCAAAACCAACTATTTAAAAATGTATTTTGAAGTTTCTGTAATTCAAATTTCATTGAGCTCAGAAAACTTGCAACAATTTTAAGATAGGAAGTATGGGAAACAGCATCAAGAGGTACTGATGCTTTCAATGCAAACATTTTTTTTGGGTTTTGTGCATCTTTGGCTGCATTTCACTCTTTAATTAAGTATCTGTACAATCCTGTTCCAGCTGTAGTGTGCACTGCAATGGTAGATTGCTAATTAGATCTTTACTTTAGATTTTTTACTAGTCACTATGTCAAGACATAGCATGGTCAAATTTCTAAATGCAGATCCTTTAGCTTCTCTCACACTTTTGTTGCAGTTTCCTTTCCCCCATCAGTGTTTTCCACCGATCACCATGGGATCAAACTTGTTATTTGTGAAATCAGTGAAGCTAGACTTCATTTCCATCATACTTTTCTTTTTTCCTTCTTTGTTTTTTTTCCTATTTTTTTCTCTTTTTTCCCAGATGATGAATGAAGAAGTGAGAAATGGGGATAGGCAGGTTCTGATCCTGGTACTCAAGAATTTTATTACTTTTTGTAAAGAGCTAAAAAACAATTTAGAGATATAAGTACTGATGAACTGAAAGTAGATCTTATATTTGAAAACTAAAATTTTTAATGATTCTTTGCCATCTTTCTCTCTATATTTTCACTAATTGTTTCCACCTCTAACTAGCAGAATCCTAATGCAGAAAAATAATTCCCATTTGATGATTCACAGACTTTTAAATACCTGCAATTGCAAAATGATTTCTACCTTCATTCTTAACTCTTCTGTTGCTAGCTTGATGCTGAAAAAGTGGGAGACACTTCAGTGAAGTTCTAGAAAAATATCTTCAATTCTTTTTATTGGGATCTTATTTCAATAATAAGCTCTTTCTGATCCTTTGAAAGATGTATCCTAAAATCATATAAAATGCTTGACAGAAAGAAGGCCCTCATTTGCTCTTTTCATTTTGTGCCTCTTTTGGTTTGTTTTTTTCCCTAGGAAAACCTTGCAACATTTAACAGGCCCATTACATTACAACAGTGGACAGCATGACATATTTCCTTTATCTTAAAAAATCCAGAGGTATAGCTGTTGCTGTCCCTGGCAGCAAATTGTCTGAGGTAATTGATGCTTTGCAGAAAGTCTGGAAGAAATCTTCTTTGTCAGTTCCAAAGTGAGTCATGTATTCTGTACAAGATAACATTTCTCCATTTGCTTCACATTTTACATTCTACAAGAGCATTTCTGAATAGTCATAAATGTATTGTGAATTAGTAAAGATGCCATTTATAACAATAAATCAGAAATCTGCAGTGCATCCTGTAGGTTTGACTTTAGTTTCCTCATTATCTGTTTCACAGTGATGAGTTTCTTCCAACCTCAGCAAGGTACAGTGTCAGGGAAAGGTGAGCTGTGTCCCATGTCTGTACCTATGCTAAGGGTCATCTACATCTACAAAGGCAGCTGGAGCCCATTTGGGACATGCTCCATATCCCTAGCTATAATGAGAGAATGGACCATCAGCTCACTGGTGACACCTTTATGCAGATGCCTAAATTTAGCTACCTCAAACTGAAATTGCTTTCACCAATTCCTTCTTATGGTGCTATGGGGCTTCAAGCACCTGACAAGGGTCGACAACAAAATCAATTGAACTGCTTTATTGTTACATCAGGCTTCTTTCTTTCTCATGTCTTGTTTTATACTGAGATTTTAACTTCTGTCAACTATGAACCACTTGATTTTTTAAACGAACAGTACTGGCACAAAATCCTTGGCAAGGTTTCCTAAGTGTGATAATAATACAATTATATTCTCTACTTTCTTGGCCTGTTACAAAGTGCAACAAAATAGTGCCCTTCTGTCAACTGAAAATAATCACTAGGAGATAGATAGGCTTTTGGTGCATGGATGAATCCAAACCTTGTGTTGTTGTCATGCTTTTCTATCCACTGCCATGAATTTTTCAGCAAATTATACAGTAACAGAAATTATAGCAGACTTTGTTAACTGTAAGTGAATCATGGAAAATATTTCCAGAAAATATTTCTAATCCAATTTTATGGAGGAGTAGAGCAAAGCCAGTATTTAAGGTTTGTTTCCACATTTATGTTCAGTATTTGTCCATCTACTGATGAACACTTAATTGACAAAATTTATATTGAGTGCAGAGCCTCAAATAACCAGGGAAATAAAACAGCACAAAGGTTTTTTTCACCAAAAATGGAAGAAATTAGTGCCTTCGAGTGTCTCCCTTCAAATCCCTCAGATCTCAGTGTCCACAAGTGCAGATATGTCTCCCTGTAAAAACTTGAGCAACAGCCCAGAAAATTGATTTGTTTGCACCACAAATCTCTCAGATGGATGAAAAGGATGGAAATTGCTGAAACAAAGCAAAAAGACTGGCTCAGAAAATATGGTAATAGAGTTAATAAAGCTCAGAGTCAAAGTGCAATTCTTTAAATATCTGGAAAAAGAGAACAGTGTATTAAATGCAGCATGCAAATAAAAAGTCTTTTGGTTTCCTATGATCCATCCCACTGGCAGAATACAATAGTGATTTCTTAGACCACATTCTAGTAATGATATTCATAACCAGAAAATGCAGTTTTGAACTAAGTTCTGAACTAAGTTCTGAACTAAGAATTAAGACTTGGTGATTCTAAAATCTGCAGGAATCTCAAAAAAAAGATTATTTTACATATCTCAAGAAATTGAGTTTTGCTCTGAAATTACTACACTTAGCCTATACCATGTTTTCAAATTTCAGTAAATTTCAAGTAAAGCATACAAAACATTGTTAAAGAATTGAAATGCTGGAAAATTGAACATATTGATATTTAACCACAACTTATAATCCTTCATGACAAAAATTTCTTGAAATTCTTAGTGTTTCTGTAGCTATTTCTTAGAATTTCTCTTCACTTTCCATTGTGATAGGTTTGTATTATCTTCTCATTCTGCTGGTATAAGAACCTTCAGTCTTAGAAATTAATATAGGTGGCTATGGAATTTAAATAGAAAACAATTTTTACTCTCCCATGGGTAAGCAACAGTTCAAGCAGGTTAGAAGTCAGTTTCCCAAAATATAAAACAATTCTTACTGCACTTTCATGAGTGATTTCCAAATTTCTTTTTATATTGTCCATGAAATTTGAGAATCAATTCCACATATGACTTTCCAGGAACGTTTTAAGTAGCTTTATCTATCCACTGCATAGAGTAGAGAACTTAAGAAAAGTTTGGGTTTTTTTTCATTTTCACAAATACTGTGACTTTCACAATCTAGAAAGATGCATTAATCCCTCCTTACCTCAACTGACAATCACTATTTACTTATTTAAATTATTTAGCTTGTGGAACACAAGACCCAACCTAGCTAAGTTCATGAATAAAAAACCTGCAAATAACTTCCAAACATAGACTTCTACATGGAATTATTACAGTTTGTGACTTTGGTCACACCTCTAACCTTGTTTTCTTTTCCCTTCTTTAATTTATGAATTGTGCATCAGAAAGCAAATCCTAAAATTATGCATCTGTAGCAAGTTTTCAAATGTTAGGTTCCCCCTCTCACAAATCCTTAGGAAAACAAGAAAAAAATCCTGTAAAACCAAATTATTGTCCCACTTCATTATGGCCAGTTTTGTCTTCTTATTTCATTTTTAAGTTGTGTTATAGAAGAAACAAAGAGATTACTGTGTCTAAAACTAGCAGCCTGGTGATCCAATCTTTTGTGCCCTAAAATAATGGCTGAGATTAGATATTTCAATTTCAATTATAAACTCCCAAAACATGCCTCTTTAGACATTTCATCTTCTGCTTCAGCCTAATCTCTAGGAAGAATGGAATTTTTGGACATTGGTGGACTTTACTGCAGTGTTTAATCAATTGTAAATGCCATGTCTTGTGTCGTACATTCCACTGCTATCTCAGCCCTTAGATGCAACAAGAGGACTTAATTTCCCTCAGATGTGTCACAGTGAAAACAAAGTTTATGTTCAACTTGCATGTATTACAACGCAGAGACACAGCCTGAACTGCCTCAGTGCATTTCTCCCAGAAATGAGAATGAGTTGGTTCATCCCTTTTCTTTGGATTTGTTTATTAGTGAATATGATTCTGTCTATACTCAAATCTGAACCTTTCATCACTAGAACTCACATATAGCTATGAAGAGGAACTCAGATGATCAGCAAGTAGAATGTGTCCTTAATCCACTGAACTCTCTGGAACAAATATTTGCCCCAAACTTTTCATTCTGTTTTGTCTTTTACAGCTTGGCAGGACACCTTCTCCCTGGAAAAAACCCACAGTGTCCTCTCCAGACATCTATCAAGGTCTTTTCTGGGGTCTGTAAAACATGAAAATATTAATCTGACAATTTTTTTAAATCAAAGGTGGTTATAAGAAAAACTGTTAAGTGAAATAGGATTTGTCTTTCAGTCCTTTATTTTTATGTTGTACCTTTCTGAACATGCTGCACCCACTAAGCCAAGTGAATCATATAATTATGATTAGTGCTCCCAATAGCCCTGTCAGAAATGAAGGTTTATGTAGACACTCTGTGATAGCCATTTATTATTTTTCTCTAGCTCACTTAGCTGTGAATTTTTATAGGAAGTATTTAAATAAGTGTTCCACTTGACAGAATTGACTATCTGAAAAAAATCCCAAAACACAGAGGAAGCTCAGAGGGATTTATTAGAACAAAAATTTTAACTATTGTACCGCAAACACATCAGTTTTTATATTCTTGTACAACACTTTGTCTTTAATCAAGATCAGATGGTACAAACTGTAACATGGACAGAACTAGGTAGGTAATCTGAGGCAATTATACAATAATACATACCTAGTAACCATATTAATAAAATAAAAAAATAGCAATCGATGTTTACCTCCTTCTGTCAAGCTGGGTTTTGCATCTTCCCTTTTTCCTGTTTCCTTTAGGTTTAAGGCCTCCAAGGGAGAGATTTTTCCCCCACATCTATAAAATAATAGCACAGTCAAGCACAACTTCAGTTCCCTTTGGGATGTTTGTGTGTTGGCTAGAAATATTTTTATTGTTTTTCTTTTTTTGTCATTATATTCTTTTTATAAAGTTAAGATTTTTATGCAGTTTTCTTTTAGTAGCCTGTAAATATTACAACTACAGTTTTAACACTGTTCTTTTTTTTTTTACATTTTATTTGTATTAAAGAAAAATATTTTCTAAAATTTTGTTTCCATCATGACTTTAAGGGCAGCAAAAAGATATTTCATTTAACCAAATAAACTAAACTGAAGTTTAAAATGAAGATGTTGGAATTCCTCTAGTAAAACATACCAAAACAAGTAATTGGAAAAAATATATTCCTTCTCATCCTTAATAGTTTTCTATGAAAACCATTTTTTTCCTTCAACCCATTCTCTGCCATCTTTAACAGAGATATCAGGGAATTTTCTTTTTCTTTAGTTTTAAAAATTCTGATTTTTTTTCTTTTCATTAGAAGGAGATTGAAAAAAACCTAATTTCATGTGACAAAATATTTCAGAAAGTCTTTAGGTGCTAATCAAAACATTCCTGTTTTGATTTTGTTCTCCTAAGACATTTTGAAGTTAAAAATCAAAACATTTCTTTAAAAACACCAAAATGGGACTTCTCAGCACTTCAGAAGTCTGTCATTGCTGGTTTTGAGTCTCCAAATAATTTCCCAACTCCCAGACACAAGCGCTGCTGCATTGGTGCACAATGGTGCCCACAGGAGGGAGCAGTGCGTGCAACGATCGTTTCCATCGGGTCTCACCTATAGCTCCATTCACATCCAGCTGGATGTTTTCTAAGAACAGATTTAACTTTAAAACCATGTGCAGTTCACTGTGAGGCAGATATTTAAGCATGTGCCTACCCTGCTCTGACCTCAGGAATACACGGATACAGGCTTTGCTGAGTAGGGATACACTTTAATTCCTCCCTAGCATGTCACAGGGCTGAAGCCTCAAGCTTTTAATAAGGGATGCACAGATATGAAAAGAAAGAGCATCAACCATCATCAAAGGCTTGGATTTCTCATTCCATTGCTAACACATGGAAAAACATGTGTTAGGAAGATCTGTATCAGGTTAACTACTTCAATGGTGAGATGATACTGATGTAGCACTATCTGTCTCCATCAGTTACAGAAGGCCTGAATTGATTTATAATACACTGCATGGATTCTTTTACAAACCATCAGATCTCTGACAGGAATTTAAAAACTGGGTCAGTTCCAACAGAAAAAAAAAAGAAAGAGAGAGAGAAATAAAAGATTAAAAAGAAAAAGAGAATAATGTTTAACCAATCTTATATGTTTAACAACAGGGAATTTCCAGGCAAATTCTTATTATCAGCTCAGCTATAGAGGTTTATTTGGGTTTGTTTTGTTGCTTATTTTTTGGTTTTTTTGTGTGGTGGTTTTTTTTTTTTTTGCTTTTTGTGAAAGGCTTTGCCTATCCAAAGGGGAGGTAAGATTTCTTTAAAAAAAAAAAGGAACATGAATCCATCAAGCGAGACATTATGACAGTGTTATTTCATGCTGGCCATATTCTTAAGTCCTTCTCTAAAAATCCACTCCTGGTTGCTTAAACTGAAAGGATAGTGGGTTAGATGGACCTTTAAACAAACTTGATATGGCCAGTTTCATGTCTTATTGGATGTCATAGAGGAGAGATCTGACATGTTTCATTAATAAGCCTGTTATTTAACTATATTTTTAGTTTGGTTTTTGTGGGTTTTTTTTTTTTTGTCCTTTTTTAAAAAGGAAACCTGTATTTTCCTAGTGCACAGGTAAAAAGAGGCTGCCACTGTTTGGTGAAGGCTCTCCCAAGGTGTCCTTGCACCTCATCCTGCACCACAAGTCAGCCTTACCCAGCTGGTGTGGTTTAACCAAGATGGAAAGTTGATGCTGAAGGGCCTCTGTACAGACTGGTACTCATGTAACCACTACCATAAATCTACAGAGGCTAAAGAGAGACTACAGAGGTAAATGAAAACTCCACCAGATACTGTTGGGGGGAGAGGGGTTCATATATTTATCCATTGTTTAGAGCTCAGTTCACTCTGCTTCTTTTAATTTCAATTCCTTTCCATTCAATTTTTTCAGTTGCACACTATGTCACAGAAATACCCACAGGATCAAAGAACTCACTATGCCAAACCCAACAGTCCCATTCCCAGCTTCTAACCAGAGCTGGCCAGAACCAGAAGATTCAGAGAAGATTTTAAACAACTTACATTTTACAAAATGGGATAATCTGGTTCACATTTATATCACACTCTAATAATACTTGGTTGTTTTAAACACTGACTAACAGGATTTAGCATAATTTTTTGTTCTGCTTATTCTAGTCCTCCAAGTATATCTCCAAACTATTTTTGAAACTTGTGAAATTCTTTGTCTCAATAGTTTATTTTGACAGTGACTGCATAGTCTGTACCCTTGAGAAAAATATATCTTATATTAATTTTGAGTTTGCTTGGATAGTATTTATTTCTTAATCATGTCTCTATTCTTGCAAGCTCTTCTGTTTTCAGTGTCTGATTCTTCCCACCAGCAAAGACTATGAAGATACAAGAACATCTGTAAACCAAGACAGAGTGGACTAGGCTAGTAGCTGTCTCTAGTAATGGAAAGAAAAGAAGGATATGAGAGATTTTTCCAGCATTTACAAGCCAGTAGAAATCTTCTCATGGCAGCCTCTTTTCTGTTTTGTTTTACGTTTTGGTTTGGTGTGGTTGCTTATTTCAATTTTTTTTTGCCTGAGGATTTTCTTCCATGTATTTGGCCCTTTCATTTTTAACTCATACATATTTTATAATGTACAATATTCTGAGTTTCACAAGTTATGTGAAGTACCACTCTAGTTTTGATTTTCCAGACATGACACCTGTTAGTTCCATTTAAATCTCCTTAGTTTTTGTATTGGGAGAGACAATAAATAAAGATTCCCTTTTGGCCTGTTACTTGACTCTCATCATTTTATAGACTTCTGCTGTATCTCCCTCAGTGCCAATTACAGACTTGTGCTGACCCGTAAGAAAGAAGCCATCGTGCCTGGCCAGCTAAACACAACCTCCTGGAGACCATTCGAGCTCCCACCCAGGATGGCACAGGGCCACCTGAAAATCAGGAGAAAACCAGATATATTAATATGTTCCTTCTTTGTGCCAGGTGGCTGTGCCAAGGCTCAGGATATATTTACTTCTCCAGAGCACTGTGCCCTGCATTCAAAGCTAAATGAAGGATCTTCCACTGGAGGCGTAACCCAAAAGCAATTTCTCTGAGAAAAGGACAAACCCTACAATCAACTTTCATGTTGTTATTTCTGATTATTTTTTTCCTAGAGAAAGACAAAAAAAATCTATTTCTCTGGGCATTTTTAAACCCCAAAATGCCTCAAATAAATGGAGATGCCTATTGTCATTCTGTAAATATACAGAGAACTTCACAACCAACAGGAAAGAAAAAATAAGTTTGTTTTTTCATACTCTGGACAGTACGATGAACAACTCTGCTGGACAAAGAACTAAATTGTGCTCCTGACTCACAGACTAGTCAGCTTTGGCTACCCTGTGTCTCATTTTCCTATCTCTAGTGTGGCATGCCCTCTTCAAAAGACAGTCCTTTTCCTCACACATTTCTTATACTTCAGTAATTTTTAAAGTTTGCAGATGTGATGGATCCCTGCAAGTGGATTGGCAAACCTGACATGCTGACTGACATTTAATTCTAATAATCAACCTCTTTACTCTTCTACTTCATAGTAAAAATTGGATACTGAGGCCAGTATAGCCACAGGGAAGAAAATGCAAAGAGAATAAAAATCCCTTTTTTGGGTAGGGCTGAGAAAATGTTCGTTGTTTTTTTCAATTAAAAGAGAAATTCAATATAATTTTTTTTTTCCGTTAAAAAATAAAATTATGATTTAATGTCAATCATTTTATTCTTTCTTTATCTTTAAAAAGGTATTTCAGTCTTTTTAAGCCAAAAATATTGGTTTGATACCAAAAGAATTGGCAGATTTTCTCAAAAAAGTGTGTTGAAAGTAGCATTCCCATGTTTCCATGATAAAATACATCACTTAATATTAGATACTTGAAAAATGTCAAAATTAAGTGATTCGGCATTTTCATTTCCCTCCCTCTTTATTTCTAAGTTGGAATTATTATGATTACATTCATTTCCACCTACTCTCTCTCCAAAACCTTACTGCTAAATTTTCTGTTCCTCAAATGCTTCCTGATCACAGAGCCTAGCCATCAGTCTCTGCATTGTACTTGGGAGTAGTGGTACTTGGAAGGACTCCATCTGCAAATCCATCACACCAGAAGGGCAGTTTTAGTGCCCTACTGCATGGGACGTCAAAACATCAGAAAATCCAAGGAACTCTCTGACCACAGTAATTTTTCTCAGCTTCAGTTCCCACAGACACCAAAAATCTTCTGCTCTATCACTGTTTTAGTGAATGAGCACTTCGTTTCTTCAGCTGAGAAATCCAATTTAAAACTCATCAGGGAATACCGTTATCCTGTAAACCACATACAAGGGAGAAAGCAAGCATGAAAAAACTGTTCAGCCAGGGACTGAAGTAAATGGGTTATTCTGCAAGTAATCCATTCACTGATCAATTTTAGTGGGAGTTGTGGCTAAATCAGGACAGAAGGAGAAATACACAATGGGTCTGAACCACCACCATCTGCATAGTAATGTTTCTGAAACAACAACCTCATAAGCTTTTTCCAGCAGCTGGACAAAACCCATACAAATAATTTCTCAAGAGATTTGTTCTAGAAATACTGCTTTTAATATGTATCATTCCAGTTACTACTGTCTGACCTTGCATATTTCAGGATCTCTGGCATATCCTATAACATAAAATAAATATTTTCCCCTCTAAAGTTGCTGTCTGTTTTAGATTTTGTGCTGTATTTAAAAAACTTTGCAGTAAGTGATTTTTCTGTCCTATTTTAATTTAACAACCTCTGGTTTCTTGGTGTATATCTTGTAATACAACTCCATCCACTTTCTGTGGGTTCAGGTAAATTCCTATTTTTGTAAGTCTTTAATAAGGTCATTCAGATCTTTTGCATTCCAAGGAGGCCTTATGCCATTCATTTAAAGGGTTATTAAATCTTTGATTTCTCCTTTTCTTTTTCATTAATGACTTTTAAAATTACTGCTATTTCAAGTTCCTTTATTTGTTGCAACAACTTTATCAGAACTCACTATTCTTTTTGGTAGCTAAGTGGTTTACTTTTTGTTCAACTTTTTCCCTGAATCTTGATGCCACAGAATCAAAATTCTCAAAGGAAATCTCCATCAATTTTCCTTTTAGAGGGTTAAGCACTTTCTTCTTTCCTTCTTCTTTTTTTAATGCAAAGACATAATACACTTCTGTTCTAGCTCTAGTTTCTTAAAGAAAATGATCAGCTTAAATTGTCTTTTTCTTTTCTTAATGTTCTCAATATTTTATGATGTCATCTTGAAAGACCTCATGAGTTTGGTTGTCCTCCTTATAGCAATATTTATAGCAACATTTCTTGTGGAGTACAGTCCAGAGCAACCTCCCCTTCTCCTGAGCAGACTGGCAAACCTCTGCAACGGTCTGAGGCTGAGCCTGGAGAACTCTGCTGTGGCACCACATGCAGACAGCTGCTCCTGGCTAATCTTTCACAACCTCTGCAGGTAACTAACATGTGATCTAATCCAAGCTTTTATCCATCAGATTTTGATATAAAATTTCATCCAATCATATTATCTTGCCTTGATCTTTCCACCTTCAACTTGCCACCAAAGAAATTTCTACTTTGGCCATGGGCACACCTCTTACTAAAATCCTTTCCCACCTGCCTCTTCTCTGGCACCTCAAACCAAAGTTACATTGGTTTGACAAAGCTGTCACAACGCACCTTTTCCTGTTTCATATTTAGAACTCTGCCTCTATTTTGCTCAGTTTCTGTGTATATAAGCGTGAAATTTTTGCTTTCTTCACTCTGTTCTCAAGTGCTATATACTTGGTAACAGTTATCATATGTCTTCTTTGTCTTCCTTCCCATCTTCCTTAAGAGTCACTTATGATACCAAACTTGGCAATGCTTATTCCTCTAGGACACGGACCTAGGACATGGATGCCTGATTTCTACACGTCCCACAATACTTATTCCCTTTCACTCTTCATGCAGTATACTACAGATAGATGGCATCTCTTACAGTGTTGTCATTGAGTTCCCAATCCCAAAAAGCCCCTTTAGGGGTTATCTAAAACAGGAAAAATATTATCTCAGTGCTGTTTATCTTTCCTCTTGTTGGATTTCCACTCCATGAGCAATTAATCACTTAATGAAATACAGTTCTTGTTTTCACTTAAGTGTTTATGTAAATTAAATTTTATTAAAAACTATGCATATAAACTCATATATACTCAGAAATTAAGAAAAATAATATGCAAATTGGTCTGGCAGGAAGAGGCAAGCTCATGAACTTGTATGTAGCATGTATTGGTTCATAACCTGCAGAACATTAGGACAAGCAGATGCAATTCAGCTGGAGATGATATTATTTTTATGAAAGCTGTGTCAAGCAATTACTGGTTTAGATGAAAGGAATTAAGAGGTTAGGTATTTTCTTAATTAAATAGTAATCAAGAATATGAGGCTGAAGAATTTACACTGAACTGAAATGTGATTGGAGCAGTTAGCCTTGTGCTCTCTGCCCAACAGCACCATGGGCTTCATTATCACAGAATTATACATTTATTTGTGTTGGCAAGGACCTTAAAGATGATCAATTTCAAATCCCCCTGCTGTGGGAAGAGATGCCACCCACTAGACCAGGTTGCACAGTATGCCATCCAACCTGTCCTTGAACACTTCCAGGGATGGGTCATGCACAACTTCTCTGGGCAACTTCTTCCAGCGACTCATTACTTGGTTCTTCGGGTAAAGAATTTCTTAATAGGATCTAATCTAAATCTTTCAGTTTAAAACCATTCTGCCTTGTCCTATCATTATCTCTCTGTACGAAAAGTCACTCTCACTCTTTTTTATAATCAGCCTTTAAGTACTGGAATGCTTCAATGAGGTCTCATTGGAAACTTTTCTCCATGCCTAACAACGACAACTCTCTCAGTCTGTTTACACAGAAAGGGTTCTCCAGCCCTCTGATCATCTTTTTGACGTCTTCTGACCTTTTGACCTTGTTCAAACTGGCCCATGTCCTTCATATGTTGAGGACCCCAGGGCTGGATGCAGCACTCTGGGTGGGGGTCTTGTGAGGGCATGGTAGACAGGGAAAAAGAATCATCTCCCTCAGCCTCCTGGCTGTTAACATTGTCACAGTCAACAGGTCTCATCTCTTTAGCATTTGGGCGCTGATGTTGGGCATACTGTGCCCAATTTTTAACTCTGTGGTATTCTAGAAAAAAAGGTATACATTAAAAAATAAATTTCAATAATTTTTCCAGTGGAGGACAAATCTCATGGGTAGAGCATGAGACACTCAAGGAGAAGCTGGGGGATCTGGACTCTCTCAGCCTGAAGAGGAGAAAGCTGTGTGGATACCTAACTGCTATCTTCAACTGCCTCATGGAAGAGTTATAAGATAGCCAGGTTCTTCCAAGACATGGCCTGTGAAAAAAAGAAGAGGCAGGAATCCAAAGCTGCAGCAAGGAAAATATCAGGTAGGAATAAAGATAATGCAAGTCACAATGAAATTTGTCAAACATTAGAACAGGTTGTCCAGAGAGGCTGTGGGATCATCATTTGGGGATTTCCAGAGCTCAGCTGGGGAAGCTGGAAGGCATCCAGATAGAAAATCAAAACCAAAGCTAATTATAGCTTTGTATTGTTTGATTTATCAAATACAATAACTAGTTACTTACACCTGATAGTTTAGCATAAAAAATTAATTTGCTTTTACCTTCTCTCTCTCTATCTCATAATAAGGGAGTGAATTCATGTTGATCTCAGTGGCATCTCAATACTCCAGGACTGGTGATATTAAACACACCTGCTGTTCCCACACTGTGATCAGGAGGCCCAAGGAGTAGCAGGGTGCCTCTCCACAAAATTGTGAGGAGAAGAAATTTTTCAGACTTGGTGATGGTGAGTCATCCCTCAGGGCAGGCTCTGGCTCTCTATCCTTGCCTCACAGCAGCATAGTGGGGAAAATACCCATATCACAAGGGACTCCTCAGAAAATAACAAATGCCTTTTATTATTCACAGTGTAAGGAACTTGTGAGTCTTGGCCCGTAAAGGGGCCTCTTTTGTGCTACAGCAGTAAAAATGACAATAAAAAGAAGATTGTTCTGCATCAAAAAGAAGACCATTTGTTGAATAACCTCATAAATAATGATGTCATGGTCTAGCTCTTTGTCTCTCTTTCTGCTCTTTTTTTGATTTCCTTAGTCTAGTTTCCTACTTAGGTAAAGAAAAAAGGTTTGGTTGGGTTCATTTTTTTCTCTCTCTCTCTGTATCTCTTTTACCTGTTGTTGCCTTTGTTCTTTTTCAAATCTTATTTTGATTTTTTTTATAATTTCAGATGTCACTAAACTCCAGTGTAAATTCTATGTGTTTGATGGAAAGAGAAGGCAGGATTCTGTGCTCCACAGGGAATCAACCCTTAAGACAGCTATGTCCTCTTTCATTTATTTTCCTCTGTATTTAGTAGCTTTCCCAGACTAAAAGTGATGAATCAGGAAAGATTTCAGTTGCTATCAGCTCATCAAAAAGATGCCAGTGTTGGAAATATAAGACAGTTCCACCTTTTGGAATTCTGTGCAGAGCTGCACATATGCATGTGCAAGCATAGATTTGGATATTTTCAGGCAAAGGAGAAAGCTTTGAAAATTGAGAATGCATTAAATCTAAAGCACTCCTTTTGCTTCTCAAAAAGAAAGAGAGAAATGCAAGGGACAATCTCCCCACCCTTGACATGACAGTGCCATATTCTTCCCATTCCCTGAATATTTTGCAGTGACATTCCTGAAAGTCACTTCCTAAACGTGTCTAAAAACACCTCTCTAATACTGTGACAAAATTCTGCCCGTTAGCTGATCTGAGTAGCTGACTGTCATAGGTGCCAAACAACATGCACTCATTATAAGAGACTTTTCTTTCAGAGAGCCAAAGATAAATGATCTTACATCTGCTAATCTAGAAACAAAGGACCCTATCCCTTCACTTTGGAGTACCATAATAATAATCACCTGACACCACATAATGAACAAAACCTACAAAATGTCTTTTAGTGCAGACAGTCACAGCACTCAGAAAAATTATTCCTTCTAGCTAAAAAGCTAGTAATTCTCATCTGTTTTTTCCATTAAATATTAGCAAAGAAATGTGAGAGTTCCCTACATTTCATTCTCTCACTTCCACACTTAGACCCCATGAAAAATTGGATAATGTCTGTGGCAAACACCCAGCACCTCCTCCCCCCTCCTCAGGTTTGTATGATTTCTTGATCTATGGAAATTAATTGCAAAATGTCTTGACTTCTTCCTGCAAGGAAGCACAAGTCTAACTTCCTTCACATCAGAAAAAATGTAACGCTTTAAAACAAATGGTAAGGTTTGAACTGTATGACTTTGACTGATTATTCAGACTGATCTTTTCCTTACCAATGCTTTTATAAAGTTATAATAAATTCTTTGACTTCCTTGTTTTTCCTTGAGTTTTACCCTGACTTGAAGAAGAGCAGGATCTCAGTGAGAAACTGATATCATTCTGGCATTACACCATGTAAATCAGTTGACTGTAGGAGAGTAACATCTGGTTAGTCTGGACTTCACAACAGACTCAAGTCCAAACTGTTGATTAAGGTATCAAAACTGAAAAAGAAGACTTTTACCCTGCTAGGCTATTATGCTCCATTCTTTTTGATTTAAATCTCAGAAATATTAAATGCTTTAGAAAATTGGAATAAAATTTCAGTACATTTGCCCTATCATTATAAATATTTCATCTGTATTACTAATTGGAAAAAAAAATACTTTGTTTTATTTTTTTTAATTTCAGATAAATGTGGGTTTAAATCTTCACATAAAAAAGAAAGTATTCTGTTAAGCCCCCAAATCTTTCAAGTGATAAGTATGGGTATAATATTTTATATTACATTTCTGTGTTCAGCCATGCCACAGATGGGACTAATTTGAAGTTTTAAAAGGTACATGATCCTGGCTGTCTTTATATTTTATTTTATGTTCTTTGTTGAGTATTTTTGGGGAAAATGTAGACTACAGGATTAACTTTCAGGAGACTGAGGATTAGATACCTCTGTGAGAATAAATCTATAATTTGCAAGCAAGACAAGATGTAATATTTTGTAAATGAAAATATCTAGGGAGAGAATTATATGCATAGAGGGTGCTGACTTGTTGAGTGCTGGGAAAGCCAAACTGCTCTCTTTGAGAGCCAATTTATTGTAGGGCTCTACATTTTTACTAGCTTGAGGCAATAAGTTTCTTCTAGTCCAGGAAGAGCCCTGCAGCAGGTAAGTGCCTTTGTCTGGGCAGGGTGGAGCAGAGAGCTGGCATTGGAACAAGCAGTCCAGCCAAGTGCATTAGCTTCCCGGAAGCTAGGGATACAATGGACTTTTCTCATTTGGGGCAGGATGGTAAGAAAGGCTGATAAATAGCCTGCAGTAAAGCAAGAGAAGGTGCAGACAACTTCTTGCCCAGAGGTGAAGTCAAGACAGCCTGTCCAGTCAGGAGAGCTCCCATGTTGCCTTTTTGACCACGAATATAAAGTTACCAGGCAGTCTGCATGACTGCTCCCTCGTGAGCATTCTTAACCTGCAACTAATGCCAGGTGTTCTAATTCAGCTTCAGATCAAAATCTGCCCGTGTATTTCCTGCCCAAAAAGCTCTGAGTGACCAGCTTTCCTCTAGCAATGGAATAAACTCCCTGTTCACTCCTGAGGCACCTACATGGGGGACTGATGTCTGATACTCACTGGCTCAACTATGTTGCCCGTGAGCACGAGGCTTAGTCCTTTTTTCTGCTCCTCTCTAGTGTAGAGGCACTGAAATAGAACATGCTGGCATCCATCCTGGCACAGCTATTTATCACCTAAACTATGTCCTGTAATCACGTCCTTTGGAAACAACCCAAAGGAAACCTGCCGAAATCTCCAAAGAAGGAATATACCCAGCCAGACTTAAGATTGGTGGGGTGTGGGTGCAGAGAGCCATGAGACACCTCCCAGAGAATTTTTGCTCTAAACCAGTCTATTTTTAATTTGTCAAAAATATCTGCAGGTGGCCAACCTCAAATTTAGGAATGCAACACACAAGCCCATTTTAAACTGCCTGTGGATACACCAAATAGAAAACAAGCCTTAACAGCAGTCATGCACCAGAGGTCACTTGGATTCATTGTGAGGAGTGGGATGGAGAGGGACATGCAGAAGTGATCCAGGGTTCTCCTGAGAAGACAGGAAATTTTTTGAGCTTATTGTGACCCCAGCAAGTTTACTGCAAGTGACAGAGCACAGGCTTACAACCTTTGGTTCTCAGTGTTAGCAGCAATCTAAGGAACAGAGAGAGAAAGACATATGAGTTCAAACACAAGTTATATTGAAGCCAGTGTCAAAACTCTCAAAAGAGAACAACTGAGTGGAAATGGAGAATGGACAAAAGGCACATGGAGAGAGCAGACAAAGGGAGGGAAAAATACGTGTTGGAAAGAAAAGAGAAAGACTCTTGAGAGAACAAAAAGTAAAAATGTAAGGTGTTTTTTTTATATATATATAATGTAGAAGAATAGAGGCAAAAAATAAGCTTTCAATAATGTCCTTTTGGTTAGTTGATCTAGACAGCACACAAAGGCATGAAGCAGGGCAAATACAGCAATAATATAATTACATTTCTACCAAGGAAGTAAACAAAGGAGTATTCTTCTATACAGAAGAAAAAGTATGGTTGTTCAATTTCAGTGAAGCAAGCTTTGTTAGAACTGACACCGCTGGGTAAAAGTGAAAGAGAATCATGAAAGGAAGAAGCAAGTGAGCGAAATTGGAAGGCATTCAAAGTAAAATTCATGTTTGCCTCAGGGAATGTTGTGTATGTGCATGCTACCTACCCAGTAAATATACTGTCAAGGAAAAGGTGTGCCAATGTGAATGAAAAATGCTCTGTACAAAGTAATCAAGGTTACAAAGGGACCAAATGTGAGAGATAAAATGGGGATTATGGAAGGGAGAGATGAGAAAGTGAAGAGAAAAGAGTAACACGTTAGGAGACAATAGAAGCGATAGAAATGGGTTAGGGCAGGAAGGTCATCCAAGGAGATTACAGAGGAGGATATTGTAAATGTAAGATATTATTAACTAAAAAATAGATATGGCAGTGACACAAAGTTAATTCCCTGCCTCAGTTTTCACGAAGTAAAAATAAAGGACAAATGTTAAAAGCAGACATGAAATTTCCCCAGGGAGGAAAAAGAAGTATTAGAAATAATACAGGAAATCTCGGTCATGCCAGAACAGGTAATCAAAAATAATGGTCAGAACCATATACTTCAAGAATATATATAGAAAAAAAATCCCCCTCAAACTACCTCTACTCAAGTATACTTTACAACTTTCTTTATAAGGAAGAAAAAAAAAAGAAGGAAAAAAGAGGTTAGAGGAGAGAAGAATAAAAATTTCAACTCACAGCTCTCTTTTAAAACATATTGATGACAAGTTAAAAGCTGTATTTAAAATACCCAGCCCACCAATTCTTCCCTTTTCTGATAAAATAAAAGTCTTTGGAAAAGAACAGAATAAAACCATCCCTCAAAGCCTGTACATCTCACTCTTTTATAATCCACATACCCATTAAGGACATAATCTGCTACCACTGAAGCCAATGGAAGCATGTAGTGCTGATTTCACTTGGCATTGAGTCATGCCCCATCTAAGAGCACAATCTGCATGCCCATACTGGAGAAATGTTTTGGGCCTTCACAGTCCTGTGTGCTGACAGTGTCCCCAGCACCAGTACATGCATGTTCATTTCTTCTTCATGTCTCAGATTTTCCAGGTGGAGAATGGGATGTGCAATTGGTGCTGAAGGGTTTGAGACTAGTTGGTGACAACTTCTGGATTTTAGGCATTTGAAGACTGCCCAAAAAGCTTCTTCTTGGGACATACAGGATAAGAAATTGCTGCTATGTACTTCTGTATTTCTCTGCTTTGGCTGCCCACCCTGTGTAAAACTACAGGGCATAAGAGCAGCTGCCTCTAGGCTCCTGCACTTTTCCAATTACTCACATTCCCTTGTGTGTACCAAAGTGCAGGTCACAGAAGAGAAAAGTGCTACTTCTGTCCCCAGGCTGCTCCCTAAATTCCTGCTCTGCTGCCAAACAAGTGTAATGACGTGCTGCCAGTTCCTCAGGGAAGACTGCAACCACTGTGTTCTCAAACAGTTCTGGGTGAAGATATCTAAGACTCATCAACATAGTAGTCTTAGAAGAATCACCCTTGAGGAGTTACCTATTTGATGCTTCAACTGAGGTCCCTCGTTCTAAAGCTCCAAGAGATTTTCTTACCACTTTTGAAAATGTTCACCAGTGGTAGGGCCTCTTCTAGCAAAACTACAGCTGGCTCCTGTTCCAAGTTGTTTTGGAATCCATTCAGACATTTGCTTGACTTCTACATGCATGTAGAGCTGCCCAAAACCCCACCCAGTCTGGCCTTGAACATCTCCACTGATGGGGCAGCCACAACTTCTCTGAACAACCTGCTCCAGTGCCTCACCACCCTCACAATGAAGAATTTTTTCCTAATGTCTAATTGAAACCAGCCCTCTTTCAGTTTAAAGTCATTCGCTTGTCCTTTTACATGTTCCTTTCCACATGCCCATGTGAAAAGTCCCTATCCAGCTCTCTTGTAGCCCCCTTTAGGTACTGGAAGGCTTCTATAAGCTGTCTCCAGAGCCTGCTCTCCTACAAGCTGAACAAACCCAACTCTTTCAGCCTGTCTTTTAGTTGAGATGCTTCAGACTTCTGATCATCTTGGTGACCCTCCTCTGAAATCACTCCAACAGGCCCATGTTTTCCTCGTTAGGGACCCCAGACAAGGACTCTTCTGAGAGTATTTTTAAACACTAGTGACTGACTTAGCCACACAGTACTCTTCTCTCTCAGTTTCCTGGATTAGATGCCAGGCATAATGTGGCAGAAGCACAGGATATAGCTTTTGCTCGGTTTTATCTTAAGCATAAAGGGTGTCTCATATCTTGCTGGAAAGGCGAACATATATGTGGAAATGAAAATATACATGGAAATGGGACAAGGAAAGCAGCAGGAATAACACTTCCTAGAGTATACTAGCTTCAAATTTTTACTGAATCCAAAGGAATAGCTGTCTTCTGTCTATGAGTATCAACAAGTTTTCTCTGATCCATCTAAGAATTTAACCAATGTGGTTTCTGTGGATATTTTCAGAGGTGTGAATCCCAGCCAGTGGATTCACATTGGCTGTAATAAAATTAGACTAATTTACACCAGATGAGAAAGATTAAGCAGCAAAGCAGGAAACAAGAAGCAGAATCCAGACTGCCTTGAATCACATTCCCACATGTATCTTGAAGGCCTTTAACCTTCCTGAGTGGTCACTTACATTGATTACACCTTCTGGTGTATTTACTTAATTAAGTATCCTATATTTGAGACTATATTTAAGGCTCTACTGAGTCAGAAGATTCCAACTTCAGACTAAGGAGGAGTTGTACAAATAAACCAGGCTTCAGTTCAAGAGGACAAGTCAGAAGAAAGTGTTTTTTCCATAAATAAGTTGCTAGGTTCATAAAAAAGTTCAGCTAGGTTTCCAAGCAGAAAAACAACAGAAAAGCTTTTGTAGCAGAGGCTTCCCTGCAAGAACCTTTTGAAACAAGCTGAAGATACACCTACAGGTGCTCAGTAAAATAAAACACCAGAAAGCAGAAAAAAGAGTATTTTATCTGCGTTCCAAAAGACAAATGGAGAAGATACAAGAAATTGATAGAACAAAGGGCCACAGTATAGGAAAATATTATTGAACATGCTATCCTGCTTGGGAGGAATCCAGATCAGCACCTGAGCAGCTGCATATACTGGACAATCTGTTGATGATTAATGGAAGGAAGAGGGGAGGCCAGTTACTATCATTTCTGCCCAGTGCTATGGATGCAAAGCATAAATCAGGTTTTCATCATCTTTTTTAAAGAGCCTCTGTGGAAAACACAAAGTAACTCTCAGGTGGCAGGCAACAAGGGCACTGTGGAAACTCACCTTCAGGCACAGTGTTCTACTGGGTCTTCATGAAGAATTAATTATAAAAAGATATATTCATCTGGCAGTGAACAAGAAGCTGAGGAACATTTTGGAAAATCTTGCTGAAATATTGGAGGAAGTGAAGGAGGCCATTCATCATCTCAGGAAGTCTGCATTTGCACAGGCCTAAGACAAGCTGTTTTGGCATCTCCAGTGTAAGGGTCCATTCCTGACATCCAGGGTTTCTCTTGGTTTTACAAGAGAAGAAGAAGACATTTCTAGGATGTGTTTCACTGACCTGTTCTAGTTGTCTGCACCAGGATGAGTTTAATTGTACCTAAAGGAGCGAAATGCCCATTTCTCTCCACTGATTGGCAGTAAAACAATCTGAGCTCTGGATGACTGTGCAAATGTCTCATTTAGTCATATCACACACCCCAGGACCACCAGTAGGAAATGCTTGCATTGGGCATTAAACTTTTGATGTTTATGTTTGGAATTGAAGTCAAAGATATTCAGGACGGAAGATGCTGGCTGAGTTTCTTTGCTTCTCATGAAGGCTCTGTGGTTCCCTTTACACCAAGCCATGGAGTGTGATCCAGAGATCCTCCAGCTATCAGCAGCAGCCCATGTGCGTGAAGATGTTCCCACAGGAAAGCCTTTCACTTAACACCTGCTCTTCAGAAGTGGTATAATCATGCTGCCAGAGCCAAGGAACAATATGGGCAGGAAAAGACTGTTCTGATAGCTCAGCATCATGCTTTCCAGATTGCTGTATCCCGTGGCGGGAAGAGCCACTCTGAATTCCTCTGTACACAGGATGCAAAATACAATCTCATCCTTCATCCATTTTTGCGATGACCTGAATATGATCTCCAGTCCCTTATTTTCTTCACTAGACTCTTGGCCAATGAGGACTTTGGGAAAAGCATGGATTAAATAGTATATTCTATATTATATTAGGGGTTGAATTTAGAAGATATTTAAGGTTCTTTTCAACCCAGATCATTCCACAATTCTAAGGTTTTTTTCTACAACTAAATGAGATATTTTAGCTGTATGTTTTAGTGACTGAAAACTGAAATAGGAAAAAAAACAAAATATATCAAGATTAAGTTAAGTTTATCAAACAGTTCTGCTAAAGTGAATGAAACAAAATACAAATTCTTAAAAAAGAAAGTCTGCTTTAATTTAAGGTTTTAGAGAAGTTTTCTCTTCCTAAATATACATTGTATTTTTGAGATATTTAAAAGACCTAACCAAACAAGCTAAATATTTTAAAAAGAAATATTTAATTTGAATTAACATATTTTTAAGCTTTTTGAATTTAACATAAACACAATTATGCTTTTAATATTACTAATACCAGTCAAAAATGAAAAATGAATGTGAATATCTTCATATATTGAAGTTTCATACAAGGGGCATCATAATGCAATTTTTTCTGTAGTTTAGACTAACACAAATTCTTAAACAAAATTTTCACGTAGTAGTGTTCTGTCCTCCAATATTCTGGAGGTTAATCACCTGATTGACTGGTGTTTTATGTAACATTACAGCAACCCTCATGTGGTCTTCACATATATTTGTAAATATGTATAATATATTTTGAATATAGACGTATATTTAATAATGTTTGAGGAGCCAAAAATGGTCATAATTGAACTAGGCTACTAAAAACACAACACAATTCATGTGTTTAGAAGCTGCCTAAACTAACAAAGAAAATATTCCTGCATCTCTTCTCATATATTCTGGTTTTCTGACAACAAAGGTGATCTGCTGTATATATCTAAAAATCTGCTTGGTTAGGCCATATAAACATGACAGGGAAGAATATGTCTGAGATTCACTTATCACTTTGGATTTTAGTGACTGATCTTCTCAGATGCTGTACATTCTATCAGTGATCAGTGTCAGAAACTTATGTCCTGATGGGATTTAGTTGCTGCAAGTAGAAGGTGGACACAGGAAAGGATCTGCGCATACTAACAGATGTCAGTTGCGGTCATAAGTCTCCTTCAGGTACATTTAATCCCTAAGAGGTGAAAAAAAGAACATCTTTCTCATGCACATTTTTGTTAGAAGAACAGAGCAGAGCAATTGGAAGGGAGACCAAGCAAAGCTACACAGCTGGCTGTGCAACCAAGAGATTGAGTTTAAATGAGGAAAAGGGTACAATTTGTCTTCTGATTTCCAAGCTTGTAGGGTTCACTTGCTTCACATTGTCAGGATTTTCTGTACACCTGTGACCAAAGAAATTTAATTTTCTTAAATATAAAAGAAAGCTGAGAATCATATTTAACCACATCATTTTGAAAGCTAGATATGGAACACATAATCCTTTCCTTCTAAGTATTTTCATAGGCTTTCAGGGAATGGTTCTGATTCTTAATGCAATCTCCTGTAACATTGACTGCAGTTGAGTGAGATCACCTTATATTGATCCCGAATCTCACCTTCAAAGCAAAGTTTTTTGTTTAATCTGCCTCACCAATTTTCTGACTGGCCATTTCTAGTCTGATGTCATGTTCTTCAACTGCTCACATTCTTTCTCTTCAGGATGAATTATTCATCATTCAGGCACACTCCAAAATGCATAGACACTTTTAAAAGACTGGAGATAGTTCATGCCATTAAAAGTAACCATCTCTGGGAAACATGCTTTTCTTTCCTGACTCTGCCTCCTGCTCTCCTGCAGAAAATGCTTTCAGACTCTTTTCCCTGAATATGGTCTTCATTCTTCATCAAATTACCCATTCATTGCTCCCTACTAGCATGTGGTCCCACGTTGGTCTGGAACACATAGAGGGTTATTGAATTACATGGTTATTTGTGACCTGTAAAATTGATACCAAGTTTATTATAGTGCAGCTGACTTGGTTTCGGATTTCAGACGTTATTAATCATAATAGAAAAGAGTGTAACAGCAGGAGCAGGTCTGGTGGAGGAGACTTCAGACTGAGATTTGTCCTATATGCAGGCTGAAAACCTATTAAAACTATACATATTTTAAGCAGAAATTCTAACTTGTGAGATCTCTAGTTCATTACATTTGCTTTTCAGACATCTAAACAGATAAGGTCACTTATGCCCTCAGAAGTTTACCATTGTTTTTATCTGGGAAAAAATGAAATAAATAAAAAACAAAGCTCAATATAGACAGACAAGAAAAAATCCCAGTTCAGGACATCTTCATTCACATTAATTGTTGAAGTAGTTTTGCAAAATGAGAATTTATGAAATACTGAAGAATAAATTCTGATTAAAGCTACCATGGGGTAAAATGGAATTGTTCCCATGATGAGAGCAAACCTATATAAATGAAAACAGAATCAGAGTTTAGTGATATCAATTACCTAGACATTGTTTATATCCATCCCATTGGAAGTCATTAGTAAAAATCTAACACTTGAGCTGGAAAAAACCCAGACACACATACAGTGGGAGCCATGGTTAGTTTGTCTTCCAATGCATTTACAGAAGTTGTTTGAAAAAAACTGTCCAAAACTAAAAATTACACTACAACAAGAAGTGCTTTTTCTTCTAAGTAAATATACATTCTTGTAACTTCTGGGAAAATCATCAGGTAGGAAGTGTTTAAAGAGCTTTGGCTCGCACTAGACCCCTATTAATGCTGTAGTGTGGAGCAACAGCTGTGCTTTTAGGGGCTATATGACCATTTTTGTTGTGGGCAGCTGACTCTAGGAGACCTGTTTGAGCAGGGGCGTTGGTTAATATGATCTCTAAATCTTGTTGCTGAGGTACATCAGTGAAACTCCGTGCTGCATAATGACATTGAGGACAGAAGTAAGGGAAAGATTCACAAAAAACTTACTGGGTAACCCCAGCTACTAGTTATTACAATATTGAAGATAAAGGTTTTGAAGAGAGAAAACATGTTATGCTTCATAGCACAGGCTAGCAGAAAGCAAGAAAAATTTTCCCAGCTGGCAGATACCTTTAAAGCTGCATTCTTGACCTATGGATTGAATTATGCAGTTCTCACCATGTCATTCCAGGATCTTTGCACAGACAAAATGCAGGATGCTCATTACCATGCTTCTATGCCTTCATTTAGTCAGAGTCACCATAAGGGGCTTCTGCATTCTCTGGATGGGGACTAGTGACCTACCTCAAAAATAGTTTGGTGCATTAAATTAATGGTTAATTTTGAATTTGGGATTAGTTTTATCAAAGGCAGAAGGCAGAGTTTTACAGAGCATGCGAACACTTGATTGTAGAGACCTGAGCTCTGCAGCCTACCTGCAAACAATAACATTAAGCAAAATTTATAGGGTGAATCACTAAAAAATATTTGCCCAAGTCTCTTCAAGAGCTCAAAGACAATGTGTTGACACTACAAACACAGGTGTGAAGGATAACATAACACAACCATTTATACTGTGTTTCTTCTTTCTACAGATCCTCCAGTCTGCAGAAGCTTTTAGAAGCTCTCAATTTATTGTAGGGGTATGCAGGGATATTCAGCCCTGATAGCAAATAATTTTGCATAAAGCTTAAAATTCTAGTACATACAGTAAGGCTAAATCCCCAGAGTATCTCTCAGCTTTGAACAGTGCTGCTTAGGAAAAGAAGTGATTGCACATGCAAGAGAAAATCAGAAATAAAACCTATCTATGCTGAAAAATGGAATACCAAATGGAGAGATAAATAATATGCAGCTTCAAAGTAAGTCTTGCCACACAAATCCTATAATCACTGTAAGAAAAAGGGATTATGTAAATATATTTGGTGATTAGAAAAATTACATATTCAAAATTATTTAATTTCATTATCCACTGAAAGTTACACAAATAAATACCTACTGTATCTGTATTTTTCCAACCTGCCTTTTTGTAATTTTTGACAATTATTATCTACAAGTCAGACAATGTATGACCCATGTGACTAGCTAGATTTTGTTTAACAAATGTTTATCATGCATGTGCCATGAATTATTTTAGAGAAGAAAAGCCTGATAAGAGTATTAATGACAATCAAGAAATCTCTTCACTGTCTTGCCCAATTTTTATGTCTCATCTTTGAGATGTAAAAGATGTCCTGAGTGCCCAGCCACAGGTCCCCTTGATCAAAATACACTACATAAGATACAGTGGAAGTAAGGTACCAGGAAGGGACAGGAGCAGAAAGAGAAGATAAGGAAAAATGTGAGGTACAGTAATAATTATGTTTGATGCATGCATAGCCAGATAGCCAAGGCCAGAAATTAAAAGGAACCATTGGAACATCCCTTTTTTCCCCCAAGAAAAGGACAGGCAAGTCTAAATATTGAAATACACTCAATCTCTCTCACTCAATCTCAATCAGCCTCTGGTGAAGCTATAGGGAGAGAAATATAAAAGGCCTGGACACCTAGTGGGTCAGTGTGGGTAAGGTGCTTCTCTGTTAAGAAGGGATTTACAAATTGGAGAAAATAGGATAGCAGCAACAGTCTGGGTCAGATAGGTTTCTCTGCCTGGATCTGCATGGATTGAGTGGTGAGCCACAGATGAGAATAACAACCTCCAGTACTTGTACGGAAAATATATGGGATCCTAAGATGAAGAAGATTCCTCTCTGAGAAGAGAGAAGATAAAGAAAAACTCCACTTGGAATCTGTGACATGAGAGACTGTCTTAATTCACTATTTATTTTTTTTTTAGAAAATAACTAGAGTGAGTCAGAGCAGGTACAAAAGTAAGGCAAGGAATGGTGCAAGACAGGGTTTGCAACAAAGAGGACAGCCTAAACCAGCAAGGAACTGTGTGAGGCCAAGGGAGAGGAGGCTGCTGGGTCCTCACCAAATGATGAGTTGTGGCCTTGCTCCCTGGAAAGGCTTAACAACCTCTAAGAGCAGGAGAAAAGTATGTGGGAAGGAAAATATCAGCCTGAGATTAAGTGGTGACCCTTGGGCTAGGGATTTGCAAGTGATGCCCTAAAATTTGAATCTGATCCCTGATGCCGACAAATAAGTCACAATGAAGATTAAATGTGGGTGTCTGATCCACATACCCATGTCCAAATATGTTAGAGCACCAGTATTTACTGAAAATGTCTTTAGAACTGCTCCACAAGGCAGGAAAGCATTGTCTTGTAGCAGCAGGAGCACGGAGAAACAGGCAAAATCAGGGAGAGGTCATTTTAGCACAGGGAAATCAAACAATAGTGCCTTGTCTTCAGAAAACACTCAGATCACTGAAAGGCTCTTCATCTCCAGCCAAAACTCACATAGACTAACAGTGTGGATATAGAATTTGTAGGAAGTGTGACTGAGTTTTGATTCAGCCAGCCAATATCTGTGGTATTTTACCCTGCACCTAATCCAGTGGCTCCTCAGGTCATTGCCAAAGAGACAGTCACCATCTCCTCTCCTCTCTCCTCACTCCACCCCATACACTGGGCATTATGTCTCCTTCAACATGTGAAATTGAATAATCCCCTACAGGATTTAGAGAAACAAGGAGATTTCATGGAAATCTTTTTGGTTCATTTGTAGGTTAGTTTTCCACAAATCAGTTGGACCAACTTCAGTTGCAACTCTAATGGGAAACTGTAGAGATGAACAGCTGAAGACCAAGAGCAGAAGGAAAGAGCACTTTGGAGAGCACTGATCAGTCATGTCAGTTTGAAACATTCATCAGGATACATACCATGTCTCCCTAGTGACAACTTCTTCTCAGTAGGACAGAATTAGTATTTTTTTCCTTCTGTGTAAGAACACGGGAAAGACACAACTCACTAACAACTGTAGACCACTAAGTAGTGAGGACAAAAACAGGTAGAAAGTAGATAACAGATAGTCCCCTTCCTGAAGGCCTTTCAGTTTAGCAGACCTCTTGTTTGACTTTTTGATTGGTTATCAGCAGAACTTTCTTTTTATTTTCCCAGGAGGAAGTCCAGAAAATAGGATTTCTCATTTGTGAGAGATTGCCATTTAGGGGAAGCTAAAATTAAAAAAAAAATAAACAACCAAAAGAAACCCCCCAAAAACAAGGAATAAAGAAATAATCCTGAATCAAGATGAAATTATGAAAATTCCAACACAGCACAAGAAGTCTAAAAGAAATTAATTAAGAAAACTATGAATTAGAGCATCTCACTTGAGTTTAGTGTTGACAAATGGAATGTCTATCAGCCAGACATTCTGAACTCTCTTTCATCACCTGAGAGAAAGAATGCTGTCTAGCTGTCTAGAAGCTCTGTCAAGGTCATAGGCTTGTCTCAAGAGGAAAACCTCACTCTTCATTGTATTGACTGCCTCAAGTTTAGAAGTCTAAGTATCCAAGTCTAAATATTCCTCTTCAAGCACTTATTTTTGTAATCAGTCACTAAATACTTGCCATGCATATTCTCAAATATAAAAAAACCCAACACAGTACAAGAGTAATATTGATGACTGTGTAAAAGTTAGAACAAAATGAAACAAGAGAAAAGAAATCAAGTTTCCTCTACCTCCAGTGCCATTGGGGGATAACTCTGGAGTCGCGTAATCTGATTCTCTGACTCTTGCAAGAGCTTGTCTTTCTCATCAGACCTAACACAGCAGTTGTTCTCAGGGTTCAGGTGACTTTGCCTGTCAGTATCCATCCAAAAAGCTGCTGCAATGATTATTCCATAATTTACTGTTTTCCCAGAGCCCCAGTACATGAATCCCTTAGCTGAGGCATCATGCTGTCATTCATCCATCTTTCCTCCCAGTGCCCCAAATAGTCTTTGTCACTCTCCTGATTTTAGAATTGAAAGTTTGGGAGAGACCTGTAGCATCAGACTTCAAAGGAACCACCTTTGTCCTCTTAAATTACTGTTGCTTAGGAGAAACTTACCTCACACGTCTATAAACCCATTTCCTTTTTCTTCCAAAAATCTCTGTAATACTTTACTTTCTGTGGTGTCCACAAAATGTCAGTGGTATGCCACAGTATTTTTTCCTTAATAATTTACCATATCCTGATCATGATGGCAAGTATCACTTCTGTACTTGGTGTTGTTTGCCATTTATGGGCACCTGCCCTTTTCTCATCCATAGGCTTTAAGATCTGAGGATAAGGCCTGTATTCTTTGTCCTCAGCTGCATCTTAACCTGGCCAATGGAGTGGAAACACATAATGCACAAAAAATTTGAATCCCATTTCCTTCTAATAAAAATTTATTTTTGGTCCTGATTCATCAGTCATGTGTCTTATACTAATAAAATATTGCACCATTATGTTGTGTGGAAAGTTGGCATTTTGAATGGACCTCCATCTGGAATTTCATTTTTTATTTGGTCTATACTGATGCCTGAAGTTAACATTGTGCCTACATTTCCATCCCTAAAGCACATTACCACAAGCTTATAAATTTAACCTTTTAAAATTAAATAATGTGTTCTCAGACAGCTGTCAAATGGCTTTCAAAAACCTAAATGTAAACAGTTGTTACATTTGAGGGTGAAAAATCAGTGTCTTATTGTTACAGAATTCTTGTAAATGTTCTAAAATATTTCTGATGGCTTGGGAAGAGAAGATAGACTTGAAAATTGGACAGTGAAGCATAACTTCGTGCCATGGTTTCATGTAATCCTAAATAAACTGGTTTTAATTTGGCTGCTTTTTAGAGTTTTAAAATGTCTTTTTCATATGCAGTGCTCTTAGTATTTAACCTGCAAAGGACCTACCAAAGTTCCACTGTCATAGAACATGCATGGAAATTGATTAAAAGTTTCAAGTAAATTGTCAATGATTGTGCAATACTTGTATTTTCAACAGAACAAGGAATTAAGAGGAAGACCTTTTAAAGATATATACTTGTGTAGAAAATGAACCTGAAATACCTACTTACATTATGTGTGCTTAAATAGCTATTTATATACAAATCCACAAACTTTTAAGAGCATGCATGCAAAACAAACAGATGTTATTTATAAAGCTGCCAAAATATGTATTGATGCAATCAGAATTAATTAAAGTGGAAGAGAATATTTCTCTCAAAGAATAAAATTTTCTCCTTCAAATTCCTTCATTCTCTGAAAGTAAAACTTATACTTTATTTATCATTAAATAACTTGTAAAGTATTTTAAACAACTTTGCATCATAGCATATTTAATAGTTTTTTTGTTCTTGTAGTATTTAATAATGTAATTTATATAGTTCATAGTTTGTAACATTTTAAGGTCAGGAAGAATCAATAGGGTGATTTAATCCAAACACCAAATAACCCTGGATATGAAATTTCATCCAGTGTTTTCACACAGAATGTTACATTCACACAGGTGCCTGTTATAGCACAAAAAAATTTTAAAATTGCATCAGGTACAGTCACCCAAAAGTCAATTTTATCGCTTGAAAAGTCCTAACATACTGACAGCTAACTCAAAGGAGTGGAAAACCACCAAGTAACAGAAGCCAAGCAATATGCTTCAGTTGGCAAGAACAAAAAAGTTTAAAATATTGAAGGAGTTCATTGAAAGAGAGAGGAGACCATCAGTTCTACAGCCTAGATTCCCACTGAAATTTAAAGGCAATTGACAGAACTGAGACAAGTAAGGGATCATGGGCATGACAGGTACCTAAGATAAAGTCCTCTCTTTGTATAAGGAATATAAATTGGTACAAGTCCTTCATTTCAATATAGCCTCCTAATGCCTATACACCTCTATGCAACAAGCTATGCAGCTATTCCCAGTCTAGCTTTCACTTTAGCCCACATGAAAATGATTGTCCTGCACAATGATTTTGCATAACACACAGAGAGACAACACATGCATACTTGGAACAGCACCTTTGCATGTAAACATGTAAACAAGCTGAAACAAAGGCATTTCCAGCCAATTCAGTAAAGTAGCCCTAGTGCACATTTAGTTTAGCTGTATTTTGAATAGGCCATGAGGCAAACACTTTTTTCTTCTAAGAATGAGCTTTAATACTCAGAAAGGTGCAACTTCACTTAAAAGCTTCAGTATTGCATTACATGGACTTGCCCTCCCTGCATTAACAGCCTGAAGTATTAAGACCTTCCAGAGTTTTAAGGCATGTTATAATAACAGAAGTGACCCACCCTGAGATTTAATAACTCTCAGCCTAGATGCCAAAAGGAAAACAGTAACTCCATGCTGTAGGCACTTTTCCTACTCTTTATCCTTAAAAAAGCCCTGGGTTTATTTGATGGCTAACATGACAATCATTGTTTGATTGTTCTGCAAGAAAAATACCATAAATAAAGTTTTACATTCAGTAAAACATAAGAATCACCTTATAAACATCATTTGAATCCTAAAGAAGTTTCCTGTTTCTTGACATTACAGACAAAAAAATGAATGCATTGGGTATGCCCTTGAGAGCACATAAAAAACTGGCAACTTCTGAAATGAAGTGTGAAATATTTTAAGAAAACAGATGTGTCTTTTTCTGATCCACTGAATGACACTGGAATATCATCAAGCTGTAGGCTGATAATTAGCTCAGCATAGAATTATAATACTTTAAGAGATACATAAACAGGTGAGTTGAAGAGCAAAACTCACATGCTGAGCAACAATCTGCCTCTGCTCCGCTAGTTTATCTTCATTTCTTCTGGAAAAACCCCATACATATGGTGTCTTTGATTCAGTGATTCCCAAGCCATGTCTCTTCCATGTGCCCATTTCATCCTCCTGCATGTTCACTTTGAAGAAGCTGTGCATGGACTGACTCATGCATTAAGCCCAGCTTCCAAATCATCCCTCTTCCAATAATGACTTTGGTCCTGCAGTTTTCTCACCTCCTCAGATTTCCATTCATGCTTCACAAACTCCTCTTGGTTTTATTTCCTCATATAAATCAGATATTCTGCAGCTATTATCCAGCGTATGCAGTTCTACAGAAAGACAGTCCAGTGAAAAGTGCTCTGCCCTACTCACAGGGGCTGGTTTTCACTCTGTCTTCCCATATGATTCATGTTGTAGTAATTGCAGAATTTGCAGCCACCCAGAAATATTGTTCAGTGAGCCTTCAATGCATTTTTTATTTGTCTAGATTTGATTTAAAGACTGAAAATAGGGAGAAACATTAGATTATGGCCAGCTGCAAGAGCTTGAGTTAATGCAATCTTAGTAAATTAATGCCACTTAAACTGAGATGGTGTCATTGAGTATTCTCTAAATACCTGGCTTCATTTAAAACACTTCAATGTTTCTCTGGGTCTATATGAGTAGTGATTCACATTAAACTCTTCAGCTTTGTATTGCATTGAACTAGGAGGGCAGGTATAGATAAATATTAGTGGCAATTTTTCTCTCCATATTTGCCACCAAAAATCATACCTACATCTAACCTCTGGTAATCTACACTTTTCTGAACATCCCAAAAAATATCAGATCAGATCTGGTCTGTTTACTTTAAAATTTGAACAGTAAAAATATTTTTGTACATAAAGACCAAAGTTATATTAAAAAAAAATCCACCCCCTCAATACCAATATGCTTTAGGGACAGCCTGAAGAAAAATATTCTTTTTCTCTTGGACTCAATAGAGAGAGTTTGGAATCTCTCCTCCAGGCACTAAACAAGCCTGTCTTCCTTGAAAACCATACAACCAGAGTCAACTTCCAAGTCAGCACTTATTTTAATTATCTTCAAGTGTAGAACTGAATTAAAGCAACTGCTGTGCTGGGAGTCCCTGATGTGTGCTTCATGTGATTTCGAAGTGTTTGGCATCTCTAGACAACTTAAGGAGACGAAAATCTTTGCGAAATACATAAATAAATAGATAAATAGAGAAAATGCTCTAAAAATAAAGCTATTTAAGAATGAAATTAGACCCTGTTACAGCTCTCAAGAATAAAAATGCATTAATGAGACTGAATACCTTACACAAGAGATTATGTACAGCCTGTTGTATTTTACAGCCCCTTCTTCCAGGGACAGGGCACTTTTCCTGTATTCCAGGTTGCTCAAAACCCCATTCAAACCCTTGCACACTTGCCTCAGGAATGGGGCATCTACAAGTTCTCTGGGCAACCTGTTCCACCAGGTTGCCCAGAGAACTTGTAGATCTCACCAGCCCGACAGTGAAGAAATTCTTCCCAATACTGGTCTAATTCTACCCTCTCTCAGTTTGCAGCCAGCTATTTGAAGACTGGATCCATGTGAGCCCAGTGCTGCAGAGTTGCAGACAGGCTGTGTGCACAAGACATTCAATGCAGAACACCAGGATCATGGACATCTCTCTCTGTAAGGGAGGCATTGAGACACTTTCTGTCTCTAAAATCTCAGTAGGACAGGGCCCTCCAACATCCCTGAGCTCATGCCTCCTGCTGACACCAGCTCATTTGATAACACTCCTTAACTTGCTCATTACTCAGGTGTGAAAGAAAAGGTAGCATATTTTGCAGATCTGGTTGGCACTAACACACAGCATAACCACAGCCTTTTCCTCCATCCTTCTTGCCTCTGCCATCATTTCTCTCATGGCCTCTTGCACAGTGCCCCTCAGCCCGAGTGGGTTAACCAAAGTTTAAAAAAGAGACTCATGAAATTTCAATCAATGTTTATTCAGAAATTTTTCAAATGTGAATCACTTATGTAAAGCCCTGCAGCCTGGAGACTCAATTCGGATTACTTACAATTACCTGGAATCATTTGAGCAGAGTAAATCTTCCTCTTTTCAAGCTCTTTAAGATCAAAGAGTCAGCATTCACCCTTTATGGCTTGTCACTTTAAAACCCTGAAGTAATAATCAGAGGGCACCTTTTCTCAAGAGCTTCTATTATATCCAGACTATATAACTGTGCTGCAATGGAAATAGGAGTGGAAAGATATTTGCTTTTTTTGTTATATTTCATCAGGTGCCTTTAGCTTTTTTCTAAGGATATCAGTCAAATTTCCCAAAAATCATCTCTCCTCGTCTCTCCAGAGCTTCATTTTCACAAGTTCAAATGGATATTTACTTCAAAGCTGTAAAACCAGCCTTAAAAACTCCATATTCCTCAGGTCATCTGAGTTGCAGAAATCAAAAATGGGGGCTATCCAAAATCAGAAGTCTGTTTAATAGATCTTTATATTTTACCATGACCCTACAAAGCAGAGACCACTCTTGGGCCTTCAGTGTAACACACCAATCTGTGTCCTTAAGGGCAGTAATCCCTTGTAATCTTGATCCTCAGGACTCTTTCCCCCCTTCTTCCTCCTCCCCATAAGCATTGGAATACAGTTCTGGTTTTTCTCCTCCAAAACAATTCTTAGCTGAAAACAATCTGCTTTGCGCAGCACATAGTGCTGGCCGCACCTACTGCTAGGTTGGAATTTACTGCTCTCTTTTAAAGTAGAGAAAAATGCCTGCTGCCTGCTCTAACAAGCTGGAGACAGTAGGACAGCATGAGCCCTCATGTCAGACTTCATAAAACCCATTCACAATCGAGCCTGGATTTTGGCAGTAGCTGTTGTGTCCACTGAAATTCCATTTATGCAGTCAGATTTGATACAGCAGAAAGGGGCAGATGACACTGGTCACTGACCCAGAGAAGCAGGAGATGGCAGTTCCAGCTAGAGGCCACACTTCTAGTGCAGGAATCATAACAAAAAACCAAAAGAAATGTTTCATATTTTGGCACTGTCATTCTCTCTATAGGGTAAAAAAATTAGCTTTGAACTGGACAACTTACAAGGACAAAATGAATTGCAATAATATTCACTGAGGGCCCAGTGTATAGTTGGTTAGATCAGAAGAAAGGCAAAACAATTATCTTCCTATTAGCTTCTGGTTTTGTTTATGTCCTTTTTAAAACAAAGGATTGCAATTCATGTGTCAGAGAGTGAAAATGTTGGGGTAAAATTAATCAGGTCCTCCGTGTTGTGAACACTGTAAAACAACTAAAATGCAGACTGCCTTATTATACACTGCTCATGTTTATACCATTTTAGACTCGTTAGATAGATTCCATCTCCAGGAGGAGAAATATACTTTGTCAGATAATGGCAATAATCATCACGTACGCCAGTGCTACTGTATGGCCGCATATATAAGCACCTAGCATTTAAGGAGCACTAATTAAGGCCAAATATTCTGTCTGCTTTTATTTTCCCCACTTGCATATGTGCATTACAGCACAACCACTAATTGTGGGACACACAGTATATTAACTGCAAAATAAAATTAATGCCGGCTATATTTCCTCACATTTACCTACGTGGGGCAATAATATAAGAAACTTTTAGCCAAATCTCAGAGCATTTCTGGAATTAAATCACCTGAAACCCAGCAGAAAAGCTACTAATGGAGAGCCTGGGGTATTTTTCACTGATGGTCCTGAGGGCTTCATTCTCCATCTGTTCTGCAAGTCTCTGTGTTGTCCTCCCCTCCTGCTGCCAGGCACTCCTTCTGCCATAGGCCAATCACAGAATTATGAGTATGAACATCAACTTCTCTTCTGCCTACACTGCCAGGTAAAAAAATCTGTTCCTTTAGAAACTTGCCCACTGCATAAAACATTCATTAGTCAGAGGTAGGACAGCAGTGGTCCCAAACCAGCAGACCAGAGCACACACAGGAAGCTGCTACCTAGGAGCTCCAGAGCCAGAACCATGAGAGGTGCTAGTGCTAAGTATGTCACTTCAGGGTTAGTGGCAGAGGCCTGGGCTTTGATGGCATGCAGGTTTCCATGCTGTCCCTGCTCGTCGCAAATAGTTTCCAGGTGGATGTGATGAGTGGTAAAGAAACAACTGTGATGTTTTTAAGCAGCAGTATTTTGCCAAAGGACTGTTACCCTTTTTATGTGTATGCTGGAACTGAGACTCATAACAGCTAGGAAACCAAATCTTTATTTAGGCAACCCAAGCAGTGGCCTGATTTTCTACAGCTTCTACTCCCCTGGAGGGAGCAGGAGCTCTGGGCACTCAGTAGGATTGAAAAACTACCCATTAACTTCTGAATCTACAGCCATTTCACAGCTGTATCTCTGTTTCACACCACGCTGCTCAGTTTTCGTCAGCAGCAGAGAAGAGCCTCTCACACATAAGAGAAAGGCAGATGGCTGCTCAGTGCACTGATCTCTGGTGTCCTGCTTTGGAAAATGCAACCCATATGGCTTGGTCAAAGTTGCTCACAGATTGCTTGCTGCATTTCCTCCCACTCCTGGACCTCACCCTCCCAGCAGCTTGCCCTTCCCTAATACCATTGTTGAATGTAAGACAAAAAAAAAGAGACCATTTCTTCATTTACATGTAGAGTATAGAGTAAAGCATAATTAAATCACATGCTACAGATGCACTATAATAAAAAAGAGAAATAGTGGAAGCAATTACAGGCTGGCATACTTACTGCTTCACATTTAAATAATAATGTGAACTATTAAGTAAACTAGGGCATAATCAGCTGAGGTTCATTAACTTATCTCACTGTAGAAATAGTACTACAATTCAATACAATTAGGTACATGCTAGCAGGAAGCAGTGGTTTTTGTGCACCACGCTGGGTCCAGTCTTAGAGATGCTGAAGTATTTCACTTCCTGCTGACAGCTCAGAGCATGCCTGCTCCCCATCAGGAGGCACCCAGCACCACTCTGGATCCATGCCTGGCAAAGAAATGGGTGTTGCATATGTCAGTTCACTCCAGTGCTGTTGATAGCCATGGAATCCTGAAAAAACTGCTAATAAGCCACATTCATGTGATGCCTTTTTTGGGCTCACCTAAAAAGAGAGGCCAGACAAAGTTAAAAGAATAGAGCAGATATATTTAATGAAGAGCCTTCAGGTACATTAAGGGCAGACAAAGCCTCCCCAAGGGGCTACATCCAAAATGGGCAATGGTCACAAGTTTTTCAGGCAGATATAAGTTTGATCTATTTACAGGTCAGGGGTTAATCCTCCAATTACAGCTTCGGGTAATGAAGTCATATACCCCCAGTTTTCTCCCCCCAGTTCACTTTTTTAATGCTTTTTGGGGCCTGAGGCAGTAGGGTGTCCTTGAATTTCAGCCTTGGAGGGATTGTTTTGTCTGACCAGAATGGGAAGACAGTAACTAACACTCTATGTGGAGTTTAGAGTTATGTACTAATGCTGTACAGGATTTTAAAAATGTATGAGCTAAAAACCTAAAGAACCACATGGACTATTTTCATCTGGGCTAGCATTACCTCTCCACACTTAAGGAGAGCAGCAATGAAGGCATGTATGAAGGAGATATGTATGACATTAGCTTGCACACAGTGGGAATCTGGCCTGAGCAGACCCAGAATTGCTTCACGTAGAAAATCTCCAGGACACTTCTGGCTTTTAAAAGCCCTGGGAGACACTGATTCTGGATAGTTTAAAGTCATGCAGAAGAAATGAGAATAAGTCAAACAATCTACGTCCGGCTGTGGCACTTTTTGCATGTTACAAGCCACAGTAGATTCTGTCCCAACTCCAAATGACCTTTCAAGCCCCTGTGTAACAGGGAGCTAGGGCACAGAGCCTTTGAAAGGCTATCCAAAAACTCTCATTACATTGCAAATTAGCCTCTTCACCAGAGGCCATGTGGTTTCCCTGGCTGTGACTATAGTAGGAAAGCAGGCTAGGGCTTGACCACTGACCCTGAGAGCAAGCAGCAGAAGCAGCTGATGTCCATCCAGGCTGAGTTTCTTTTGCTTGAAAAAGACAGGTTTGGCTAAACTGTCTATCTGGTAAAGTTCCTACCTGTCCAAACATGATCTGATACACTGGTAGTAGGCACAAACTGCACCACAAATGCTCAAGCATTTAAATAATAAGAAAACTCACACATCACTGTTTGACTCGAAGGCTTCACCCATTTATTTTTCTTTGGTTTCCTAAGAGTTAGCCAAGGCAACGTTTTGATGAAAGGGATTTGGCTTGAGTTAACAGAGGATGCTGATAGTTTGTAGTGAGCATCTGGAGGATTGTTTGTGATGAATGTCTGAAGAATTTCTCTAATCTTTCTTGAAGTGCTCCTTAATATCAAAACACTTTTGAACCTCTTGCTTCCTCAGCCTGTAAATAAGTTTGTTCAGTAGAAACTATTTTTTTCTCTTCCATCTGTGTTTATTAAGGAGGTACAACATGGGACCAGATGGAGATGCTGAAGGTCTCCCTGAGACCACCACATGGAGAGTGGTCAAAAACTTATGAAAAAGGACGTTATTCTTTTTGGACAGTATTTTTAATCACAATTTCTACATAACAGCATATGGCACTAGAGAGTAAAACACACAGCTGCTGAGGGAAAAAATATTCTGTCATTACAAGCTAAGTTCCATAAATATTACTTATTAAATGCATTTATAATATATTCTTTGGGTCACAGCTCTTATGCATCCCTAAAATGCATTCAGTTATACATTTCTCCAGGTTATATGAAGTGACTAAGAGTTACAGCTGCCAATGTCTTCAAGCAGAGGGACTTGGAAAGAGATGCTCCACAACATCTTTACAGCAGGTGTCATGCAGAAAACTCAGCTTAGGAAGGGGGTGGTTTTAAATCTGGTGCCAGTGAACACAGTCAGGCAGAAAGTTTGTTACAAAAATCTCGGATGAGCAATTCACCAAAGAGTCCTGAGCAAGGATCTGTTCAATAAATACATGGGTCAAACAACAGGTCAAACAATTGCTAGCACCAAAGGAACTCATGTTTAAATTAAATCCCTCTCTGTGTGTGACATTAGGGATAAGAAAATGAAGTTTAATTGTCTGAGTAGATTTACTCCAAATTTCCCACTCAGATGCCTATACCAGGGAGCTAATAAGCTGGAACTTGAACTTCATGGAAAATTCCACAGATCTCCTGTGCAATTTTCTTCCAGACTGGGGAAACAAACAATCAAAGGAAATTAAAAAAAAAACCAAACAAAAAAGCAACAAAATATAAATCTATAATGCTCTGAAAAAGGTGATTTGAAAATACAAGATGTAATTTTTGACTTACTGGAATATATAGTTACAACACTTTTTGTTGTTGTTGTTGTTTTATTTTCAGCTGTTTGAGTTTCCCAATTAAATTACCCATAATAAAATCAGATTAAGATAAAGAAAAAACCCCAACTTTCTAAACTAAAATGCTTTTTAAAAAGAACAGCAAGTAAACTTTATTTACAAATGCAAAGTTGTCCTCATGCTCTTGAGGTGATATAGCATTTCCCAGCAGAAAAATGTTCCTTAGGAAAGCATGTGAGCAGAATGCAACGCAGCTCTCCACAGAATGTCTGTGATAGAGTTTGTTTCTATGATTATAGTGCTTCAGAGGAACTTTCTGCAGTACATGTTCTCTAGACATACACCATATCTCTGTGGGTAAACAAAGGAAATCTTAGGTCAAACTGAAAAAAAATCTAAGTACACTTCAGGAAACAGAAAATAAGCAGCCCCTCTGGATTGCCATTCTCAAGGTTTTTCTCCAATGCTGCTTCCGTGATGTCTTGCAAATGGATTTACCAGGACTCTGCAGGCCCCAGGTGATTAAACTACTGAAAGCAGGAAAGAATATTCCATTGCACAGGTGTGAAGTCCATTCTTTAATCATATGAAACCTCATAGCTTCAGAAATTATAGGCAATTTCAAACTGCAAAGGCCAACTGCTCCTTTTTTTTTTTTTTACTGCAGTTTACCATATCTAGATCAAATCAGATAGTATTCTTTTTTACTTCCTTTCCTTTCTTTGTTAGGCTTGCAAAACCTTTCAGCTTCCATTAAAACTTTCTACACCCCAATAAATAAGCTAAATTACTGACTTACCTGCACACACAGCTATCTGCCTACTTTTCTACCCTGATACAGCTCTGCAAATAATGCAAATTAACAAAACTAATTTGGTATTCATTATGATGTTAATGAATACTTCTTTTATAAAATACTTTGAGATCTAATGACACAAGGCACTATATCAATCTTGGCACTAACATTTACTATGTATTTATGATTATTATACCTCTTACAAATATAATTGATTTTCCATGTTATTAAAATTCTCTGTACACTTGTAAAAATTCCCAGTCAAGCATTTCAAAATCAGATGCATTGTTTCTGTTTTTTGGACATCCTAATTAATCTGTTACATTGTTGTGATTAAAGCTTTTCAGAGTTCTGGTTCTTGTGATATAATCACCATCATTTTTATTCATTAGTAGTTGATGGTAGTGACCACAAAATATTCAGCAATTTCCAGACATTCAGTAGGGAGAATAACTGCCCTAAGTAGATGAGAGTCCAAAAAAGAGCTCATTAAAAGAGTATTTAGTTTTTTGGACTCACTGGAAATCTGTATTAGACCCATTCATCTTTTGATTTAAAGGTTTGCTCTGCAGAAGATGCAATATGGGGCTTAGTTAGGATATGAGCCTGTAAAGCAAGAGTGAGTATATGCACATGTACTGAGAAATGCACTGCAGCCTCTCATGCTTAAATGCCCAATTTTCTGTTTGGCTAAGGTGAAGTACACAAAGGAAGGGCAGTACACCTTCTTCATAGGAGGAAGGTGCTGTCCTTGTGTCACAGGGAACATTTGCCTGCTCCTAGTCCCCAGGGGCCCTTTCCAAAGCTATGGGTGCTTGAGCTGTGGCTTTGTTTGAAAGAGCACAAAAATAATCACATCCTGTAACTCTGGGTCAGATGTCTGACCTATGAAAGCATTTTTTCTTATGCTTTATGTGGGTATAATGAAATCCCGACATAAAACACTTCTTAAATATCAGCTGCCCACACCTGACCTTCTGCCTCTAGAGACTGTATCCCCTCAAACGCAAACTTTTGAGATCATCAAGAGCTAGAAAGGTGTGTGTGCATGTGTGTGGGTGGGATTTTATGATTCTGAATTAGCTAGAGGGATTTTCCCCTAGCTTTACAAGTTTATCATTTTAGTACTGCTACAAAAAATCTCAACCAGAATTTTCTTCAGTCTAAGGATGAAACAATGAAGTGAGTAACTGAGCTTTCATTAGAAGTTGAAATTCTACCTGGCAAGCAGTTCATAGCAGAAATTCGAACCAAGGGACAACATAGATTTTTTGAGGGTTTTATTTAACATTTTTTGTTATTTGATTAATATAGTTTCTATTAGCCTAGAAGCAGCTGGGATTTGATTCTGTTTATGCAGCAGCTCAGAAAACAAATGGTACTTTTGAGCAAGCTCGTGTCCCCCAAAGCAGTTTTGTGATGCAGTAATAGCAATGTGTCAAGTCCTTCCTTTCACTCTTCTTCTTTCTGTGTCTTATCTGTTCTTAAAATAAATTTGCAGCCTAGAAAATGTGGTTTATCTAAGACAGATTGAAGAGCTTTGGGGGTTTTTTAATTATTATTTTCAGTTTATACAAAACAGCAGCACAAGGCCCAAATCTTAGTATTCCTTTTTCACAGTTTTAAATCTGTCAGTGGTTCTCTAACCTTCTACTATCCCCCTGCCCTGTTTTTCTATGACACTGATTGTAATGTGCCTGTTTTGAGCAACATTATCTAATTTCCTAAAACTATTTGCAATACCAAACTGCAGTAAGTCAAAAAGAGATTTTGGTAGCAGTCACCTATTTAAGACTGGAACTACAAAATATGTATATTCCCATATCTGCTATGTTCACACAATTTGACATATCTAATTGATCACTAAAATTATTTTTTAGATAACCTGAATAATACTTCTAGAAGTGTTTTAATCAGGTGTTGAAGCTAGCCTGTACTCATCTTAATGGGACTTAGAGTGCAGGGCTATCAGTAAACAAAGAAGCTAATGAAATAAATTCCATTAATTAGGGTGAAAGAGTAACAGAACAGTTCTGGTTTTACAGATGGGCAAGATGTCTGATTGAATTTCCCAGGCTATGCAGATTGGCTGCAGATGGTGTGGAAAGTGGTCCAGAACTCAGAATTCATATAATCAAAAACATGCTTAGATCCAAACAAGAATGTTTTCCCATGTGATGCTGTATAGCTTGCAACCTTATCACAAGCATTTGGTAACTTTTCAAATCAAATCATGACATAAACCTCACACAACACAGCACACAACAGCAAGGGCTCTCATTAATGATGCCATTATATCTAATAATTCAATATCAGCAGAGTTCCTGGACACAAGTTAATTTGGCCCAAAGTTATAATTCCCTATTGAAAATGCTGACTGATAAGTGCCCAGGCCAACTGGAGATCTGAAGGGAAGAGCATTCACTGAGTAGGTAGTGTATGAGCAGCACCTGTTATCATTAAGAAAATTACCCTGGAACAACTTCCTGCCAGTGAAAATATCCTGAAAAAATCAGCAGCATATTATTACATTGTAATACATAATATCCTCAAGATCTGAATCTGAAATTTTGGATACTTCTCTTATATAGACATTAGACTGTATAAATGACTTTTCTTTAAATAATGACATCTCAGAGAAAATAATCTTTTGCAAAGGGGTCTGTGTAAATATGGTCACATCTTACCCCCTGGAAGGACACTGAGACTGTTCTGCTGGCTTCAGAAATCAGCAAGTAGATGACTTCCCCCTTCAACCCTGTTCAGCTTGCAAGCTCAAACCCCTTTTTATAAGGACGTTGCTTCAGTTTTAATTTGAACATAATAGACTCCGTTTAAGCAGCTATTACACGCCCTCTGATGCTATTCTGATGTAAAAAGCCAAAAATATGTGCAACTGCCTGTCTGACATAAAAGCTCCTTGCTTCACTATCCTCCTCAGGAAGAATGAGCAAGCTTGCTGAATGCCTGGAGGCAAGTACTGCATGGGAAATAATCCTTTTGTGCTTTTCCTTACACTTGCACCTAGAACTGACCTCCGCTTAACTCACACTAAGCCAGCAGATACAACATTTCTCAATGAATTTAGCTCACCTGGTGCAGCCTTCACCTCTGCACCAAATCACCTTAATCTAATGGAAGAAACATCAGGATTGACAGAGAACCAGGCTCAGAGGCTTTGCAGAGGTGTCCCTAATATTTCAGCCATGCATTTGGGCCTTTTTTATCATCACTCATTTTCCTTCTAGCAATGAGAGATTTCATCTTCAAATTCCATAATTTTTGAGATAAATTAGAAAAATTAGTACACTAAGTTATGTAAGACATTAGATCGTAAGAAAATACACAGCAAGACTCAGTAATTAGCTGGTATAATGACAGCTGCTAATTTTGGCAGGAACAATTTAGAAAGTCACTCAAGTTCAAGAATTTGTCATTGAGTCTCTTGTAATAGACTGGTACTGCTTGAAGGTAGCAAGACATCCAGAAGTAGAGCAATAAGGAAAGTAAAAATGAATCTCATATATTAATTTGTACACTCAATTTCAGAGAAGAATCACATTTTATGTAAAGGCAGTGAGCCTTGTCAGAGAGTTTCACAAAGAATGAGGTATCAGTGGAAGCTTAATTTTTATATTCCTGTCTCAAAAGATCTTAATTAGCAGGAGATTATGGAAGTGAACTTTAAAAAAAACCCACCAAAGTCACTCTGCAAAGAGAAATGCCATTAAATAAATCCCCATCACTTGGCACTTTAAAATTTAACTTGACAAATGATGGTGTAAAATACAACGGACAGAAATTCTGCTAAGGCACCTCCAGAGTTTATGGGACTCACCAGATCTTGCAGCTGGGATAAAAAGTATAGAAAGCCATGAAGGAGAAAAAGGAAAAGGAAAAGCTCATGATTTTAAGGAAAATTCACAAGTGAGGAATACCTTGTGAAGGTATCTCAAGGGGAGTGGGAAAAACTTGTTTCAGATGTAGCTGTCAGCTTCCAGCCACAAGCAGAAAAGCTCTGTCAAATTCCATATCCAGCAGAAACTGAGTTTCTGGCAGAAGCAGAATTTGACAATTTTCCCTCCAGCTGGGCTTCAGGGCTAGGGCACTTAGGGAGTCATGCTGTCTATGTAGCAGCTCTGCTTTATTTACTCTCCTTTTTTTGGCAGATTTAGATAAATTTTGCTTTCTTCCTAGAAACAGAAGTGAATATTCCCATTTAACAACTAGAGAGACATCATTTTGCTTTTTTTGAATCACAACTAACGTTTTCAGCAGAATTGAAATTTAAATTTTGAACAGCTCTAGGTTTCCCTGGTATTGTGGAGTTGGAGGAGTCTGGAAATTACTTCTATAAACTATGCATAAGTCTCTGGACAAGAAGCAACATCTGTGGCATGATATAGTGCTCAAACATAATGAAGAGTAAAGAAACAGCTGCCACTGCATCAGATGATCAGGAAGCAGGTTAAAGAGGGGAGAAAATGGAAACCTACTTTTTGTGCTAGAAGAATTAAACTGTGAAACTCATTAACACAATTCAGAAAAGCCAATGGATTCAAGACCCTATTCTTCATAGTGGAAGGGGAAGAGTTCCCATTTAAGAGAATGGACCACAGGAACCTCCCAGTTCAGGAAGTCCTTAAAACAACAAAAGACAGAATCCAGGAAAGTTTATGGAACATCCATCTTGGTTCTTATTCTGTGTCTTTAAGTATTTGAACACCAGCTACTATCAGGCAGAAAGATAGTGGTAAAATGGACCATTATTCTGAACTGCTGTGGCAGTTCAGGCCATTGAAACCTGCTTTATGTAGTCACAGTGGAAAGGTATGCAAAGCCCAAAGCCTTAACTGATGTTTAGCTGAGCCTTATCTTCAGCTTGTTAAGGAGAAGTTGCATATATGAATCATCACGTAGAAAGAGGAAAGCAAACATTGCCACACAAGAAGTCTACCTGCTAGGTTAGTTTTGCCAATAGCCTGCTCAAATATCAGTAATTTTCACACTTCTTCAAGAGTCAGAAGTTTTATGAATGAGAAAAGTCTTGCACCCCACACACCCTTTTCCCTTTTTACTTTATTTTTGTTTCTTCTAAGATTAAACATGTCTTCAAATACATAACATAAATTGCTTTTGAAAGTCCTTGATTTGAATCTGCTTAGGATCAGGTGTTTTCAGTTGACTGTTACGCTCTTCTTAAGACCATCAAAGAGTGAAAGAAATATTCAATAAATCCATTTCCTTATAAAAGAAATTTCAAACTGAAGAATGGTAGACTGAAGAGTACCCCAGAATAATGAAAATTGCTTATCTATTTTTACCTCAGTTACAAAACCTTTTTTTTCACTTTGGCTCACTTGATTCCACTCTTTTTCATTTCTTCGTTTATAAAATGGTACAATAATTTGCTGAAATACTGTAAAATTCAATGTTTTCAATTCAGTGTTTGCAAAGTCTTCCAAAGACCATACATGAGCAATGTAGAAAGAAATAAAACCCATAAACTGCTTCTATTCCTCAGGACAATGAGACAATTATTAAAAAGTCTGAATGGGACTACTTACCTTGAATTAATTTTATGACAATTATAAAAATATCTGGATGGGGTTGCTTACCTTGAATTAACTTTATAATTAATGCTTGCAATTTTTTTGTGTCACTGGAACCATTATTTTTAGTAAAATGGTGATTATCTGCACAGTGAACACTTTCAAACCCTTTGCTGTTACATAATAGCATTTCATGGGTGTAATCCATGCTTTAATTGTCTTTAAAATTGAGATTTTGGAAAATAATATGCACACAAGAACAAACAGACTTTTGAAGGCTATGACACATTTCAGATTTATTGCATGTTTTGAAAGAAGGCCCTGGAGATGAATACCAAATGGATGGTCAAACTCATACCTGAAAGTGTGCTATATTCAAAGTAGCTGATAATAAACGCTAAAATGGTCACTGCTTGTATGCATTTCCTAACAAAGATCTGTGTGCTCCCACAGGAGAAGGCAGGTTTATTTGGGTTTTACAATAACCACATGCAAAGTCCTCAGCAGCTTTGAAGACCTAAAAACCTTAATAACAGGCTCCAGTTCTTAATAGCATCATGGTATAGATGATCTCATAAATTACAGACTCAGCTCATGGCTTCTGCACCCCGAAGGTCACAACCTTCAGGTGGCTTGACAATGCCATGACCAGGGTTCAAGTTATAAAAGTCAGTAAAATGAGATGTGAGACCTGGCATTGTACATGCTGCTAGAAAATCATGTATAGGTAGACATAAAAACTAAGCCTCTATATAAAATTATAACATTTCAGCATATAGGGATTAAATTTAAAAAATTTAAAAAAATAGGAAATTTTAAAAAAATATTCAAATCTGGGAGTAACCCTTGAAATCTACCAAGTTCAACAGTAGACTTTGACTTAGTTCTTCCATTGCAAAAATACTTCTGTCCAAGGTGTGCTCATGTCCCAGTAACTGTCATGTTTTACATGCCTGAAGTTCATGCTCCTTCAAGTACTGGAATGCATTTAATTTATGCTAGCAATTTTCCATAGCATCTGCACAAAAGAGCAGATTCATTTAACCTAGCTGAGCCACATCAGGTGAGAGGCATAAACTAGCAGTATGGCCATTTTAAGGAGAAGCTCACTTCTCACCTCTCACCTGCCTTTTGTCATATGAAAGCTTGACACTTGATCATGATCTCTACAACTGGTGCAGGTAGACACCTCTAGGAGATTTATCCCATTCTAGATCAGCATCTAAAACTGATAAACTGAGTCATTCCTGGTCACATCTTGCTCTCTTGAACACAGAAAGAATTTATTATTCTCAAGACTTAGATAACTTGGATAGTCAATATAAATGAGATGACAGAACCTCTACCATCTTTTTTAGCTAAAGAGCAAAGGATGAAACAATCACCCAATGAATCATCCTCTGGGACATGGTATTCTCTATTCAATGACATTCAAAATAGATTAACTTCTGTTGTGGAACTTCCCTTTACTTTTTTTCCCCTTGCAATTAAAAATATAGCTTGACATAATTTTTGTTTCAGGATTAAATACATCTCTACTAAAACCTCACTTTGCCCCCATTTTTATGATTGTTCATTAAAAAAACCCTACCAAATATGGCTTCTAATCAGAATATTTTGGGGTTTCTTTGAGATTTATTTGTGAAAATCCAGAAAATATAATTTCTGTCATTTCTAGTCTAATCATCTGCGTTATAAAAATCCATCTAAAGTAAGATATGTACTATTCTACTAGTTAAAAAACTGCAGCTGCTTTTATAGGAGCATGGTTAGTACTCTGTCTATGGTGTTTTGGCCAAATTCCAAGCCAAGTAATTACATTTACATACCTAAATTCACCGTGGTTGTTTCATCTGGATACTGCAATATTATGTAAGCTCGTTTAGCTAATTTAGCACCCACATGAACAGCATAGGTTCAAAAGTTCAACTTAAACTTTATTAGGTTTGCAGTCTGCTTAATAATACTTAGCACTTAATTAATCTGCACAACACCCTTGTGAGCTACTTAAGTTAGTATTAGCAGGAGAGTCTGTGAAAAAGGAACAAAAAGCCAGGAAGAAAAATGTCCATCCTATAATGCCATCTCTCATTCTCAAATAGGTGTTCAGGTGCCTATAGTACTTATTTTTAGTTAACAGTATTTAGTCTTGAAAAGCCATTAAATCAAAGAAAAGCTCACAAAAGGCAAAGTGACAGTCTGCACCATTTTTGGTGTGCCTATGCATGTGTAAAAAAATCTGAAAAAAAAGAACACATTCTCATTTTCTCTTACATACATGGAAACATTGGATACATTCATTGAACAGAGAAATCTGAAATGGGAAAAAAGCCAATAACAACAATAAGGTAATATTGCAATAGTGTGAGTACCTGCTTGATGTACTTATCATACCACTGATGCATGGTATCACACGGGGCAATCTGAAGAACAACCAAAGACCAAATGACTTTAATAAAAGAAAACCACTGAGTCCTATTCTCTGATACATGAGAAATCCTCTGTACTCCAATTCCTATGTCAGCACCATGTCAATAAACAGGCTGGTGTAATGGCAGGCATGTCCAAATGCAGTGCAATTGCAGGTTATCTGAGAAGCTGCCACGTGAAAATGGAGCAGGTGGAGGAGGGCTCATAGGCACTTCCGAGTTTGCTCTACCCTTCTGCCTAAACTTTTCATTGCTTAAAGAAGTATTCAAAATGCATGCAAGTTGTTACTCTCTATGTCTCCTGTCTTGTGGGAATTATTTTCTGAGTTGTTTCTTGAGATCCTACTGTTTGATCCAGCTCCACTCATCAAGACTGACTCCAAGTCCTTAAGTCCTGTTTTCTATCTAACTGTGCCCTCTTTTCTGTGTCATTAATAGGGACAAACCTTTTCTATGCTGCAGTGAGCTCTGTAAGAGAAAACCATAGAAATCTAAATCTACACTGTAAAGGGACTTCTACAGCTATGTATATGCATAATATACAAACAAGGCTGAAACAGCAGAAGAGAAAAAGATTTCCTTTTCTTTTGAAGATTATGACTGCAATTGAACTCAATGATAGCCACAGACCACAGTCTGTATGGGCTTACAATGAGGTTTACATATGGTCCCTATCACAGTAGGAACCTCTCACACTTTCAATAACTATATGTTCCCAGAATGTTTCATGGAGGAAATTAATGTGTTTTCATATATGGTGGAATGGTGCACATACAGAAAATTAAAATTATTTGCCAAGGAAAACATATAGGATAAATGTAATGTGTGTGTAAGCAAATCTCTAATCCCTAGGGAGGCCTCTAGCTACTAAACATCCTTCTGCTCTACTGGACTCTTGATTTTCAGTAATTCTCACAGGCATGACTGTTACAACATCATTGCATCTCATGGCATGACATGAGAAATCCAGGACAGGATCCTGCTAGAAGATCCATGTGGGTAGAACTATAGGCTTGAGGTACTTTTTGACTTCAGGTAGGTCTGCACAGACATGAGGGACAAACCTTTGCTGAAGATGAGGAGTAGACATAAATATCTGCGTGGCAAAGGAGTTAAGTGTCAGGTGTGTATCAAATAGAGTAACAGCAAATCTGACATGGTTTTGTGATCACATCTTGGTTTTACTGGTTCACTTTGCCTGCCCCATTACACTTGCTCCTCTTCACTGCTCTAGGAAAATTAATTTCTTCCTTTTCTAAATTATTTGATATGGGACAATCAAGTCAAGAAGATGAGGGTGGTAACAAAATATGATATTTCCTATCTCCTCAAGCATAAGTACATATGTTGTAAGTCAGGATGTCTGAGGGAAACTTTTGTGATCCATAATTTTCTTTGTATATATAAAGTATTAATTATTTTATAAATATATATATACATAAATATATATACACATAAATATATATATACATAAATATATAAATATATATAAAAAATAACATCTTCAAGGTATTATGTTAACTTAGAGAGTAAACGACAATGACAAACAGAATAGTCAAGCCTTTTCCTACCTGAAAATGTACATTGTTATCACAAAAAAATTGCTTCAATCTTTCTTTCATTCGCTTATTAAATTTCATAAACCCGTCTTGACTTAGCATTAATTTCTTCATTGAAGCGTTAAAGAAAGGGAAGGTTGTACCTTTTGATCCTCAAGACATTCAGCCCATCAGCAAGCTTTCCTGGCAGAAGTGCAGAGTTCTCATCTTTATAGTGCTTCAACAATATGCTAGAAATGAAGGGCCTTTTCATGCCAGTGGCACTTGAAACTGAAATGAATTCCAAAACATGGCAATTAAAATACCAGGAAAAGTGTATTGAAAGAGACTTTGTAGCCATTCAGTATATCTGAAGGCATGATAAATCTTCCATCTCTGTATAAAAATGCATCCCATTATTCACTCAAATCCCCAGCAACAAGCTACAGATGTAGTATAGTTTAGAGAAAGTCCAAAAACAAAAGTTTTCTGCATTTCTAGGAAGGTATTACTGAGATCATCCAAGATCAGGAGAGCTTAAGTCTTTTCACAAGATCTCCTGAAAAGCCCCCATTTTTATGGGTGGAATCAAATTTTTCCAGCCAGGCTGATTACTTCAGGCTCCCTGCAAATTCTGCTAGAGGAGAAAGGAGAGAAAAATATATATATGTATTTCCAAGACAAGAACTAGAATTTGATTTTCCATCTTAGAAGGCTGTCTTCTCTACCCTTCAAACTTGGTTGGACATCACAACTCTCTGTCAGTAGCAGATAGACAAAGTTGAGACAAAATTCCTCCATGGGAGAAATTGATGAAATCAAATCATACTTTAATCAGGGACTTAAAAGTTACAGGGTAAAAGACACAAATAGAGATGACTCGTGAGAAGAAGAGAATCAGAATGAAGATTTTTTTCTTTTTTTAAGAGGAAAGAGATGGTGGGGATTCAGCAAACTAGAAGTCAACAGGAAGAGCCAGAAGAACTACCATGCACCATGGATGCTTACCACTCTCTCTCTTTCCTCCCATCAAAGGGCTGCCTGTGCCTCATCATTTTTTGTGCTGCTGATTTCAGGACACCAGCTCTGCAACTTGGACAACTACCCAGCCAACTCTTTCTGACTTTGCCATGTATCTATCTTTATTCTCCCTTCTCTTTTGTCAGAGCCATGTCCTAGTACTCTAAACTTGGTCCTCCATAATAGGAGCAGGGGGTAGTTGTTTGGTTTCTCTAGGTTACCCTTGCTGCACTATGTCTGTATCTCACTAGAGAGAATTGTGTTCCATTGGTTACTTCTGTTTCATCACCTCAAAATAGCTACTCTGTGGTCTACCAGTGATGCGTTGCACAGTTAGGAAATGGATATACTTTTCCTGAGAAAACTATAATGGAGAAAAAAAAAAGTCATTGTTTTGCTAGACATGGCATGTTACTGCCAAAAATAACATTACATTTCCTCTCATAACTACTGGTGGCCCATAAGTAACAAAATTCACCCAAAGCTTCAAACTTTGATATAATAAACTGGTCAGAAAAAAGTTGCCAGAATTGTCATAGGAATGCAATCCAGACATTTCCCGTGTACCAGGAAACATGAACACCTTTTTTGTTTTCTTGAGAAATTTGCACTTTGTACATTGCATTCCACCTAAGGGGCCTTCACTCAGGCTTCACCTCATACTTTGCTGGGTTTTGGGTTTTTTTAAACTTATTCCAAATGGTTTTGTCTTTTCCCTGGATGATGTGGTTTATTTGTCCCACTTCCATGTGGACACAGGGGATCTCCAGCAGATCAAACAGACCCCACCACCCAGCAGGTGTGACCAGTTGAGCCAGGCAGTGGCTCCACCTTTGTTCTGTCACCTAGCATGCCCTTATGACTGTCCCTGATCCTCCAGATAAAGCTCCTTCTGAAGTTTCCCCTCTCCCCTCAGGTCTTTCTTTCTGAGGGAACAAGAACTCAGGGGAAGGAGTGACAAGCAATTCCCACCTTCACATGTAGCTGGGACATCATCAACCCATACACACAAAAGCAAGACTGCAGTTATGTCCCATCATAAATGGACAGCTTCATGGTGCCATTACCATTCCCAGCCTAGAAAATCCTTCACTCTTCCACCATTGTTCCCTCTCTGTACACAGACACACACTGTCTCGTTGACCTTTCTGACATTTTCAGGCTGCAAATTCTCTCATTATTGCCCATTTAGTTTTCTCAGACTGCTGTTCATAACCTGATCTCTGCTCTCAGGTGAATGTCCAGCTGGAAAAAATAAGCTTCCTCTTCAGGTCCATCCTGGTTTTAATCTGTTGCTGTCGCAATAAATCCCCTGTGGAGGTTTTCTTACTTCCTATTGTTTTCCCTCTTCTGCTATAAACCTCACAAATATTAATCTCTTTTGGTCCTGATTTTCCCTTGCCTCCCATCTTTTATTTGTCTAAAATGCCTGCCAGGACTTTTCACACTTCATCATGTCTCCAGCAATACCGGCTCTGGGCCAATGCCAGAGACTGCAACTTGACAAAATATGTTGCAAGGTGGCTTTTCTTCCACACCGTCTGCAGCTGTCATCTTCTCTCAGGGTCTGATACTACAAATTAGGCAGAGCTGGCAGGAGACCATAAGTTTTTTACCTCCCAAAAGTTAGATTGGGAACAGAATTTCCAGGGAATTTTTCTTTTAGCTCCTTATATGTGGGATAAGCAGCCTGGGAATCAAGGTGCTACTTTATCCTGACATTTTCCTCTCCTTTTGTTTATTGTGCAGTGCCAACTTTTACGGATACTATTATGATGCAATGTCTGGTCAATTTGCAGGCATCACCTCATGCCATGCTAGCCTGGACTGTGAAATCTGTTAAAGAGTGGATAAAACTGAAACAGAAAATATTAGAAGACCAGCAGCTTCATGCTGCAACAAGCGCAAGAATAAATAACCTGGGGACTCCTGGAGGTTTTGGTTCATTGATCTACAAGGACTGGCTCACTATGAGCAGGGAGATAGCATAAGTGTTTGTATATCCTAGCAATTTCTCCATCAAACACGCACTACAGGCACTAGGTTTTGTAGACTTACATTTTTTGGACCTACAGCTAGAAGTGATGTGCTATGTATAGCTTGAGTTCGGAAGTATTACAGCTTCTTCATGACCTTCCTTAGTCTACAAGTACCTAGGTGTGTCTTGTCTAGCTGGATTAGTGAGAATGAAAACAATCGTTTTCAGTTATTTGGGTTCTTTTGGGTTTTGGGGAGGTTTGGTTGCTTGGTTGCTTGGTTGGGTTTTGGGAGTTTGTTTTGATTTGGGTTTTGTTTAAGGATACAAATCAGGATATATGTAAGGAAAGGAAAAACACCTCTCAGCTAAATCCAGTTATCTTTCAGAGCTCTGCCCGGTCCAAACCTGAGCAGGAAAGAGTTTCCAGCATAAAAATCTGCCACAGAACTTCCCACCAACATGAAGAAGGTGAGCTGCAATGCCTGCTGAAAACTTGCCAGCTGGAGGCTCTCAGGTTGTTGGCTCACAGTCCTGTAGTTTGTACTTTGATCCTTAGAAAAACACAGAGAATAGTGGGAGTAAAACAACGTGTATAATTTAAGCTGATAATATAGTGGAGAAGTGGTAGCTCGGGGCAAGGAGATCATGGAACAATGAGAAAATAAAGATACTTGCTCTGTGATAGTATCAAATATCCAAAACAAAAAAACCCAAAAAAAAAAAAAAAAAAAATCAGTATTTTTAAGGGTATTTAAGGTTCCCATGGGATGAATGGTGTCAGGCAGGGTTGATTTAGCAGTATTTGAAAAGGGGATAAGAAGTAACTGAGAGAAGATTCAAGTGGGTACTAAACGAAAAAAGAAGGCCTCTGGAGGCTCTGGAGACCCCCCTTGAGCTCATCCCATTAGTCTTGTCTTAAATCAGATCCATCGCTTTCTCAGAATATTTTTCTTTTTTGTTGTTATTATGCTGGTATTGCATTATGATTTTTCTGTTCTTCTTAAATTCCAATTTCCTTAAGTTCAATTCATAAATTCTGATGAAAAACCCTACAGCAAATTATCAGTGGTGTAAATAAATTAATCTCTCTTGTCTACAGTGAGGTTTGGTTGACTTCTGGACAGATTATCTATATTTATACCCAATGGGGATAGAAAGTAATCTTTCCTTGGACTGGTTCAGCAGTGTAATACAAAGGGAATCAGCAATCCTGGATTTCCTCAGTAGCTCTGATTCTGATCTGCGGTGTGACCCTCTGCAAGTTACTTCACTACCCTCAACTGTTAATTCCTTTCCTATACATAAAAGTTTAATGAAAGACTTCCGGTTGGAGAGTCTTTATTTTGCTGTATAATCTTCAAATGTCTACAATAACGACAGCCTCAGTCTCCCTACACATGACTGTAACACAAATAAGCAATTATAAATCTTGGTTGCATGCAATGTTGATGAACTGAGAAGCAAATTTCTCCCAGGATGCTTTTCCAGCTAATGTATGCCTATATTTATTTGAAAAAAGCAAAGCATATCCTTGTGGGACCATTACCCACCCACAGCCAGCAGACATACCAATCCCAGTGGAATGCCAGTTATGAAAACTACAAAAATAATCCAAAAGGAGAACACATTTAAATTTCCAGTTTGAAAGATTGAAACATTTTTGCTGGCATGAAAATCTCTTTTTTAAAGCAGACTCATGCTATTTGATAGTTTAAAAAAGAAAAAAAAAAGAAGATGAAAACATAAATATTTGAAAATCTGCTACTGTTCTCTATGTGTTCCTGAACACTTCTCATCATAACATTTATCAGCTACATGGTTAGATCAAACAGTTCACAGAAACTGAAGTGAATACATCAGTGTGAAATGGACTATTTGCTTTTTTCCATTTGGATACCTTTGTTTCAATTTTTATTATATGCAAAGGAATCCAGTCAGATTAACTCACATACTTATTATTTCCTGACCAGAAGAATGTTGCTCTTTTTTCCCAGAACCTCTCACAATGCACAAGGCACACATAATACCACTTTGCTCAAGATCAATGTAATCACAAACTTTTTATCATATTTATTACATTACAACATTTCTACACTGGCAGGGCTGCACTGCATATCTGTATTCAGCAGAGTTAAAGAACAAATGAAATTATTGCATCCACTTCTCTGTGCAACCTGTGCCAGTGCCTCACCACCCTCAAAGAAAAGAATTTTTCCTAATATCTAATCAAAACTTACTCTTTTTCAGTTAGAAACCATTCCCCCTTGTCCTATTCCTACATGAACTTGCAATGAGAGTCTCTCAGCAGAGATTAAATTATTTTAAAAAATAGTTGAACCTAATCCACAGGACTGCAGGACAAAGGGAGAAATATTTCCACTTGATTAATTATTGAGATCTAAATTTGGACTACACTAGTTACCAATTTCTTGTCTATTTCATGTTTTGGGGTTTTTTTTCCTACATTATAATAATCTTATTCGTCATTGAAACCAAGGGTAAGGCTTAACAGATCATCCTTACAATAAGTAATTGAATTTGTATAATTAAAGGCAATGCCTATTCAGCTTTTCAAGGACCCTGTGAGGGGTTTACTACTGAATTTTCTTAATGTCTTGTGAAAATGCTGGACCATACTAAATTAGCATTTTAATCCTAATCTCCCAGAAATGTGTTTACAAGTCACAGGTGAGGACAAAACATGTTTCTACACATAACATTTCCTCCTCCTCACACATACCATGCGACTATGCATCAACAAATTTACAATTTGTCTGTGCAGAACCTTTCACACAGAGGTTAGTATATTTGTAAGAAATGCAGCACACATTTGTCTTCACCAACATAATGGAAATGGAGCAAGAGACAGCTGAGAGAAGCTATCATTCCTTCACTCTGCTTTTCACCAAATACTAAACAAAGGATAAACTCTTGTACCAGATGTTCATATCATGGTGTTAGGAGGCCAGAGAAGAGAGTAAAAGTTTCTCACCATCTTATTATAAATTCTAACTCCTCTGCAATAGTAGTACTCATATGTTAATATTTTGGACTGATTAAAGTCTGTCTGGAATATTTTAGAAGGGTGAGGTTTTTCTGACTGTGTAGGGGTTTTCATTCCTTTCTCTTTATTCTTTAAATAATCAGGGAAAAAAGCAACCTTATTTTGATTAATTGAACAGTTTCCATAGCAGCTGTGAGCCAGGTGGTTGGAACCAGTTACTAAGGATGCTAAAGTAAGGGTAATTAGTTTATTTTTAATCTTTCAATTCTGTGGGAGTGGAGTTTAGTGTGTTAATGGGAGAGGTTTTGTCAAGAAATGTCTTGACTAATCTGTTATTATCATTTAGTTTTATTGATGAAGCTCAGGCTTTATATGAAAAGAAAATGAGTGGAAAATTCTGAGACAAGGCAAGCTACAGTTTTCATTCTGGCTTAAAAGTCCCTAAAGGGCTTTTTTATATTTTATTCTTATCAGGACTTTTTTTATAACTGAAAACCTGAGGGATTTGTTTTGGTTCAAAGAACAACTTGTGTTCATGCAGAAGGACCTGCTCTAACATAGCAAAAAAAGGGCATTAATTGCAGAATGAGAAGGCATGGAAAACATATTAAGTGTGTAATTCTTTTACCAGCTCCAATTGTTGAGGGAGGGCTGATTTTGATTAATTTAAAGTGTGTACATTTGCTGAGCAAAAAAAAATTTTATTACTTAATAATCATGTTTCTTAACTTGACTCTCCAGCCCATTTTTTTTTTTTTTAATTCCTCCCACTAACTTCTGGTTTTAGTTTTAAAGCTACTTGTTCAATTACCTAGTTTTCCAGGTTAAAGAAATGCATTTTTTGGCTTACAACATGAAAATGGATCGATGCATCATTTCAGCATTTTCCATGTTCTATGACGGCTTCCTTTTCTGTGGATTAAGGCCAATTAGCAGATGGAGATTTGTGAGCTGGAGAAAGTCCAAGGGGGAGGAGGTGTTTTCTTTCAACTAGAGGCTCACTGACTTTACATCTACTATCAGCTAAATATTTTATTAGAAGAAAAATCCCTTCTCAAGGGTACTCTTACTACCATTTTCCCCCAGCATGTTCTAAAGCTACCTGAACTGAAGAATACCGAGTTTTCCAGGGCTGTGTTTTGGACAAGGATTAGCCCAAATTCAGACCACCTACCCTATATCCTGACTTAGGCATATTTACTTCTTCCCTGTGATAGGGGGGTTTGGAGCTTTGAAGTTAAGTTTAGGAAAGGCTTAGTCAGGTAACCAAGAAAAGCTCAGACTGTGCCTGTGATCTGCTGCCCTTGTACATCAGTTGTGCAGGCTGTGGTTGCATTTTCTTTAGCTTTTTGATTCTCATCTGACACATATTTCTGGATTTAATCTCTTAGTAGCCATCATTTACTGAGTTTTGCTTCATGACACAGAGTAGTCCCAAGGCACCTTTTTGGTCAGAGTTAACAAAACGTGCTCCAGAAGCACACCTATTGCAATCTCATCTCCAAAAGGTGGTCAGTTCAAGGAAAAATTAATAACCCAAAAAAGCACAGTGTTTACACCAGGTCCTCAGCACCAATGTCTTCACTCTACAGATCTCTCCATTGGGTCTCACTACCTACTACTGAAGTCAGAGGCTAACAAAGAAAACAAAAAAGCCATATAAACAAATTTCTAGACTCTTAAAAAACCCCCCAAAGTCTTCTTCATCTACACTTTTGATCCTCTTCACTAACTACTGTGAAAGGTCCTTGGCCCATGGCAGGACTATCCCCCTCAGCTATGTCAAGACTGTTTTCTGGGAGATTGCACACCTAAGAGGTACCACGGAGTATGGCAAGAATTACTTGATATGGGTGACTCTGTGCCAGTGCATGACTACAATGCCAGAGCATCACACCAGAGCACGACAAAGCATTACCTTAGCACAGCAGAAAAGGATTCTTTGCTTGTTTCAGACACTGTTGCATCTTCACCCAGTTGATATGCATCTTCTCTCAGTTGAGTGCTTTGAAGAATTATTTGCCATCAACTGGATGCTGTGTCTCAGTGCAGCAAAGGTGTTAGAAAACATCAAAGGAAAAAAAAAGGATTCTGATTCTGGCCCAGTCTAGATGTGGAAGCACAATATCCAGGTCGGGTATAAATAAAACTAATAAATAGTTTTAATTTTTATTAAATTTTATTATTTTATTATTTTTAAATGTCTTTTAAAAAGAGCTTTTACTTAAACCTAAGTAACAGAGGTCAGCAAACTTTAGACAAGTATTAGATATTACTACATGACTCTACATCCACTATCACTACACTGTTAAAATGTAAGATTTTTGTAACTGGATATCTAATTCTAAAATAATCATGTAGATATGGCCAGTATTTTCATGTGTATAATAAGTAAATGTTCAACAAAGTTTTCATTGTACTTATTTTGAATCTTCTCATTTCAATGTATATAGACATACATCTATTTAAAAAGGTATGAAGGAGCAACAAACTGGGGCATCTCAGTCTGAGCTCCTGGACTGCCTTCTTCCTCCTTTGTTGTTCTTTCTCTGGGCCCTCTTTCCCTACCTCCATCTCCCATTTGCTTACACCTGCTGCTAGCGAACAGCTACGTTTGCACAACAGTAAATTGTAACTCACATCCTTCCCTCACTGACCAGGTCTGGTCCAGTCACTGTGAGCAGGTTGATAGCCTTCTCTTTAAAAAATCTTTAAAGAAAACAATGCCATAGCCTACTACAAAGAGCAAGACTAGTGGAAGTTCAAATAATTTATTTCTTTCTTTTTTCTTTGGTGTATGTTAAAGGGCTCTTGTTCTTTTACATAATGTAACCAGCTTGGTTTTGTCTTACTGTACTATAGTGATAAAATTTTAATTTTATTCAAATAATGATCTTAAAATAGCAAATACTATACATTCCAGGGTGATGGAGTGTTCAAGATGGGGGAAGGTTCATTTGGTGTAAGAAAAGGAAAAGCAAAAGAAAGAGAAAGCTTTGGTGGCTAGATCAAGGATAGTTTTCTACCTTGAAGAACCCATCTGTGTTTCCAAACATAAATTTGTGAAGGTGAGGGGTCTCTTTATTATTCAGGTAGGGCAGAACAAGGCTGAATCCTATCCAGCTGAGCTGGTTCTGTTGCTTTGAACCCTCTGGAAACATAAAGATCACAGTATTTCACTGTGTAGCTGCTGCATTTCTTGGTTTGTTCTGTCATTTGGCTTTCTCTTTCCTTGGAGTATTTTTGGACTGCACCTTCACAGAATATTTAACTCTGCTTCATCCACACTGTAAAGTGTGAAGGGTATTAATGGAATGCTTTTTCTGAACTATATTAAAATCTATGAAAACTAATTTAGGCCTCTGTTGCAACATTTGTTTAACCTGATCATTATTTACAAAGTATTCCATGCAGTGGAAGGCTGAAATTCTTTAAATACTTCTACTTTCAAAGAAAAGAATAGTAATGAAATGTATGTAAAGGGAGGCATAAAAGGCGACTCTTAGTTCAAAACTGCAGATTTAGGTTTGGGCTGGAGAGGTGTCAAGTTCTGTGATTCTCAAAGTAGACAATACTGCTGAACATGACTCATTAAAAAAAACTATTTCTACTACTATCTAAATTTAGATTCCAAAAAAAAATGGAATGTCACATCTCCATCCTGTCATGAAGCTATCTTAGTCCTCACTATAGTCCTGAAGCTGGGAGAGGGGTCATGGAATTTAAAAGCTGTAGTTCACTCCTTTTCTTGCTTTCTCAGACTCTGTTCTCACAGAACTGTATTCCTTGTTGTCATGCCTTGCTTGATTATTGAGATCAGAGATATTGCTGTAGAAAGGCTGGAGGGTTACAGAAATCAATGAAGCCACAGTAATATGCCACAGCTGAGGCATTGGCTCCTGACTTACCCTTTTATCCATCTTGTGATGTGCTCCTCTCCCTCTCCATTCATGCAATCTGCAGCCTTTTCCAAGGTAATTCTAGAAACCCCTCTAAGGAATGATATTCTACCATAATTGCAGTTCATTTTATCAATTTCTATATTTTTTATCAATAAATAAATTAATAAATATATGCATGTAAAAGTCTATACACTTAACAGAAGATGGCACCAGAACAGTTGTTTGCATTGACAAATGACTATTTGCCAGTGGAGCTCTAACTATTTAGAAAGACTTAGAAAAAGCCCACTTTCATTTAATTTAAAAAATTGTATGGATGGATAGAGGTATAGGTGCATGTGTCAGTAGAATTTTATTTTCTCACTGATTGGCCAGGGTTTTTTCTAAATATTTTCATTTCCTCCTTTGAGAAAAGCAATTCTAGCAAGCCACCGTATCTTGAGACAGAAAATGAACTTGAATTACATTTAATTTTCATTTTGTGCTATATTTCATGGTTTACTGTTACACCTTTGGAACACAATCTAAATTAATAATAGAAAAGACAATGTTAAACATAAGAACAATCATATCAAGAAAATGCTGTAGGTTTAATGTCACTATTATTTAAACAGCAGCTTCCTGTCCTAATAGTCTCAAGTGAGCAGTGACAGCTGCCTGTTGTTTGAAGGCATCAGTAGACACTGTCATTAACTTTGAATAGGATTAAGAGCACATGTGAACAAAAGTATACTTCTCCTATAGCATGATGGCAGTAAAAGTATGTCTGGAAGATGCTAACTATTTCCTAGGTATAAATTAATAATTCTCCTCAGTGAAGATTTATTAACGAAACAGCAATGCTTGAACAGTAGGTATCACTTTTTCTTTTTTTTAACATCTCATTTCTTGTAGGTACTGACAGTTTTCAAGCTGAGGTATATATTTCAGAGAGCAAGGTCTTGATGATATGAGCATATTGTACTATATAAATAATAGCTTCTGTGAGTGGGTCTTGGCACATTCTTTCCAGTGCCAGATTCTTTTGCTCAAACTGTTCATGTGGTGAGGGAAAAAAGGACTTGCATTTTTCAAACAGGCTTTGTTCTTGTCAGGCTGACAACATTTAAGCAAACATAATCATCTGTTTTGTCATCATTCTTGAGTGCAAATAACTTCTGAGAAAAGGTTTGCCTCATTTTAAAAAAGAAAAAATGAAAGATGTATGGGCCTGAAACCCCAGGGCCCTGCTTAGATATCCTTACAACTTGCAAAAGCACATTTTATTAAAGACAGGGAATTGGCTTCATGGTAACATTCTTCTTTTATTGATGCCCTCATTACTGTGGGATAATGCATGATTAAGGCATGAGGCCAGGATCCCATGTCTTTTTCCCTGCCCATCTGTGGTGGTAAATTCAATTTCCTCTGTTAACCTATATGTTTTCAGAAGTCTTTTCCTTCTCTTTGTGTAGCATTATCTTTTTTCTACATTTACAATCAGGAAAAGGACTTAGTAAATGGGAAAGTGCTGTGAACCATTAATGGAGGAAAACCACTACAAGAATGACTACTTTCAGAATTCGGAATACATGTTTTGAAGTGTTTTATAAAATTTTATTTTCCTCCTGAAACAATGACATCTCAGCTTCAAATTTTGAATAAATTATCATGTTCTCCTTGTCCCTTGGCAGGCCACACCTGGAATACTATGTTCAGTTTTGTTCCCTGCTATAGAAGAGATATGTGGGCAGGCTGGAGAGGGTCCAGAGAAGGGCCATGATGGCTCTGATTTTCTGGATACTTAATAGAGCTTGAAAGGTTTAACTTTACCCTTAAAATTGCTCTTGCCAAACTGAAAAACCACTTATCTCTGTGCATGTACTGAAGAAGAATATCCCTAAAACTATCAAAAATTTAATTGGCTGTAGGGCTGAAACTGGAAATAGAGAATGGGAAGCCTGCTGCATGAGAAAAAGCTGAGAGAACAGGATGTAATCCCTCTTGAGAAAAGAAGGCTTAGGGAAGGCCTTGTCACCATGTTCCAGTATTTAAAAGGTGGCTACAAAGAAGATGAAGACTCCTTTTTTACAAGGAGTCACATGGGAAAGACATGGGTAATGTGCACAAGTTACTCCTGGGGAGTAACTTCTGTCTTCTCAGAAGGGCACTCCTGAGAGCAAGCGCAGAATATCTGAACTTTTCACATTTGTTTCAGATATGGATAAAATGTTATTTTTCATAATGACTAAATAAGGCAATCTCTGTATGTAAACCTTTCTACAACATTCAGAGAAGGAAGATCTGGTGATTGTTTTAAGAGAAGCTTTGCACACCGTGTACAGTAACGAGGGCAAGCAGATTGCAAAAGCAGAAGCATGTGGTACAAAGCCAAAGCTTTTATGACCAACTGTAAAGAAGTGGTGAAATGCATTCCATCTGGAATGGATTTTGACCCAGAAACTACTAAAAGCTGGACAGCCATGAGGACCTGACCATGTCTGACCTCTAAGGTTTTTGCAGAAATATTCAACTGATTCACTGCAAGAAAAACATTAAATACTTGAACTATAAGCGTGTTTTGAGTCTTTGTATCTCTACAGAAGTTTGGCAGGGGATCAACTGAAAGATTGTGCAGTAAAGAAAAAAATTCACTACAATATTGGCTAGTCTCAGAATCTATATTTTGATGTGTTTTTTAAAATCTTATTCCCATAATTAACATTATTATTGATCAAGGCACTGGGAGCTTTGTTGGATGAAAGATTTTGCCCTGAATTAAGTGGATGGAAGGAAAAATATCTCTCTTCCAGTACCACTTCTTAACAGTATATAGCTGAGATATTTATAGATGTTTCCTCCACAGGCATCACAGAGAAGACCTTTGTAATGATTTTCTTTAGAAGATGTTTTTCAAAAGTAGGGATTCTGGGGAGAGCACCTGACCTCTTGCCTAGCATGAGAGCTCCCCCTGATATGTTTAATGGGTTTATTGTCTTCAAGGCTGGTCAAAATTCTGTTCAGAGAAATGTATCTGTGGCTGGGTATAGTAAAAATTTCCAACATTACATCCCAAGAAACAGAACCAAGACATAATATCTTGGATGTTGTGTGTAGTATGTCCATTCAATTTCCTGAAGGTTTTCAGTTTCAGGGCAATTTCCTTATAGCTTTAAGCTTTACCACTTTCAGGTACAGTTTTTCTTAGGAAAAAAAAAAAAAGAATAAAAAGCCTAGAAAGCAAAGAAAAATGGAACTTTTTCCACCAGGGAATGGTAGGTTATAACCCAACAGTCTATCATGAAACAATACTGTTTGATTGCATCACAATCTGTTTCAGTTTGATTTATGTGTTCCCAAACTACTCAGTACCATGCTGTAGGAAATATAATAATTAATTCCAGAATAAAACACTTTATTAACCTGCAAGTAAGGTACAAAATAGCTAGTATACATTTGATCAAGGATCTCTTTTCAAAACACTGATATACATCCAGGAGAAAGTCTGGGATTTAAAATAAGGTTTCTGAGGAACAAAATACTAAAATAACTCAAAGTGCTAGTACACAACAGCTCAGCCTTTACAGTTTATTTATTGTGGTCTTGATCCTGTTCTTCAAACAAATGTAAAAGATAATTTATTTGGTGGAACAAATTCTTTGAAAGTAGGCAGAAATCCCACAGTGTCACTTAGCTCATCTTAGCTTAGATTCATTTCCCACTGGAATTTAAAGTGTAGAATATTTTGTTCTTATAAAGGTTATAAGTTTTTATAAAGCTTATAAGTTCTACAACCTCCACAGTCTCCTGCAATCTTTTCTCATACCTAGAAATGGGTCCTAAACCCTATGGAATGTTCTATCTTGTACACGGAATGTTGCATATGAATAGGTCTTGTCATTGTTGCTGTGAACTTGTAAGTCTGGTCTAATGGTGAACTCTATTTTGGGGGGCTTGTGTGTGGGAGGTGAGCAGACGACAAATTGCTACTGATGAACACAAAAAATTATGAATGTACAGCTCCCAAGTCATTTTGCAGTAATAAAACAGACACCTCCCCTCCACCTAGATCTCCACTCCCAAATACGTTTAGATTTAAATCCCTTTTGTTCTAAACACATCTCCAATTACAAAAAAAATCCCAAAAAACAAAATCTCATTTGGTCTATGATATGTTGGGCATTTTACTTCAGTTTAGATCAAGTTATTGGGTAGTGAGGGAAAAAAGGTCAGAACGCAAAAGGATCTGTCTTCATGCAAAAGCTAAACTAAAGCTGCAGTCTTTCCACTATGTAATATTTCATTGTCCTATGTACCACATTTTCTGGTACACAGGATTCTGCAGCCAAATAAGGTAGTTCAATCACTTTAGAGAGAATGCATTATTTATTGACCAAAAGGTCAAGGGGGACCATGTGGTGCAGGGAATTTTCAGGAGGAATGGTGATCATTTGTCAAGAAAGAAGAAATGTATATTGATATGTGAAGTTATTATCCCTCTCCTGATCACAACTTGACCTTTGTCTTGCTGGGACTATATATCACCCTAAGGGAAAGAAAAGCAGGACACAACCCACAAGCAGCCAGGAGACTGAAGGGATGATTAGAAGAGCTAAAATGAATGGAAAAGCAAGAAAAATGGGCCATTTGTACACACAAACATTACATTTGTTTTAAAGGACACAAGACAGTTTTATCACTGAGGAGATATGTAGTCCTTTCAAAATCTGAAGGTTTATACTAAAAATCAAAGAACACTTCTCTTTTTCTTTTTTTTTAAGTCAAACATTTAAAAATATTGCAATTCATAGACATCTTCAGAAAAGTAACTTTTCTACTAAACCCAGTTTATTCTGTTCTTAATTTTTTTCTACCTCTTTCAGGATGTGCTATTCATAGGTATATGATAAGAATAGAGAAGGGAAAAGGACAAAAAATGGCAGGTGTGTGAAAGGTTGAATAATCCACAGATGGAAAAAAATCAATTATGTTTGTGACCTATTGGAATACAGAGATTGTACATGTGGCAAGGGTAAGAACAAAATACATCTTCTGTTATGATTAAACTCGCAGCACACTATTCAAATGACAGGTTGTATGGCACACAAAAACATGGGGCAGCTGTGCAGAAAGACAGGTAGAATTTGTCACTTTGGATCTGGTATTTCTTTTTGTTTCCTATCATTTTCAAAACACTTAGGATATGCCCAAAGTAGTAATTGTTGAGAAAAACATATAAGGGTAATTTCTAAATCCTCCCTTTAGGCTATGTAATTTGGGAGTCATGGGAGGCAGAGATCAAAGATACATCTACCAATGTATGCATAGATAGTTATTTCATAAAAGTTTTACATGCTTCTAGTGGTTTTGCCCTGGCTCCAGCTAAGCCTCACACAGCTTCTCACTTGCCTCCACGCCTCAGCCCAGAGGTCTTACCTTAATGCCCTCACCCACCTATTTACAATTCAGCAGCATAGATGGAGTTTATCCAACTCTAAGTCCAATTTTGCAGTTCTTTGTCTCCTTCTCAGATGCTTTAGCAAAGTGCAAGAAAACAGAAATTAGTAAAATACAACATTGTGGAATATTCAAATGCACCATTAAAATACAACTAGGATCGTTGAGTTGTTTTCTCCATTAGTTGGTTCTATTTCCAGAGTCAAAATTCCTTAGAAAAATAGTCTTTTTGACCAAGCATTTTATTTCTTATCCTAAAATCCTAACCCAACCAAGTCAGTAGACAGTGTATCTTTTGTCTGATGTATTCAAATTACAATTTAGAACCTTATCACACACACAAAAAAAGTTACTTTTGAAAAAATAATTGTCTTCACACTCCAACTGAAGAACTGTTTTTCTGTTTAATATATTGCTGAGCATATTGGTGGTTAAATGCTGATAACTGTAGAGAATTCTTTATTTCACTGGAGTTACTGATGATCAAACTTCTTTCTGGCAAACTATAGTAATAGTCATTTTCAATGTTGATTTAAATTTCATTACAAAGCTCTCTGAGGGAAAAAGGAGAGAAATGCCTTAAGCATTTGATAGCGAAAGGAAGGCATCAAATTTAGTGTACAAAACCTCCTAGCACCAGCCATTGCTGAGGATGCCATTCTAAGATAACCTGTGTATTAGCCCACCACTTAGTCAAATCTTTGGATGGAAACATTCCGCAATGCGTGCCTGAGAGAAGTGAAGCTTTTCTAAAAGAGGTAAGTCAAAGCAGATATTCAGCCTCACATTTATAATCATTTTGCCTATGCTGAGTCAAACAAGTAAATTTTTGTTTGTGAAATTATAATTCACAGAAGTTTGGGACTGGCAGTCTGTAGAGCAGATCCATCTTTTCTGTCAAAAATGTGATTTTTACTTATGATAGCCTAAGTTTCAATTCATATTTTATTATTAAAACCTTAGTCCAGGTAAGCTTAAAAAGTCAGCAATGCTGAGTCTGCACTGTATGAGAGTAAGAAACCCTTCTTTTTCCATTCTTCCAGCATTTGCTCTTCAGAGCTCAAGAAAATTTTGGCAACAAAGACAAAATTTTACTGGTTGGATCAGGATGCACAAAAGTCAGAAAAGATTGTGAATGAAGAGACTGAAATTAGGTGGAGGTTGGTCAAGGGTCATGCCTGGCACCCACCAGTGGCTAAAACCAGATGAGTAATTGGCAGAAGGATTACTAGTCCTGGGAATAGTTTGTGGATGAAATGAGAAAAGTATCTCAGAAAGTATCAATCTTATTAGAATGCCAATTCACTGAATAATTCCCAAATAAACAGATCTTTTCCTAAGGTTGAGAAGTAACATTAAAGTCTCATAATTTTTATGCTATATGAGTGGTGTATTTTTTTGTTTTTTTGGTTTTTGGATATTCTTTGACAAAAAGTCTCACCTATTAAATTGGCATCTAAAGACTTAAACAAAAAAACCCTCAAAAGAATCCAAAAGCTGCAGGAGAAAGGATTTTGTAAGGTAGAGTCCATCACTTTGGAATAATCCCCTAGGAAGATGTAATATTTCAATTAAGGACAGCAATCCATCTAAGAATACACTATAAATTTGAGTTTGTGTAAAACATTTAAGACCTGAAATTGTAAAAAAAAGTTTCTGACATCACAAAAAAGAGACAAGCAGTATAATAGGTATCATAAAACTCTGAAAAGTGTCATATGGCATCTGTATTATGATGCACAGATACCTCCTCCATCACTGCTTTGCAGTCATTCTGCTATTTCACAGTTGTTTCATGTCCCTGCCAAACAATTCCAAGATTTGCCGGTATTCAGGAAAGAGTAGAAGAACTTGGCAACATCTGGACTCAAGTGGTAACTTCAAAAAAGTTATTATCAGTACACCCTATCTCAACCTTTCATGGTGAAGGAGGTAGAGAGAATAGAACTCATCTGAAGTAGCTCTATATTTTTTCTTAATACAAAAGTCAGAATTACCTGAATTAAGATGAAATCCAAAGTTATCATTTTGCTATTTTCAAATTATTGAAGCATCAATCATAGAGGACTCCTGCCTCAATCAATGTAAGAACTGAAACACTGTTGATGGGATCTTTATCCTGTGAGGGTTAAAAAGGATACATCTGTAGTTTTTAAGATGAAATTTTAGAAGAGATTCAGACATAACAGAGGCAAAAAGGAGAAAATTTAATCCTGAATAATTTATTAATGATTCAAAATTTTTAATGAAATAATATAAATTTATCTTTTTTTTTCCTTTAATAAACTTCTTTTAAAAACTCTAGATTAATTGATCCATAATGGATGGAGGTTTAGAAAAAGTTGAAATTATATGTTTTGGCATTTGCAAATAGAAAATGAAGAAAAATTCAGTTGTTTTAATCAACTATCTTCACTTCGTTTCATTTTCTGTTAAATTCAGCAAAAAATTATGTATTTTCAATACTGCCCCAAAACATTAGAGCTTTATGGCTGTCTGACTATATATATCATAGAAACCATCTTGAATGGCTGTGTTCCCCTCACCCTTTTCTGAAAGAACAGGTATCCAAATATAATATTTTAAAAAGCCAACAAGTTGATGGGGAAATTCAGTTTAATTCTCTTTTTGAAGACAATTAACAGAAAATATTTCAAAATATTCTAAATTAGCAAGCTGATAGAAAGTACTGTAAAGGTTGTGTTCTGGGTTTTTTCTATAAGCCATTTCTGTAATAAATTATAAAAATGAAAAATTTCCAACCAGCATATGTGTTCTAAGATAGTTAATGTAGTCTGCATTGGTTGACTGCATTCCAATGTGAAAATTTAAAAATAGTTAGGCCAAGAAAGAAAGGGGAAGGTGGAAGGCACAGATTCTCCAAAGAGAAATATCTGCTATATTAAGGAGGTTGTCTGGGAGGACTGAACATAAGGCTCCAATATTTTGGTGAAAATTTGTTTCTCTTCCCCATGGGTACATTATATAGTTGATGGCATCATAGGTCTTTAGCAGTGTGTAGAACTAATGTACATAATTTTTATCACTGAAAGAAAAAGTAGCAAATAAGTAAGAGAAATTAAACAAGGAATATTAGTAAGGAAGAATTCAATAATAGTTTTAATCCCAGACTATGGGAAGTTCAAATTCCAGTTTGAGGAAGTTCTGGCCACTTCCTTCTAATCCTACTCACATGTCTTTGTCATGTCTATGCCATCTGGAAGGCTGTGCCATGCATTGGATAGGCCTAATGAATCACATCTAGTTGCAAAGAGGCAAATTCAATGCTGTTGTGACAGGGATATATAAAGGTGGTACCACCTCTCAATTTCTTTCAGCCATAGAATTGCAGGTTCTGAAATTCAATAAGTAGAAGTGGAATTCATGCAGAATTTTTAAGAACCCACAAATGTATTGGGTAGAAAATAAAGTGCAGAACTGATGAATGTCACATATGACAAAACACAGTAATAAGAGTCCTTCTGTTCCCTCTGTAGGTGAAGAATGACTCTATGAGAAAAGATAAAGGGTGCCTGGCAAAAAAAATTAACCATATGTTCCTACAGCCCTCCTACATCACTTGCAATTTGTATAAAATATGAGCCAGGTCAGATGCAGCAAATGGATAAGGTGACTGCAGCAGGCTACTCCCAACCAAGAGTGGCTGCCATTAAAAACCTGAAATCTCAGAATCACAGGTGTGGCTTAACAGCCATTTACACATTTATGTGTGACAGATAACTTATGTGCATAAGAGCCTGCATGGAAAAAGAGGCAAGAGAAGATTTTTACAAAGGAGCAAGACAGCAATGTCACATGTGGAAACATTCCAGGTTTGGTTGATCTGTGGTGTCCTATGCTGTGTTGTCATGTCATTTAATGTACCTACTCCCTACTGATTTCTATATAAAATGGGATAGTATTTGCTAGCTTTATGGAAGTTGTGTTTAGAAAAAAAAAAATTTGGACTTGTTGACTGTTACAGATACAAGTCATAAAACTAGACAAAAGGAGTCTCTTCAAATGGAGAAATACAATGCATATAGAACGTTATTTCAAATTTCATAAGTTGCTTTGGCTTTATTCACTTTCACTTATTTATTTTTCCTTACTCAGAATGAGAATCAAGAAAACCCTGTAGGTCATGGAGCTCTGTTACACTTTCTTCAAGTGCACACTGACTCTCAGAATGATATTGCAATGACCAAATAATCTGGAAAATGCAAACAATTCTAAAATATATATCTATATGTGGGAGATTTCCATGAGTTTCACAATTCAAAGATACTTTCTTCTCCTTAGAATCAGCAGGAAAATCAGACCATATGACTCATAGAAACACCAGTACATAATCAAAGCTTTCTGTGGAAAAAGACATGCTATAGCTTTGGAATTTTCAACAAATGGCAATGTATTACAGGTTTTAAAATGTTATATGTGATTATGTAAAATTTTCTTTCTTTTTGAGAGACTCAAAACTCTTTATTCAGATAATATGTTTAAAAAGTAATAGCTAACAAAAAAAGAAAATTAAGAAATATTGCTAAGGTAACATAATAAAGTAGTATGACTTATTCTACATTTGTACATTAGAATGTGCAGCTTTCTCATCAGCTATATTTTGGCCTTAATTCTAACAAACAGCTCAAGAGAACTGTGACACGTAGAAGAATTAACCCCACTTAGTAAGGTAAACAAAAATCCTTCTGTTCGCACCAGCGCACATCACAAAGAGCTAGAGTGGATAAGAAAAATAATAAGTTAAACTAATGGCAGCAACCAGTGGTTAATATCAAGTAATACATAACAAAATATGGTCATTCATTTTCCTTCACTATCTTCTTTAATTTTGGAAATTATCTATATCTTCATATGAATTTAAATTTCTGGAAAAGACAAGCTGGATAGATCCATGGAATTCATCTATACCTCCAGTTAATTCATAATGTGCAGAATTAAGTGTAGTATTCAGAAAAGTAAAAGGATGCAAGTACAGCATTCCTGACCATATAAGTGGGAAAAACTAAAATCTCACTGTGCTACAGAAAAATGTGGAATTTTAATCCACTTAGGCTTGCTTAAAGCTTTTGAATCACTTAGTTTCATGACGCTCACAAAGTTTAGAGTACTAGACAGTGGATTTTGGTGAGGGGGCATAGTTACATTGACCTAGTAGTTACAGTAAAACATGGGAGCAGGGCTTTCTTTGTTATTTTTATGGTTTCATATGTTCACAACATAAAAGTTCTCCAAGGAATAATGAGGAGAGCGTGACACATTGAGGGCTTTATGACCACCTGATGTATCTATAAGACCTAAGGTTGTATTCATGCTGCTATGAGAGCCCTGATAATACCAGCTTTGAGAGAGCAAGATGCATCTGAGGAACTAATTTAGCCATTTTGGAGTTTGGGCATCTAGATATCAAATTGATTCAATGAATTTAAATACTAAGGCCAACCAACTTCATTCAGATGTCATGGGTTCACAGTCTGAGAACTGTGACCTTTGCCTTACTGCTAATAATTTCAGGAAGGTTGGACAGGAAAAAAGCACTGAAAATCTTGATACAAAGAAGATCTGGGGTATCAAAAAGGATGAGAAACATAGGAAGCACAGGTGATTTAAGCTTTTACTGAGAGGCAAATTTCTGCGTTCTTAAATTTTGTTACATTTGTGTTTTTTCCATTTAGTATTATCATCCTATGAAAAGACCACATGAAAACCTTGAGTTGTGAGTTATGCAACTCTTCTTTTAAATGACTATACACTTGTTAAATTAATTTCTTTTTTCTTGCTCTCTTTTTTTTATGTCTTATTATGCTACCATTCAAATGTGGATTTTGAAAATAACTTTATTTTCAAATGTGTATATTTTGACTGAAATATGTTCAAATAATTAGTCTGTCAATTTGTAAAGATAAAGCTGGAGGAAAGAGCAGTTCCTACTTTTCACCATTTGCATGCTTTTTATCCCTTTTTGCAGGACTGGAAGGCAGGAAGATTGCTGTTCTGTTTATTTACACTAAGGACAGAACAACAGAATAGTTTGGCTTCAAAAAAAACAGGTAAAGCTCCTCTAGTCCAACATCCCACATTTTCAACTAGATCAGGTTTGTCAGAGCCCAATCCAACCTGACCTTGACTGTTTCTAGAAATGGGGCATCTACCACTTCTCTCACCAAGCTCTGCCAGTGTTTGACCACCATCATCATAAAAATCTTCTTCCTTATTTCTAATCTAAATGGACCTTCCCATAGTTTCAAACCCCTGCCCCTTGTCCTGTCACAACAGGCCCAGCACAAGAGAGACACTGACCTGTTGGAATGAGTCCAGCTGAGGGTCATTAAGTTTTTCACAGGTCTGGAGCCCCTATCCCATGAATGCAGGCTGACAGAGCTGTGGCTGCTCGGCCTGGAGAAGAGAAGGCTCCAGGGACACCTTCTAGCAGCCCTCTAGCAAATTAAGAGAGCTTACAAGGGAGCCAGAGAATCTTCATAAGGGTACGTAGGGGTAGGACAAAGGAGAATGGCCTTACGCTGAAGGAGGGTAGATTTCAATTAGGTCCTAGGAATAAAAATTTTTACTGTGAGAGTGGTGAGTCACTGGAACAGGATGCCCAGGGAAGCTCTGGACTCCCCATCCCCAGAGGTGCTCAAGCCCAGGGTGAATAGGACTCTGGGTAACCTGGTCTTGTGCAAGGTGGCCCTGTCCATAGAGAGTGGATTGAACTTAATTGATGTTTAAGATCTCTTCTAAGATCAACCATTCCATGGTTCTATGATTTTTCCTATAGCCCCCTTTAAACACTGAAAGGCCACCTAAGGATTCCCCAGAGTTCTCCAACAGGCTGAACAACTCATGCCATGCCTGAGTATGTTGAGCTGGTCTTCTTTGCAGAAATCTCTCTTCTGGGACAAATACCTGCATTATTTTCAAAAAGCACAGTAAGGAATTTTTGTGTTATGTGTTTATATCACAGAAGTTAAAGTAACTCTGCAATAAAGATTTGAGCACTATATCTGAGGCTGGTGCAGAAGCAAAGAAATCATCTGGCAAAACTATTTTAAGCAAGGAAAATGTGGGTATAAATATGTCATGTGTATTATGTTGTAATTCAGTTGCCTGCTTCTCACACTGCACAAGAAAGAATACTAATGAATATGGGCATAAATAATCAGTGCACTCACCAAGCTATAGTTCAGTAAAAACGTGAATTAATGAATTAATGCAAACCTAAAATCATGACTTTCTATTTAGTTGTTATTCCATGCAGATTAATAGATCTATGATTAGCAAGTATTCATGAACATCAGTTATTTTTTCTCTTCCCCAGTAACAACTCCATAGGTAAGATGTTTTTCTACATTCTAGGATTGTTAGAAAAGGGAAAGAGGCAATGCCAGCTAAGTGCTGATGTCATTAGCAATACAGGTTTTCTTTCTATCTCTACTATTTGCAAATAATATTAAATAAATAAATAAAATGCTCTCTTTGGGTAAAGGCTGGAATTCTTTGTATCAGTGTTCAAATGAATACTTCTTTAATGAGGAATGAGCAGAACAAGTTTTTTACTGTCTGCTGTAGAGACTAAAGTAACAGGAAATGTTCAGTGTGTGACTATAGTTTTCCTAAAAGATGGAAAAATGCAGTTATTTATTTATCTGAATTTCAGATGGAGCATGGAATAGTACGAGAGACTATCTGGAGACTAAAAAGCAACATAATCATGGAAGAGAGTGTTCATCAGTTTTAGTTAAATTGATTAAACTGCTTCTCAGATAGATATTTTGGTCTGTAGCCGAGTAATTGAAATAAAGGGTCTATTCCAAAGAGACCAAAGCAATTACTAAAATACAAGACATAAGTAAATCATAATTTATTATGCTTAATAAAGGGGTAATTAAATAAAATGCAATGGGGTGTCATGTGTTATACATAAGAAGCAATGACAGATGGCCTACTGATACCATCTTAATTTAAACTTCAGTGACATTCTAGAAAGTGGAAAACTGAAGTGTTCTATACTTCTTCTCTATTTTCAAATATGATGGAAACACACTGCAGATACAAGCACTTAAATAATTTCAGAAATATTTCTTAATTTTTTTCCAAATTAAATTAGAGTTTACCTTGTACCTAAAGCAAAAACATTTAATTTTCCTATAAATAATGGTAGTAAAAGCTGAGGTATAATAATGCCTTCAGTAGAATAATAGAATAAGCTGAGTTGGAATGGACTTACCAGTATCATCACGTCCAACTCAGCCCTGCACAGCACATCCCCAACAGTCACTACATGTGTTTGACAGTGTTGTTATGATGTTTCTTGACCTTTGTTAGGCATAATAATGTGACCATTTCCCTGGGGAAAATGTTCCACTGCCCAAAAACCCTCTGGGTGAAGAACGTTTTCCTAATATCCAACCTAAACTTCCCCTGACTCAGTTTCATGCTGAGTTTCCTTGGGGTCCTGTCACTGGTCACCAAAGAGATCAGTGCCTGCTCCTCCTCTTCCTCTCACAAGGAAGTTGCAGACTGCAATGAGGTCTCTCCTCAGTCTCCTCCAGGCTGAACAGACCAAGGGCCCTCAGCTGTGAGTGGGTATCAGATACAGAGTATCGAATTCCAACATCTGGGAATCATTGGCATCTGACTCCATTGTTTCACAATGCTGAACAATTGCTTTAATAAAGCTATACTATATTACATTAATACTGTGTTATAACTATACTAAAGAGATACTATACTATACAAAAGATACATATTAAGGAAAAACCTGTGACTGCCATAGCCAGGACACAGCTTTGACCCAATTGGCCAAGGAAACAAAACAATCCTCAGCAGAATCCAATTAACAAATCACTTCAGGTAAACAATCTTCATAACAAATTCTACCTGTGCAAAAACAACAGGAACAGAGAATAGAGATAAGAATTGTTTTCTGTTCTTCTCTGTGATTCTCCAGGAAAAATCCTGCTAGAGAAAATTATGTCTCTCTCTTTTCAGAGAATGTGAATGCCATAAGTGGGGGTTTTCCCTCAAAGGCCCTTCACCATCATCATTGCCCTCCTCTGGACACTCTCTCTAGTTTAATGTCTTTTCTATTGTGACACCCAGAACTGCCCCCAGCACTGGAGGTGAGGCTGCCCCAGAGCAGAGCAGAGCAGGACAATCCCCTTCCTTGCCCAGCTGGTCATGCTGTGCCTGATGCACCCCAGGACAGGGCTGGCCCTCCTGGCTGCCAGGGCACTGCTGGCTCATGTTCAATTTGTCATCAGCCAGGTCCCATTCCAAAGCTCTGCTTTCCAGCCTCTCATTCCTTCCCTGCTCTACAAACATATCCAGGGTTGCCCCATCCCAGGGGCAGATTCTGACACTTCCCCTTGTTAAACTTCATAAGGCTGGTAATTGTCCATCTCTAATTTGTCGAGGTCTTTTTGCAGTAGTGGTACTAATGATGGGCAAATATTTTTAGCCAGCAGTTAACACCCCACTATAGGTAACAGAAAACTTTACAGTTTTCCAAAATTTACCCAGAACACTGATGTATTCTGTTTGCTATGTAAGGAATTGAAAGTTACATTGAAATTGTGAGACTAAGAACATTTCTCAGAAACCAGTGTACACTGCTGGTGTTGCATTTTCATGAGATGAGTGAGATGAGTCAGTGATATAGAACTTCATTTCCCTTCCCCTAATGCAGCTGAAATCAGGTTACAAGGCAGATAGTCATTGTGGGAGCCAGCAGATTTGTAAAAGGAGAGGGTCATGGATCCAAGACTAGTGATTGTATGGTATTGCATTGATCATGACTCCCCAGACATAAATGTCTGTAATTAAACAATGTGAATGGTACTTGTGAACTTGTGTAAATAATCTATATTTCTAGAACAGATTAAAAAATTGTGTGTGCGTATTGCACCACTCAGATTTTTATAATGTTGTAGGATAAGAATATGAATTTTCATGAAAAGTTTAATAAGAGTATTAGAATGTTATAATTTTTAGAGTGTTTTTTCATCCAAGAATTCCAGGCTTAAGCACATTAATAAAAACAACAAATTATTAGGAAAGCTTGAATGCATTCTGCTTGCAGATTCCTGTTTGAAGTGGATTACCAGGTGAATTTCACATGGTTGCAATTGGGATTTTCTTAATTTCTCATTAGAAGTATTGTACTACTTTTTAAACATACACTTAATCCTCATTAAAAGCCTAGAAACAATTTCTCCAGTTTAACTGCCGATTGATTAATATTCTGAGAGAGTGCTCATGTATCCTTTTACAAACTACACAAGAGGGTATTAGAGAATATTAGGATCACAGGATACTGAGCTTTCAGACAGCCACAGAGGTCAGTATGTCAAAGCCTTGAACAGCTCCCCAGTGTTTAGACACCACATTTATTTGTCTGCACCCTCATGCTGGGCTCCACCTCCCTCTGCCCCAGCCCTGACAGTGAGGCCCAGGGGAGGTGGGGTGGGCTGGGGGTGATGAGGTTCTGAGATGTGAACACAGCCCTGGGTGTCAAGCTGTCCCCAACAGACAGGAGTGACAGCAGGTTGTCCATGCTGGTCACTGTCCTCATATGCCTGAGTTATCATTTGCTCTTCTGCATTCAAGCAAATCTGACAAACAAAAGCTTTTCTTGGGAAGCTGAGGGCTGGGCTGGCTCCACTCTCTCTCACCCTGTTATGATAGCAGCTCTGTCACAGCAGGCAGAGCATGGGCAGGGGCTGTGTTACCAGGTGCTGGTGAGGGTGTAAAAAGAACCGCACTGTATAAGATTTATTTTATTATTGCAAGGCCCAGTCTGGCCACAGTAGTCATGAACCAGGTGTAGAAGCAGGGAGCTACACTCATGGTTGTGGTGGGCTAACTTTGGCTAAGGGCCACAGTCCCACCACAGTCCCACCACTCTCTGCTTCTCCTCAATGGGACAGTGAGAACAGTGGATGAAAAACCATTGGTGCTTGAGATAAAGCCAGGGAGGTTGCTGAATGGTTACTATCATGTGCAAAATGGCTTAGAGAAAATTAATTTAATATATTGACAATTGAAATAGATTTTGGCAATAAGAAACTGAGGCACAAATTAAAACTACATCTTCCCCTTTTCCAGCTTCAACTTCACTCCTGAGTCCCCTAATATTCCCAACCCCACGTGGTGTAGGGGGGTGAGGAATGGGAGTTAGGGTCACTAAGTAACTGTGACTCTGCTGGTCCTTCCCATTCTCCTGTAGTCCACTGGCAACTGCTCCAGTGTGTGTCCTTAACAATGGCTGCAGTGTGAATTTCTGCTTCAACATGGCCTCTTTGTGGGCTGCCAGCAGCGCCTATTCCAGCACCTGGAGGAGGTGCTCTCATCCTGCTCCCTCATCCTGCTCTCTCCTTGGTGCTTACACTGCTGATTCTCACTTTTCACCCCTCACTCCTCTGCTTATCCAGCTTTTTTTTCCATTTCTTAAATATGTTTCCACAGGGGCACCCCACGTTTGGCCCAGTTATCTCTGAGATGGGTCTGCTGGAGCCAGCTGGAGCCAGCCTGCCTCTCCTGACAGAGCCCATGCAGCTCCTTTCACCAGCGTCTCTCCAGAGACAGCCAGCATACGTGTCACGTACGTGCACTTTCATGTGGCCCAGCTCTCTGCTCTAGAAACAGTTTTGGGTTCTGAGTGACTGCACTGGAGAGTTTGAACTGCTCACCTCTTAACGTGAGCAAGAGCACAAAAAAATTATTTAGGGAGTCAGAAAAGATCGTGACAAGAAGGATGATGCAGAGTATACCAAAACTTCTGGTTAACCAGGAAGCATCTACTCAGAAAAGAAATAGCATATCTATCAATTTGCTGCTTTAATATCTCAGTGACAATGTTTCTACACCTCACAGAGGATAATATGAAAACATCACCATGGTTTTTGCATTTTAAACTGAAGTGCAGTGAGACTGGTGGTGTAATATAGAGAGGCACACATACCATGGGGTTACAGATATGCATAGCAACTGAGTAAAGCAAGAGCAACTTAATGCACTTTTAAATTACTGGTTTCAATCCAGGCAATTAAAATCACTCTTATTGAGATTTACTGTGTTAGCTAGCATTTCCCAGGAGTGTAGGATATGAAAAACATTCCAAATATTAGCAAAGTTAACTTTTTAAACCACAATTAAAAAAAAAGACACTCAGCTATTAAAATGTTATCCAAATGAGGGCCAGGAGGATGGAGAGAGGTCTGGAGGGGAAGCCTTATGAGGAGCCCTAATGGCATTTTTTTTCAGCCTAGAGAAGAGGAGTCTGAGGGCTCATCTCTTTGTGGTCTTCAGTATCATTACAAGGGGAAGTGGAGGGGCAAGTACCAATCCCTTCACTCTCATGCCCAGTGACAGGACCCGAGGGAATGGCCTGAAGCTGTGTCAGGGGAGGTTTAGGTTGGGTATCAGGAAAAGGTTCTTCACCCAGAGGGTGGTTGGGCACTGGAACAGGCTTACCACAGAAGTGGTCACAGCACCAAACCTGACAGAGTTCAAGAAGGGTTTGGACAATGCTCTCAGGCACATGCTGTAATTCTTGGGGTGTCCTGTGCAGGGCCAGGAGTTGCACTTGATGATCCTTGTGAGTCCCTTCCAACTTAAGATATTTTATGATTTTGTGATTTTATGGTATTGATAACTGTCCTTAAGCGTTACTTGAGTTCAAACTTTCTCCTTGCAGGACATCTGCCCTTACAAGATGCTGAACTATGTAGTTTCTTAGTAGCAATCTTCTCGGTCTGAAGCATGGGAGAACAAGCAGCTCTTCTTACTCAGGTATTCTTCACCTAGCAGCTAAGGTAGTTGAATGCATATTCAGGAATCATGTTAATTTGGGGAAAGGAAATATTCTTCCCCATCAGCTCTGCTAATGTCCCTTTAAAAGAGTGGGTTTTTACTGCAGATGTTATAGGGGGAAGGTTTTGTTAATCTTTCTGAAGGTGAACTAGAGAGCTCTTCAGACAAATCATTTGTGTTCAGCTGTCATTCTAGCACAACAACAAAATCTGTCTTAATGGCTGTTGTAAAAAAAGGTGACAGAAATTCTTTAAAAGCAGTGTAAGTCAGCAAAATTTAAATTCCAGTTTTTACAGGGAAAGCAATGTTTTCTGATCTCTGTATTTTCTTTCGTTTTGAAGGTCTGTTAAGCCCAATTGTAGATTAAAGGTTTTTCTACAGAAAAGCTATAAGATACTGTAAAATTATAGAACTTCCAGAGCTGCCTGAAAAGAGAATTCCCTAACAAATCTTGCATCCAAAAACACTCATTTGATTGTGTGCAACCCCTACCAAGAAAAGTACATACTTGACATATCATAGGCCAAAAGAGATGCCCCATTGTACAGAATTCCTAGGTATTAGTATGTTAAGCGTATATCAAGAAAGCTGATGCAGTTGCACATGAGAACTATATATGTTCCTGAAATATGTTTCTCACCAGAGTTTATTAAAATTTAAACAAAGACAAGGGAATTTAATTTTAAATTGGTCCCACAAAATGGTAGTTTTTGGTAAAGGTGGATCAAATTTTCATGTTACTCAGTTCACACTTAATTTTGAATAATTTTTCGCTCCTGGGTTTTTTTCAGTTTTGCTTGTTTTACGCACTTAATGTGATGACTTTAAGAGATCTTCTAATCAACCTTTGTTACCATGGAAACAAACAGTTTTACCTGTTCAGCATGTTCAGAAAAAAAAAAAAATTGGTTGGTCAGTTTCAAAGAAAGAAACCATTGCTGTGTTCCTCTAAAAGTTAGAGACATTCCTCTTCAGCTTAAGCACTGAAAAAACTAATTAACTTCAGTGTTAATATTTATTTTACAAGTAAGTTCTAGAATAGAACTGTTCACTTAACACATAAGAAATATTTGTTTTAATCATAGAATTTTGTAGGTTGGAATAGATCATTCAGCCCAGTCATTAACCCAGCACTGCCAAGTCTTCCACTACACCCTTTTCCTAAGTGTCACATCTACATGCTTTAAACACCTCTGGAGACAGCAATTCGACCACTTCCCTGGGCAGCCTTTTCCAATGTTTGCAACCCTTTCTGTGAAGAAATTTTTCCTAATATCTCATCCAAACCTTCCCTGGTACAAACTTGAGGCCATTTCCTTTTGTCCCACCACAAGTTACTGGGGAGAAGAGACTGACACTTTCCTATAGTCTGTCAAAATACAGTCTTCTTTAAAATAACGACAAAAAAAAGAAAAAAAAAAGCCCACTAATTTGTCAACCCCAAAAAAAAAAGTGTTTCAATGACTACATATCTGTGTATAACTGATTTTAACATTAATGAAAGTGGCTGTAATTTAAAATATTTATTTGGGATATTTAGAAGCAGGTATACATATATAGAAATATATATATATTCATATGTTTCACATCTGCAACCTGGGGCATTACATTATATCTAAAAGACAGGCTTGAACTAACACAAAGTGAAAAGACATTGAGGAAACTTCCCTTTTGCCAGGTTAATTCAATCAGAATTGATTCTAGTATGCTGCATGCTGGTGAGTATACTCTGCAAAAGAGATCTAATTCTGGTCTCCTATTTTTATATTGGTACATTCTAAAGTAAATTTATTTATTTAACTATCAGGCAAGATAGAATAAGCTTTTTTTCTCTCACTAGAAAATGTTCTCTGTTCTATGACCTGAAGCAAACACATGCCATTTAAGTCTGAATTATCCAAACCACATGCCACATTAATCAATATTTTAGTAGAATTTTTTCAGTAGTGTGTTTCTTTAATTCAGACTGGTAAATGCTGAACCTAATAGATGGTATGGAACCAGGAACTCTGAATCAAGAAAAGTTAGATTCAGAGCTTGTGTATCTTCAGCTTCAGTGATTTAAACACTTTCAATTGTGAATTGCATCCTACTTTTTCTTTTCTCTGGAAGGTATAAAACAAACTGTGTAAGGATAAAACCAGTTCAATTAGCTTTATTGCAACACATGTAAAAGTTTTGGGAAGAGTAACTAAGTATGAGAACCTTGATTAAGGCCCCAGTCACCACCAAGTAGATAATTTCACATAGCCTACAGTTCATTTTTTGTGTACTCAGTTATTTGTGGCAGTATTATGACAATATGGTGGTTAAAACTAATAAAACCCCTACAGATCTCAAAAAACTTATGAGTACTTGATGCTACTTGAAGTGGGTCATATTACTGAATCCCAGTCCTAAGATGTCACTCAGAAAGTGTGACTTACATAGGAATTCAGCCATAGAATAAAACAGGTTTAACAGAACATTTTATTCCAGTGAAGGACATCCTGTATAAAATGGCACAGTGTGGGTAGTGCAGAAGATCTGGGCCCTGATGACCACAGCAATGCTGTAAGGCCTTGAAATAAGTACATTGACAAAAACCGGGAGAAAATTATAGACCTCAGATTTAGACTGTTAATATTTTTATATTCTCTGGTCATCAAAATGTCCAGTTTCTTTACATTTGATTTTTGTGTTCAGCATTGCCAAGTCTAAGATAAAAAACAGAAAATAAAAGTAAAAAGAAAAAAAGAAAATTATTTTTCTATAGTTCTTGGATAGTTTCTGCTTTGGAATTGAAGGGAAAATGTGTGTCTTTACAGTTCAATTTATAGACTAAAATAAAACCTTTATAACAAGGAAATAGTCTCCTCTGCCTTCTACAAGATGAAATCCTGGCTCCATTATGTCACGGAGGAACTGTTATAAATACCTTCACTTGCATCCAGATTTCCCCACAGATTTTCAAATTAGTTTTAATATTCAGTAGATCACTATGTCATTCCTACTCAGTTCTGTTTTATCTTCATGCACTTCTATGAGAACACTCAGCAGAAAAGGACATGCACTCATATTTTTCTGGCCACAGTTACTATGGAGCTGTCAGTCACAAGAACAGAGCCATCACAGGTCAGCACCTTAAAATATTTATCCTTGGCCAGCTGTGATTCCGTGACTTTACTACTCTGGCTCTTGCACATGGAAAAACTTACATTGCTGCATGTAGGCAAGAAACAGTTAATAATCTTCCTGAAAATGAGAAAGGTTTTATGCCAAGTCCCTAAGGAAGTATATTCCCTACTAAAGAATTGGAAAACTTCGCTATTTCTATTATGCTATTTTTGCTTCATCTGCCTAATTGATAGGTTCATTAAAAAGGAAAATAAAAGATGCAGGAGTATGCAGAAAGCAAACACAGTGTATAATGCTCTTGGAAGGTCCCAGTCTCTAAATCCTGGCTTCCCTCTGCCTCCAAGACACGACTGCAGAATAAGCACTTTTTTCAACAAAGCTGTTCAGCCAAAGATGGAAGAAATAATTCAGGATTGTATTCCCTTCCACTGAGCCTGTTGATGACAGTTCCCATGAAGTGGAAAGGCTCAGATAAGGACTGTTGTGACTTAGGTATTTCTTAGTTCAACTGAGTGTTTTAATTCCTAATTTCCTAATAGTAGGTAATTAATGCTCCCTTGGATATTTAAGGTGGAAATGGTAATATTTCAGTGACAAATAGGAAACCTCTCAAGGTTATAGTTTTGGAACAGAAAATGGATTGAATTCAGTATATAACCAAGGATGATTACAGTTTTCCAGTATTCTTATATCCTTCAGAGTGAAACTGTTCCACTTTTTGCTTCAAAATAGGAGTTTTCCTTTATAAACTGTTCTAACTTCTAAAAATTCAGTTAAAATTCTTACTTCAGTTCAAAAATAAATAAAAGAGATTTGGGATGCCACTAAGAAATCGGGGCTGGGGCGGGGGAAGTATCTTTATGAAAAACAAAGGAAAAATTGCATTTTGGCTCAAGACAAATAACTGTCCCCTGGAAACCTTTCTGTTGACCCATCAAGTCCTGTGCCAAAATCATGGGACAGTGAATCGGAGCACTATTTTTTCTGTTTTCTATTGCTCCAAAATATTGTTTGGTGTCAGTGATATCACATTCTAGACTCTTGTTCCAATTTTGGAACACTGGAACATTTGGAACAACGTGCTTATTTAAGGTTGTGAGAAGAAATAAAAAAAACTTTAAAGAAGGCTTTTACCATCTCCATCAGCATAAACGTATGCAGAAAATTTCTAAATGCCTAGGATGTTTCTAAGGGAACTGAGAAGTTTTCCATGTTTCACTAAACAACCAAAAAACCCCTATAAAATATAATTACTTCAATGAAAGAAAAATCATGAGATCTAACCCCTTGCTCTTTATTTTTTGTCCTTTGTACTCATACTGAATAAAAACAACCTTAAAACCAACAAGCACAGAACTTGAATTTATTGCTTCAGTTACTGCATGAATAGAGCTTATTCCACATAGACTCTTATATATGTGATACAGAGTCTGCCATATTGACCAAAAATCATGTTAAAGGAATAAATGAAAAACTGATTCCCTAATCTACAATCAATGTGACTTCTCTTCAATATCAGCAATGCTCCTACTATTCCCAGCATTTTGTCCAACCTGCAAAGCTCCTTTTCCCTGCTATCTCTTGCAGGTCCCATCTTGCAACTCTAAAAAGATCTTACATTTTTCTGATATTTTTCCTATAATTCTAACCTGTGATGCTTTTGCAAGTACAGAATATTATGTCCAAATTCTGGCCACATTAACCAAGCAATGGTAAACCACTTGGACAGACACCATTTTTAAAAAATGATTAGTAAATAGTATGCAGCAGAGGTGGATAAATTTCTCTCACTGAGTGGGATGGCTGAAAGACAGAATGAAAACTAATTTTGCTACAGAATTATTCCTCAAAAGTTTGACTATCCATTAAAAAATATTCCCAGGATACAGCTCATATTTTCCTTACCCATACTTGGGGATACAGGTGACAAATGGAACAGACAGCAGAAAGGAAGGGTGGAAATCTGAAGAGTGTATAATCTATAAGGGTGTGGAATTATGTTTTATTAGAAATATAGAAGAACAGAAGGCTTATAAGAAGGAGGATGGAGTGGGGTAATATGCTGAGTTATAAAAGGAAAACAGAAAATATTAGGGTTTTTAGGTATCATTATAGAAGGCAAAGGTTTGATGATTATTAAGAATTTGGTTTTTATACTACAGGTTGTTGAATCCTGGTTTACTGCTAGACAGAGAACATGACTGAAAGGATTCTACACAAGTGCTATCATGTGGGAAGGGAGGGCCCAAAAGGAATCTAAGATACCATTTCACTACTTGTACTTTCACTAACCTGAGGGCTCTTCTTACATCAAGTTCAAGGCTGATAATGATACTCTTTGCTTGGAGTAATAATGAAGAGAGGTAAGAGAGCCACTTTTTCATTGTTTTTATTCTCCAGGGTAATCACAGATGCAGTACAACAAAGGAGAGTGGATTGGAAAGCCATCCATCTCTGGAACTCAAATAATGGCCTTACACATATAGGGCAAAGGCTGTGTTCTTCTATTAGTTGTGGCCTCATCTCTCTGGCCAGAGGGTGCCAGCAAGAGGCAGACCTTTTCTGGGCATTGTCCTGGGGAAGGCTGTGAGCTGACCAGGGAAGGATCTGGTAATCAATGCTGATCTTCACTTGCTGCACCTGTTCATGGCAACACATGGAATGTGATGAGGAGATCTGTTTACCAAGGGGTGATTTCCTAATTGGAAAATGGTGCTGGCATTTGGATTCAGGGACCAATTAGGTCCGATCTGGATCAGACTGTCTGTAAGGGTGATGGGTTTCTAAATATGTAATGCATAAAGGAGCAATTGCTCGGCCTCCTAGGGTCATGGGGTCCGTGCTATTTATCACCATGTCAGGGAATAAATATCATATTATACATATGAGATAAAATATATTGTAACTCGATAACCCTGAAGGGAAAGTCACGAAAAGGCATGGCATGCCATCAAGTGCAGGGATATGAACCACAGGTTGCCCAATTGATGCCCATAGAAATCACAAGATTTCGTTTCCCTTCCCGAAAGGAAATTTCATTTCCTTTCGGGAAGGGAAATGGGATCTTCTGAAACAGAAAGACTCTGGAAAGGAGAGATGATCAAATGAAATGCAACTAAAAAAAAATGAAAAACCCAGAAAATCCGGAGATTCCGTGACTACAAGAAAGTGGTCGGGGATGAAAGGAGGTACAGTGGAAAGGACCAAAAGGGGCGAAAACTAACTTCACAGATGTTGCAAAAGCAGGTGAAAAAAGTCAAGGAGGAAGACACAACTTGAAGGGGAAAAGATGAGGGACAGGGCATGGATAGTTTAAAAAAAAAAAAAGAAAAAGAAAAATCTTTGGTGAATCAAAAGCCATGAAAAAGCATGGCATACAATCAAGTGCAGGGACATGCACCAAAGCTTGCCCAAATTGATCCCTGTTGAAGGCCAAAGCAGAAAAGAAGGACATACAAACACTCTGGAATGGAGATGGCACCAAGGGAAATAAAACTGAAGGAAAAAAAAAATTTGGGAAATTTAATGACTACAAGAAAATGGACAGGGATTACATCAGGTGCAGTGCAAAGGACCAAAAGGGGTCCAAACTAACTTCACAGATATTGCAAAACCAGGTGAAAAAAGTGAAGGAGGAAGACACAACTTGGAGTGGAAAATATGAAGGACATAGCATTGATACTTAAAAAAAAAAAAAAAGAAAAAAAGAAAAAACCTTCTGTGATATAAATGCCATCAAAAGGAATGGCATGCCATCAAGCACAGGGACATGCTCCAAAGCTTGCCCAATTGATCTCCATTGAAATCGCAAGATTTCGTTTCCCTTTCCGAAAGGAGAATTCATTTCCATTTTTAGAAGGGAAACGGGATCTTGTGAAACAGAAAAAGAAAGACTCAGGAAAGGAAATATGATCAAATGAAATGCATTTGAAAAAAAACCCCAAAAAAAACCAGAAAATCCAGAGATTTAGTGATTACAAGAAGGTGGTCTGGGAGGAAGTGAGGTGCAGTGCAAAGGACTAAATAAGAGGAAAACTAACTTCACAGATGTTGCAAAAGCAAGTGAAAAAACTCAAGGAGGAAGACACAACTTGGAGGGGAATTGTGGTGGTTTGACAGGAAATGTGTTTTTTGGGATGCTGTGTTTTTGGCCAATGGATATTCAGACTTTAATATTGGCATTTAACCTGGCCATTGGGACATGGACACGCCTCTGAGAACACGGGGTTAAAAGCAGGGCTCTCCCCTGGGAGGGCCCTCTTGGGTTTCCGGCGGGAAAGAGTTCGGGTCTCTGCCCTGGCCCAGCTGCTGGCTGGGCAGGGGGAGGGGAAAGCCATGAGGCCGGGAGAGGTAGGCCTGAGCCCGGGGGTGGAAGGGTGGAAGAGAGAAAGAGAGAGAGAGAGACACCGGGAGCCATCGGGCAGCCCCCCCTGAGAGACAGAGAAAGAGGGAGAAAGAGCCGCTGCCTGAGACTGTAACCTTGAAGCTTGATAAACATGGGCCTGTGCCGGCAGCACGGCTGGGACGGAGAAGGGGGGGGGGGGTTCAGCCGGCCGCTTGTAGGAGCTTTTAACCCCTTTTTGGAAAATGAGAACTTTACAGAACATTGACCTTTTCTAGAAGATAGAGTGGAAGATGAAAAAGGAAATGGGCCAGTGTGAGAGAGGTCTGGGTGAGTGAGAGATAGTAGAAGAGTAGAGAAGAATCCTAGTGGGAAGAGATGATAGAGTGGCTTTTGCTAGACTCTTTTTGTATAGCCATAGACAGAACCATGTTCCTTGTGATACAGAGACTGCATTCTAGGGGGAGGCAATGGCCACAGAACCAAGAGGGTTCAGTGTTGATGCCCCTCGGCCCCAGGGGGTGAAAAAATATGGGGGGGACAGGTGTCCCAAAGGAGAGATTGTGGGGGCAGGTGTCCCAAAGGAGAGACTGTGCCTTTTTTGGATCGGGACAGAGCATCCTTAAAAAAAGACAACCCTAGAAGCAGCTCTGGTCTGTGTTCAGTGGTGAGAGCACTGGACATGAAAAGGAAGAAGTCACAACGGCAGATGTACTCCGGGCGGTGCCACGAGTGACACGGAGACACGAGGCTTCAGCTGTGTTTCCAGGGGAAGCCCATGGTACAAGAAGGACTCCTCTCCTCTTGATGAACTGAAGATTGATTGTTTGAAGGGTGGTGCAAGACCGAGAGTTGGTGATTTGAGAAACAAATGTATTGTGTTAGAAATTTGGTGGGGGGAGGAGGAAATGCATTTGTGAGGTTTTCATTTTCCCTGTGTGTGTGTATTCCTTTTTATCTGTAGTTATAGAGTAGTTAATAAAGTTCTGGTTCTTTTTTCCCTAAGTAAGAGCCTGCTTTGCTTATTCCTGGTCACATCTCACAGCAGAAACCAGAGAGAAGGTATCTTCATGGGGGCACTGGCATTGTGCCAGTGTTAAACCATGACAGGAATATATGAGGGACATAGCATGGATCATTTAAAAACAAAAAAAGAAAAATATTCGGTGAATCGGAAGCCATGAAAAAGCATGGCATACACCAAAGCTTGCTCAATTGATCCCCATTGAAATTGTAAGATTTTGTTTTTGAAATGGGATCTTGTGAAACAGAAAAAGAAAGGCTTATGAGCTCTCTACAAGGGAGATAGAATCAAATGAAATGCAATTTAAAAAAATACAAAAAAACAGAAAATTGGGACATTTATGGACTGCAAGCAAACCTTCTGGCAGGAAATGAGGTCCTGTGCAAAGGACCAAATAAGGCGAAAACTAACTTCACAGATGCTGCAGAATCAGGGGAAAAAATCAAGGAAGAAGACATACCTCTGAGGGCAAGAGAGGAGAGACATGCATGGATACTGGAAGGAAGAACATGAAAGAAAGCAAAGAAATCTCGGCCAATGTGAAAGCCACAAATGGCATGGGATGCCATGAAGTTCAAGGACATGCAACAAAGCTTGCCCAAATTGATCCCCATTGAAATCCTGGAAACAGAAAAGAGGACTTACAAACACTCTGGAATGGAGATACCATCAAATGAAATGCAATTGAAGGGAAAAAGAAAATTGGGAAATTTGGTGACCGCGAGGAATTGGACCGGGATGACATGAGGTGAAGTGCGAAGGACCAAAACTGGCCAGAAGTAAGCTCCCAGATGCTACAAAAACAGGGGAAAAAAATCAGTGTGGAAGACAGAACGTTTAGGGGAAGGCATGAGAGACATGGCTTGAATACTGAAAAAAAAAGGAAATCTTTGCTGGAGTGGAAACCATTGAACGGCATGGGATGCCATGAAGTGTAGTGACATGGACTACAGCTTGCCCAATTGATCCCCATTGTAATTGCAAGACTTTTTTTTCCTTTCCCGAAAGGAAAGATTTTCTTTTGGGAAAGTAAACTAAATATTGCAAATTACAACAATAAGGGCTTGCAAAAACTTCGGAAAGGAGATATGGTGAAATGAAATGCTATTGAAAAGAAACAATAAAGATAATTTGGACATTTTGTGACTACAAGAAAATGGATCAGGACAACATGGGTGTCAGCTGAAGAGACCAAAATATGCCAAAACAAAGCTCACACGTGTTGCAAAACAAGTGGAAGTAATCAAGGAGGAAGACAGACCATTGAGGGGAAGGTATGAAAGAAATGGCATGGAACCTAAAAAAAACCAAAAATTAAAAATCTTTGCCAAATGGAAAACCTTCCAAGGGCTTCCATCAGCACAAAAAAGCTGACTCTCTCTGTGAAATTTACTTGAATTCTTGTTATTAGAGAGAAAGCAAATAACATACAGCTGCTAATGACAGGCCATTCACTTTTATATCTTTTAAAAAGCAGACACTACTTTTCTAGGAGAAGAAATATTTCAGCTTTCACAACACACAGGGAATTCAGAAAATGTCAGATAACAAACAGTGGGATAATTAGAGCTATTTCCAGTTTTGCTGATGTTTTAACTAAGACTTGTCTCACAGTGAGTAGTTGTACTATACTTATATCCTCTAAGTATAGTAATGGTACTATAGTTACAGTGTCATTAATTATTGGATTAATTACTATTCTTTCAAAAATACAATACTTAGAAGGAGACTAAAACTAAAGACATTAAGGGTATTTATGATTTCAAAAGGCCTATAAGTACCAGCCCAGAGCTCAGCCCAGGACTCCTCATTCTTTTGCTAAGTGACTCCATGAAAAAAATTTCAGAGTGCAGTAACTGTGCAGCAAAGTCCTATCGCAACCCCCCGGTGTAGTAGGAAAATGTAGGGAGAGAATGGCCGGATACCATTAGGCAAGCTGCAAAGCAAGATGAGGCCTGATCATTTCATACATTTGTTCTTTAATAAGAAGTGAAGAAACGGACTATTGCACTGAAAATGAGAGTTTTGCCTTCACATAGATCTGACACATTCTTTGCAAAAACACATCAGTATTGCTGCCTGGGGGAGCCAGCACAGAAGTAGAAAAGTGGAACTGTCTCTGATCTGTCAAGAAATGCACTGAAAAAAAATTAAGATTGGCTTAGAAGTTACAAGATTTCTTTAAAAATAGGAAGTTAAAGTTATCTCCATTTGTCTATTTGTCTTCTACTTTCTCAACCTTGATTCTAGTTTTATACAAATTTTTTGCAAGTTATTTTTTCAAAAGAAGCTGAAAATGCAATCACATTTCCCAGATACTGGGCTTTAAGAAAACAGAGTATTATCATTCACATTTATAAGGTGAAGAAGTACTACAGTGATAAGGTAATCTGACCTCTTACACGGCATAGACCCCTAGGAAATCTTTGACCAAATTCAGCATTTAAATTACAAGCAGTTCTTATTTCAACCATCACAACACTGAAGTGTTATTGCAAGTGTTAGTCACACACCTATTTACTAAAAGAACTCTTTATCTCATTCATTATTTATAATTTTATCAATCTTTCAGTTTCCTCCATATGGATTGGTAATAATTTTATGGAGTTGTTTTGTTTTGTTTTGTTCATATAGGACATGACTAGAAACATTGGGCTGTGAAAGGGACAAGAACCAAGAGCTCTGGACTACTGTGTAGCTCCAACAGACACAGCCCATCCAATCTATTTTCTGTGAGCCATTTATGGCACTTAAATAAGTGCCTCTGTAGAATAAAGTAGAATTCATTGGAAAATTTCTGTACATTTATTTACCCAAAGTTTATTACATTACAGTACATTATTATTTGTAGCCATCTGAATATTACTTTAATCTAAACAAGTTAGTCAACAGAAGTATGTTTTCCATAATTCTGTATTGCTTGCCATTAATTATGTCTTCCTTTACTTTCTTATTAGTCAAGCCTCATACCAGCTGTTTTATTGTTTTGCCTAGGCTAAATTTAAGACTGAAGAGCCTGTAATTCTTTGGGTCTTTCCCCTTCCTCTCTTTTTAGATTTGGCACAGCTTTAGCTTTCTGCCACTTGGCTTCCCCACAGCTATTAGGTTTAATGAAAAATAGCTTAATTTAAAAAGAAAGGTTCTTAGGAGCAAAATTAGAATGTACACAATTGTTATTTAATTCTTGGAACTGTATTTAATTCCTTCAGATTAAGAATTGAATTACACATAATTTCCTCTGTACACAGAAATTTTCTTTATATAATATTATAAAACAGGTAAACATACTTTTAAAATGTATTTCACTAACAAAATATATAAATAGATAAATATACTCACAAGTAACTTGATTTTGTGCACTTACATGTATTTTGTCTGCTACAGTATTTCTGAAACAGATGGAGTGATTATAAAAACACAGTGTCTTCATGTTGTTTTATAAAGCAAAAAAAGAAATCTAATTTTTTTAAGAAATAGAAATGTTTTGCAAAGCCTATAAATGTAAACCATGGACATGTCAATAGAGATTCATCCAACCAAATGCAACATACTGAGATTTTTGGGTTTTAAATATTTCTCAAAGTTTTAAATTTTTCATATCAGGCCCTAGAAGGAAAAAAGAAAGGAAGGAACTGCTGAAGACCAATATTTTAGTCTGCTCTCCTAATTTTTTATTATTTTCCCTTTTTTAAGAAAGAATGAGAATAACACCATCCTCAATACTGTTGTTACTGATATAAATGATCCTACTTGGTGTTGGACATAACTCTCCACAGGTACTGCTGTTTCCATTAAAGATATAGTGACCCTATATTTCCATGTATATTTGCTGCTAAATTTTGCCCACATGGCTGTTTTTTTATATTATTCTTTTCAAGCTCCTATCATTGCAACAGGTAGAAATACCTAGAGCTAGATAGATTACTGGGTACATTTTAAGGTATGTGTATGAAAATATTGTATATGAATTCAAATATATAGAGATTAAGGGAAGTACACATCATGTTTTTTGTGTATCCCTTAAATAGCAACATTAATAGCAGGTAGTAATTCCTTGTCAGCTTGGCCCTGCAATATAAGGGATCAGAAGAATCCAATCATATACAAGATTTTGATAAAAAATGAAGTTCTGTAAAAACAATGGAAAGACAAAGCTTGGAGGATATCATGGGGGAGAATCACTGAGCAGTGGCTGCATTTGAAGAATCAGGCTTTGACAGGCAGATATAGGAGAGGATGAGCAATTTAGATCTGATTCATTCAAGGGTGAAGCAGAGATGAGTTACCTGCAGAGTACTCAGAATTACTAAAGTCAAGATTTGTCCTTGGTTAACCCAAACTTGTTTCTGTCTCCTTCTTAGTAACTATGCTTTCTCATTATTGGCAGCCTTGTATTTGTTCTTCCATTCTTCTTTTCCTAGACATTTGAAAATGGATCTGTTTGAACTTGGACAGCTTTTATGTTGTATAGTTCAGTATTGACCATTTTTCTTATTTCATTTTAAGTTTTGTGACTTTGGGATTTTTTTTTAACTGCGGGTCCTCAAAACAGTGGCTATAATTTTTAGTAAAAAAAAAAATATAAAAGGCCTAAAAAGTATCCAACCCTGTTTCAAGTCCAGTTGGGAGAGAAGATAAAAATGTGCTCTGAATGTGCAAAAGCTGCAAGACAATAATAAAGTGCAGAAATTTTCTCATTATTTCTAGTCCAAACTTTTCAGTTTTATCTGCAGTCAAATTCATGACATTTGAACTTTTAGACTGAAAACATTGGCTTTTTTCAGTGCGAGGGCCTGAACTTTTCAGAAGTGTCTGAACAGCTGAAAACATGGTCTAGTGCAGCTGTGCATGGCTGGAATCAGGCAAGAAGTTAAAAAAGTTTTAAATTACTTCTTTACCACTCAACTCCTACCTTCTTGTTGTGGTAAATTCCTCTTCCCCATAGCAGGAGACTTGTTTTCCCATGATGTGAGCTTATGAAACAGATGTCAAGATCTCTATCAGGGAACAGCTGTGATGTTGTACCTCATACAAAAAGTGAGCACCTCTCCCAATCTGAAATCTTGTGGATCGTGATCTGTCTTACATAAGCACATCTCCTATGGAAAGTATGTGTTTACACTTCATACAAAACAAGAAGAAGAAGAAGGTTGAAGTGGACAAACAGGTGTTACTTGACCTAAACAAGTAAACAAAAAAACCCCAAACAAACAAACAAAAAGCATTGAATCATCCATCTCCATTTAAAGCATGAGCCTGTCTCTCCTACTTGTGTAACAATAAAACTGCAAAGACCAAGCTTTATTCATATAATATTACCCTGCTATTTATACACATGTAGGGTTTATTTTTCTTGCATCAAACATGAACTCAAACTTCCTTATATGTATTGTCATCTTGTCTTCCTCCATAATTACACATAGATATTTTTATGTTTTCAATCCTTCCATATATGCACACAGATGGAGGCAGAAGGGCTGGTTCTCTGGATAATCACTGCAAAGAATGTCAGCTGCTAGTTTATGCAGCTTCTGAGCTGGCAGAATGGAAATACTAGGATGGGTTCTCTACCCATCCACCTCAGGTGAAAAGCTAAAACCTTGGAGAATTTGTATAATCCCATCCGAATACATTGACAACTTGGTACAGGCTTTATCTGCAGTGCATGTCAGGTGTATCTTTGGGAAAAAAAGTGTCTTTTCATCCTATAACTGGGGGATGAAGTGACAGCAATAATGTGGAGCACAGGTTCAGATTAGGCTTTATAACCTACAAGGACTGATGTACACAGTTCTAGGAGCAGGAGGCAGAAGACATTGCAAGAATCATAGAATAGTTTGTCTCATAAAGAAACTTTAAAAGGTATCTAGTCCAGTCCCCATGCAATGACCAGGGACATCTTCAATTAGATCAGGGTTCTCAGAGTCCCTCTGCCCTGACTTTGTATTTTTGCAGAGATGGGGCGTCATATTTCACAGTTTCCCCACTCTCCTCATAAAAAATCATTTCCTTATATCTGGTCAAACCCAAACTCTTATTTAAAGCCATTGCCCCTTGTCCTATTGCTAGAGGCCCTGCAGAAATATGTCCCCATTTTTCTTGTACTGGACTTGTACTTTCTTGTACCCCTTAAGTACTGAAAGGCCTCAATAAGATCTGCCTGGAGCCTCCTCCAGGCTGAGCAGCCCCAACTAGCTCAGCTCGTCTCTTAATAGGAGAGAACTTCCAGCCCTCTGACCATTTTTGTGGCTCTCCTCTGGACCCATTCGTATAGGTCCATGTCTTTCCTGTGCTAAGTGTGCCAGAGAGGAACACAGCACTGCAGGAAGGGCCTTACCAGAGAGGAATAGAAGGGAAGAAGCCCCTCCCTCACCCTGCTGGCCACACTGTTTTTAATTCAGCCCAGGATGAAGCACTTTTTGGGCTGCAAGGGCATGTGGCTGACTTATATTGAGCTTTTTGTCAGCCAGCTCCCCTAAGTCTTTCTCTTCAGGGCTGTTCTCAATCCCTTCATCCCCAGCTTGTAAATGAGGCAAAGATGGACCCAGACTCCACTATCCATAAGCTCACTGTCACCCATGCAAGGTACAATACAGCTAGGACTGCTGTTCATGCAGCAATCTAACATCCATTTTGAAGAACAGGAAAATCCCTGGTTCCTGAGGTTATTCCACTCATTAGATCATGGAGACACTCTCATTGGGCTTACTAATCACTCCAGCTGCTATAGTACTTTGGGTTCTGCAGAAATGAGAGATAACAGAGCAGCGGACCCTCAAGTTCATTGCACAGAGCTGCCAAATCACAATCCTTAAAATGGAGACATTTAGAAAATAAATGGTAGCAATTATTGACATTTGCCAATAGTGCTGAAGCATGACATGAATGAATCTATGCATGCAGGACTTCCAGTATTGGCATCTAAGAAAAAAATAAACTGCTTGAGTTAAACCCCAAATACAAGCTCAACAGATCATTTCCATCCATCAATTTGCATTTTCCCCTCACTTTTTCTGCTGGCAACAAAACATTTATTAATTATATAAGATGAGCTATGAGCTATGGTGCAATTATGCCAAGTTCAGTATTTGACAGAAAGTATTTGGGACACTAATCATTGATTTTGACTGTAGCTAAAAGGACAGAACATGTTTTTTTTCTCTTAATCATTTGTAGTGCACACAAGTATGAAAAATGGGTTCTGCCATCCAACTGGGAAGCTATAAATTCACCCTTTTAATTCTCCCAACAAGAGCATGTGTGGGTCTCCAAATATAGCTTGTTATGATCAGTGGATTGGCACATCACTGCAAGGAAAAAAAAAAAGCCACTGAAGTAAAGCCACATTAAGAATATGGGTGAGGGCTATCAGGCCATTTGGATTCCAATTTGTTAAACATGCATTACTGGATAGGTTTAGGGACCTTCAAAATGTGAAAAATTGTAACAGAAGAGAAGAAATACCTCTTATTTAGATAATTTATTATTACTTGAAAAGCCTGAGGGAGCTGGAGAACTGCCATAGCAAATGGAAATTGTCTTTGCTAATATAAATTAATTATGATTCCAAGGAGGCACTAATGGGAACAAGCAGAAATATCTAACATCACTCTGTAAGACAACAGCAGAGTGACATCCAAAGATCCAGCTTCACTTCAAGTGACAGCATGGACTAATCAGACTGGAGAGGCCAACAGAGCTCAATTTGTCTCAGCTTTCCTCTTCTCTTAGATCTTGCAGACGGCTGATTTCACACATCAGAAACTTGCCAATTGTGCATGGTAGCCATGGTCTAATTTAAGATAAAAACTCATAAAAGATCTTTCAAACTTTAATGCACATATGTATGTGTATAGTGGCCTGTGTGATACTATTCCCAGGCCCGACTATTTGGGTGTCTTCTATTAATTCTTTCTTAGAAGAATGTTTTGTAACGCACATACACAGATAGAGTTGTGCTCTAAGTGTTTCTCTTCACCCTTGCAAGACTGAAGCAATGCCTTAACCCTCCCACCCATTCCATTTTAGAATATTGCATTTTTTACAGTCCAAGCCACAGTTTGAAGGCACTACAGCAAACTGAAAAACCATGTGTGAAGCCTAAACAGCTTTAAAATTTATTTATCCTAGGGTAATTATTTCAAACTTACTTCTAAGAAGAGCACCTATCAATGTTCTTGCATATATTCTAGTAATTCCAGGCTAGCTAAGGAGATTTTTGCAACATGTGGTGGACCACAGTTCCAAGAGCCCTGATTTTGCAGGACAGAGCAGAAATGCAGAGAACTCTGGACCAGGTTTTGAAGGCAGTATGCCTCCACTAGAACAACTCTGCTCCAGACCACCTGTACCCCTCAGCAAAGATAGTCATGTTGGCTACTGTGTCAGGATCACTGGTCTCGCTGACCACCTGGGGCAGGTTGGCTCTGTTCCTGTTATCAGAGCATAAATGTTCTCTTTAACTCCTACATACATGTTTCAGCTGAAAACTGGAATAATTATAGAAATGTAAAACTGTACTTCAACTCCTTTTCAGACATAAGTCATGAGTAACAATTTGAGGATAATTCTAAATGCTATATACTTGTATTCTGGACTATTTTGGGTGATGAAGCAGATAAAGTCTTTTTGGAACAACTCTGGAAGGTGGTTAGGCTTTTAAAATACTTCCTAGGTATGCTGTACCTCCCTACACAACTCTGAGTTACAGTTTCCAGGAATTGTTGTGGCCAAGACTGCAGGTTATTTTCCTGGTGTTGTGCTGAAGAGATTCATATTTACATATTCTTACTTCTGTGTTCTGATTTCAAATTCAGAGTGAAGGAACAAAGATTTTTCAACTGTTCCTCCAGCCTCTATTGCTAGCAGGCTGTTAGCACAGGAGAGTGAGCACCATCTCTCCAAGACAGTGAAGGTGGCTGGGTTCAATCCAGTGCAGGCTCAGAGCTCTGCTTGCTGCCATCATGTGTCTAGAGGACAAAGAGAAGCTACATGGCTGCAGTGGGTTAACCTCAGCCAGCAGCTGAGCCCCTACCCTGTCTCTATGTCACTCTCCCTAGTGGGATGGGAGAGAGAATCAGAAAGACAAAAGCAAGAGAAAAATAAAAAGATGGATTGAGATAGAGACAGGTCAACAAGTGAAAGTAACAAAAAACGGAAAACCCCATCTAAAAATCAAAAATACCCCAACCCTGAAACAAAGAATAAAACCCCCAAGTAACGCAAAGGCAATCATGTACCACCTTCCATTAGCAGACTGATGCCCTGCCAGTCATTGAGAAATGGCTACTTTGGAAAAATTTGGTCCTCACTCCCCCTAAGGTTTATTGTTGAACATGATGTTAGACTGTATGGAATGCATTTTTGGTCAGTTTGAGTCAATTGTCCCAACCATGTCCCCTCCCAGTTTCTTGCCCACACCCAAACAACTCACAGAAGGGGCAGAATGGGGTAAAGAAAAGGCATCAGCTCTTATCAAATACTGTTCAGCAGCAGCTGAAACATTGGTGTGTTATCAACACACTGGTTTGGCATCAATGAAAAGCACAGCACTATATGGGTTACAATAGGGAAAGCTCCATCCTAACCAGACCCAGAGCAGTGGTTCACTATGAATGATACAGCTGTGAAAAACTAATATACAATCACTTGAAGTAATCAGAGGAACAAGTGAGGACAATGGTGCTTCACACTGTAATGCACCCTGGTGTCTCTCCCCCTGGGACTACCTTCAGGAGCTCCATTTCTCTGGGCTGTTTATCCTACTGACATGCAATAAGTTAAGAAAATAAATATTTCTAAGCATATATGAAACTGAGTATCCTGCCAAACTTTCATACCATACAAGAGACATTACCCCGTTTTTCTATCAGTATTGGGAAGCTTCTTGCCTGAGCCTCTGGTTTCAATGACTGATTATTCTCTTTTCTGAAATAGCTGGATAAAGACTAGTTTTGTCTAGAAATTGATAGTTACTTGGAGAAAGTTTGAGCAACTTCTTCCTTGTCTCACAGTCAAGCAGCAACATACACAGAACTAGTGAGAACAACTTTTTCTTTAATTAATGCCTTATTCAGTCTCAGCACATCGGGAGACAATTCAAAGAGCCAAGAGTAAAAAGTACATAGACATGGCGCTTCTTTGATTCCACAGTGTAGAAGGTACTACATTTCTGGCAGTATTTCAAAATATTTCAGAGGTAAACCTGTGAAAGAAGAATCATAGAATCATGGAATGATGTGGAATGGAAGGGAATTGAAAGATCATAATTTTCCTGTCATGATTTTCCATTCCAAACCTCCTGTCATGAGCAGGGACACCTTCCCCTAGACCAGGTTTCTCCAAGCTCCATCCGACTGGGACTTAAAACAGTTCTCACCGGAAACTGAGGCATCTAGTGCGATTATAGAATCTCAAAGATTTTGAGACCAAAGAGTAAAGGATATAAAGCAATGTTTAAGGGAGATGCATGCCTCTCTGAAATAGACAGGACATCCTGCAGCATCCACAGTAACTCAGCTAACATGACGCAGTGTTCCAACAGTTTGTGTAATCCAGGCACATATTCAGTTTGAGAACATTAAGAGCTTTTATTATGGAACAATTCCAGATAAGAGGATTTTGATTTGCAAGAATGTAAAACAATTTTAAGAGAAGCCAGAGGGTTTTCAAAAACAATTTTGTAGTTATTAGTCCTAAATACTGTAAAAGGACAGTAAAGAAGATTTTCCAAGTCTTTCCTAAGCCAGACATTTAGTTTCCTTATTCCTCAGTAAGACAATGTACAATGGCTTGTCTCTGGTTATCCAAGATTACATGACCTGGCCAAAGGTACAGCCCATGAATCAAAATTAAAACACACAGAAAAAAAAAAATTGCAACTTCTATCAAATAACAAAAGTGAATAGGAATTTTATATTTAGATCTTTTGTAAAACTTAAACACCTCCATGGAAAACATCAAGCACAAGGGAGAAAAAATAAAAACTGAAGGTGAACGGAAAATATAGGTAATAGATTATTTGCTGCGTTTCAGCCAAAGAAGTGCCTTTAAGCAAGCTACAATACATTCCCTTTTATCAATGTGCTTTATGTTGTATTTCACTGAATTAAATGAGCTCAGGAGAACTACATACTTCCATAGTCTCACAAAAAGCAAAAGAGGAGAAAGAAATGTTTCTTCAACACTGTGGGTAAAGCAAATTCCACCCTGGCCTGAGATGAACACTTATCAACATTAAACAGAGCCAGCTGTATGTCTCACAAAGTCAGAGTTGTTTTTTGTCTTCAAAATTGCTTCAAAAGAGACATGATGGCTATGCCAACAAATCTTCATACAAATTTGCTTTCAAATAGAACCTTATTGTAAAGACCTGAGAGATGGGGAAAGTGTGGTCACCTCTAGGCAACCCTGAAGAGTTAGGGAGGGAGACAGACTACAGAAACTAACCAAATGGAAGAGTGCTTGTTTAGGTTGTTTATGAGCTGATCACTCTTAGCTGTCTCTAAAGTATCAAAAAAAAGAGAGAGAACTGCCAAGGTGAAGTATCATTCCATTGAAGGGAACTCATTTATCATTGTGTTTAAGAACTTGTGCTGTCAGCCTCGATAAATGAAATGGTCCATTGATATAACTCAAATCACTGATGTGTGGCTTCAATATATAATGCTTAATTAGGTGTACTAGATTAACTTATTTCTCTGTAAAGTGTTTGTGTTTTATGGAATGAGCCATTTAATTAAAAAGACCCAGACAGAACATTGGCTTTTGTCATAGCCAAGCCCTTTGATTACCAGTTAAATTCTCAAACTAAAAAATCAAGTGAAGGAAAATTCAGCTAACAGTTGAGAAGATTTTTGTCTTCCTGATATATATGAAGTTCTTTATTTATTTTATATGAGATGTTTTGAAACTACTCTTTGAAAGGTGACTTCTTTCTTTGGTCTGGAATTCAGTATGTGTAAATTCAGGTCTGGAATTTAGTATGTGTAAATGGTCAGAAACTCATATTTGTTGCCTCAGCTGGTACTGGCCATAGTGAGCAGAGAAACAAGCTTCTCTAGTGCCCATCCAATTCTAGAATATGTATCTAAGATAAATATGAATAGTTGCCCTTTTGGGATGCCTTCTCTGTCCATCTACTCTAGAGAAACCATAGACAACAGATAACTAGCTCAGACAAGACATCTCATGTACTGATAAAAAAATTCAAGTTTGATAAATACTAAGGATACAAACCAGTGAAACAAAAACTTCCAAATAAGTTATAGATTTCAAACTTACAGTGAATAATTACTTTTTTTTTTTTTTTCAAAAGGGTTGAGCATAATAGCAATAGAGTATTCAACACAGGGCACATAAATATGGCCACACTCACTCTTCAGGCTTATGACAAGAAGGAATTTGGAAAGAAGATTGAAAGGGTAAGCTATTTGATATGCCTTTTTTGATAAGAGGATAGAAACATTCCATTCATATATATTTTTCCCTGTGACTATTTCCTTATAAAAGCCTTTCTGTAACAAAATCATGGCATCATAATTTTCCTGCTACATCATCCTTATGGTTCATCAACGTAAATTTAAATTAGCAATCATTAAAAGTTACAGTTGAAGTCAGAGTCCCTAATGGTATTTTTTTAAATTAATAACCTTCTATACCTGTTTGTAGTAACTGTGACAAAGTCTTATGATAAACAGAAGGAACTGGGATATAGAAACTATGATATTACACCAGGTTATTTTAGTATTTTAGTATTTCATCCATCTTCTCTCAGGAAGGCACTTGTATCCACTAGTACCAATGACAAAATTTTTGGTGATTTTTTTACTGGCTTAAGATATAACTCCTAGAAAACAGTAATATGTATCTCTAGGCAACAGAAAAAAGCATCTCAAGTCTCTTCTAGTGAAGCTTTTTGCCCTTTCTAAACCTTCAATGTTGTTAACTAGAAGGGAAAAACATGTAATAAAACCCAGTAAAATTCAGATGTAAGAGTAATATTTTTGATTATAAGGTGAGCCTATAGCAGGTAATTTGCATGGATTAAAGCATTTATTTTCTGAAGATGTGTTTTATTGAAGTTAGATATAAACTCAAAATCATTGAATTTCTAAAAAATATCATAAGGTGTATCTTCTCACTCACATGTTTCTATCCCTGTACATATTTATTTTACTTATTAGCTTCACTAGAAATCTTTAAACTCACAAGTGCTCTCTGTTGCTATTACATTTTACCTGATAGTTTCCTTGGATTTTTATCGTAGCATTCAGTGTATGTGAGTGGAACCTAACTACCACACAACAGAAATTCATCCCCATGGAGCAAGTCAGAAGAGGAGTGTAGGCTTTTACTTCTAAAAAACCCCAGGTATGTTTATAAGTATATAATTAAATTAACTCCTCCTTAGCAAGTTTTTTCAGTGTTTTGTTTTGGTTTTGGGTTTTTTTCATTTTAAATTAAAAATTCACAGTCTGAATGACATGGGAAGCTGCTTGGAGATAATGTTTCATCAACTCTCAATTAATTTTCTTTTTGTTTGTTTGTTGTAATATTTTTGTAATGGTTCAATGTTATATCTTTTTTAATGCTGTCCTCAAAGTATAACTTCCACAGAGGAAATTTTGTAGCCAGACCTCCTCCAGCTATTTTCCATCCAGCATCACAATGTTCTGTAGTTATAGAGCTGTGAGAACACATTTATGGAAACTGTGTAAACTGTGTCATTTAAAATTATTTAGTTGATCAGGAGTATTTTGCAACTGAATATAGGTTAAATATTAAGCAGTCACCTGTTCTTCAAAGAGGTGACTGCTTAATGAGGAAGAGTGAAACGTTGGTGTATGAAGTGAGTACCAGTGTCAATGAAAACAGTTTGACATAGGAAAGCCTAAAACATAACACTGCAGTCATCTTGTGTTAAAAATGTGTATCTCAAAAACTCAGTTGAAGCTTCCTGCTCAAGATTTAAAATGAACAGATGTATTTTTCAGCTTCTCGGGAACATAGATCATAAACTGAGAAAAATCAAAACTTTCTGTTCTTGCTGAAGTCTCACTTTTTAAACAAAGAGATTATCAATAAGAAACCAGTGTTCATCTTGAGGCTTTTCTTTCAGCTTTGTTTTTTTTTCTTTCTTAGATGTATTTTACTCTCATCTTCAGGGGAGCTCTGCTCACTTTTCTTGTTCAGGTGAGGAAGATAATGCCTCCATCGTTGCTCCTCAAACCCTTGAATTTACTTCAACGTTCTTTGCAAGACAGAATTGTGTTACTCCTATTTTACAGGTGAAAAACAGAGGCATTGAAAATCTAAGGGAGAGATCAAAACACCTCATTAAGTACTTCTTATTTAAGCATTTCAGTATCTCAGGACTGGGATTCAGATTCATCTTAATTTTAGCAAGCAAGATGAAGCTCCTAATTTAGAAACCTATTTATCTTCACTGGATTTTGTTGTCAGCCAGCTGAGATAGGTTACATCTGATTGAACATTTGAATGACCCCCGGAGGACAGTTAAGCTCCTGTATGTGATTTCCTCACTACAATGCCCAGTGTGCAGTGGGGTGAATCAGTGCTTTGATGTGTGGATCCAGGGCACTCAGAATGGCTATGTAGGTGTCATATGCTTCCTCTCACAAGGAGCATCAGGAAAGCCCCTCTGCTGGGTGCCAGGCACTCTTGAATTCAGGCACTGTGGTCACTGCCAGTGGATGTGAAACCTCCAACTGCCATCTGAATGCCAAATCCCTCAGCTGCCTGGGAATCAGAGCACGGTCTCTCCAGTGCTTGTTAAGTAGTCTGACAACTGAGCCTCTGAATTACATTTGTTCTTTTTTGTCATCCTTCTTGCCTCAGGGCTGTAGCATTTTGCCACTGCTTCCAAAGAAGCTACCAGTGTCCCTATGCAACCTGCTCTGTAGTCTACTGCTTTGAACACTGCAAAGAGGCACGAGACCAAGGAGGATTGAGAACCAACTGATGTCTCCTGCTTTGTGAGTGCTCTAAGTGGCTGCCTCTTTGCAGGAGAGGATTTCTTTCTCAGTAACTAAACTAAACAAAACAAACCAAAACCAAAAAACAACCAACCAAACGAACCAACATACCAAGCAAAAAACCAAACAAGAACGACAAGTGTCTGAAATGAAAATGATTGTTTGCCAGCAATCAAATGATGCCCAGCCAGTCCCAGAGGATCGACCTGCAGGGGACTGACCCCCCTCCATCACCACCACTCTTCCCCCTGGTCTATCACCAAGCATGATGCCATATGGTGTGGAATATCCCTTGAGTCAGTTGGCGTCAGCTCTCCTGTCTTTGCCCCCTCCCAAGTCCTTGTGCACTCCCAGCCTCCTCTCTGACAGGCTGAGATAGAGTGAGAAGCAGAAAAGGCCTTGACAGGGTGTAAATACTGCTCAGCAATAAGCAAAACATCCTGAATCATCAACACTGCTTCCAGCACAAATCCAAAACACAGCCCCACACTTGCTACTATGAAGAAATTTTGCTCCACTCTGGCCAAAACCAGCGTATTTTTATTCTAAGTGGATTTTTATGAATGAATGTTTTATTCTCTGTAATATCTCAAATGCTTTTAGTAGAATTCTTTTAGCATGTGTGCAAAGTGCATTTATTCAAAGAAAACAGGTTTACTGCATATGAAGTTTTATTATTGCAAATGTGACATACCCTTAAAATTTTTGGTAATGTTACTGTTATATGTTAAACAAGTATCAGTTGAGTATGACAGTGAGAAAATTTTCACTGTATTTTTAATGTTAGAACTATTCTGCTAGTTTCCCATGCATCACGCTGAGTTCCATATTTAATTGGCACTAATGTGTTAATCAGAAATTCAAGAAACAAGTTTATGAATGGAAGATTGTTCTGGAGGTTCCAATTTCTTTTTCCTATCAGTCATAGCAAAAAATGGGAGTATTGCAAAATAATCAAAATTTTCATATATTTAAAATTTCAGAGACAACTGAATGTGATCTTTTCTATTGTTGAAATATAATCCACTGGAGTCTATCAAACACAAAAACACATGTCTAATTGTCAAATAATCTTTGATGTTAGATTTTTTTTCAGAGTGGCAATTGGGAGACTAGGACAGGACTTAGAAAAAGGAGAAAAAGATTCATTTCATCATTGTCTTCCTAGAGGTGAGAAGAACAATAATTTTCCATATCCCGTGTTCTATGTAGATGACCAATCTGTAGTGTTCTTTGATGTTCTTTAAAATGCTAAGAAAAAGTCATTCAAAATCACTATAAAGACAGATAAAACTCTTGCAGAAACCATTTATGCCATGGGCAGGCACAGGGCAGTGTCCTTGCTAAAGGTTAGTTCATTTCCAAAGGTTCTGCTCCAGTGGGTCTGAGAGGTCAGTTCCAGCTCACAGCTGAGCAGCAGAGACCAGCATCTCTATGGAGTGAAGATACAGGGCAGGTTTAGACTCAAACATAGCCTCAAGCTGGTGCATTAAATCTGTGGCTTCATGTAATTCAGTATTCATTACATTTAATCTGAAGACTCCTGGGAAGGGAACTATTATTGTATAGGGTAAGTGGCCAATAGTCTTTCTCATTCAAGGCATGTTTTTGTGTTTAAATAATCATCTTTGGACACTGTGGAAAGCATCCTGAAACAGAGATCATCTCAGCTGTGTTCTAAGAATCAGCAGTGAGAGCAACCAACAGAGATTTGAGAGAAGTAGAAGTAATCTTTGCTCTCTCTAATATGTTATTTCCCATTTCTGTTTCAGTCTCATGTACCGCCATGTGCAAGACCTTTACTTTTCAAACTTGTTTTTAAATTCTGGAAGGATTTATGTTTTGACCAGAAACCATATCCATTTTTCACACTGATATTTATATTCTCAAGGGAGATACCTAGTTTCAGCTAGTCAAAATTTTTTGATTATGGAATATATCTGGGAACTTCAAGGCAGTTCTGCTCACACTATCAGTTTACAGAAGAATTATTAGACAAGTCAGCAGTCAGCTTACTTGTAGTCAAGGAGCAGCAGACTCTTAAATCAATATTACTCTCTAGCCTCTTGCTGCTGACACATCATCCTAATTAATACTCTTTAGTTCAGCTTATTTGCTTTTGTGTGTCCAGTTGTCGATTTTTCCAGCAGATAGCATCCATGAGGTGGGGAGGAGGAGAGAGGGCTGGGTGGACATGGAAGGAACATCAGGGTGTGACCTACTTTTTCTCCTCAAACATGTGATGTGGTCTGCTGCCAGTTGCTTTGGGTCTCCTCTGAAAATCCCTGACACCTGATGACAACCAGCGATGCACAGAAGTTGCCTGTCTGGTTACATTGGCCCTGGGCCTGTAGCTGTGAGTACCAAGTGGAGTCATTCATATTACAGAGACTTCATAAAAAAGTATCAATGTCAACAGTGCTGTCAGCACCTTTCTGAAGGTGTCCTGCTCAGTTGGGCTTTAAACAGTTGCCACAACTGTTTCTCCATTGCACTGTATTTACTGTTATTCAGCAATAAATTGAAGTCCATTAGTATGTTTCATGCACAGCCTAAGCTGTAAATGACTTTGCACAGCAATGGGGAAACAGGCCTCCTCTGGAAATGTTTCAAAACTTAATACACAGTTTTCAACAGAGGCTGTCCGAAAACTTTCCAATGTTTTCTTTTTGTGCAAAAGAATAATGACCCTTCCACAGAAAGCACATACTCAAAGTGTCTTACTCTGGAATTCTTGGCAGACATCTCCTTCATCAACCACACCTTTAACAGGGCAGACTTTGGGCCACATTCTACCCTGGCTTATTGGCCAAACTGACATACAACTCCACATCATTCATAGGAATTCTGCAGATTTTCCTAATGAAGAGTGGAATCTCATACTTCAGGTCTATCAAGCCTTCTGGAATTTCCCCAGCTGTGTTTCTAAAATTGTTTTTGATATAATTATTCTCATGTGGGTTCTCATCATTACCTGCCTTGTTCAGCCTGGTGGGAGGCAGTGTCTTGCAGATGTTCCTGCTGTCTCCCTGTGGAGCTGAAAAGAACAATGGTCTACTTGCCATCCGGAATTTTTATAACTTTGTAACTAGCTTCTTGAAATTAAGTAATTAAACAGAGAAAAACACTGACTTTTTATGTACACAAGTTTGCCTGTTTCTCCCTGAAATAGTCTGACTGTTACGGCCTCTCAGTCACTCACTCAAGGTCTCTCCACGGCTCAATCATAAATATTGCTGCTAAAGTATAAAGTATTTCAAACATTTGCCAACATGTAACTTTTCTGAAGTGTGTTTACAGATTGTAGGAGAAAAACAATCCTTGAAAGCATGAAGTAAAAAAAGATTATTCTCATTCTGCACCTGCTTAACTTTTAACAACTGAGTGAATCTAGGGATTTCATTCAAGTCTTTAAAACATATTACCATATAAAGCATTCAGTAGCAGACTGAGATGCTGAGTTTAGAGCCTAGATTAAAATATTCAGAAGAAAATGGCAGACAGCTGGGAAGGAAAACTCAGAACATGCATGTTAAATTGTAGTTATAACTCCTCTTTTACTGATAATTTTAAGGAGAACACCTAAGCTAGTTGCTTGAAACAATTCTACTTTCATTTGAGAATTTCTAGGTGTTATATTACAAGACTTTATGTCATTTTTGTCTGTGCAATGGATTCTTGGCACTAAAGAGAGGTAGTCCAAGTCTTCTCCAGTTACTGCCTCCAAACTCTGTCCTTGAAATTACCACCACAAATTCAGATCAGTGTTAGAAACTCCACTCTAGAAAATCAGAGAAAAGTGATTGATCTTTCGCAACTTTACTGTGTTGATTAAGTGTTGTTCCTTACTAACTGTAAACATTTCTAAATCAAAAATAAAGCATCAGTTTTAATAGGAGATGGAAGTAGCAGAGGGACCACAACTCAGAGAGGTTTTATATCTGCTGTTGGAAAATAATCACAATCTTCTCTTAGCCATTTTGGGTTTTATTACCCACATCAGTTCATTCTTCCCTCTCATGCTAGCTTTTTTTCATGTTTAGAAAATTTCTGTATAAAAGACAACAAATGCCTCTCAGTGGAAATGCCCACACATGGAAAGCAGCTGATGAAACAGCATCTTACAAACAATGATTGTGTCTATGTTATTCCAAATGGATTTCAAACCAGGGTGCCCTGAAACAGGCCTAGACTAGATCTTGTTTCACTCCTTGTCTAACTGTCCTCTGCTTAGCATGCAAGCCCTCAGGGCTTGGAATCAGTCTTCACTGAGTACTTGTAAAATTTATAGTTTGATAAGACTCTGGGCCACATTCTGATCAGGCAGCCCCTGCAGACTGGGAACACCAAAGTCATTTAATCTCCTTGGTTCCACTTAAATGCTTTCTTTGAGTGGGAATCTATGTCTATAGACATAATCTATATGTTTAAACACAAGGTCTATGTGGTTCTTTGGGCTGTGGGTCTCCAAGCAAATTTGACACACATTACTTTTTCCTATATATAATGTATACACATTAAGGTTTTCAAAGACACAAGCCAATTGAAATGCAGCCATAATTCCAGAAGTTATTGTTTTCTATTTGTTGGGTTACAATATTGAATAAAATGTGCCACATACTCTGCAGGCAGATATCACTAAGAACATAGCCACTGCCTGGAGATATTACAATCAATAAGATTCAAGACTGCCAAAGGGGTAAGAGCATAAAACAGGAGAAAAATAATAGATATATCCTGCTAAAAGATGGTCTAATAATATTAGACCAATTTTAAAGTCATTCTATATAACATCTTAAAATTGCATCCAGGCTCTACTATAACTGAAGCTACAGGTTAGATTCACCTTTCATTACAGTGAATAGCAAAATTCCCATTCATTTTAGAACTCCATTAGGTTATTAGGGCAAAGGTTGATTAATGGATGAGTCTTTTTTCCTTTTTTTTTCTTTTTTTCAGAACAGCACAAAAGTCTGATAGTCCAATCATCTTCACCCTGCTCTAAAGCTCTGAAGAGTCTTAAAATATTAACTGGATGCTTAATTGCCCACATAGCAGTCACCCATGTACAGTTTTGTTGTTTTCTTAAATCTAAATGCTGACTCAGGTTTGAGCATTTGCAACTTCAAATTAAGAAACTCAATGATTATTTTCTGTAAAGAAATTTTCCTTTTTTTAAGCATGACTAAGAATTTTAAGATTTTTTTTCCTTAAGATACCAAAGGAACTATCTGAGATGGCATCACGAAGTAAGTGAATTAGACTCCAAGGCCACCAAATTTTGCATGCTCTAGCTTACAGTCCTTTCTTTCTCATGCTCTCTGAACTCAGAGCAGTCTCTTCTAGAGAAGTCTCCCATTGCTGCAGCCATTGCTTCCTACCGACATCCAGAGTATACTGAGACCACCAATTTGTCATCCACAAAGCTATCCAACAGATCCACAGCAAGAGATGAAGACATACATAAATGGAGATAAGTGGGATCAAACCCATCTTGCTACTCTTTTTTCTCAAGATGGAAGGTGAGAAGGTCTGTGGTGCCAAATATCAAGACAGAGAGAGGAGATGGGCTTATTGAGGGATGCATCTTAAGAGAAATATCCTCATCACAAATCTCTCATCCCCATATATTGCTTTGCCTGAGCTCATTCACCTTTGTCTATACTACTTTGGAGAGTTTCCTTCTGTTCCAGAACAAGAATGGACACTCAAGATAGTTTATCTGTCTTCACTTGTTTTAAAGAGTGCTTCCTACCATTTACCATAAGTGATTTTAGCACCTGAATTCCTAAAGCAACCTTCCATTGCCCTCTTTTTTCTCTTGAATCTTCAGTTTATTTCATCAACCTGTTGCCTTATATCAGCAGTAGGTTGTAATATTTTCCATGAAATTGCACATTCTGCAGGTCTGGATTAAAAGATGGATTTTCTGTTTGCCACAGGAAAGATTTTATTAAAACATTGGTGTTCATCCCTGCATGTCAGTGTGTATTTCATGTGTGTATCCCAAAAGCATAACCTTCCCTGTTCTATTTATTTCTACATAGCAGGCAAAAGAAAGGTTTGCTCCCACAAATTGCTCCCAGCCCACTCCAGACATCACCTCTGCATTATTGTCTTCCTAAGGTAAGGAAAGTGCTCTGGTGGTGCAGGAATAGACAGAGCTGAGCTTGTGCAAAAGATTTCAGATTTTTCAAGCTGGGCTCAGAAACACAGTTAATGAACATTGCTGTCAATGTAATTCATGGGCTTAGTTTCTGTATGACCAAAAGAACTAGAAAGGTTAGAGTAATGTTTTGAATTCCAATGTCAATTGTAATTTATCTTATTTAAAATAGGAAAACCTCCTTCCTGGGTGATCTGAAGAAAATTCTTCACTGGAAATCAGACATGATAATAAATCACTTCTTGGTTTTCTCACATGAATAATTTGTGTCTTGTTATGCAAAGCCTGGAAGCTAATTTAAAGTTGAGAGCAGAAATACACTAATAATCAATGTCTCTCATTTCCAGATTTGCTTTTCAGAGAGGCAAAAACACTGTGTAAGAAATCAAATAGAATACTGGAAGGGGAAGGAACAGATATCTGACATTTTAAAGCTTAGCAATTGTAATGCTGCAACACAACAAGCAATGTAGCAAATAATATGATTGGGGCAATGTCACCTTGAGCTTCAGTCCCGCCCTCTGAATTTATATGTATCTTAAAGAAAAAAGGAATCATAGTATATCTTACCTTTACACTGGAAAGGAACTGACTGCATAGCAGACAAGGTCAGGGCACTTTAAACACTGAGTTATAGAAGGGAGAAAATTAACTTTTTTTCTTTTGTGGACAGGTAATTTTTCAGTCTGATCAGTTCCCTGGTCATTTCCATTGCACAACAGTCATTTGACATGTGCCAACATAAGATCAGGAGTGGAAGGGGGCCACAAATAAGCAGATGGAGTGAGAGTGGCTCAGGACTGCTTCCGATGGCTGCTCTGGCTCATGTCAGCAGGGAACATACATCAAACTGCATATGAACTGTTGCCTGCTCTCACTTTGGACAAGGTGTGAGAAAGAGTATGACCTTTAGTTGTAAACACAGAAATCTGCCAAGTGATTTTTGCTTCTGGAATATCACATTGTATGGACCAGATTCAGGTGGCCTGTTCCACCGAAATCTTTCCACCAGATGTTTCCCATCAGTTGTTGTGATTGCACCCCACTCAGCACCTTACTTAGTCCTTCTGAAGGGCTCAAGTTTAGAGTGTCAAAGGTATTACATTCCATTTTCTGACAGGCTCAGGAATACCATTGAAATAAGCATTGCCTAGGTATGTCTCTATTTCCACTGTCAGCCCTACAGCCCACTAAGTCTTCAATGACAGTTTCAGAGACTCTTCTTTGTTGCTTGCAGAGAGAAAAGTGTATTTTCTGGTTGGAAAATAAAGTTTTCAGTACATAATTAAGAATTTTTAACTCTATCCAGCAGATAATCAGGATGCCATATTTAGTATCCAGCAGATAATCAGGATGGCACATGGGGGAAGGTGGTGATGTATTGAATGGCTCAGTATTCCAGTTTCTCTGTTTTATACAGTGTGAAGCCTTTGTGGATTATATTACTGCACACTTAAAATTAAAAGTTGAGGAGATGGTACACAATCTGTTAACTATGTACAGGAGGAAATAGCAGTTTCTGGGGTTTATTTTGTGGTTCACTTGTGGTGGGTTTGCTTTTTGTTTTCTTTTACCACTGAAAAGTGAAGGGTTTAAAAATACCCTGACTCCAAAAAGAAGTTGGTAAAAATGCTATTAATAATATAAAAAGAAAAAAGTCCTCCTTATCTTTTTGAATCATTAGAAACCAGGGGTGTGATTCAGTCATTTTTCTTTCCCTGTGTTGCTGATTTCAGCTCACTATTAAAAAAATATATACCTTGCTTCTACTGAATAATCTAATTCTGTTCATACAAATCTGAGCTCAGTTCATTAAAAGATTTTATCTAACATATTTCCTTACACATGTACAAGGTCTGTTTAATTTTGGTAATAAAATTAATTATGAGTGATAACATTGCATACAAAAAGACTTATAATAGAAAGGTAGATAGTCTTGTAGTCCAAACATTCCTGTTCTGTCTAGGCAATCTTGGTACTAATTTAGATTATGTAACAATTTTATCATTTGTGATTTAGCAAATCCCCTACTCTTGTTGGTTCGCATTTATCTTACTTGAGTTAATTAGATCGTAAAGTAAGATGTTATGAAAATTTGCAAGTGACCCTTGCTGACAGAGGAGAGAGGCTAGGATGCAAAGTACAGATGTACATATTTGTTAATGTGTATCAGGTGTCCCAGACAAATTTAAGCACCTTGATTATAGTTTTAGGTATGGTTCTTATGCACTCCAAATGTTTAGGTAAACATGATTTGACTGATCACTCATACTACTGGTTATTAATATTGGTAAAACTTCACCAAGCAACCATTTTTCTGCAGCACTTTTGCTGCTTGTCTACAGACCCAGACATCCCTGGGGTCATTCTCTATATGATTACTTGTCTGTGATGCCAGATGACGCTGGGAGGGTTTCAAAGACTTGTTAGAGAAACAGCAATAGTGTGGCCAGCAGGACCAGGGCAGAGATCGTTCCCTTGTATTTGCTACTCATGAGGCAACACCTCAAATCCTATGTTCAGTTCTGGGTCCCTAAATGCAAGAAGGACATTGAGGTGCTGGAGCATGTCCAGAGAAGGGCAATGGAGCTGGGGAAGGGTCTGGAGCAGAAGTAGGATGCGGAGCAGCTGAGGGAGCTGGGGGTGTTTTTCCTGGAGAAAAGGAGGCTTGGAGGAACCTTATTGCTCTCTATAGCTTGAAAGGAGGATGTAGCCAGGTGGGGATCAGTCTCTTTTCTCAAGTTACAAACAATTGGACACAAGGAAAACACCTCAAGTTGTGCCAGGGGAGGTTTAGATTGGATATTAGGAAAAATGTTTTCAGGAAAAGTTTTCTCAAGACTTGGAGAAAGCTGTCCAGGGTAATGGTTGACTCACCATCACTGAAGCTCCTTCTAAGACATGGCACTTGGGCATACGGATTAGTAGTGAACTTGGCAGTGCTGGGTTAAAGATTGTACTCAAGGGTTTAAAGGTGTTTTTAACCTAAATGATTCTGTGACTCTAGAGGGACTATGGTGCTAGTGTTATCTTGGTTTTCCAGGGGTGTCCTTTATCCTTCATGGGCCTCTATAAGCTTCCAAGAAACAATATCCTTATTTACAGAGTTGGTCTGACCTTTAGGATTTTTTGCATGAGAATGAACCATATCAAATTTCACTACATCCTTACAGTACACTGGATAATGTGGACTAATTTATGTTAACAAAGTTAATACACTGTCATCCTACAAAGACTGATTGATAGAGATTTTTCATAACAAAGGCTGGCACAGATTGCAAAGTCAGTGGAGGAGACAGACTTTCAGTGGATGCTCACATCTAAAATCTTCTGAAGTGACCTATGAAGGTGCCATTTCCTTTCTGTTGACAGCAGAGGATGAATGTGTGTACCAAATGACAGCACCTTCAAACTGACTGTATACCCTTGAATAGTTCCTATCACAGAGAACCTGAACTGGTTCTCAATGAGAAGAGGTGGCTTTGCATGGGCAGCTGTTGTGAATCTCCATCCAGTGAAGTCCTTGTCTGGCCACCTTTGTATGTTTTAGAAAGTATTCTGTGCTGTGCTCTGTATACAAAATATGTGTATCTTTTTCCATACACCTTTATAGCCACACACAATTTTTCTCTCGGGGGAAAAAGACAGGTGTGGCCAAGAATATTAATTGTCATCTAATAAGGCATACAACTTACTCTTCATTCATATTTATCACTACTACATTTCAGTAATGCAGGTTGTAATGCAATTCTATTCATGAATATCAGATGAGAATAAATTAGACAGTGGGATTTATCTGACATAGTATTAAACATCTGCAGTATTAGCAGATGTGTTTATGTAAATTAATAATTCTCATCTACTTCCTCTAATACAAATGAAATTAAAATAGGCTTGCCTGTAGTGATCCATGCGAACTGGTTTAGATGGCTTCTTTTGGATTGTCTGTATTCTACTCAGAAAGTTCATCTTCTCCACTGAACTGGGAGCAACTAGCTCAGGTGTAGATATTTCTAGTATGGATGTCTATATTTGGTGAGACTCATGCCTTCCAAAATGAGTGAAATGTTGAGGTCTGTGGTTCCTTCTTACTCAGATTTTGACAGGTCAACTCCAATATACACGTATGCCAAACAATATTCCATACTCCATGCAGTGTGCTTGTCAGGTCTAATGTATCAACCTCACAGTCTTCTATATCACTATCCTTACTCAACATGGTCTGTCTGCTGGTAGGAAAAGGTGATCGTGTCTTTTCTGCCTGATTTCTCCCATGAGATTGTCTGTCAAAAAGCAGTTATGCTTGAAAGCTGAGCAGTTTGGGACATTTCTACCTCCTGAATCATTACCTAAACATTTTTGAAACAAGAACGACTTCACTGTCTCTCACCTGTTATTAAGCTTTTGGCACTTTCTCATGCCTGATGTTTCAAAAGAAGTTTGGAAATGCCTGTAAAATATTTAAACTGTAAAGTATTTAATCAGGGTAATGTAGCAGTTGGTGAACACTTTCCTACCTGGACTACACAGATAAATGGCTTGTGATTCCAAGCAGTCTTCACAGCTTGATTTTGGATGGATCTGTGCTGTGCATCATGCTGGACTAGCTGGAACATTTACATTATATTACCAGTGCTTGGCAGAGATATCCAATTGAACCCTGCACACAGGACAGCATTAATTCATCACAGCAGATAAGTTAATTACCCTGGTCTGCTGGCAATGCTAATTAACCAGGGCACAGAGACACACTTACTTGGTTATTTTTCTTCTGTTTCCAGAGCTAGCTTGCCTGGCACAGCTCATAAATTTATACACCTTTATCTTTAGCCTAAAGGAGATGTGCCCTGGAGTGTCCTGGATCATAATGCGTGTCATTTCCTGAGTAGCCTCTTTAATTTCAGTGTGTTATAAATCCATTAAAAGTATCCAAATATACCTGTGCTTGCGCATAACAGAAAAAACATTTCGTTCTTCCTGCTACCCAAAAAACCTATTTGGCTATGGGGACAATCACCTTTTCCTTGGAGAAGCTCATCTAAGAGCAGATAGAAACTTACAACAGTTAGCCATTTTAGCTCAAATAATTCATGATTTTTTAGTAACAAAGCCTTTATAACAATTTGCATTTTACAGAACTAAATGTTAGCAGTGTGGTAAATTAATTTTTTTTATTTGCATTACTAAACATCAAATATATACCTGGGGACTCAGACATTGTTGCACAAGGAGCTGTCTGACAAAATAGAGAGAGACAGTTTTTGTCATAAGGGAGCCTATACTTGAATAGCCAAGAAAGATAAAAGAGAAACAGAGACTAAGGATGAAATAACTCACCTAAACTCATAGAGCAGATCAAGGACAGAGCTGTATTTTACTTCTCCTTCCAAATGTTCTCTGTCTTTCTTTATGTACTTTTTTTGCAAGACACTAAATTAATTCATTGATTTTAAAACTCCATGTGAATTTTGGGCTCAGGAGTCGCATGACAAACTCAGAGACTAAAATCTCCTCAACAGCTGCAAGAAGAAGTAAATTCAAAGTTGTTTGTCAAATGCAAGCCTGCTGCTGGGAGCTCCAAGCTCTCTGGGGCTGGGTGTGGATTGTGTCCACGTCACCCTGACCCGATGATTAAGCAACACACATTTGGTTGAGTCTGTTCAGACATTGAGACACACAGAAAGCTTGTCATATGGAGAGCTCTAGAAAAGCAGGGAAGAGAACAGATCCAAAACTGACATTTACTTCATATTTTAGCACCAATTCAACTTCCTTCTCTCCAGAACATGAAAAATGAGTCCTGGCTTCTCAATGGCTCGCTCAGGATGTACATTGGAAATGTTCCTGAACCTTCTTCCCATTGGCTCCAGACAACCACACCAAACAAAGCTGAGCCCATTTTGTGTACAGTATTTTAGGACCAGGGAAAGGCAGCATATTCCCTGTTGGCCAGAGTTTCATTCTCTTTGAGAGTGACTGATTTAGTGAGAAATGTGTGTTTATAAAGGTGAAGATATGACTCATGGCAAGGAAAATCCTAAACATCTGACCTTGTTATATAATCTTTCCTATTCCTTAGTTTCATATGGCTGAAGACCAACAGGGATTATTAAAGTAGGAGCAAGGTGGCAACCGATGTCACAATTACAGAATTAAGCAAAAAACAAAAGTGCTTTTTAAAAGCCAGGATAATGCCCAACTGCTCAAATGCCCAAATCATGCAGTGGAATAAGCACTGTTCTTTATAGAACAGCTGTTTTGCTGTCAGACTGTGCCTGTCACAAGCCACCAAACATCCTCTACTTGCATCCATACAGAAGTCAGCCATGTAGTCTCAGATCACTATCCTCTGACCCTCCAGAGGAAGAGAGAGAAATTGCAGGGGTATCAATGCTCTCAACCCAAAATAGTTTGAAAATCTATCTCTTCATCTCTCTTATTTAGTTTTCTGCAAGACTGATCAGATGAACTGGTATAGAATTTCTATTAAACTTGTGTAGCATAAAAGAAGGGGAACATGGAAATACTGAAGGAGGTGTATGTAAACATTATAGATTCACATATATTTATGTGTAAGAGGATTATGAATCAGAATTTAAGTAAATTTCATCCCCTGTTTTTGTCCTCAGGTTAAAGTGGGGCCTATTTTCAAAATTTTATTCTTAAAGTACACTTTGGGATTCCAACAGACAAAAGACAGAAACACTGAGACACCTCCTTTGTTTAAAAAGTAAACAAACCAGCTTGTTAGTAGTTCTTGAATGGTCTAAATTAGACAAGATTTAATTCTGGGAAAAAATTCTGGCTCCTGACAATGCATGATGCCTTATCTTCCATTCTCTTGACTTCCCATTAACTGAGCCTTCCCTAACCTGGATATCTTCCACTAGTCCATTAATTGTCCCTCTCCCCTGCCTGACACACTTAGAACATCTCACACTAACAAAGATTCAAGAGTTAACTAACACGACATTCATGGGACCTTAAGTATTAATAGCAACAGAAACCTATAGTACAAGTTTATTTATAGACTTAAAACGAATACATACTACTCCACAGTAACTTCATGTGCATGCCATGCAAACTGCTGGAAGCTGCTGTCTTTTTCTACTAAAAATTTAAAGTTCTAGTTTTCATTCAGTTCTGTTTATCTAGAACCCATATTCATACTCCTTTACCCTGAGGGCAACTGGCTACAGGCTTAATGCATGAGCCTTGATTTTCACTGCAGTCTTAACAGTAAGCCATGAGTGTAATCAGTAATTCTGAGGACTTTGTATCTTTTTCTGCACCTTCTGTGACCAAACCCAGAACTAAGCAGAATATTCACAGATGGAGATCTGCACTAATTCATTCCAGGGCCAGAAGGGGCCATGAGACCTGTACAAACTGTAGCTAGATTAAGGCATCTGTCTTCTGACTGACACAATTTCATTTGAAATACATCAGGAGACAGTGGATCCTTCCCAAGTACAGAGATATAAACTGGATAAAATGTTTCAAAGTTTTAATTATCCTCACTAATAGGCTATTATGTCTTAAATTGTATAACTTCTGTTTTCAGGTGCTGAATCTTGTTTTTCCTCTGCCAGAAATGTGGGGAGAAAAAAAAGCACCTCCCTCCATGATCATAATTCAGCACAGAATAGAGCTCAATAGAGCACAGAATCTACCTTTGTGTTGTAAGGTCGCTTTACAATCTGTGGATCATTTTACAGGGATCCTTTTGAGTGCAAGTATATCTGCTCTCTTTTTGACAAGGACAATACAAGTTGGCAAGACACAGTGACATAGTATCACTGCCATGTGAATAGAAACCAGAGTTGAAGGATTCCTTGTTCATACCTCTAGAATGGTTTTAATCCTTCAGATGTCCAGAAATCCACAGAAATCCACTGAGAGCTCACACTGAGGTAAGTACAAGTCCAAGGTCTTTCTTTAATTTATTTTTTTTCCAGAAGTCCCCAGTTCTGCAAGTATTAAGTGCTTTTTCTGTTCCTGTATTTAATCCAGCTGTCTGCATTACTTCTGTGTCACCAAACTGCTGTCAACTGCAAGTTTAACCAATGGATATTTTCTATTCCTTTATGGATCATTTATCCTCACAACAACCTTCTGGAAGAGAGGTGTAACTTTCCCACCTCTGCAAGCTCTTTGAGTAAATTGTAGAAATACTAAGTCTCACAAGCAAAAAATAAACTTCCAGGCATTATAGACCTCTGGTGAAATGACTCTATGTTTTGCTTGGGATTAGCATAGAATTAGGTCTCCTGGATTGTACTGCCTAGGCAAGATGGACAGGATCAAAGACAACTTAGAGGTAACCTGGACTTGAAATGTCTTACTCTTGTCAGGGCTGATGTGTCTCTCCTTACCTGTCATTGAGGCTTATGGAAAATGTTCTAGCAGAAAGGTAAACACTTGGAGAATTTAAGCAGCCGAGTTCATGTTCTGAAGTCAGTCTGGAAAAAGGCTGTTAAAACGTATTGGATATTCTTGGATCTACCTATGTATCTGGATATTGTGATGGAGCTAGGAGTGAATCACATGATAGCTAACTCTGTGTGGGGCAGAGTGGCTCAACTGATAGATACCCAGGGCACATGCACATTCACAAAAAACAGAACCAGAGACGTCAGCACTGCACCTCTGGCTCAGTTCCTCTCCTTGGTTGCTAGCACACTCACTGGCTTTTTTTTAAATTTCAACTTGCTCTACCAAGGCCATGACAAAAAATGTTCTGAATTAGTTCCCTAGAGAGAACGAATAAACATCAGTAAGAAAGCAACAACTTTCAACTGGTTCTTTCTGCTGTGTATAGGTTTTATATACTTATCCCAGCAAACCTTTCTGCCTCAGATACCTCAGCACATGCAAGAGATGCTACCCAGAACTGTGCTGTGTAACCTCCAGTCTGATGGGCTGATACACTAACCTCACATTATTTTAGAAAGTTTTTTAAAAACCAAACCAAACCAAAAAACCTACTTTTCTCTTTGGGTTACCACCTAAGGTACAGAATTGCTAGAGAGACTTGATAAGTAGTATGAATGCAGCTGGGCCATGCAACTAAGCCTCAGTGCTTACAAAATGTCCTTGCTCCTCTTTTTGTTATTGTTACAGGTGTAGCCAAAACTATATCATCCACTGAGACAAAAAAGCCTAATCTTATTCACTTGGTCTGTTCTCCTGACTGTTTATGTGCTGACACCTCTCAGCAAGAGAGAAATCTCCTGCAGGGAATCTCAGCTTCAGTTTGTAAGCATTTGCTAAATAGAGAGATAAGTTAACCATAAAATTTATTGTGTTTTCAAGTGCTGTTAGCCACTTTTTCTCAGAGATAGGGATCTTTTCCTGCCTTTTTATTTTTTTAAAGTAGAAGCAAGGCAAAAAACCCCAAGGTGATTGTATACTAAAACTGTTGCCTCTTACCCATCATATTAGTGCCTATGTCCCTTCGAAAACCCTATCAGGATCTTCAGGTGCTCTAATTATCCTAATTGTCTCCAGGCCTGAAGCACAACCCTCCCTCTCCTCTGGACCCTGGAGGTGGTGAGAATCTGCTGCTTGTATCTTGCCAAGGAAAAAGCAGGAGTGAATTGAAGAAGCACACTGACACTGCCTGTAGCTAAATGGCAAAGGGCTGCTTAATTAATAATTTATCTATCTCTCTCTGTTTACACTGCATTGTCTTTCTTTACAGCAGAATGAGGACTTAGAGAAAACAATAACATAATAGAATTAAGTGGGTGTTTTCTTGAAGGGGATAAAATATGACTGTACTTCTTGCCAAGTTGCAGAGAACATTTTTACTGGAAAAGTAACAAGTCTGGAACATCAGAAACTTGAAAATGTAGGCATAGATTCATTCAGCTCCTGGGCTCCCCAGAGTTCAGCTGAACTCCAGGACTACTTAGTCACATCCTCAGCTTGTGTCCAGCTTTCCACTGGGAAGGCTGTCTTGCACTTCATGGAGGCACAGGAAGAGATGTGTGCTCTGTCACCTTCTCTGTCAAGTGACAGATGTGCCAATAACATAATGGGACGTGCAAGCAATCCTCTCATGACCAACACCAGCATTAGCTGGTGTCAGTTGATCAGTGCATGTCCCTCAGGGTGTATAAAACAAGGGAAGAACTGGGACCATAAGTGAAGAAGGTGTCAGGGAATGAACTACAAGGCAGCAAAAGAGCCCCTATCTCCTTTCCCTGCCCAAGGAACTTGTGGGGGCAAGGCACCAGGGATACCACCATTGCCAAGCTCTGTTGCTCTGAACCCTGGTCACCAATCTCAGCCTCAACTGCAGATCATTCTGTGTGCAAGAATTCAAGTTAACTGGTCTTCTGGTTTCAATCCCCAATTTTCTTGTTCAGCAGAGCTCTAAACATGAGAGTTGTCCCAGACATCAATCTTGTCTCTTCTGCAGTGGAATTCCTACTCATGTGCTAAACCTCTATTCCTATTCTTCTGCTTTTACGTCTTCTCACACCAAGTGTCAAATGAGAGAAAAAACATAAGGTACACCATATAAAGTATCTGATTTTAATTTTTTAGCTTTCACACTATCCACCAATTGTCTATATAAAAAAGTTTTAAAGGGACCATACAATTTCTTTCTTTCCTCCCTAACATACTTTTAAACTTAGATGTCAAACAAGTCATATTTTTCTTCCCAACAGCAAACTCAGTACTGCCAAAAATATTCACAACACTTATGTAACCACTGCATGGTTATCCACGTGAAGGATTACTGCAGGTCTGTGTACATGCTGTGCTGGAGAGGTCAGTCTCCACAAACTCATTCATCCTGATGATGGCATTGCTCTGACATGTGTTAAGTGCTCCTCATTTGAAAATGCTAGCTGATGCATTTTAATTTCTTTTCAGCTTTCCATTTCTCTCATGGAAGGCAAGAAGGGAAAAGTTTTGGGATTTTTTTTTAATCCATTTCTGCTGCCTTCTAAGGCATTTAGCAGGCTACAACCATCTCTGCTTTATTCTTAGGAAAACAGAAGAGTTAGCTAAAATGATAAATGAATCAATCCTTTTATTCCTTTACCTAACACCTGTACTCTATCTCGTCTTTCAGATCAAAATTAGCATTGATTTGTTTAATTGTTACTAAAAGAGCCAAAGAAACATCATGGCAGTGAGATGTTAACATCAGTATCTAAACTAGACAATGAAGCTTCCTTCACTGATATGAAGCTGACATTAGGAAGGATCATGTATTAAGAAAAGGCATTTTCTTTTCCAAGGTTTGATTTTTCAATCCATTCTTTTGTTGTTGTGGTAAACTATCAGTTATGTAAAGCACACATTTTTTTTTCTAATGGATATTTTTTCTATGAAAAGAGAATTACAAAGGCAATTCTACAGAGAAACAGTAGACAGTAACAGCTGATACATTTGTAGAAGTTTTCTTTCCTTCCTGCAGCATGTAACCTGATTACAATACAAATTAATGTGTTGTGTTACAGTAATGGGAGAGGAGGAGTGTCAGGGAGGAAGTAAAGTTGGGTGTCTCCCACCCTAGTTCCAATACCTCGGCTGCTGGAAACTTATAGCCATGCCTAATTTTGAGGAGTTTGGTCTTGTCAGCATGTCAGACTCAGTTTGAAATTCATGGGCAGACTGGGTTACTCAAGCAAGAATTGCTTAAGGTGAGGTTTATCTTCCCCAGTTAGAGATGTTTTCAGTGTAGGCATTTGATTCTGAACTCACCTGACGAACTCCTTTTAAAATCAGCTTGAGAAACAGGCACCTGCAAAACATGGTTCACTTGAACCATTTAAAGTATTTTTATTTTCATATTGTACTCTGAGCTGATTCAGCTCACTAATGTGGAAGAAAATGACCCTGTCACTCTCTCTCAGTTACTTCCTAGGCAGGTTAGCACATTAAATTAACTCACAAAGAGGTGTCAATAGAAGAGATGGACAGAGAAACTTGCTCAGTCCCCCTGCTCCCAGCAGATTAAGAGAGAGAATTGGGTGAGTGCAAGTAAGAAAACTTGTGGGTTGAGAGAAGACCAATATAATAATTAAAATAAATTACAAGAAGAATAATTAAAAGGAAAATAACACAGAGAGAGAGAGAAAGAGAGAGAGAAATAAACCCCAAGGCAAACAAGAGATGCAGCACATAGAGTTGCTCTGACCGATGCCCAGCCTGTTCTTCAACAGTGAGCCCATCAAACTTCCTCCCAATTTTATATACTGAGCATGTTGACATATGGTGTCTTAGGTCAGTCACCTGTCCCAGCTGTGTCCCCTCCCAGCCTTTTGTGTCCCTCAAGCTCCTCACTGGCAGGACAACATAAGAAGATGAAACATCCTTGGCTTAAGGTAAGCACTACTAAGCAGCAACTAAAACATCTGTGTGTAATCAACATTATTCTTGTCCTAAATCCAAAACATGGCACTGCACCAGCTAATAAACAGGAAGAAAATTAACTCTATCCCAGTTAAAACTGGGAAAACTTAAAAATCAGTTTAAAATACATTGGGTCAGAACAAACAGATTACTTTTCCAACCAAATATATATGGTACAGAGATGTAAAAATTTACTTTGATTTTAAATAGGAACGTAGCTTTAGGACATAGCAAGAGAAACATCTACAGTGTATTTTGCTGATGGCATGTCCAGTCGCGTTTATCTCACCTCCACGTGAGTATCTGAACTCCAAGAATTAAGCCACAGTTCATGCACTTCTGAAAGGCAGGCTGTACTAGCCCACCTCTGAAATACAGCCACACGTTCCTTACAGGCCTCTAGTTTAGTGCTGCCAAGAGCTGCAGTTCAGTAATTTCAAGCACCTGAAAAAAAAATACTGGAAAATTAACAGGGATTTATTCTGCGCTAAAACTGACTTCAGGATTTTTTTTTTAAGGCTATAAATATATCTGAGTAACTAAACACAAGCCTGGACGAAAATCAGTCTTTAGGGTATATTTACTCACCTCTCTTGCAGGGGTATTAGAAGAACTGATTTGACCTAGACATGTAATATACATCAGGGGTTCTAGACAAAAGGCTTTATAAATTCAGAGTTCTATTACAATTAACTGAGTATGCTGAGAGTGTTGTTGTAATTTTAATAAAATTAATTTAATTTGAATTGGTAAGCAGTTGCTGAGAGACAGCAGTTCCCATTCCCACCTGTGAAGAAACCAGACCTTAACAGAACTTTTTAAGATATATAAATGTGATAATGACTGCATAAAATAAGTGAACAAATGAGTTGCAAGCCAAGCTGAAGAATACTCGAATTACATCTCTTCCCAGGCTTGATTTAAGCTAATTCTAAAAGAAGCTTCCCATAAAGAAAGTACAGACCTTTTTAGATAGTAAAACTGAAGTAAGTTAAATACTTATTGTAGGCATTAGTCAGGCTTGCATTCAGTCAACTCTCTATTAAAAGTATACTTACATGAATGCTCTTTGTCTGGAACTCAAAGCTAAGGCACAGTTGTGAAAAGATGGATAGTTTGGATAGTGTGATTTATTGTACTCTGAAAGAAATTGTATTCAGCATAATCAAGAGGGAAATCTTTACTGTAAAGGGAGCATGGTCTAAGAGATCAGAAAGGAGGCATTGGCAGTCAATGTAATAGAAAAAGTAAAAAAGATGAGATGACAGACCAAGCAGAGTATGAAGTTTGCAAAAGTTGTGTGGAAAATGGAAAGAAATTTTTTTGAGAAACATTAAATTATACAGATGTAGGAAACAGAAAAAATTCTGTCTTTTTCCTTCCTTACTATTTTCAAATTGGAATGGCAACTTTTCAGGACGTAAAGTTACTCTACAAGAGGCAGATAGTTTTTCAAGGCCTTAAAAGAGGAGAATAAGCTGAGGAGAGTAAATGGTAAGGAAGATGACACAAGAATCAGACACTCCTTAAAATGGCAGGTCTTTAGGAAAGCCACAGGAGATGTCCTGTGTCCAAGTCACAACTGCCAAGAGACTACTTGAACCAAGAGGGTTCTCTGAAAGGATTAAATATCTCTCCTGTTTGGGGAGGAAGAAATTCAGGGCAAGGAAAACTACAGGGAGAAAGCCACTTGTTCTAGAAATGGCCCCACCTTCCCACCTCCTAAGTCCATAAAGTAACCCCAAACTTACAGAACCAAATTTCTTTCTTCTGCCGGGATCCCATCCTGTGGAATTTGCCTTTTTTTTTTTTTTTTTTTTTACTTCAGCACAATTTCAACAGAAGAGATGGAATCTCTGATAACCAGGAAACAGTCTTATGCTTGGTAGTTGTGATTCTACCTAGTAGACAAAAGATGTTGGAATGCACCATATCAGCTGGTCAAGAGCCTAGAGGTTCATTTTCCCGTCAGCAGACTACATGGACTGTTGATTTAATGTAGAAGTCTGGAAAAGCTGCACTGGAAATACAGCTACTGTGTTATAAAAGAAAACCAATTGCATCTTTCAGTCTTGAAATGCACAGCTGAGAGCATGCAGTCTGTGTGCAGTAGTCTGTGCTCTGGCAGCAAACTGCAGCTAAGTTCCATAAGAATTTATCTATCTCTAGAAAATTGCAAAGAGCAGAGTCATGGTAGATGTAAAGGGTGATACCAGCCTACAGTCTCTGAAGGTTGGTCTAGGCTTAGGAAGGTTTAGGAGCTGTTCTGTGACTCAGTACTGAGACACCCTCGATTGCTCTCCACAAACAATTCTCCTTTCCTCATCAGTTCCCACAGTGTAGCTTCAGCTGTTCCTCACACAGCTCTTCTAAAAGTTGGGATTCCCATTCAGCAGGGCTTGTCTCTCCCTCCAATGAGAGACAGGAGTTTCTGTTCATAGATTAGGACAGGATTAGGTTTCTGCTCAAAGATTAAGTGACATATCTAAGTCAGTTTGTCTCATAAAGGCATTGTCACAATAGATTTAGTAATGACTTCGAGATGCTTAGACAATTTGGAAGTGAGAACTCTCTTCATACTCTAATGGGTGTGTTTTAAGGCACAAACTCCATTCCAATCCCTTTAGGACTCACACCTCCCTCAGACCTCTTCCCAGCCCCATGTGAGGCAGGAAACAGGCTATGCAGCTGAATTGCCCTGCCATTGTCTCCCCTGGTAGCTGATGCCATGGTTCCTACTGAACCACATCAACTCCCTTTGGAGGCTTTGGGTCAAAGCCATGTCTGTTGGAGGACAAAGCCACTGCCCTAATCCTTTTGTCTTAATTGAACAAATCTCCATAAATTCTCTACCAGAGTAACACCTGGACCCACTTGTTTCTCATCTTGTTTCTACATATTACTGCTGATGCATTTGTTTTAATCTCCTGAGGCTCCCTGTATTTGCACAGTAACTGGTGCCATTATTACTGGGCTGTGTAATTGCACAGTGGATCCCTCAGTAGCACTAAATGTATAATTATGAAGTTCTCCAAAGTAGAAGGACAAAACAACTGTTCAGTGTTTGCAGCCAACGGAGTATTACTGTATGTGGTTTTCATACTGTTTAGTTTGCTGCCTACTTAACTTTCCATAAAGTGTAATTATTTTCTGGGTAGGGTTGGAAGACACATGGGGTATAATATATTAACTGCGCTTCTCATTCATAAGGTAACAAAGACTCTGCATCAACTTAGTGCCAACAGTTTCCCTTGGAAATAGCACAAATAATTTGTCACTGTTCAGTACTCTCATGCTACTATACCACTGCTGGCTTTAGGAAAGACAGTTTCTAAAATTATCCAGAGGAGCTGATTGCTGGTTTTGGTATTGTAATGTTCAAATGGACCAAAACAATTCAAGATCTATGCAGTTAACCCAAGCAAATAGAAGTGTTTTGCTTTTGCATTTGTCTTTCTGGCATGTATGGATTGTTCTCTTTCTTTCTGAAGGATAAAGAACACCCAATGGAATACAGAGTGCATAGAGCCAGCACAAGGCCTCTGTTCAAGTGGGGTTCAGACATTTGTCTTTTGAACAGAAAGCAGCCTGATCCGAGCTTTTTACCAATGACAGGAATACTGGCTCTCTGAAAGCATGGACAGCAACAGGGACACAGCCAAATTTCATGAGAGGCTTTCACAAACCAACTGAGGTTTCTTCCTGAAGGGACAAGCTGGACCAAAATAGATAAAGTGTTCAAGGTCACACATAACAGCCTTGAAGTGAAAGGAATGGAAGTAAGATTTCCTAAATGCTGTGGCAGTGCCAGGTCCATTTGTACACACAGTTTAGACCCTGTGGCCCGCCCAAAACTCAAAACTGGAAATTCTGATGCTTCCTTTGGAAACACAACCATCTACTCTCCAGTGTATGCACTCAGCAGGGCTGGAAGGGGGAGAACTGATGCAGGCACAGCTTTCACATTCACAGCACTGAGGAAGCTGATTCACATGTCACTTGTGGTTTGTCTGGATTGTAGGAATGTTCCTTGCAATTGAAATAGTATTATATCTAAATTAATAAGTCTTCCCTTGAAATAAACATTCCTGCCTGTGATGGCTGGAGATTCACTCCCCTCCTCTTGCACCTTAGTGCATAAAAGGTTTCAAATACTGTGCCATCCTGGCAGCAGATCAGAGGCTATTTGTGATGGGGAGAGTTATTTCCTGCAATCTTGGAAGCTTCTGTTTAAGACATAACAATTCTCCCTCTCACATTCCCAAGTGTGAAGGGCTGGCTGGAGCCAGGGTTCCCTGGTGGGCTTCCCTTTTCCCCCCTCTCTAAATTTGGAGCTACAGACTTTACCAAGAAGAGAAGCAGGAGGGTTTCTTGCATATCTGAACAGAAATGGGAATCATTTTCCCAGCAAGCTCAATATATTCATTGTCTTGCAGAGAAAAATGAGAAATACAAGACTGGATCTGCAGTCTTGGTCCCATCTTTTTGGTTTTCTGACATGAAAGAAGTGGACTGCTGAAATCTTGTCCCCTATTACAGTAGTATAAGTCCAGAAAACCAGGGGGAAACTGGAGGAAATGGCAACTGAGTTTGTAGTGATATTTTATAGTACAAAGAGAAATTTTTTGTTGGACTATTCTGAGGTATCTGGTACTGCTCCACTCCAGGTTTCCCCAGCTGCAGTGCCTGCCTTTTCTCTATTAAAGAACTTCACAACAATTCTGGAAGAAAGGACTTATATAAAGAGATCCAATTTGAAAATTATTATCCTAAACAGTAAGCTTTAATTTTCAAAGCTGTCAATCTCTTCCATTTCATATGTGTTAGGCACAAGAGAAAATAAAAAAGCAGGGTTTAGATCCTGTTCTCTAATTCTTTGCTTCAGAGATCCTATTTTTTATGCTACTCACTTTGCCTCTTTTTAACTGTTTTTTTTCTTTATAAGGTATTTTCACTTTCAGAATCCTTCTCTCTTTTCCCTTTTGTTGCTTGTCACTGTGGTACAAGTTCTTTCTAGTAAATTTTTTTTCCACTTTCAGTGAACTACCCTTTCCCTATTTTAAGGGTTAAGCTTCAATTTGGTTCAGACAAGTTGATGACATGCTAAGCAGAGGCATACTGCAACTCTCCCCAAAACTGCAGGAAATTCAGATAATAGAAAGTAAATTCTCATTTCAAAAGCCTGCTAATAATATTTTTTTTCTTGATCCTGATAGAGAGAAAAAGTCATTTAATTAGCTCTCTTGGTTTATCTGCTTTCCATCACACCCCAGTATATTGTGTAGGACTCCACAGCTTTATATACCACAGCAAAACCTCATCAATAGCGATTACAGTTCCTTGCCTGTCTGCAGTATCTTTGTTCAGCAATGGATCTGAAACACAGTCAAAGCTGAAATAACAATGGCACACGAGGAGAAAAGACTATGAAAGCCTTAAATAAGCTTCAATACCATAACAATGCTCCTCAACAGCATGGCATATCAATATGAAGTCCTTAAAATGTAGTTTAGAATGCTAAATAATAGCCTTAACCCCACCAATAATATATATAACAACACTGAACTGAGCAAATGCTAACTTCAATAGCTTCTAATTATAGATGTTTGTCTTTTCCCATCAAAACCACTTTTATTAGAATAGATAATTATCTGTTTTCTTCCAAAAATTATCTTTTCCACTTTCTCCTTTGCTTTTCAAAATAGTCCTTGCTCTACATCTGAATTTACTATTCTGCCCTCCAAAATCAAATTTTATTTGAAAAGTTAAAAAAAAAATTTTAAGTTATAATTTTCTGTAAGAAAGCCATATCCAGATTGTTTTTATGCATTTCTAATTCGTACAAGCAATCCTTGTTCTGAGGCAGGAGTTTCTTGTGTCTGGTTGTTACTCTTCCCTAGGCATCTGAATTTCAATACTCAGTTTAATCCTTACTGTTGCTTCAAAAAAGTGTACTTGGATTTGTAGTGGAAACTCTGGACCTTCTCATAGTTTGGCCTCAGTCCTGAAGACTTATTTGCTTAAATAATTGTATGGGCTAGGAAAGTTCAATTCCCATAAAATTTTTCAGAAATATTTTCAGTACTGTAACCTAAGATGGGATTTGACCAGCCTTTGATCTCAGACTGTTAAGATGGGCCAAAAGGTAAGGCAGAGATGATGACAGAATTACAGGAAGAACTTAATAGAAGGTAAGAGAAATCCTGAAGAATGCTAGCCAAGTGATGCTTGATACAAGAAACTTTTGAAAATAAAGACTACAAGATGTTTCGGTGCATGTAACAAATTCCTTTAACTACCCTATTTCTATCAACACTTAACAACATAGATTTTCCCCAGCTGGTTGTTTCCAAGCATTCCATCACACACTCTTTGCTAGGAAAAATTTTGCAAGGAAGATTCATCTTCATGTTACATGGCACAAAATAATCCCTGCCAAGCACCAGAAATCAATGGTTCCTATTTTACCTTGAGATGACAGATACACATTCAGTTTCCTTGCTGGGTAGAAAAGGCTTAATGAGAGAACCATGTTTCCTGCTTAGCATGCTGAATAAACTGCTGTCTTGCCATGAGATGCAGAGGAAAACTGCTATCATTGCAGAACTTCAGTGAGAAAAAAAATGTTGAGCAAACAGAAACTGAGCCCTGTGAAAGGCAAGGTCATTTGTAGACTGGAAAAATATTTTGTCTTGAAGCCTGACTTTCATTTAAAAATATATAATCAAACAGGCATGAATCATTATTCTATCTCCTATTTAAAGATTTCAGGTACAGAAAACTCAGGATCTCTTTAGTAGAATTGCTAAATTATTTTAAATTGCATGTGTTCGAGTTCAGTGTCTAGTACATAGGACTTTGGTCTTCTCAAGAATCTTCCAAAAAAGACTAATGCCCTTGACCATCACTGGGAAACACGGAAAGAGAGAAGAAGACAAGGACAAAGCCATTCCAGTTATTCTCTCTATATGCTGGAGGTCATCCTTCTCTCTTCAGTGAGAGCAAAAGGCTATTCCTAAGCATATGCTGAAGACCAAATCAGGCATAGGACATGATATTTATCTGTTACATAAAGATGGTCGGTCTGGGAGATGAATTCTTTTTTATACTCCTTAGTGACCAGATTGATGCAATCCAATCTTCCTATTGTGTCGCCCACAAATGCCATCATCATAGACACAATAACAGTAGTCTCTTTAGACCTCCCACTGTATTACTATTCAGAAAAAGAAATAACAAATCAAATTTTATGCCGATGTTTAAATAAGACATACTGCATTTTATATCCAAAGCCCACAGACATCTAAGGAACACAGTGGAGAGGGTAATCCTCTCTCACTGGGTCAGCAGACAGACTGATTTACTGACCAGGGAAAGTTTAGACTGCTTCAGCACCGTGCAAATGACACAACATTATTTGGGAATAATATTATCCCATGGGGAAATGTCTATCAGTTAAGAGCACCTATCACAGAATGATAGGTCAAGTCAACAGAAACTGTGAAGCAAGATCATCATGAATATAATGACTTCTACTGCTGCAAGGTTTTTGGCTTGTGCTGCACAGATCACACATCTCTCCCACATCCACCCCTGCCAGCCCTGGTACCTGAGCAATTTCCCACATGGTAATGCTGTGATGTTTGCCATTCTACAAACAGCAAAATTGCCTCCTTTAACCCAGAAAATATCTTATTGCACTGTACCATTTCTGTACTCTCTAGACTGAGTGTTAAAACTTTTCCTTGCTTTTCTCAGGTTAGAGCAGATCTCAGACCATGTAGGATCTTAGGATATATAGTCAGGGAGAAGAACAAGTTCTTCAGACTTGTTCTTAAATAGATCTAAGGCAGACATGCCAAAAAGGCTTCCTTCTGTCTGCCACTCACCTTAGTCACACAAACCTGACTTCCCTTTGGGCTTGCACTTGTTTGGCTCCATGGTGAATGAAGGATGTTGTGAACACTAAAGAGATTATTTTATATTAATTCCTGGAGCTGTTTGCCTCACTTGCAGCAGCATAATCCATGAAGTGAAGTAGGATAGCAGCTGAAGCATAATCCTGTCTGTAAATTAGGGGAGGAGGTGGGAAAAGTATGGGAGAAGAGAACTCCTTCATCAGTAGCACAATGAGATCACATGAAGAAAAATGCAAAACCATGTTCCTGGTTTCAAGCTGCTCAAAGCACTTAGGGAAGTTTTAACCACCTTTGCATCCCTGATGTCTAGAGTTTGCTTTCCACTGTGAAATGGTGAAATCCCTAGGCAGATAAGGAGTATTAATCCCAATATTTCCGGGTGGGATGTGCTTGGCCCCGTCTGACCCTTGCTGCTGGGCCAAAGGCAGCAGCTGTGGTGTTTCACCTCAGAGACACCTTTGGCTGGCTGGGTGCTGCAGCTGGGCACTCGGAACAAATCCAGGCATAGCAGGAACTCAGTTTACCTCTGGTGGAAAAAGTTCAAGCAACGGTGAAGAGAAAGGAGAGGATTCTATCCAGAGTTTTAATCCAGAGTTTTATTCCAGGACGGTCGACCTCTGAATGTTGTAACAGCTCCCAGTAGCACGCCGGGCCGCATGGTCTCGTGTCCTTTTTAGCCCCGGGGACAGGGAGAGGGGAAGGGACAGGTGAGGGCCAACCAGGTGTGAGGAGGGGAAGGCTCAAGGGATACAGATACTTGGACAGGCCAATGAGCCCGGACCTGAGGGGCATCTTTTGAACTTCTGCCAACCATACCATGCCCTTGCTGGAATGTTAAGATTGATGGACAGCTCTCAGCAGGAGGGCAAAAGTGGGAGGGGGAAGGTTGGCACACCTGAGGGGTTGGGATAGGTGATACAGGAAATGGCATCACACTGCAACAGGAAGAGCTATCTGATTGTAATTCACATGATCTATCTTATCATAATCCCCTTTTTAGCACAGCCTCTCATGCTGTAATCCCAGAAAGGACCACTGTTTTTACATTGCATGACCCAGCTTCCTTTTTCACAGAAAGCACTGTAGAAGTTTTAGAAGAAAATGGATGGAAAATGCTTTCAAAAATACCTTTCTCTCCTGAAGCACTAACATTTTGCAAAACAATTGTTATTACCAATATTATATTGTTATATAATATTCAGGTGTTTATATAATATTTAGGAATATTACCTACTTATTGAATAGGAATTTATATAAATATTAATATTTATATTTTTCAATATAAATATTAATATAATATTTAGTTCATACTGAACTCAGTATGAGTTATACTGTGTAACTTTAAAAGCTGCTGCTATGAACAGGTACAGGGACAAGAACTGTACTTGTGCAAGGCAAATAGCTAAACATAGCAGTGAAAAGCACAGGAAGGAAAACAAAGAAAAAGTTGTGACTTTCTTTTTTAGTGCCTCAATAACTAAGGGGAATGAAGCCAGGTGCAAAATCTGTTCTGTTTAAAAATTTTATTTGATAATATTTAAGGCATCACTTTTCAAAAGGAGCAAGTAATAAAAAAATGAGGAAATTTAATATCTTTTATATATATTAAAATTGGGAGCAATTAATTATGTCTAAATGTGCCTCAGTAAATGTTCTCTTTAACCCAAAGGAGGCTTGCAGTACTGGGCTATAAAGGTCATTGGGGAAAGTAAGAACTGAGAATTCTCCTTTGAGCAACAAGGTCCTTAAGTAATCCCAGATGCTACATGAATTGCTGTTTAAGATGAGAAATAACCAAAGAACAGGTGCTATTGCTGGAAGAGTGGGGTTCAGATGAAACAGTTGGAAGCTCTATTAGCTGTAACAGAGCAGATGCAGCTGGTCAGAATACCTGCCTGAGCAGGAACAACACAGAATTACAGAATGGTGCTGGTGGGAAAGGACCCCCCCGAGGCCATCTGCTCCAAAGCCTTGCTCAAAGCTGGGTCAGAAGAGAGCAGGCTGGTAAAGGCCACATCCATTTGGGTTTTGAATACCTCAAGGAGGGAGACTCTGAAACATCTCCAGGCAATCTGTATAAGCTTACAGTAATAAAGAAATAATTAAAAACCATATTTTCAAGTGGAATTCCTTAAATTTCAGTTTGTTCCCACTGATCACCACTGAGAAGTCTTGCTCCATTTTCTTTAATCCCCACCATCAAGTACATCAAGTGTGAGTACTTTTGCCACTTTTACGTGCCTTCCAGCACATCAGGATGCTCCATTCTTGGGTTTGGAGGGAGTGATCCTTGAAAATAAAGGAACTCCCCTTTACTTATCATCTCTTCAAGACCATGAAAAATGGAAGAAGACCTAGAAAAGGCCAAAGGCTACTCCCCTCAAGTTCATGGTTGAGTTCCTGCTTTTTAACCTGCTTATTACTCTCAGAATCCTGAACTCCACCATTAAAAACATCACTGCATCCAAGACTGTATCCAGCTTTGACATACCAGAACCATTCTTCCTTGCTTGTAAGTATCAGATCAGCAGGCCATCTTTCATCACAGGCTAATAATTCACTTGCACCATGAAGCTGTCAATCATGCACTCCAGAAACATTCTGCATTTCTGCATTGCTTGTGTCCTGTTAGGTTGTCCCTCCATAAGATTCTGGGTTAATAGTATTCCCCCATAAAGACCAGGGCCTGTGAAAACCAGGTTTCTCCACTTTGTCTGAAGAAGGCCTCATCTATCTCTACCTGATCAGGTGGCCTGAAGAAAATACCAACAAGTGTTGTTCTTGTTGATTTGTGCTGTAATCCTGACCCATAAACCCTTGACTGGCTCCTCTCCTGTGCACAGACACAGTTCCATGTGTTCCTCCTGCTCTCAAAGGACAAATCCCCCTTCTTGCCTTCCTATTCTGTCCTTCCAAAGAGCCTACATCCATCCATCACAGGACTGCAGCTGTGTGGACAGGCCTCTGTCCACCCACTGAGTGAGATGGCAGCCCTAAAACTGTGCATAGACCTCCTGGTTTTCCCTATGGCGAATGGATTACTTACAAGCACTTCAGAGAGGTATCCACTCATGCTGTCCTTTTCCCAGAAGCCTCCAGAAGGCATCTGGATCTTATCTCATAATCCTTTCCTGTAAAAATTTTTTCTTTGTGTAAGAACTCTTGGGGCTCCTGTTTTGTGTTTTTTTCAGTGTTTCATCTGGCAAAATCATCTGTCCTCTTTGCTTGCCAACGCAATTTCCCACTTCTTCACTTGATTGTGGGTTGTCTTCCCTGTCCCCCGTCATTCTCAGCTGCCTTAAGGTTTTGATAACTATATGCAAGGTAATTTATTTAATCAGTAAGCTCTTTAATAAATATTAGCTCTCAATCAATGAGTAATTGAGGTCCAACAATGTCCACATAAATGCTAGATTCAGCCAACTCAATCTAAAAATAAGAACCATTTCTTATCCTTATTATTCCTTAATGTATTTTTCTCCATTCAGTATTTAAATGTGTTTCATTTTGTGAAGACACCTTGCCATTGTGTGTCTACAAAACCACAAGAGACAATGCACGTAATTCTAAAAACAGTGCAACATAGTTTAGGAAGAACTGCTTAACTCATTCAGAGTTTTTGTTATGAATAAGTTCTTGCCCATTTTTCTTGTTGTGAAGACACGCACCTAAAACAGAATCACACATGCAGTGAGCTCTTCCTATATCCAGCTTTCTACATGTGGACAGATGAGGGAATACACTGCAAGCAATGAGAGATGATTGCAAAACTCCAATGTCCCCAGTCTAGTAGCATTCTGCTATGACTCAGGTTATTTGCTCTGAGCATTAAAAATGAGGAGGAAGCTTTTCATGTGTCCTTGAAAGCTCTTCTGGGTTAGCTGGAAGTCAGTTCTTGCAGTGTCTCTCACAGCTGACTGCCCAAAAAGCCTCTTGATATATATATATATGTAATACAGTGAAGAGTTATTGTCACAGCAGAGAGTCTGCTGTTAGTAAATATCATCACTATGTACTAGCATTAAATTCTAGTAGAATTCTAGTTCTCAGCAAATGGAGATTTTCTTTTCTTTTTTTTTTTTTACCATGAGGGATTTAGAATATGAATCAATTCTCCTTAAGAATTTCTAACAGATATATCTGTACCTAGGGGACCTAACATGAAAATATTTCATAAAAAGACTGGGTAGAGCTCTCAGGGAGACACAAATACTCATATTCTTGGATTTCAGCTGGGATATTTCACCAGAAGGTTTTGGTTTTTAGGGGTCATTACTGTTCTTAAAAAAAAAACCATGGGAAAATATTGCTCAAATCTGAAAAATTTAATATTTTAGAGACTTCAGAGGTCATAAAAGACACACACAAACAGTTCTTTGCACTGCATGTTCTTGCATTTGTCAGCTATTGTCAAAATCCTGAAATATTCATACGTTTATGTTCTGTTAATTATCATCCTTTAATTATTTATAGAAATCTCTATCAATTCAACTTACTGATAGAAAGGACAAAAAGATCTTACTTGTGCTGTGCTTTTAGCCAAGTCAAACAGATAAAAAAAGGTGCCAAGGGCAGAATAGAAAGGAATTATTTCTCATCAGGTCAGATGCTGTATGAGAGCTGAAAGGAGTACAAGAAAAAGGGAGAATCAGGCGACAGGAGAGAGAATCAGGCCATGGGCTGCCTTCTTCTCACAAAGGCATTTGGTGGCAGAAATTTAACTTGGAAACACCTTTTATTCCCCAGATGGTGACTCAGGACTATTGGATTCTTAGTTTCTCTGTCAACAATTTCAGTGTGCATGGGAAGCTCAAACCAAGATAGGAGAGTGAGAAGAAGTTTAACATGTTAAGAACCATTACACTGATCCTTCATATTCATACAGAATACCCCAGAACAATCCTCACCTGCTTCTGCATTTGCCAGACTGTGCCAAGGAGGACAGCCATTCAAAAATGACCCTGAATTACATTATTTTCTTTACACTCACACTCTTTCTCCTTTTTCTCCCAACTTGCTTTCACTATAGCAAAGACTTTGCTGCTAGAAATCAAGTAAAGATCAATGGCATAAAAAGAAAAATGGCACAGAAGGAATCCAGTGACAGGTATAGAATCATTGTCCCCATGGTGATACCTTCACATCTTTCAGCAGTTTAGGAATTCACTGAGCTGGAGACTGCACTTGAGCCAACATTATTGCTTTAAAAGTAGCAATCATTTTTTTATTGCTTTAATCATTCATACATTAAAACCCCATGGACTGAGTCAAGAGATGGTATCAATGATTGCCTTTTGTGGGGATACAGCAACCACAAGGAAGTGCACCTCAGCCCCCAGCAGAAAAGAAATACTTCAGATCAATATTGATCTGAAGCCTTTTAGTGATGGAAAAAAAACCCCAGTGTTTTGCTAGTTCACAAATATTACAGGATATAACACAATGTTTAAGCAGCATATAAAACAATAGCAGGATACAACACATCATTATAGACAGAATATTTGGAACTGTAGGTGAAAGTGCTCAAATCCCATTCCTCCCACTATACACTCTGTTCCAGTCATCATCATAAAGATATTGACTGTATTTTTTTATAACTGCATTAGTGTTTGTGCAATAATCTAGACCACATTTCCTTGCTAACCCTGTGGGCTGGAGAAAAGTCTACAGAAGTCCCATAATACCTTTATCAGGCCACGTCAAACTGCTGAGAGACCAATTTTCAAGATTTATCAACTCAAAAATGGATGCAATAAGTAAGTTTCTACAGATTAATTTAAATAAGCCTCATGTTAACAACATCTTTCTTTTCTTGAAAATACTTCATGCCAATGTGATTCCAGATTGCTGAGTACTGACACTACCCATGATAAAGAACATATTTTTAGCTTTTCCACCCTGCTACCATGAATGAGGAGAATAATTTTGAGATAATCTTGTTGCTACACCTCAAATCCTTTCTTAATCCCTCAAAAGTTTTAGCACTTAAGGTGTTGTGCTGTGTGCTACTAGTACTACAAGATTTGAAATGACCAAATCTTTGTGTTTCAAATGTATCTGACCAAATCCTGCTACAAGCTTGTTATAGAGAGTTGGATCAATATGGTACTATCCTCCTTAGGACAATTGGCTCCTAACTATCTCTCTATTCGGTATCTTCAAATCTATCAATCATCTATTGTGACGATCAGAGGGTTGGAGCACGTGAGGAGACAAGGCTGAGAGAGTTGGGCTTGTTCAGCCTGGAGAAGATGCTATGGAGATTTTATAACACCTTCTGGAAAACAGAAGGCTCTAGAGAGACCTGACACCACTTTCAAGTACCTAAAGCAGGCTACAAGAAGGCTGGAAAGGGACTTTTTGACAAGGACGTGTAGTGAGAGTACAAAGGGGAACAGCTTTAAACTAAAAGAAGGGAGATTTAAATTAGCTATTAGGAAGAAATTCTTTATTCATAGACTAGTTAGGCAATAGGCAGGATTCCAGAAGTTGTGCCAGCCCCATTCCTGGAAACGTTCAAGGAAACATTGGTGGTGGTTTGAGCAACCTGGTTTAGTGGAAGGTGTCTCTGCCCATGGCAGGGGGTCCATAAAACAATGGTCTCTAAGATCCCTTCCATTACATGCTGCTGTGTTTCTATTCAGTTTAGAGAAAGGAGTGGAAAACCCAAATTTTTAGCTATATTTGCTGCATTTATGAGAGATAATTCGGATCTTTAGAGCTTTACTTTTGAAAATACTCATATTTGATGAGATAACCACTTTTAATGAAATATTCAATAAAACAGAGGAGTTAGAGCAAAAAGCCAGAACAAAAGTTGCCAGCTATACGAGTCATCAGTAGGTCAGCTCCAAACATGATTTCTGTTATTCAGTTTGGATTGGCAAAATAAGTTCTTTCCTTTAACCAGATGGGCTTTGTATGCTAAATCAAACATTCCCTCAGAAAGACAGCATTTCAAATTATTTACTTAAACAATTATAAAGGCATAGCTATAGAGACTGTTCGATACATAATTCAAATAAAGATGTATCTTTGTATCATCTCAATCTTAACTGAGTGTACTGTTGGTGAGCTTTTTATCTAACATTCCTGGATCAGTAATTTGTTAAAATAAACATATTATTCCTAGGAAAAATATTGTTGTTTGGGTTTTGGTGTTTTTACTTTTTTTCAATAAGAACAGGTTTTTTTTATTGAACTTGACAACAAGAACTGCAAAGTTGTTTTAGGGTCAAGACTCAGGTTCTTTTATCCTTAAGTTCTAGCAGACTCTTGACTTTTTCTTTTCCAGAGGCATGAGATAATAGCTCCCCTAGGGCTTTGGCTATCTCCCAGAATAAAGGAGCAGAACTGTTTTTAATGATATTTATCTGTGCATACTGCCTATATTGATTCTTTTTCCATTAAAATGTGGAATGAGACTTTAAAGTAAAGCTACACTCCTTCTTCAGAGTTCCTGATCCAGCTGGGAGTTTTATTGAAAACTACCCCATGTGAGAATACTGACAGTGTAAGGAGTAATTAAGAGTTCTAAAACAATTTAAAATATTAACATATGGAGAGAAAATTATTGTGGGAGAAAAAGAAAAAAAGTATCTTCATGGGGCTTCTAGTTATCTACCTGCAGAAGCTCGTCATTGTTCTTTGAAATCATACGTATGTTTGGAACATTTATGCTCAAGCTGCCAGTGCAAATCACACAGTCCCACATTTTCAAGAATTCCTCTTGCAGCCTATGTTCTGTACCTGATCTATAATTCTATCATTATTGACTGTAAATAATATTATCTTATCACATTTTGCTATGTCTTCCCATAGCAATCTCCCTAGTTAAAAAATGTCTTTAATAATATGATCTCATGTGCTTGTCTAAGTCTCTTCAATGTGTAAACAACCATTTTTATGTTTGTGGAAACAAAAGTATCTGATTTTCTTTTATATTGACAAATATACTTCCTTCAGCCATCCTAGATTGTCAGGGAACTGCACTCAAAAAATGTTCATTTATTCACCTCTCTTCCTTTAAATTTTCTATATCCTTGCTCCTTTTGAAGGACTGGAAGTAGAATCCATATTCTCTGATGGAAATCCAAATGTCGCATATTATTCAACAGTTGGTTATTGCTTTAAAATAACATTACAAAAAGTTTAGAGAAAGCAGAAAAAGAAAGAACAAAAAATCCCCTCATGATCCAATTTAATCTGCAAGTGACATTTAAATAGGAAAAAAGTGAAGATATGATTTGATCAAGATTCAGAGATGATTTATTACTTCTCTTGTGATAAAAGCCAGAGGCTTTCAGCATTTATGAATGCTCCATTGTGCTGGATGCTTTACTTAGCATACTAAATTTCAGGCCCCTTCACTGTCCTATATTAAGAATTTTTTAGAAGATAATGTAAGGATCATCTAGATTCTTACTCCCTTTGCCAGCAACAAGTATCTTGAAACACTACTGCCTACTTCAATTTTAAGACTCCTCTTATTAATAAAGAACTGACATCTAATAAAACAAAAGACAAAAGGTAGATACTGACAGAGGAAAGAATGAGAATAAATGAAAGAATAATATAGGAATCTCAGCACACAAGGCACTGGCGTTAGCTCACTTCAGATAATTTAGACACACAATTTTGAACTTGAAAGCTATGTCTTTTTTCACAGTCAATGGCAAGAAATCAGCATATCTAGACTGAGTCATATAAGTCATTTCAATAATTTCAACTCTAGTATGATGTGTATTACTCCATACAAGTGTCCATATTTTTTCATAAAGCAAGCCTAAAATGACTAGCTGAGAGTATGTCCCAAGTAATCATCATGCATGATGCAGCCCTGCTTTCTTGGAGATGGCTGTAAACCTGCTTGCTGATGGAAAGTTGTGAATTAATTACTTATTTTTGCTTGCTTACATGTGCAGCTGTTGCCTTCCTTTTTAAACTGTTGAATGGAAACCCACAAATTTTTTACACATTTTTACATTTTTATACTTTCAATTATCTCCTACATCCTGCTGGGGATAGAGAGGGTGGTGAGCAAGTGGCTGTGTGGGGCCAAGCTGCCTCCTAGGGCTAAACCGCAACATAATACACACAATTTCAATAATGAAGCAGTTATTTATTGGCTAACACAGTAGCAATGGCTAAAATCTAAGGAGCTTCTTGCCTAAGCTTTGGTTCACCATCCTAGTAAGTTACCTGAATACTCTTTGATGGCCAAGCAGGCATGAATCAGGAAAAAGGTAGCCTCTATTTCTCACTGAATTGCATTTTCCCATGTTTCTGAGTTTCCATCTTCCACCAACTTTGTCAGTTCTCTGTGTTTTGCTTTGGGATCTCATATTTTGTAATGTTTTCTGTCTTGAATTCTGCAATCTTCATCTCAACAACAACTCTGTCTCTAATTTATCTTTGTTATCTTCTGTGGGTCAGCTCTAGAGCCTTTCTCACAGTTCCTTTTCACAGCTTATTTCCTCTGAAGTCTGAGCCAAAGTTACACAGCTGGACCACATCAGATCCCAGCCTTGGATCCTTCAACTACAGAAACAAAGGCATAGACAGAAGCAAAAGGTTACAGAGGGTTTAAAGACTGAAGAATATAGAGCATTTCTAGAAGCAAATTGAAGGGGAACATTTATGGGGGCTATATAAATATACATGTGGTGTTTCTCCTAACTGAACATAAATTTGGTGACAATGAGAATTAGAAAATTGGGAAATGTAATTTGTTGAGGACAAGGAATAGTATCTTGCATAGTTTGAGATGGGAGAAAAATCATCTGATGCTGCCTTCCACAATGGTAAGAGATAATAAGAGAAAAGAAGGAAAGATTCAGGAAAGGATTTGAAAATTATGAACAAAAGGAGATTTTGTTTTCTATGACAGTGATAAGGAAATGACAGGAAAAAAAAAAGATAAAACAATATATATGGTCTAGGTAGAATATGACCTTTGCTTCAATGTAGTGAAAGTAAGAGGCGTCAATGAAAAGCCTGTTGCAGTGGTGGAAAAGCAAATTCATATATGTGAGAGACTTTGCCTACAAACAAAGCATAAGTTTTACTGGTGCTGTGGAAAAAAATCACCAGCATTGAAAGAGAGGGGCCTTTCCAAAAGGAAGGCCAGATAATGGAGTCATTAGCAGTTGAAATTATATTTTAAGAGTGTGTGCACTACTGACAAAGAGTAAATAATGGAAAAATTCAGTAAGGTAAAAAATATCTAGATACTTGTGCTGATTTTCTACCAGGAGAGAACATTTGTGAGGAGATGCTGTAATGACAGGCTGAAAACAAGCATTTTTGCTTAGGATTCATTGAAATCATAATACTGATGAGTGACGAGTTGTATTTTGCCCTCATACAGAAAAATGCTTATGAATCTGCCTAACCTCAAACATGTTCTTATATATCCTTTGGCACTATAGTCAGCAATCTGCAGCAACTTGTCTTATGATCCAGATCCAGATCTGGGAAGATAGCAGCAGGAATAAGCAAAAAATTGTAGAAGGAATGGACAAAATCAGGGCTTCCAACCCAGGAAAAAATTAATATCCCCTATCCATTCTCCAGGTAATAATTCTGCGTCATACTTCCTTACTGCCTGATTAGTATTCTTTTATCATGCTTTATGAGAAAGACTAATGTAATTATAGTTTAGCTGCATTAGTTAAAAAATAAAAAAGGAAAATGATAAGATTCAATTAAAAATTATGCTAATTTGATAGAATAGAAAATTGCTTATGTAGCGTACAAACTTATTACTAAGATATATTGGCTGTCTGTAGGAAAAGTTTCACAGTGCTTATGAGTATTTATTTTACAGTAGTTCATTCCACAACAAGGAACAGTCAAGGGAAAATATTTCTCTTGTAAGAGATAACACCTGTCTCAATTTATTATCAAGTTCAATGGAACCAGTTCTAAGAAAGAGCCTGGACTGGCAGTTTGGGTATGTTAACCTGCCATGACACAGAGATACTGGAGCTCATTATGGACAAGCTGCTTTGCCTTTTACGAGTAGGTAATACAACATCCACCGGGACAAGCCTTATTTCTTGACAGCTCTGATGAGTCCATGCTGAGCACAGAGCTAATTTGGCTCTACTACATCTCTTTTGTTAGGTCTTGGAAGATTTAGAAGCTTTTCCCTGCAGCAGGTTCAGGCACCACACTTGCTTGCTGTGCTTGGGAGAATATGCATATTCTTTATTGTGTTGCAGTTTTAAGGTTGTTTTTCCTGTTTATAAGTGAATTCAGGCAGACCTACGAATAACCCTGGTGTGTGATCTTGATCATTCAGCCTTAAATAAAGATGTGGTAGCAATTTCTAAAACAACTGCATACTCAGAAACATGCACAATATAGACACCTTGAATAACACTAAGGTACTTATGGCTAATAAAAAGCAAGATAGCATGAAAGGTTATTACATTATGTTCTTTAATTACTCAGTGTTCTATAATTCCACTTTACATAAAATTATTTTTAAATATGCTTTTGTAGAAACTTTATTTCCATCGATCTATAGCTTATGCCTGGGTGTCAGCATGCCTTATATATTTAATCTAGGATGTATTGTAGCCTGCAAAAGAAATAGAAAATTTGAATAGAGCAAAACATAGTCTTTCAAAAATCAAAATTTAACATTTCCTACTCTGAGCTACTTGCTAGCATTTCTGGGAAATGAAAAACAAAGGAATTCTCCATCCAAGAAAGATTCTTTAGTTTCTTTTCTCAATTGGAAAACTCAAATAAAGGCTTGCCACAGCAATGTCATACCATCAAGTGAAAGCACAGAGGATGGACTAGCAATGTCTTGTGTGAGTTTCCACTTGCACAATACACCTAAGTATTAATACCAAAACAGTAAAACCATGCAGGCTTACAAACCAATCAATGCAAGCCACCTACAAGAAAAATTTGACCTAATCTCCCTCAGCAAATCAGGAGAGTATGGACTGGATTAAGTGGCACTTGAATCCATTCCAAAAGACCTGGAAGTCCAGAGGCTGTAGCACTCCTCCTGTGACAGTGAGATCTTGCTTTAGAGATCATCTGTGTATCAGAAAGAAAGGAGAACTTAGCTTAGGTTTCCAGGAAACTGCTTAACTTCTAGGTCACATTCCAATTTTTGGTTTATAAAACCTGACTCTTCCCATGAAACTATTTGCAGAGTGCAAACAAATTTGAGCAAAGTCTTCAGAGAACTAAAATACCTTTAATTGACAAATGGATTAACTTATGTGAAAAAGTCCAGTACTAGTCCAACTTGGTAGAATTTATTTCATTTAACACAAGATACCTGAGAGCTCAATGTTTAATCTAAAGCAATTTCACCCTAGAGTTACTGGTGAGAGCATTAATAAAGAGGGCAATTTTTCCTTTCCAGCTCACACACCTGTTAGACAATACTGTGAATGTACCTTGAAGTTCTTTTTAAATAGCATAGAGTGACTCAGACACATCTCCTGTTGGTGACTGGCAATAGGGAAAACAAATATCACACAATGATTCTTATCACTGCCTGCTTTTAATACTAGAACCAGGAGTTTATTTGTCATTCAGGCTCCTTCTCCACTTGCAGAGCTGCAATTCTTGGACTCATAGGAATACGAAGGAACAAGATGATCAGAGCAAGAAACAATTGAGCCTGAGCTTCCTTCACATCGGGAGGGAGGAGCTGAGGTAATAGAACTGGAAGAGAATCGAAGCAGCCATCTGCAAATCTGCCTGGAACTTTCAGGGGATATTATTGATTTCCTGGAGTTCCCCAGGCAGTCAATTCTTGATGATCATCCATGAGATTGCCACCAATACACATCCAGGTATGACCTTAAGAATATCAAGAGTGACCACTGACATCTTGAGGGCAAGGCATCTCCAGTTTTTCTGAATTGCTGTAGATTCTTTCTCTCACGCACCTGCTGCGTTAGTAGGATGAACAGGTCCCTTCAACATTCTCATCTGAATTTAGTGAATATTTGTTTCAGTTTCTGATAGATTGCAAAGGAAAGGCTGTTTCTGACAAAGTTGAAGTTGCACTGCACTTGGCTGTTCTGGTGCAGCTATTGGGTGGGGAAATCATCCCAGATTTATACAGATTTTGAAGATCTCTCTACTACAGGTCAGTCCAAAAATTCAAATAAAGACCTTTTAAAGCACTTGCTATGATCTTCCTCCAACTGCAAAGTTGGTATATTTGTTTGAAAGACATAGGACAATGGGAAGAATGATTTTCACATGATCAGCAGGATTAAAATTTGTCTATGTGCTCTTTTCTATCAAATTAAGTACAAAAATGTGATAAGGTTACTGTATATTATTACCATCAACATAATTCTGAATAGGAAGGATTTCACTCATTATTTGTAGATTGCTGCTTTACAATTATATCTTAATTGACTTGATCACCAACTTGAACACTTGATATTACAGTATCATTAGCCCATTTATTATTCATCTAAATCATACAATTACAGCAATTAAATTGGTTGCCTTTTAAACACTTGGTTCAGTGATCTTTAATTAGACATCTATGAGCTGAATTACATGGAAAAGGTTCTAAATGTTACAACTGTAGTGAAGGGGGTTATTTGCCATATTGTAAGGGATTGATTTAGACAAATGTCATATGTGTTAAAGCATGCTGCCTCCTTGATGCTTTCTGGTTACCTAGTGATTCTGGGACTACATTCTAAATAGCATAGTAGGAAGATTCATCTTTTTAAAAACCCATTATAGGCTACATCTAAAAGGACCATAAACATAATGAAGCAATTCAAATCCAGAGTTTAACTTGCAATATAGTAAATGCTTGGTGGGTTTTTCCTGTCATTCATTTTCACAGAAGAGAAAATCCTGGTTTCATGTTTACAGGCTAGATGTGCTTCTTTAGACCCTGTCTGCATCCTCTAAGCTCTTACTTTCCATACATACCATTCTTCTGTTCTAAGAAATTAAATTTCTAGTGTGCTAGGCAAGAATTTTTGCTTTAAATACACAGAAAAAAATCACACAGGGTTTAGTAGGAACCTTTCTGTTTCCACAAATACACCAGCTCAGTATTTCCTCTCAGGCATAAGGCCAAATTCAAGGTACAGAGAATGAAGCAGGAAACATAATTATGCTTCTATATAAATTCATTATTTGTTTAAATTTTTTCTTAAACTCTGAATTCAGCTATAACCCCCTAATCTCTAAGAAAACCGTAGAACTGCAAGACATTGAGGGAAGAATGATCAAAGATCTGTACCTTTGTTTCCTGCAGTATGAAGATGAACTGAGTCACTAAGGATCTCCAGTCTGGAAAAGAGATGATCCAGAGGACATATATTACAGATCTATAAAAACCGGAAAAGCAAAAAGAGGATGAAAAAAAATTCACTACTGATTTTCCCCCCTAATACAAGAATAGTAAGAGCTATTAGTCCAAGTTAGTTGAAACCAGATGCAAAACCAAATAACCAAGCAAGACAGAAGTCAGAATGCATCACATACTCCCCACTTTTTCCAAACAGATTGCTTCAAGGAGGACAGGGACATAAGGCAGTGAAAACATATTACAGTGTTTCTTAGCAAAAATGTTTGGTTTTGTTTACTTGTTGGGATTTTGGTTTTGGTTTTGGTTTTTTTTTTTGGTTTAGATCGTGTGTGAAAACAGATTTTGTGGAAAAAGATATTTTAAAATTTGTCCATTAAAAACATTTCGCTTTCCTCACTGCATAATAGCAGATCCCTCCTCCAGCTGCTTCTCCAGTTGCATTTTTTTGCATTGTATTCATTGGCGAGGGGTGCCATATGTCTGCTGCCCTTTCATGAATAACCATTTCCTCTGGCTTGCTTTGCACCTTCCTTCAATTAACCAGTCAAAAGAAGGACACAGAAAAAAACCCTTCTGAAAGCTTATCCAGTACAGAAAAAATTATTAAGAATATTCCCATTCCTTATCCGAATCTATGTTTTAAGATATTTTGCTGCAAATTCAGCATTTCCTAAGTTCTGAAATGCTGAATAACATGATAGTCAAGAGATATATGGTCAACCCAAGCTGAGATACAGGTTTGGTTTTTTGATTTCCATACTATCTTGAACGGCCTACATAATCTACTGTTTCACATCTCCTTACATGGAGTAGGGATAATATTTCACTATTTCCCATGGATATGAGAACAAAAATCATTAATGAATAAGAAGACTCCAGGTCTTATGCTGATGATCACACAAATGCTTAACAGGATAATACAGTATTTTGTCTGTGCTCTCTTAATGGAGCCATTAACAATTCAAAAAAGTCAATCATTGACTTTAAGGAATTAGTAGAACTAATGGTAGTAAATTTCAGAAAATCTTTGATAATATTCTCAAACTACAAAATTAAGAGTATCAAAACATTAACAGGGGAGTTAATTAGAAGTGCTGCAATAGGGAACAGGAACATGATAGGTGAGATCATTATATGGGAAACAAGGAACATGATAGGTGAGATAATTATATGGAATCTAGAGATTTAAAGGTCGATAAAACCAGGTAAATTTTTGTACTATTGAATGATAAAAGGAAAAGACCTGCCTCATTACATTTCTTAACTAAGACTTATCCAGTAGTACAACAAAAACAGGTAGATCACAACAGTGATATCTAAGACTAGGAACATTTCCAAGAACCTCAGGGTAATTCAAGCTGTATCTCAACTAATGACACATTTCCACCTCTTTTTTCCCCAACACCTTGTAACCATTTCCTATGACTTGGGATGGTATTTGCTACTGATGTCCCTCATCTGTCATTTCAGAAAAGTCTTTCTCAGATTATATTTCAAATTAATTTTTGATAATTTGCTTTTTTCCCATTGTGTCCATAATTTCTTTTTTATATGACTGGTCAAAACAAATGTCAAAATTCCATTTATCTATTTCCATTTTGCACTGCAGCCTTTCCACCATGACTTACAGGCTATGTTACAGATGAAAAGGGCCTGTGAACCAAACCCTGGCCTCAAGGGCAAGCCACACTAATTATCTTCCATTTACTTTTGTTAACCCTCTTTATAGATAAGTTTTTTGCAGATGGGGAAAGTAAAGATCTCTTACTGACTCTTCTCCATGTAACAGTGGAGGAGATATATCTTCTTCTAAACTTACTGCTGTTTACTTTTAAATAGTTTTGATCAGAAAAAAAAAGAATGAAGAGTTTTTATGAGCACATTCACTGCAATAAGGGTGCTGACATAAAGTTAGTGAAGTACATGCAAGACAAGATTTATAAAATCTATCTAACATGAAGAAGATTATTGTAATAAGTTTTTTTTGTGATTCAACTGTGTACTTATAAAACCATTGCTTAATTAATTAAAAATAAGTTAATAAAGTCATACAGCAGGAATATTTTAATTCCTTCAACATGGTTTCATGCACATTGAAACTTCTATCTTTTTTTTTTCCTTTCCCTCACAGAAATTTTGGAAAAATTCAAATAGAAATGTGATTTTACTCAGGTATCCCACTGTCATTTGAACAGTAATGTGAAGAAGAGCTCTTCAACATATTAAAAAAAAAATTGAAAATTTTGAATGCATCAACTTTCCTCTATCCTTAAATTTTGACATTTTTTCCAGTTATAAAAAGTTCCTTCAAGCAACATGTCACACAAAACAGTTCAGCATCTGTAGATTAATTCAAGAAAATACTAAAATATCGAGAGGTTATGTGCTCTTAAAAATTTCTTTCAGAACCCATATTTTTAACTACCCGCTTCTGAACTACCCTCCTGATGTTTCAACCAGAGCATAAATCTCACCTTCTGGCCTATGTAGATATTAAAATTACCCTTCAGAAATGTCTTTCTCTCTCTCCCAAGCTTCCTTCTAAGAGATGGGTGGTTCCATCCTAGTTTTACGTGTCTTTTAACATATCTATTGTCACCTGGAAGAAATAGAAACCTATAAACCTTTCTTTACCCAGATTATCTCAATAGATGACTTGCTTAGGCATTTGCTTATATTTACTTGTTTTTCTCTAAGTCTCCGCTGCAGCTATAACCATGTAAAGGTATAAACTTCCTTAAACAGTTTCTCTATTCTCAGCAAGATTTTCTGTGAATGAGATAATTGTAACATTTCATCTTTCAGTCATTGACATAAGGATTAGTAGGGATGAACTGATAAGAGCACTAGTGGGCTCCTATTTGAAACCAAAATGAGCATGTGGGCTTATTTCCAGCACACAGCATTTTGACAGTGATCTTGCCATCATTCTGAGCTGCTTTGTATTCTATCTAGGACTAACAGCTGTGTTTATTCATTTGTCTTCAGCTGTTCAGGGGTCACAGTGACACGATGGTATTTCCATCTTTAAATATTGATGCAGAGTTAAGCTACAAAATAAAGGTCTCAAGTCCCTGCTTCCTTTAGAGGGCGCAAACTTTTGGGAAGCTCTGGAGATGAAGGATAACTTTGAGGCTATCATTAAAGGGTATGGCCTGAAAAAGCATAACCTGAAGCTAGGTAATGAGCAGTATCCAAAATCTTCTCCCAAGAAACTAAGAATGTGGTGTGCAGTATTCTAGTGGTGTTCCTGCCACCTGTCCACAGTGTGAACCAGCAGGGACAACTTCTTCATGTAATGTGGTGTCCCTCATCAAAGGATAATCTGGCTGTCAGTGCTTATACAGAAGCAAAGACCTCAAAAATCCACTCAAGCCCAATGCTCATTGGTTGTGCAAACATATGGATGGATACAGCAGGATTCCCTAATATATTTAACATTACTTAATTACTGTTCCCCCCATGCCTGTTTAAAAGCAGTCTTCAGTCTCCCACAGGGGTTTCAGTTAATACTTTGTTTCTGGTCTCATTATCTAATCATGTGTATTTTTTATTTCCTACTATGATTCATGGGAAGCATTCATGCTTCAGTTGCTGCATTTTCATGTTCAGTGAATAAAATCTAGTGTCCTTTGAGTGACCTCATGTCCTCTCTACCCTGCCTCCAAGTGATAAAAACAGCTACCACTCTGCTAGACTTGCAGAACAACTGGATGAGATGTTTGCTTCTAGGAAGCTTCTTCTCTTTTACTGACTTTCCCACCTTCCTTCATTTTGCAGCTTCCACTTTCATACTGGCAGAATCAGACTGGGCTGGTCTCTTGCCTCAGTCAGAAAAGTAGTTATTCATTTCCAGGAGTGCACAGACATATGACTTCACTGGTGGATAACACAAATGCATAACTTGAAGTTTCCCCTCTCCCTACTTGCAATTCTATTTTCTGTATTTCCTGAACCCTCGTAGTGATGAAATGGCTTTCAGGGTTATAATGGTTCAAAAAGAGGCAAAATGGAACCACTAAGCTACCCATTCCAAACTGCTTTCTCTAAAGAATGCCTGAAGTCCTGTCCTCCAACTGATTGCAACACAGAACACCTCTGAACTGGAACTGCAGGACGCCTGCTAGACAGATTGATGCACCCAGACTCCTTCCATGCATGCACATAATTTGAAAAATAACTGGCTGAAGGGTTCCTCACTCCTGTGTGGAAGAAGTCACAGTGCTATCTTTACACTGATTGGCAACCTCTGCCCGTTCAACAGCAAAACAAATCCTCTAACCTATTTTGCTGTGTAGTGGTATGTAAAAATGGACAATGGACAAGACTAGCATTTTTATTTTCCTCTGAGGACACCTGAACTAGATATCACTCAATATCTTTGAATGATCAAACAAAGTAGAGGGAAAAATCAAAAGGAAAAATTGAAACTCTGATTGAAATTGAAAAGGAAAAATTGAAAAGGAAATATTGAAAACTCTTCACTTTTTGAACTTTGAAAATGGAATGGGAAAGAGAAGGGCATTAGAGTTTAAGTCTGTCTTAAAAACCTGTAGACATGGTCTTTGTCACCAATAGCCACCAAATTGGCTAAGAATGAGCAAGGAAGGATTCTGAAGTGGTGCTGGTGACCAACAAAAATATAACTTGGAGAAATTTTCAATATTATGAAAAATATTTAATCAGAGTACCTTTTCCCCCATTCCCCTTCCCTCTTCACCCCAGAGCTTTGAGTAACAACAGTTCCACTAGTCTCAGAGATACTTTCTACACAATCTACCAGCTGTGGGAGCATCGTTTCCTACCACATGGCATTAGGTACAGAAGCTTCTGCATTTCGTTTCTGAATTTCTTTGCCAGGGAAAAGCAATATTTTCACCTAAGGTTTTACAATCCCCATGGTTCCTCAACAGTGGCTAGGAAAAGAACAAAAACAAGGTAGATTAATAAATATAAATTAATAGAGCAGCTACAAAGTGATGTTAAAGAATAATTGCAATAAAATTCAAGGTTGACCTGAGGTATCTTCTTCCAAAGTCTTTTAAGAGTCATTCCATTTTCCAATATCTTCCACATTGCATCACAGAAAAATCTCACAATACCAACAACTCAATAGGAGGGGGAAAAAACCCCCACTGCTACCCTACTTACCTGCCAGGTAATCCATGTAACAAAAGTTCCCATATTCTTTGAGGAAAATCAGTGCAAAGTAATACCCTTTATTGTCCCAGTAGACAGGCCCTTTAGAATAAAAACAAGGACTTGGTTCCTAAACCTCTTTGTTAGGTTAATTTTGTTGGCAAGTTTCTCACAATAGTTATCTTCTGCAAGCCAAGACAGTCTGTAAGCACAAGATATAAATGGCCATCAGCCCACCAGCCAAGGTAGCAATTTTTGGAAGTTCTGGTTGACAAAGGTTTCAGAGCCTGTTAAAAATTACTCAAATAGCTTTGGCTGTTTAGTTACAATTACAGCTCTCTGCTGTCTACTTTTCCAATATCAGGATGATCAATAGGCTTTTGTTTACTCAAATATCTGAAAATATCTGAGGAGAGACCATAATCCTTAAGGTAAGAAAAATCTATTAGACAGTTCAAAGGAAACTACAGTGCCTGACCATCTGTGGAACCTCATGCCCTCATTTCATTCTCTAATCCTCCTTTTCCCCTCCAACATTTTATTTCAGCTCTCATTCTGGGGAGTTCTTTGGGATGGACTGACAGTGTGACCAAATAATGCCTAGTAAAACAAATTTCCTGTCTTGTGGAAGTCCCAGTAGACTATTTCAATATACCAAGCAATAACTATGGCATTTGTTTTTAACAATGGAAATTCTACTCCTACTTTCCATATTTCCCATGATAAAGGTTTATGCTTGTAAGTGCTTCACTGATTTTTCACTCAAAAGCTGAAGAAGAATATCTAGACTCCTACCTAACATATTTGTTTTTGAAAAATTATCCTAATTCCAGTAATTGAGCTTCATTGCCAAATTTTGAAGCACAGTACTAGAATTGCATTCATTCTTCATTCAATGTACTCTTGGAAAAAACTATTTGTGCACTTAAATACTATTGCATAATTTGTTAGAGGAGTTTTACAGGTCCTTTTGAAAGTGTGACCTTTAATTGTGCTGTGCTTTGGAGAAAAATGTCAAGTTTTATTATTCATTTTTTACTTAGCATAAAGTGGAATACACTGAAAAAGAAAGATATACTTAGACTGCACAAAAAAAGTTAAATTTCTGAGTAAAACATGGGGACCTTTGCCTAAATACCTACATGAAGGGGCTGTCAAACTTTAAAGAACAACAACAACTCATCCACTGAGGGAAAGACATAGATCTCATGCAATATAGCAGTGAGAATTAAATCACATATGCCAGAGGTGCAGATGTTTTTTTTAAACTTTAACCTGTCTCTACCAAAATAATCTTTCTAGCACCTTTATTTTACAGAGATGGTTAATAGTTGCCTACTTGGTAGCTCATGCCAAATGCTAACTAAAATTAACACTGGAGATACAGAGTGAGGGATGAGTATTGGAACACTGTTCGTTACAGACATTGGAAGGAACATTGGAACATTGTTCCTTATGAACAGTTCAGAAATGGCAAAAATAACTGGCATTGAAGATCGTTATTACTGGTTTGGCAAAATAGATCGTACTTTTAGGCTTTTGAAACTCTTAAAAGTAACTGCAGGAGGAATTCAATAAAGGGCAGTGGATGAGACATATGCCTGACATAGAAAAGCTCCCTCAAGCCAGAGGGAATCTATGGAAGTATAATGCCCTGAAGCATAAAGCCATATTCCTTATACAATTTTATTAGAGTGGATTCTTATGCCAAAATAGACCCAGTACAGAGATAAAGTAAAAAACAAAATATGTTCTAATACATCACTCTATTACCCTGCAGGGGTGTTTACTGAAGGGTGCTGTTGCTCTTGTCTGTAATCTTGTTGGCCACAGCATGCCTTCAAAACGTTAAAGAGACATAGAAATTATATGTCAGGATTGAAACCCTCACTTCTATCAGTTTGTGCAATGTGCATTTTGAGGAGATAACTTCTGTGAAGAAATATTCCTGAATGCTTGTATGCCACAGTGAAAGGCATGCAAGGGCCCCCAGCAGCCCTTATCCCTCCTTGTGTGGAGGACTCTGTGGCACAAATACAGGGAGACTGAACAGCAACCCATGTGCACATATCCACATGTCCATATAATAAATGCTCATTTATTCCAAAGTGTCTGATATAGTATTCACTGCATAGTTTTGGTTGGCCCTGAGGGCCTAAAAACATGGTACAGGCACAAATCTTGGCCTGTCATTAATTCACACCATGGAGACAATAAAATGGATACTGCAGAAACTCTCTAAACATGCTGAGGAGAAAAAAATGTTCTGTCCTACAGCACAACATATCAAACCAAGGTGCATGGCTGTAACCTCAATTTTTTTATGCTTGGTTCCACTCCAGCATGAGTTTTCTCCAGGGCACTGGGCTGGATTTGTGTGTAGTTGCTCAAAGCTGTTACATGCAGGCTATTGTTTCAGTACTTCTTCCCATGGGTTGCTCTGTACATGCAGTGATTATTTTACCCTTGCTGTAGCTTAAACACTTTGTTAGGATAATTCTTCAAGCCTATGAAGGGTATCAGCCAGGACATCAGGATCTCTCTATATGTGTCTACAGGCATAATTATATTTTGATTACAACATAAGGATAAAGGAAAATTGTCTCATTCATACTCTTTTTTTTTTTTTCTTTTGTAGGGGTTTTTTTCCCATTTTTGTTTTGTGGGGCTTTTTTCAGAGTGTGGGTCAGAAGGAATGCTGGCTTTTTTTTCGCACTGTTTCCATGTTATTTTCTTAAGAGAATTATTGTATGGCTGCAGAGATTTTAGGAAATTAGAAACTTATTTTGTACAAAGCACTCATCACAATTCTTTCATCCTGTCTCTAGCATTTGTCTTTCTGTCCATCTCTTTGACTTTAGGGAGGTACCACAATCTTACAGATTGCATCACAGAAATTCAGTAATAACACCAATTATACTAATACTACTAATACTACTTCCTATTCTGACAGTCTGAATTTTTTTACCATAGGAAGAGTCACTATAATGATCCAGAGACATTGAATTCAAAGTGATTCAGATTTGAGCAGCTTTTGGTGGATTCAAGGCAAGATTTCAAAGAAACTGTTGTTGAAGTCATGGCAAAAATGATCTGGTTGCAAAATACCAAAACCTAAAAGCTGGGACCTACATGCAGACCTGAAAAACAACAGTTAAGCTTACCTTTCAGGTGCATTTAGATTTGAGACAGCTATTGGACACAGGGTCAGGATAACCTAAATTACAAAAGAAAAAGGAAAAAAAAACCTCAGCAGAACTGGACATTTCATCTTGGCTATGTCTAGTCTGCTGTTAAAATGCTTTGCTGCTACATGAGAACACTCAAGTTCTCATTGAAAACAACCAATTTTTGAAGAAACACATTTTGTGAAGCTGATACAGTGAATTCCTCCAGACCCCTTGATTTGTCCTTTATGCCTTTGTGTCACTTGGCTCAACTGATTCTGATATTATTGTTTATGAAAATAATCAAACATAATATTTCTTTAATGATAATGCCAGGAACAGTCATACAGTAGACATGTAAATGCAGGTAATCTTGCTGTCATTCTCTTTTCTTTAAATTTCTAAGAAAAGTTTGAAAACATACCCTGAACATATCTTGTTAACTCAGAGGAGGAAGAAACTAGGAAAAAAGAATTAAATGCTGTAACACACCTGAAAAAAAAAGTTTTGCATTGCAATTTCTATGGCATTCTCAAAACAGGGGTGTGCAAGAGGGAAGATAACTGAGAGTTTTTAAATGGCTAGGAATACTGCAGCTGGAAAAGGTAGTTAAAACTACCTAATGAATTCATAGGGAGTTTGGCACAAGGCAAATAGGGGACAAACTAGTCAGTAATACATTCAGGTTGAGAACTTGAAGATATATTCTGCTCAGAAAAAGAGTGAAGCACTGGGACTTTCTTGTCAGAGTATTAGAAGCTAGAAATCAACACGCTTTCAAGGTAGGGCGCAATTAGCTTGTAAATGTAATTCTGCAGTGTGGCTGCCCGGGAAAACAGCAAGCTGGCTCATGCACAGACCTTTTCAGTCTTCTGTCTCTGACCTCATGCTGGTTCCTACCATTCCAGGATTACATAATCTTTTTTGGCTACGTGGGGCTCATCACAAAAGGTTTTAGTGTTTTATTAAAAATGTAGAGTGGAATTTGTACATAGAGAATAGAAATTGTTGTATGTTTCTGCATCTATTCACAGATGCTTGTGTGTAGGCAGACTAGATTTCCATACTTCAACTTTTACAGCTTTTATCTTATCAAATCTAAACAGTGTTTATATTTACAGTATATTTATTCTATAATTGTTCAGTTGATTCATGGGCAGGGGGAAGAAGAGTAAATATTTAGTATACTTTGACATTTTTATCAGTTGTCTGTAAAGGACACGAAAATTTCTTCCTATTCCACTAGCAGAGAACTTTGGTTTCACAGTTACAACAAGAAGCTGTGAGCATTAGTTTGAGTAAGCACATGGCTTGAGTCTGACTTCGTGTGCAAAAGGTGCTGTAGATGCAGACCACATTCAGCCAGATCTGTCTGCTCTGAATATCCTCTGGCTGAGAATTTTGTGCAAAAAAAGGCAGACATGGGGAGTATTGATCATGTCTAAATGTAAGCATCTACAAGAGAAACTGCTACACAAGACTCCTGCATTCAATAGGGATAAACCTTGCATTATGCAGCAGAGCAAGGAATTTCTATCCATCCATCATTATCATTTAGAGATAGGTTACATACACTTTTACAGATGTGCAAAAGACATCTGCTTCACACTGGCCTTCCAGTCCTTGAAGTAGGACTATACAAATTGTTAAAAGCCAGTAATTTAAACACTAACCAGGTAAAGGAGGTTGAGGGGGGAATTTCTTTGTCTATAGTTCTTTTTCATTTGCCCTGTATAGACTGACCACTTCTCCACTGGAGAGAAGTATATTCAGATCTTACAGTCCATCCTGATTAATGCTGCCTCTTCTCCAAATAAGTGTAAAATAGACAAAAGGATCTGAAAGAAGTAGGGGGTAGAAGGAATGCATTGCTTTCCAATGCTCTCTCCTGAAAGAAAATTTATGAACTGTACTCAGAACAAAATCACTCTGTCCAAGCAAGCTCCACCTCATAACAATATTTTTCACCTACAGAACACCAGTCCCAGAGCCCCACATCAAATCTCCATTGTCTCAAAATACCCAGGTCCCAGGCTTTCTGGCTTAGAACTTCCCACACTTCCCAAATCCAACACAGAGCCCCAGTAGTCCTATCCTCATTTGTCCCAAGATCCCCATCACCAACTCCAACACTTCCCATCGAACTCCCACACTCATCCAACTCTAATACCCCCACAGCCCTCCTCTTCCTCAACCTTGACCTAAATCCTTTCCTGTACTGAACTGCTGCCCTCTCCCTCCCAGTTCTGCTCTCCCCCAGCCCCAGCCTTGCTCACACCTGGGGCTCTTGGGACCCAGGCCAAGCACAGCAGCTGCCAGCTCTTCAGATCCAGTGCTGTGTGAACATCTCCTCCTTCTTCTCCTGCTGCCTGCCTCCACTCACCGCTGTCCTGCCGTTCCCTGCTGCAGCCTGCCAAGCTCTTTGCCGAGCTTCTGTTGGAAATTCCCAAAACCCAGGCACGAGCTGCACTTGTTCAAAAATCTGTTTAGATGGTGCTCCAAGGACAGAAAAGGAAGACATATCAGGGAAACCCAGGCAGCTGATAGCTCTGCCCCTGCAGGGAGGCAGCTCTGTTTAGTGGCAATAAGGACTCTTGTTTTAATAATAGAACACAGCACTGAGATTTAATTAGCACTTATAGCAACATATGTCAGATAGCAATAGCTTTCAGTAGGGACTTGTGAGAATTGTCAGGACTGCAGACTTGGTGCCAGGGCAATACTCTGCTCCTGCTTGCAGTGATCTAAGTCCCATGTAACTTTCATTGTTGATCTTGTTTTTCACTGAGAAAAAGAAAGAAACATCTGGGATGACTCTTTATCTATTCAAACCATACTGTCTGTCAGTTTGTTATCTCTTCCTGTTTTAGGTGACACCTTCTAGCTTTCCACCCCAGTCTTGGCTGTTCAATGATGAGTAAACAGTAGTACTGATGCTAATAAATTACAGCTCCTGAATGAAGATTTTATGGTTGTCAGTATCAAACTGTTTTCTGCCTCGCAGCAGAATATGGCATCACATCATTTTTTCATTTGTTCAGATGTATTCACTATCAGAAAATGTAATTAAATTGAAATATACCATCTGTGAAACTCCAGATTGGTTTTAAACACCATGAAAATGGATGATGTGAAGCTTGTCTGTGCTGTACCATTGATAAGAAAACACTGGGCAAACAACAAATCAGGTGTGATATTCATTGAATCCTAGAATGGTTTGGGTTGGAAGGGACCTTAAAGACCATCTAGTTCCAACCCAAGTGCCACAGGCCATGGATATCTTCCACTAGAAGGCAGCTTTGTTCTGAATGAGTAACGGGAAAAGTAGTCAGGAGATATTTATTTCTCAAGGTGCATTTTTAAGCTGTATCTTCTCTGCAGGGCCATGGCATACAAAGAAAACATTCACCCAATTATGAATCCTACTTCAGAAGTCACTTCAGGCCCCTGTGAGTGCCCTACCAGACACTGAGAACTCAGTGTGTGAAGGACAAAAAAAAAGGGAAAATACTTTTGTGTTGCTCATTGAAGTCTGATTCTTATGTCCATGGGTGACTGTCAGACAGAGAAAACCAAACTTCTCTTTGGAGGAATGTGATCCAGTTTGCAGCAAAGTTCTGTCTTCAAACTGGTGTATTGATCTTCATGTCTTTTTTTTTATTTTACACAGAAAACTGCAAAACATGTTCAACTTTTACTACTCCCTGGATCCAAGATTCTGATTCAGATCCTACAACTAATTCCATTTTTCTTTCTTGGCTTGTACAAAGCCATGGAAGAAGCCTTGGAATTTCTAGTACAAATACATCTTCAGAAAAAAAAAACTCTTTTGAAATGTTTTAGAAAGCCACCCTTTTTGTTTTATATCAAACTGTCATTCTGAACAGAACAAAGTTTCCTTTTTTCCTATTTTCATCTAGTTCTAAGACTTGTAAATAGACAGGATCATTGTGTGCACTTCACTTGCAAGATTTTTTCCCTTCAGAGCACACTCATAAAAGGGAAACTTTTTGCTCCCATTTTAATTTAATTAAAAGCCAAGATATGTTTGAAGCTTTGAGCTGATCCAAGAAGAAGATGAATGATCACAGATATGTTAGCACTGCTGTGGGCAGCAAAGTTACAGCCCTTTCCTCAGTGAACAGAAGTGCAGGCAACAGGTTAGAAAGCAGTCCCATGATTCTCACAAAATAAGTTTATTAAAACTAGACAGGAAGGTTAAGATAAATAAGAGTTTGAAGGCAATAAGAGCTTAAAGTATTTCAGTCTCCAGAGGTGAGTGGACTTGAATGGCCTGCAATCATGCAGGCAAGGGAGCAAATTGTAAAGCCTGGCATTAAGGGAAAAGCACATTACACTTGTTCCTTCATCATTATCTCATGAACCTTTCAAGGCATTCCCCTCTCAGAAGTAATTTATCTCAAAGATTTCTAGAGCAATCCCAAACTAGACTGACTCATTCATATCCATTTAAATCTCTTCAGCAAACTGTGCACAATCTTAGGGGTTCTTCAGAAGTTGCCAAATTTTGCTTTATTTATTCATTTATCTATTTATTTACTTCATGTTCACACCTTGGCTTTTCCTTAACAGGATGATGTATCCTGCCTGAGCTCCAAAAAAACTTGTACGTTCCTAAGGGCAGAATATTTAGGTGTCCTCTTCTTTCCTTTGACCACCCTAGTTCCATCACCTTCTGTACAATTCTCTGCAAAACTGTGTATTTGTTGAGGTAGTTACACAGCCTAACTTTGGGCATCCCCCTTCAGATAGTTAAGTTGGGATCCCAGGCTTACTCTGTATTGAAGAGAGACGGAGAAGCAATTCAGACCATGTCCAGACTCATGTCAGGATATATTCTCAGTTTCTAGTTCTGTTGTAGCATATTTTTCCTATATGGAAAGGAAGACCTGACCTTCCTCCTTTAATTTTCTCTTTATAGAAACGAAGGCACCAAAGAGGAGAAATGAAATAGAACAGGATATTCTTGTATCACTGTTTTGGCATTTAGGTCCATTCATGGTGCACATGGTGTTAGAGAACATTTTCAGATTTCACAACATAGACTTCCTCTCTAAAATTCCTGCGGAAGAGCCTAGTGTCTGCCTCCTAATATTGTTTATCCGGATAGAAATTAAATTATCAATATTATGTAAAGTTTTGTGGTAGGTCTGTGCCTTACTATTTATCCTTTCTAATGGAAATATTCATTAACAGTAAAATAAATATTCATTACTTTTATACTTTTCATAGTCAAAGTAAACATTTTTACATATGCACAGAACTTGCAATTTACTTCACATCCACTGGGCACTTGTTCAGATCAATAGAAAATATTCACCCGACAGAAGTTCTGCACTAACTACATCTATTAGTGTCTTACAGCCACTTTGAACAGGTGCTGTGTTGAGCAGCTGTGCTATGTAAATTAGTTTACAAGCATTTCAATTCTATTCATCACTGACATATCTGCTAAGCCAGAATTTTTCAGCTAATCTGCCATTATCCTCCAAAGTTTACCTCAATCCTGTTCTTAGCACAGATTTTACCCCTGGTGCACATCAGTATAGTTGAAGTCTACAAACCATCTTGACTCTCTGCAGTGGTACACATGAATCAGTTCCCAGACTGACAACTGCTTGTCTAAAATAGACCTGAGCTAAAAAACCTTACTCAAACTATGCAATCTCTGCTTTGCAGTTGATGTTGATTTGTCAAGAGTAAGTGTAAAAGGCATCCTGATTTTCAGTGGGCTGTGACTCACAAAGCACAACCCAGGTTTAAACATCAGAATCCAAAGGTATACCATTGCCAAGTCAGACCTCTTTCACAGGAGTGGTTCCCAAAAGGAAATGATTGCTCTCCTTAATGGAGACGACAGTAAAAATGTTTAAAGTCAGAAGAAACTCATACTTTCTCTCAGCTGCTAAAATGTTTAAAAAACAGTATCTACGTGTTCTTGAAAGTTTATTTCCAAGTATGCAGACAAATCTATCTTGGGGAACTGTTTTCAGCACCTGTAAAGACAGCTGCAAACCTATAGGACTGTGAGACAGCAGAGCCCTGGGCAGAGATGCAAGCATCCTTCATTTTTCAGAACATTTAGCTTCTTTAGAAGTCTCCCCAGGTCCCCAGACAGTCACAGTTTAATCAGTTTATTAAACACATCCATGCAGGTTGAAGTCAATCTCTTTTTCCAGTCACCTCAGCAGCAACCGTGCAGTTTCAGTTTTCTACAAAGCCTCTGGGGTATCCACAGTGTGCTTTGCATGGCTGTCATTCCAACTCCTTTTCTGTCAGCATCACCTTCACACTGGGAGTGCTATTTATGGAGCTTCCTGAATGTTTTATGGGGACCTCTGTTTTGGCAGCAAAGTTACACCCTGAAAATTAGCACTATCACAGCTGTCTTTACCAACTCAGTATATAATTTGCACAGGTGTTTTCTTTGAAAAAACTTGCATTAAACATCAGATTGCAGTCTATCTGGGTGTACTAAAAAAACCCAACATATCAACATTTATGATTTTGAAAGGGAAATTTTTCTCCCCTTCCTTTTTTTCTTTCTTTTTTCAATCTCAAAGCTATGTTCAACAGGAAAAAGAAACCCTGCAAACGTTGCTTCCATGCCCTTTCCCTACCCATGGAATAATCTTTATTGATAGAAACAACAACTAATTCAGAGCAGGGTTACAGGAAGACATTAACAGCGTGCCTAATTCTGGAGGTCTTTAAAAACCTTTACATCTACAAAGCTACATAATGTTCAAACTGACTGAAACGAAATCTGTCCATGAGCAGAAATACCCCTGTGTGAACAGCGAGACTCCTAGAGTTCCATTCAATAGAATAAATGTAGGATTCCATTTTGCTTTTTAATTCACAAATTTACTAGTGCACCCTCTAAGGAATATAAAATGGGACATAGAGCACTTCACTGTTTGAAAGGAAAAAATTGAAGTTGCAGGGGAACCTTCAGGATCTCAAATGCCACTTGGTGCTTTGGTTGGACAACTGTTAAAGTCCTGAGATCTGAAATTCATCGCACCTGTTTTGAGATGTCAACAATGTTTGAATCCATGTCGGAGTGGCTAACTGAGAGAAAGATGCACTTTTAGAGCAAAAGTCCTCTGATTTGTCTTAGGTATCTATCTTAAAGTGAGATGACTCATGTCCTATAAAAGCCTCCTTTTTCTCATGTGATTACTTAAGATGGGTTATAAGGCCATGTCAGATATGACGCTGACACTGTAATCTTCGAAATTAAGTGAAATTAAGCTAATCTGTCACATGTTTAATTGCAATGCAGAGAGGAGGCAGAGAAAGAACAAAGTTTCATCTATGCTCTGGGAGATGACTAATGTGTCATCACTGAACATGGGAAAAGACAAAAAGTGAATACATCACCTGTCTTTTCTTCCTAATTGCAATTTTTTTAAAATAAAATTTTTCTGTTTATTTTCAGCATCATTGTTGTGGTAATTTCTGATCTGGAGATAATATGGTAATTATCCATTTTGTTGTTGAGTTAAAAGTTAAAACTGTTTTATATGTTGGATGTCATATTTCTGATCTTTTTAAGGTAAAGTTTAAGATTTTTGGTGTGAAAAACATCCTGGCAATAACCTCAGTGACTGAGTATGTTCTATGGTGTTTTCTTGACATTTGTTACCTAGGTAAATGACATACCATATTGAAAGTGAGCCAGAAAGATCTAATGATAATCTAGAGGAATTTTTTTTACCTTGGCTGACATTCTGCTGGCACTCTGCCTGGTGCTGGCCAGGAGGCTGTGGATTTTTGCAGCCATGAGAGCATATTGCTGACTCATTTTCAACTTGTTCATCAGGATACCCAGATCTCCCTGATAAAGCTGCTTTCCAGTTGTCTGGTGCCAGTCTATTGGTGCCTAGAATTATTCCTCCTCGGGTGCCAGACTTGGAGTTTCCCATTGTTAAATTTCATGCTTCTTTAGCCAAATTCTCCACTCAGTCCAGGTCCTCTGAAAGGCAGTACAACTACCTGATGCATCACTCACTCTTCCCAGTTTTGCAAGACTTAAAAGCCAATCAAGACTGCACTGTGTATTATCTTCTAGGTCATAAATGAAGATGTTGCACCAGTATACAGCCTTGGGGTTCATAACCACTGACTGACCTACAGGTGAACTTTGTGCAACTGGTCATAACCCTGTAAGGGCAGCAGATGAGCCACTTTTCAGTTCAAAATTCTGCCTAGTTATTTAGTTTGGTTTTCATCACATTTTTAATGAGGGTGTTGCAGGAGAAACTTTTCAAAGCCTTATTAAAGTCAAGCTAGAGAATATCAGCTGCTCTCACCTCATCTACACAAGTCTTCCTCATGGAAGGCTGGCAGGTTGCTCAGGAATTATTTCCTCTTCATAAATATGTGCTGATTTGTCCCAGTCATGTTCTTGTTCTTCATGCTTTTGGAAACCTCTACAGCTTACAGAAAAGGAAAGAGGAGAGGAAGGTGGTAGGACCCTTCCAACTGAAATATTCTATTCTATTCTATTCTATTCTATTCTATTCTATTCTATTCTATTCTATTCCATTCCATTCCATTCCATTCCATTCCATTCCACTTACTTCCAGGATTATTTAGACCATCACCTTCTCAGGGATCTAGGTGAGGCTGACCAGCGTGGAGTTCCTTGGATCATCTTTTTTGGATTTCTTGAAAACAGAAGGGGCATTTACTTTCTTCCAGTCTTACACTGAAAATTCAAGAATTTAAGCTAAAATGATGGGCTTATCTGTAGTGACTAAAGCGCCAGCATGTGTTCAAAGAGAAATCCCTGGCACAGAGATGGAGTGGACAGAGACATCACTGCAGTCTCAAGCCATCTGCAGTAATTGTGTGTCAGGGTCACATTACTATTACTGCTCATCATAAAACATATGGTGAGAGAAAGTCAGGGCTGGGAGATTAAAGTTCAGCAGAAAAGGTCTGCAAGGTTAATGCATGAAGCCAAAAACTGGCACGTCACCCAGTTCTGCTAATTACTAACCCTGTTAAGATGCTTAACTAAGACTAGATGGAAATTCAAAGCAAACTGAGGCCTTGCTTTAGTCATCTGTTTTAACTGAAAACAAACAAAACTACACAGAGCACTTCTGAATCAAAACTCGTAACTGTCACTGATGCTTTCACAGGGAGATCTCACTGAAACTGTAAAAGGAGTGGTAATCCTGCTATCCTCTCTTTCATTCTGTTCTCTTTGCTCTTTTCACTCTTGTTCAGCAGAAAATGTAGTCCCTGAATCAATAACATACTCCTGCAATCATGACAATCTTCACTTATAGCCCAAATGCACCCTAAATTGTCCTAATTTATTAATTATTATCTGCAACTATTACAGTGATGACAAATTAGAATGACAAAAACCTTGTTAAGTATTTCTGGGCATAGAAAGCAATTCCAGAAGAACAGAGAACAGTGCTCTGGGAATGTTAAACTATACAAATTGTAAAAATTCTCAGGGTTAACACCATAAACATTCCTCTCCCTCTTTACCTGATTTGCAGATATTTAAACACTTAAGTATATACAAAAACATATGAATTTAAAATCTGCTGAATATCTGTTTTCTCTATTTATATCCAGTGCTAATCCTCTATGGTAAGTCCTTTAAATCAGAAAGGTGAAGTGGAATATATCTCCCCAAACATCTGGAGGCACATATAGCTGACAATGTAAAGCAATCTAGTAACATGTTGTTTAACACCATCAGAAAATTAAACTCAAAATTAACCACTTCCCTTCCCCCTGCCTCTTCTGGGAAGAGAGGGACAAAGGTGGAGATTGTGGGTTGAGATAACAATTTACTGAATGCAGAAAGCTATAGAAAAGGAAACATACTTTTTTAATCTTAAAAAAAAAGTATGCAAAAAGAGGTGTTTTACACACAGAAGGCAATCACCACTTCATCTTAGTTCCATGAGGCTGCCAAAACAAAGACAAAATGGCAGCCGTTGCTGCACCCAGGGCCACTTGGCTTTCCACAAACAATGACAAGATGGCAGCTGTTACCACAAACAGCTTTCACCCTCCCCAGGCCCAAGACACTGGAAAACAGTGATAGAAAAATCCCTAAAAGCTAGATCCTCCACGTTGCATTGCACTCACAGCTGTTTCAGATGCTGGACTCAATTCCACGTGGCTGCTACCAGCACTGCTGCTTCTGGCTGCTCCACCCTGCTCCACCCAGCTCTGCTCAGGTTCCTTCAGCTCCTTTTGGCTCAGCTCTACTTGGTTCAGCTTGGCTCCTTTCAGCTCACACTGGACTTGGCAGGGCTCAGGCTTACTTCCACCACTTGGTTCCACACAGCACTTCCCACACTGGTGCTGCTTTTCAGCACAACATCTTGGAGCCATGACTCTGAGGAGTGGGAAAGGGGACAGGCAGAGGTGACAGAGGATGCAGTCCACAAAGCTGATCCCAACAACCTTCCCAGCCATGGAGAGAGGGAGGCAAAAGGATCCACTCCCAGGGTGTGCTCACCTTTTCTGCCCCCTGGGACCCTGCTGCCAGCAAGTATGTGAGTGGTACAGAGCAGCACCCTGGGCACATTCCCACGGCTCTCAATGCTGCTGCATCTCTGCAGACAGGGCACACATGGAGGGTACTCAGGTATCAAACACTTCTTCATGGGCTGGCAGAAATGACACGGGAGCTAGGAGAGACCTGTGCCCTACTAGACTGACGGTGCAAGGCAAAGAAGAATTCACTTGCTCCTCTCAAATGACAGTAGGGCTTTGGGTGAGTTCAGCCCCAGTTGTCCAGATATGAAAACAACACTGATTGTCAATGCTCTTCTGTGTTGTAGATGCAGTCCACTCCAGAGGACAATTCATCTTGTTCTGTAGCAGAGCCAAAAGAGTTGGAAAAAAAGCACAGTGTAAGGAATTTCTTTAGAAAATTGGACCACTAGACTGCATAATTACTGTTCATTCAACTAAATATGCTGACATTAATGCCACTCAGGACTTGATTCAGTTTCCCTAAGAAAAGCATTTTTTACTGTTCTAATAACCCCAAGAATCTTGCATTGGTCTCCACCAGTTTCTTCAAAAGGACATGATCTTCCTCAGGCCTCATCTTTCATTCTCATGCAGCAGTCTGGTATATCTCAGATTCTCACAAATGGCACTGGTGCCTGTGTTTAAGCAATCAAAGCTGGTCATGTTTAGTAGTGTAATGGAAAAACAATGCACACCATCAGTGTATACGGAATTATTCACCCAAGCACCTGAACTCAGCATGATAAATGGAGACAGAATATATTTCAGAACTCTGAAAGGGTCTTATGCCCTGGGACTCCCAGGTCTAATCAGCTCTCACAGATCAGAAAATTATGTATGACATATTGAGTACTATCCAAGGAGTCAGAAATCTAAGCAGACCCAGAATTCAGAAGTCATGACTTCCAAACTTGTTAAAATATGCATCATTATTTGACATGGACCAGGTGCACTACCAGTTAAAGATGTATGCAGAGAAGTTTTCTATTGATTTCAGCTATTGGCCTGACTCAATTTGAGCTATTCCTTCAAATATAAATACTTGTGTTGTACCTTCAAAAGTCCACGAGGCAACCTGGGAAATATTCAATGCCTTGTGATGATTTCTCTGTCTTTTTATTGTTTTCCTCTTGCTTTGGAGATCAATATTAGAGATTTCCTCTTATAAGAGTTAAGAGCCTGTTCTTAGTGATTAAATTATGCCATAATAATCTACCCCCTTGAGCTATTATAAAAACTGACTTAATTTTGTTGTCCTAATGACATTTGAATATGATGCAGCTGTCTGAATCATATTGCTATAAGTACCTTTTGATAGGCAGAAAAAATAATTTTAATCATTCTTCTATTATTCCAAATACTGTGATGAAAAAGCACTTCTGAAAAAAACCCACAAAAAATCCAAACCAAAAAAAAGGAACAAAAATCCACAGAAAATTGAGGCTTCTGAAAACATTTTTTTTTCTTAAAACAAATTGAATTGCAATATCCTTTCAACACCATTTTTTTCTTTCTTGAGAAAGTTTTGAATGCAGTGGAATGGCATTGTTCAAAAATTCTCTTCTAATCAAATCCAATTCAGGTCATTAGAGAGGAAAATCACCAAGAGTGTCCAAGTCATGATGGGAGCATGCATTCCCAAATTAATAAAAAACAAGCCTGGGTACTAAGAGAAACAACTTGAAGAGACTTGTATCCAACTGCTTCTGACTAGAAAAAATAAGCCAAATTGTAAACAGGTTGTACCCACCTTGTACATGCTGAGCTGAGACAAGTTTTCTGGAGATACCTGCACTTCTCTCTGAGGACAGTATCAAGGACATCTTCATGACTAGAATGAAAGCTGAACACACAAACAACCCAAGCATCCAATCAGATTGCTGTCACAGCTCGCACCCCTGAAATGGTTTGTTTCTGTGTTTTTAGCCTGTTCAAAAGAAATCACACATTACAGCATACTCCAAGAGGCTGGCTGGCTGTCAGCACTCCACAGAAAGCCCATGTGGACAGGATGAGAGTGGCAGGTGTAATGTACCATCTGCACAACCATCTGGAGATCACCCTTCCTCAGAGTGCAGGAGTAACACCAGGGCCTCGTTCTTCTACCACTGACGTGAAAGGAAATTTTATAGATTCATAGGATGCTAGACCAGTTTGGGTTGGAAGGTACCTTAAAGATCATCTGGTTCCACCCCACCTGCTGTGGGCAGGAACACCTTCCACTAGACCAGGCTGCTCCAAGCCCTGCCCAGCCTGGCCTTGAACACTTCCAGGGATGGGGCATACTCAGCTTCCCTGGACAACATGTTCAAATGGCTCACCATCTTCTGAGTAAAGAATATCTCCCTAAAGGCTGATATAAATATGTTCTCTTTCAGGTTAAAGACATTCCCCCATGCCTGTCACTATATGCTGTGGGAATGAGGCCTACAGCTATGAGACATGATGTGAGATAGGTGGTAGAAAGATTTCCGTGAAATATGGTGTGCTGCAGGGCTGATAGGTTATGTGTTTCTGTTCCATCCTCATGCAAGACCTACGGTCTTCATAATAATATCTCCCTCTGTAACTCTCAATACCCCTAATTTACAGAGAAAGTGACTACAGCAACAGGTTATTTGACTACAGTCCTGCCTCCACTTCTCCAAAAAGTATAAACTGGCATTTGAAGTCTTCCATGGTAGAGCACGAGAATACAACCTTGCAGACAAGCTGACATGTTTGCTTCTCTCTCTTCCCCAAGGAAGGAATGCCACTTTGGTAAGATTTACGCCTCCAACTCTGTTGGAGTGTACCAGAAAATACTTGTACACAGCACTATACACTCACATTTTATACATCTAGTGTATTTATCACTGGAAATCTCAAAAAAATCTCTAGACTGTTTCTTCAATGTGCACAGTATTTGTCAATCTGTGATCACAAAAGTTCTTAATGAACTCTCTCTTACTTATAGTGGCAAATCAGTGAATAACACTATTCATGAATCTGGGATCCTGAATGTGACCACAACTATTGTGTAACCACACTGATACACCTGAAATCTTGCTGAATGTGACCAGACTTATAGTGCCAAACTGGTTATAATCAGAAATTAAACTGATCTGCACCTGGCCCCTTTGTTCTGTGAGGACAAGCTAGAAAGCAATGAGGTTTATTTTCTGCCAAATTTCTATACTTTTAATGCAATACATGCCCTGGTAAAATGTCCCTTTCTAGCTTCCTTTCAACACCCACTAGGCCCTGGAAGGCTGCTAAAAGCTCTCCCCAGGGTATCTTCTTCTCCAGACTGAGCAACACAAGCTCTCCCAGCCTTCTTCATAGAACAGGTGCTCCAGCCCTCAGATCACCTTGGCTGCCTTTCTCTAGACTCACACCACTAAGTCCACATAGTTCTTACCCTTAGGGGCTGCAGACCTGAGCATAGCACTTCAGGTGGAGTCTCACCAGAGTGGAGTGTGGGGAGGAGAATCCCCTTCCTTGCCCTGCTGGCCATTCCCCTTTTGATGCAGCCCAGGACACGGTTGGTTTTGTGGGCTGCAAGCCATGTTGAGCTTCTTGTCAATCAACAACTCCAAGTCATCCTCAGGACTGCTCTCAAGCCATTCTCTTCCCATTGTGTATTTTTGCTTCGGATTGCTCTGACCCACGTGCAGGCCCTTGAACTTGGCCTTGTTGAACTTCATGAGTTTTGTACAGGCCCACCTCTCAAACCTGTCCAGGTCCCCCTGGATGGCATCCCTACCCTCCAACATCTCAACCTGACCACACAGCTTGGTGTCATAGGAAAATTGGCTGAGGGTGCACTTGATCTGCTGTCTATGTTGCCAACAAGATGTTAAAAAGTGCCAGTCCCAATATTGATGCCTAAGGAAAGCCAGTTGTCACTGGTCTCTGCTTGGATATGGAGCCTTTGACCACAATTGTGGAGTGCTCAAATCCTGCCAATTCATTATCCACTGTGTGGCCCATCCATCAATGCCATCCCTCTTCAGTTTAGAGAGAAGGATGTCATGAAGGACAGTGTCAAAACTTCAAACAATTTATTAAATTCTCTGTCCATCTCTGCCCCATGAAGATATCATTAATGGAAGCAGAATCAGGGTCCTGATTTGGCTAGAGAGGAAGATGCTTAGCACTTGGCTGATTTTTTAGTTTTTCCTGCTAGAAACTATGACATAGCAGCAAAGAAATAAAAGCTAGCTGACAAAAATGTTTTCCAAGCCTATTAATAAATATGTAGTATAACCAGGCAAGGTGTCTGGAAAGTATACCTACAATGTGAAGATATATACACAGTAGTCCCTTATTTCTAGAAATCCTTTTTCCATGAAGGCAGTTTCCAGAATATCATCTTTCATTGGAGCCAAAATAGCCCCAAACTTCTTTGTTTCTATTCTAGTCTATATTTGATGGGCAATAACTAATATGGGAGCACAGGACACAATGATATTAAAACAAGGAAACACTAAGAGAAAATAATTTTGATGCTCAAACAAGAATAGCAGTATTTAAGGAACATGGTTTTATTTCCTGCCTATAATATAGTCCAATTTAGGATTCCTTTCTTCTGTATTCAGATACTTCTTAAATTCCTCTGTAATACCAATAGAGGAAGAAAATGTAATTTATAAAATTTTGCTTACAAAACCGATAAAACAGTAAAAAATCCAAAGTTTCTAATTCCATTTGTTTTTCCATGTCACACGCCTTTTCAATGAAGTCACCTTATGGCAGTGTTGCTGCATTTAATCCACAAATATACACAGTGTTCCTGGTTATGCCAGTAGAATCTAGGTGACTTTAAGCATTCAACAGACCAATCAATAAATATTTTAATAGAACGAGGAAACTACACCTTGAAAGCAAACTGTATCTAGGGTAACACGTTTCCATAAGTATGTTTCCCTTGAAGAAAATTCCCAGAATCTATCTTTAATCAAGATCCAAAACACCACCAAAATATATTATTTTACTTTATTCTGTGGCTAATGCAGCAGGTGTATCCCACAGGGCATTCCAGAGACTCACTAAAAATTACAGTGATAGGCATGTATAAAGCTAAAAATTTGGCTTCAAGTTAAAGCAAGCAGTTCTACTTCCTCTTTGTTCCTCAAGAGAGAGTAGCATTTTCATATTACTGTTCATCCCACCTCTCAGGAGTTGTCTGTCACAGGATAACTTCTTTTCAGGAAAGGTTCCCTCATGGCACCCACAAGTGACTTCAAAATAATAGTAGATAATCAGTTAAGGGCAAGGTGTCTTATTTCTGAATAAACCAAGCACAGTGACATGATTCTCTAGTTATTAGTCAAAATATTTTTTCTAGGGACCTCCGTAATTACTTTCAAGGTTCCTTTTTTTTAAGTATATAGAGAGAAGTAATTCTTCACCCATTAAATATGTATATGTCAGACAGTAAATACATAATTGATGCAATCTTCCCTTTCCATGTTGATATTCAAATCCAGCCTCAATTTTCTGAACCACTTAGTTGCATCAAATAGTTTTCCAGATCTCTTTATACTCACCACACTTCGTTCAGAATTACTTTTGCACATGGGACCAGTCTCACAATTTTAAAGAACATTGAGTATTCCTTTAATAACCTAGAGTATTCTTTTCTCCATTAGTTAGCTGCTCCATTGTTTCACAAAATATTTCAAAACCTGAAACTATGGAAGTTAATTCCCCATGTAAAGGCACTTTATTGATCATAAAGACCTTGGCAAATGACAGTTACAAAATCCTTCTTACCTGTGCTAATCCATATTGCCAAATATGAATGTTGGCTGCTTTATTCCACTTTTTGTTATGTGGGCAGAAAAAAAAAGGGTTTTTTCACATTATAACTTCAACAGCATTAAGGGGTTTTGTGCCCTGGCCAAAGATCACACCCAAACACAGGGCTATTTCTAATAGTTATACAATGAAATAAAGGGTTCTTTCTTTGTATACCTATTAGCTTCTACTGAAGGTTGCAGCACAGGCACAGGCATATATGAAGAGGCAAAGGATAAAGGACAAATGTTTTACTAAAAGACCTGATGTTAGGATGGTGAGCATCCTTAGCTCCCATTAATAAAGAGATGTGACCAATTTATACAATCCATGGGTTTCAGCAAAGTGTATTTGCTTAACTTAAGCATTTGATTAAGTCCCACTGAAAACAGTAGGAGTTAAAAAGGCACTTAAAAAATTATTGTAGGAAGACAGGATCACTCATGTACTTTAAGGCTTTATTGTATCAGAACTTTTGACCACCACTGAACTCCCAATTTCAGCAATCACATTTTTGGATCCAGCATTTAAACTATCTGGATAAATATCCACACAGGGTAACATAGCATATTAGTAATTCATCCAGAGGGTAGGTTACACTAATTTTGTTTCAAAGAGCACTCCTTACACTTCCTTCAAAAGTTTTATCACAATAGCTTGTGATATTCCAGGAAATTAAACCTATCAGATTCCCGTCTGGTTAGATGAAAACCATCACATACACATACACACACACACACACACACACACACACAAATTGGTTCATCCATATGCAAATGTTACAATTAGGGATTATGGCTCTGGAAAACTAACAGCTTAATCAGTGTATCAGAAGTCTAAAGACATGTCCCACCAGTTTTCTCAAAAATGCATTATAATTTTATTACCAGACTGATAAATATGGTTTATCCTCTGAGCTCATATGAAACTTTAAGAGGGGGGAAGTACAGGAACAGGAGAATGAATATAATTTTTTTAATACACAGGAGGAATCAGGTATTCTGCCATGGCTCCCCTTGAAATAAATTGTATTTGTTCTTTTTCCCCCTTTTGGCATTTCCAGGTGCCTGTCTGTTTTTAACATCTTCTTCAGCCTCATAAATTTTTTGAAACAAGACTCTGTCATACACTGAGTGAGTCACAGCTGAAAAATAAAAGTAATCCCTCAATGGGATAAATATACTCCAACTGGAGAACAGGAAAAAAATGTATTGTTTTCTAAAATTGATGGTGATGCACTTTAACAGTTTTTTTCCAACCTTGTTTTGTTTTGAAACTGTCAGAGAATGTTCACTGAATGCTTTATAAGCAAAACGACTCTCTCCTAAGGCTATACAAACAGTACTTTAAAACAGAGATCGTTTCCTAACACTGATCAAAAGAATTTGTGAACTCAGGGGGATCATTAGTTGAGATCAAGCTCTTAGGCCACATTTACACCTTAGAAAGTACAAAATATTTGTTGTGCTGATTGCCTGAGCCACCTCCTGACCAGGACAGACACACAAGGTCAGAGAGAAATAGTGGTATCTGCTTATGGAGACAAACTCCGGGCTCAGGCATGAACATCTATTGTACACACAATTTTCTTTTTCCTGTTCATGTTAATTACTTGCAGTCCCTCAGAATATTGAATCAACCTCTCTTCATATGAACTCATAATACTGTACTTTTGTTGGCATTTATTGGACTTTGAGAAAACAGAATGTGAACCACACAGATAGCCATGACCATTTCATCTTTGAAAACCTGGAGTAGAACTATTTGAACTGAAAAAAGTCAATGACATAACAGACTTGAGAACTTGTATGAGGAGAATGTTGAGGAATTCCTTCAAACATGTCAGGTGAGGCTGGACCTTGGCACACAACACAGTCCCTCTGAAAACCCAGGGTGACATGATTATTTGCTCAATATTCTGATTAATTTCAATGGAAAATCTGTTTAAGCAGATGTTTGGTAGCATTATGTCACAGCTTAACCCCAGCTGGCAGCAGACCCCAACGAAGCAGCTCATTCACTTACCCCCTGCCCATCCCAGTGGAATAGGGGAGAGAATTGAAAGGCTAAAATGAGAAAAATTATTGGATTGAGATAGAAAGAGTTTAATGGATAAAGCAAAAGCCATACACACACACAAGAAGAGCAGAATAAAGAATTCTTTTCTGCGGGCAGGCAGGTGTTCAGATGTCTCTAGGACAGCAGGGCTTCCATGACTTGGGAAAAGAAACACCAGCACTCTGAATGTCCCCCCTTCATTCTTCTTCACCCCACTTTATTTACTGAGCATTTTACTTTAAAATATTTACTTTATTTATGATGCCATAGGAAAATGGCATGAAAAATCCTTTGGCTCAGTTCAAGTCAGCTGACCCAGCTGTGTCCCCTCCCAGCTCCTTGTGCACCCCACCCACCCTCCTTACTGGAGCAAGGAGAAGCAGAAAAGGCCCTGGCTCTGTGTAAGTCCTGCTCAGCAGAAAGTAAAGCATCCCTGAGTTATCAATACTGTTTCCAGCACAAATACAAAATACAGACCTGCACCAGCAACTACAAAGGACATTGACATTACCCCAGCCAAAATCAGCACAGGTCAACTCTTAGTACTATATTTAATCAATAATACTTTATTGTCAAACCAGAGATGGTTTGATGATTTGTATTGCAGAGCTGAGCCTGTGGAAATATGATCCAAGTCTCCCTTTTTTCTCCTATACTTCTACTCTCTCTTGCCATTGTTTGCAGATGGTTTTTTCAGCATATTATCCATAGGTAAGTAAGCTGCTCTTTTTCATACCCACTCTTCTGTTTTATTCCCTGTAAATACTACGTCTTATTCTTTGTTTCATCCCTCAGCGCTCCCCACATATTTAGCTCCTCCAGTACTTTCTAGAATTGCTCCCTTTGTTGCAACATTGCGCCAGTTTACTTCCCATTCTTTTCTTTTCCTAATCTAGAAAAAAAGATTTTAAAATACAGCTATTTTAGAAAACAGTAATTTCCATAAGTTCTCAATATACCACAACAGACCTTTAAGGGATCACTGTCCTAAACACATGAAGTAACAGTCAGTAGTAAATATATCATGTGAAAGGACAGAATCTCCCATTGTACACCTCTTGTAGCATTTCCAAGATAGTGTTGCAAAACAGTGAATTTGAAACAAAAATATTACTAGGTGTCTTGATAGTAATTTATTATAAAATACAGGGTAGATTTACACAACAGTACTCCCAACAGGGATTGAATGCAACAAAATTCAACAGGATAATTAGTTTTAAAAATTATATACTAACAATATTTTGTATCTTTCATTAAAATATTGTAACCTGTTAAGAAGCTCCCAGTCACTCTAGATGTCATATTGTCTCTCTCTTCAATTGTGTAGTTATCACTGCATAATAAACCCATTCCAGCTGGAGGTTGTAATGTAACTATTTCTCCTTAATGAGGCCAGCTCCGAAAATTCAGCTTCAATGGGTCAGATACATTTATTTACTTTTTGCAGATGCCTAAGTGGTTTTGGCAGAAACCTTTTGCTCAAGTACAGCCAAATTTACATTCCTGGTATTTCTGACCTAAATTTGAGCCAAGACTGAGAAGATATTTGAATTCTAATCTTGGAAGCAATTAATCTCATGTAATTCTAAAGATGAGATTCAACAGTGGGTATACACAGTTGAATTCAGATGTCTAAATCATTTTATTCTACATGTAAGCTCCAACTGCCATCAATATAGACACCTACATTTGATCAGGTAGATCAGTCACTTTCTAGACTCCATTGATTGTATTGACAAGAGATGCAAAACAACTGCCTAAACATATGTTTGCAGCACTATTTAACCCTCCACAGAGAATTACCAACATCTGTACAATGCTGGCAGCTATGACACAAGATCTGTGGGGGCCATCTGTCATTGTGGAGTAAAACACGGGCCGGCTGATACCCTTAGATATTCTGTGCCTATGTGCAGACTACTGAATATTCCACTAACCGTACCCACTGGAGAGTTTAGACAAGTGTACATCCAAACATATGGAACATTTAGGTTTAGGTTTCTTAATCTCATGCTGGAAGCCAACTTTCTTGTCTCCAGCCAGAATGAGATGTCCAGAACTGATGTTTTGTATTGCTCAGATTGCTACCTGTCATGATACAGAGGCAGGAGTGCTGAGGCTGAGGTCACGTTACCACTAACTCAAGGTTTGCATTAGGCATTCAAGCTCATTGTTGCAAACTATTGGCAATATATCCTGATTTTCTCTAGATCTTTTTATTCTGACCTCACTATTGAATTGCTCAGTGCTGTTCTGGCCATAGCAGAGCATAAGAAAAAACACATAGATGGTTTTAGACTTCTCTCCACCACAGGCAAAAATTAACTTGCAGACTTAAGGATAAAGGCAAAATATTTAATATGCATCTCTTCCTGCTTCCCTCCCCTCCTAATTCACCACTAGAATGGTCCTCTAACAGTAGGAAGAGCAAGCCAAAGAGGTCACTGGTGTACTGGGTACACAGGTGGCAGAGCTGCTACCATCTTTTATCTCAGCTGGGAGGCTCAGTTGGTTTTTCAGCCTTCAGAGGCAATGTCATGTAGAGGTGCTGCCAATTTAACTGCTACATGTTATCTTCTTCCCTAAGAAAATGATTGAGTATCTACACTAAAATCTGGAAGAGTGACAGATATTGCACTGTGCACAAGTACCACTACTCACTCTTCTAAATCTTTCTTGTGAACCTCTTTATAGCCCTCTTAAAATGTTGTTTTCTCTCTACAAAATATTATTATTTTTTGCATATGTGTTGGAAAAATATTAGCTAAGGATGAGGGGGATGGAATCTTTTATTTATTCAAATTACAACCCTTTTACTGAAATATGAATAACTTGTGTCACTGTTTAACCCTTGTCTCTTTACTCAGAAATGTTTTCAAAGAACATGAGTTCTCCTGAAGCAGATTCTCACTTTGAACGCAAGCCTATTCTTTATCATATTAAACGTTGCTGAAATGGTGCTTAATCCTCCAACTCTTATCAAAATTTCCAGCATGTTTTCTACAGACAAATCATACACCTTTAGGAGCGCCTCAGCATCTGGAGCAAATCTTACAGATATCTGATGTCTGGAGTCTGTCTGAAGCATGGACACAAAAGTATGTTTCCTGAGGGAGAATCTGTTTGACCCTTTTAATTGTCTGCTCTATATCCTGGGTCTTCAGCACGGTGCTTTAAACACAACAGGTGCACTACAGCTCCTATAAAACAAACTTGAGCCTCAATCTAAGGGAAAGGAAAAAACTTTAAGGATAGTAAGTCTGGGCATTATGTGCTTTGTCCTGGGAAGTGATTTTAGCACATGTCATATCAATTTAATATTGAGCATGAGCCACCAAGGAGCTGTGAAAATCCTAACCGTATTAAAGGGGAAGTACTATGTACAGAGGAGACATCACTTTGGCCTGTCCAAGGTTTGCATGGGACTACAGTGTATCAAAATCCAATGAGTTGTTCTCCCAAGGTGTTGTCTGACAAATACTAAGTTGACATTCTGAAAACTCACTAGGTTCATAGCATTTTTTGATCATTATTATTTACATTGCAGGTGTACCTAGAAGGCCCTGTGAGTTATATCTATTATCTGTATTACTGTACATCAGAATCAGGCCTTCAGAACAATCCATTCTGCCACTTCAAGAACTACTCAATTTTAGTTTAAAAGTATTTCCCTTTTAAGATAAAAGATTGATTTCAGCATTCATGTCAGTGCTGCCTTCAGCATTCATCTCAGTATTGCCTTGAGAATGGCCTACTGTGACTTTGGAAATCCCAGCCTTTGATTATTTTACTGTATGTTTTTTATTTATAAGATACTGATGCAAAGAAATAATGTTGAACAACAATCCTTTGTACTACTGAAATGTGAACACAAAGATACTCACTGACCTGAGGAATTTGAACTTCCAATATAAAAGAGAAGAGAGGAGCTGGATACAAGCAAGGTGGATGACTGAGCAGGATTTCTTATTTACCTGTCCAAGTCTGTGGTATTTTTGGGGTCCCCCATGGCAGGAAGGAAATGATGAATCTGACTCCATGTTCTTAGAAGGCTAATTTATTATTTTATGGTATTATATTATATTATAATATAATATTATAGAATGATATACTAAAACTATACTAAAGAATAAAGATACTTACCGAAGAATTAACAAGATACAAATGAAAAACTCATGACTTGCCAGAGCATTGACACAGCTGGACTGTGATTTATCATTAAGTAAAAACAATTCACATGAAACCAATCATGACCAGTTGGTAAACAATGTCCAAACCACATTCCAAAGCAGCAAAACACAGGAGGAGCGGATCAGATAATTGTTGTTTTCTTTTTGGTCTGAGGCTTCTCAGCTTCCCAGGAGAAGAAATCCTGGTGAAGGGTTTTTTTAGAAAATATGACAGTGACACAAGTCCATACTAAACAACTGCAATTCCAAATAAAAGGCTTATAACATCTTTGCTTAGTCTTACATAAATTAATTTTCATAATTTAAGCTGTGATAAATAAAAAATTTAAATATTTTTCCTTTATGATATTTTAGGGTTCTGAAAACTTATTTCTTTCCCTGTTCTTGTTACAACCTTCAGTACTCACACAGGTTGTTTACTACTCTGTTATATTTCCATGTTTATTATATAACTAATGTTTATGAACAACATAGTTTTTCCCTGAAAGGTCAATATCTCACTCACTACCTTATCCCATTTCATTGGTTTGCATAGCAAGGTTCTGGTAGCACAGGGGCCACAGGTGGGACTTCTGTGAGAAGCTGCTGGAAGGTGCCCACATCAACAAATCCAGTTCCAGCCAGCTCTGAGATGGACCCACTGCTGAACAAGTCCAAGCCCACCAGTGATGTGGTGGTGCCTCTAGGATAAAGTATTTAAGAAGGGTGAAAAAAAGCCTGCACAACTGCAGCCAGCCTGTATATGTGACAGACCCCAAGGTCAGTGCAGGAGGGGAAGGAGATGCTCCAAATGCCAGAGTAGAGATTTCCCCTGCAGACCGCGGTGAGGCAGCTGTGCCCCTGCAGCCCATGGAGGACCATGGGGAGCAGAGATCTACCTGCAGCCCCTGGAGGGTCCCAGCCAGAGCAGAGGGATGTCTGAAGGAGGCTGTGACCCCATCAAAAGCCCGCTCTGGAGCAGCCTTCTGGCATCTGCGGCACCATGGAGAGAGGAACTCATCCTAGAGCAGGTTTGCTGGCAGGACTTTTGAAGCCCTGAGGGACTCATGCTGGAGCAGCCCATTTCTGAAGGACAGAAACCTGTGGGAAGGTCCCATGCTGGAGCAGTTCTTGAAGAATTGCAGCCCATGAGCAGCACTCAGATTGGAAAAGTTCATGGAGGACTGTCTATAGTGGGAAGGACCCCATTGGAACGGGGGAAGAGTATGAGGACTTATCCCTTAGTGGAAGGAGCAACAGAGACATGTGATGACCTTGTCACAGCCCTGATTCCCTGTCCCTCTGCACCCTGGGAAGTTAACCCAGTAAAGAAAGAGGGGAGGGGACTTGTGGGAACAAAGGTGTTTTAAGGTTGGGTTTTATTTCTCATTACTGTATTCTGATTTGAATGGTAATAAATTAATTTTCCCCAAATTGAGTTTATTTTGCCCATGATGGTAATTGGCAAGTGATCTCTCCCTGTCTTTATCTCAACTCACAAGCCTCTCATTCAATTTTTCTCCTTTGTCCAGTTGAGGAGAATGATAGAGCAGCTTTGGTGGGCATCTGGCATTCAGCCAGGGCCAACTCACCACATCAGTAAGTCAGAAGTTCCCTCCACACATTATAAGTTTACCAAAGTTATTCTTTGCTTATATTACTACACTTTCTACAGATTTTTTTCTCCCCATGGCTATTTCATGGTCTAGTTGTTCTTTCTCCTTTTAGGATAGTCTGGTGCAGAGCCGTGTTTATTTTCTGAACAAGCTCCTACCTTTTAACAGCCACCATCCATTCATTCCCAGGACTGAACAGTTAAACTGTGCAGCATTGTGTTGCACATAATAAGGGTTACAAAGACTTGAGTGACATGTTTCTGAAAACAAACAAGCAAACAACCCTCTGAATCACTTATAAAAAACTTCATTATACACAATACAAAATTGACTTATTTTCTCTTAGAACTGACAAACAATCACCTTGTGTGAATTTTCCTTTATTTTTTTTCCCTCCAGTTGAAAAAGCAAATAAAGAGAGCAGAGGAAACAAACTCCAATCAACAAAAATCCTCTAATTAGGAAACTGGCATCTCTGACTAACATCCAGACTTATGCAATAATACTCTGCTAAAAGAAAAAAAAATATTAAAAAGTTAATTTTTAGCTTTTCCTCATGTACTTTTTTAGTGTTTGAGGAGAACATGACATGCATGTGGGGCCCACAGGAGACACAAGTGGTATGTAACAACCCCTTAACAGCAGAACCACAGTTTGTCTACTCTGTAGGACTAAGACAAAATTGTGTGGACCTGAGCCAGTCCATTGCTGCAGACATGCAGGACAGGGTTTATTGCTTGTCCCTTCCTTATTTACCTTCATAGAGATTAGCCATGGCATTTCCAGTTCTCACAGCTCCCTCCTCTCAGTGAACAAAAACTCACTAAATGACCAAAATCCAAAACAAGATGATTTTAATGATTTTTTTCTTGCAATGATGTCTTCCTGATACCTTTGTAATGATCACTTCATCTATCAAGATAAAAAATCAGTTTGTAAGTACAAATACTGAATAACTAAAAATTAGCCAGTTTGCTATTTTCTGCCTCTGTGTACATCTAAATTCTGATGGACCCTGGTAAGAAAACCGTCTTGAAAGGAACAAGAAGTTCCTTTCACTTCAAAATATTAACAATGGAAAGGAAGTCTGTATATTTACTTACTTTTTAGTAACAGATCTTAGGGACAAAATACCTGCAGTACCTTAATCACATTCATAGCACAATTTTATCAAAGTCCTTTTAGTGAGGGACCCAGAATAAACCTGATATAACAGTTCATGTTATATCCTTTAAAGCATTTGAAATTACTAAATGTTTTGTGTCTCATTAGCTTTCTTCCTCTCTTCCCATTTAAGTTGTCCATGTCATACTCTCCTAGAGTGCATGCCTGCTGTTATTATATCAATTCTCCAAAGCTCCTAGTATTTTCATATGCAAATTACAGCCATGGTGATATTTTTTGTTGATGGACATAATCCTGCTGTTAATATCCACAGAAGCCTTGATATGTATCTGTGGTTTTATCTATTGCCTCCAGTATACCATGTCTCCAGCCATATTCATTAGATTCAATTAGTGACATTCTGCCCTGTGAGAATCTGTCAATAGAAAATAGGCACAGCAATGCTCAGAAAATTGTCAAAATAAACATATTTTAAAAAGCATTAGATGACTGAAATTTTAAAAAGCATTAGATGACTGAAAAAGCATTAGTAGACTAAAATCCACCAGTACCCATGTACTTTACATATCATTCTACAAAGATCAATATAAATATATAAGAATAGATAAATAAATAAAATTAAAATAAATAAAACATTAAAAAATAGGAAAGATGAAAGAAATGTGGCAGGGACTAAAAGCGGCACTTAATCCATTACTGTACTTTAAAACTGGAGTGCTGACCCTTAAAATTACATTGGATGGGTTTCAGCTTATTTCCTTTTGAAAATATAGTGTTAATATCTTTGTTAGTGTTTGTTTATTTATAGTTAGCATTTCGACATGATTTCAGAATTTTTATAATTTCAGAATTTTTTGTCTTTATCCCATCTCTATGCCTTTCAGTATTTCCATTCTTCTTATTTTAGCTGATTCACATTTGCCATTGCAATTTCTCTATTTAAAGTTTTCAGCCTGTGATAGACTTTAAAGAGTGAACTTTCATCATTATTGATTACTTGGGTAAAAATTCTATTAAGGAATGGTGGAATATTTCTGCCCTTGTCCTGGTTTCTTTCAGACTGTTTTTCTAACTATTAATATGAATTTTAGTATTGTTTTCTGTCATACTTGGAGTTCCTATAAGTATGATGATGTCTGTGGATTTAATAAACATGGTCTTGATTTGATTATGTTGTTTATGTAATTAAAATTCATAGTGAAGGGAACTGTGCCTCCAGATGGATGGGGAACAAGTGATAAGTTTACCTGGTTATGTGCCACTCTACACTCTTCCCCACTGTAATTTTGATATGTCTTCCCAGTTTTCTTTCAGGAATGCAGTGTAAGGCAATTTAAAAAGCCTTAGTGAAAATGAAATATATTATTATTATTTCTTCTTTGTCTATATCACCCATTATTCCTTCATAAAAGAAAATTAGATTGATTTGGCAAATTCATCTGTACTGTTATCTTCCAAGTGCTAACTCTTTGTTTTAGAATTTTACCAGCATTTAAAGTTAAATTGACTTGTCTATAAATTCACACTTTATTTTTCCCCCTTTATATAGGTATAAGTTGAGTACTCCTTTCCAACCCAGCAATAGCTTTTATGTCCTCCACAAGTTCTCAAAGACAACTACCACTGCATGAACTTCGGCCCATACGGAGGTCGGGATCAGAATGCTCAGACAAGCACAAAACCTGAAAATACCAAAATATGGTCAAACAAGATCTGTTTCTGTTCTAGGCTGGGCTGATATCAGTTGCTTCTAAGTTTTCCCATTCTCATAAGAAAGCTTTATAATGAATGATGAAAAAAACCCCATCCTTTTCAATTTGATTATACCGTTTACAGATAGCTATTCCTTTCCACTGAATAAATTTCCAACACTTTTCTTTGAGTCTTCTATTGATAATCCAGTCAATTAATGACTTCTTATTACCTTCAGTTTCTCTTTCTAGCTACAGTTCATTCTGCATTGTCCATGCTAATTGTGTTCCTACCTTCTCCTGATGATCGCTGTGTTTGTGTGTAACAGGCTCTCCTTGTCTCTCCTTTATCTACACTATTTTGAATGAATAAATACAACATAATTTAGCCAAAAATTTTCAATCTTTTATAATCTTCACTGAAATAATGTGCAATTTCTTGATAAACTGCAACTTTTTTTAAAGTTTTATGAGATCTTCCATACAATTTATGTGTATCTATCAAAATCTCCTGGGTTTAGAAGTTATTAGTGGCCAGAGACAGAAAGACATAGAGAAGGGGAAAAAACTGTAGGAACCTCACTGGAAGTATCCTTGAGGGATGCCTCTGCTTGCACTAAAGCTCATTTGCAGATAAGAATACGGTCCTAACCTACCTATCCAGCTGAGTCAAGTCTATACAGTTCCAGGGATTCCTGCTGCTGCAGTAACCACTTTGGAGCTGTGGCTCCCCAAAGCACTTGGCATCAACAAATGAAAACAGCTACAGCCTGCTGAAAACAGCATGTTCGGTTTTGCATTCAGTGTGTAAACTGTAAGCTGGTTTCAACCATATTTTGTTACCCTTTGAAATGTTTCCTCAATAGTAGGTTGCACCATCTGTTGCACTGTTTGCCTGCATGTTTTGCTTGTTAAACTGCTCCCCCAGCAGCACACAAAAGAGGAAGAACAGTGGTGATGCCTTTCAGGAAGTTGTCCCTGTCCTCCACCTACCTCCTCCCACCGCAGTGTTGCAGTGCACACAGCAGATGCTTCCCTAGTCTTGCCTCATGCTTAAATATTTTAGGACCTAAGCCAAAGTCCACTATAAAACCTACGAGACTTAAAAATTTAGCAACCTATAGGTATGTTTTATTTGATAAGGGCACAGGACCACACATGCCAAAGCAAAATATTACAAGGAATCTTCTTAAGATTCACCAGGGAGTGTGAGCTCTGCCACAGCTAATCCAGAACAGTCTTTTAAACATAGAAGAAACATTGATTAGAAGTCAATAAACTTGATTTTTATTGTTTGCCTAATGGCAAAAAATACTTAAATGGTCCTAATATGGACTCTGTCTCCTGGTGAAGTCTTGGCATATTATCATGACAGGAAGAATATTATGTCTTAGTTCACGCAATGAAGCAGGGCTTACCTTCAGTTGCCTTTCATTCTTAGTATCTAAGCAGCAGGAAAAATTTAACAGCTTTTCTTTTTTCTTTCTTTCCTGGTGTGTTTATTAAACCTAAGCAAACAACATACAATGACTTTACATTAAATATTCTCTGAAACATGTTGACAAAGCCTTGCACTATTCTATATAATCCCAAGTTATTCTCTTCATGGACTGGATGAATGATGGGAGGAAGGGGAAACCCAGTGAATAATGCATACAAATAAGACTACAGAATGCTCTGAGTAAATTATGCAACCCAAATGAATTCAGCCAGTTCTGCTCTGAATAACATGACATAGTTTTCTCATGACTTTAAGTCACCTCAGCAACAGGGACCAATGAGGAGCTGAGCTCACTGAATGGGAAATGGTTTTCAGGATAAAAATCTGTCTTGAGCAATCAGGGCCTCTGTCCCAACTCATATCAAGGAACTTCATCCTGCAGGACTACAATACCTGAATATCCCTTACAGAGAAATGAATACTTTTCTTGTTCCAGCTTCTGCTCAAGGGTCATACCCATCACATGTGGCCATAGGATATGTGTGATACATTCATATGATTCTCTAATTTCTCCCTACAGCTTCTATTTTAGAAAAAATATTGATAGAGCCTTGCTTTCTCTTGAATTCCCATAAAAAAGCTTATCATATAGACAAACAAATATTTACCTACTACCAACTCTTGATAGCAAACCGATTTTAAAAATTCAGTAAGGTCACCACAAATGAGCTTGATGACATCATCTAAAATATTTCTTATGAAACAGAACAGGCATCTGATAGATGAAGGAGAGATGGCCATACATAACTAACTACTCCAGGCTTTCTTTGTAACGAAAAGAGAAAATCAGGCATCTCTAGAGTGAAATTAGGCTCATTCTGGGTAGGAATTTGAAACAAATTAGATGAATCATACTCTTAAAGGCCTGTTACTATCCATTGACTGAAAATGGAAGCTAAGATGACTTGTCTCTGTTGCAGAGGCTACACATGTATACTTAACCTGGAGAGAGTTCGATCCCACCCACAAGCCTGGCTGCACACAGAGGCAGGTGCAGGTTCCATAACAGAGCTATGTCATACAGTGTGGGAGCACACCAGCTGGTACTAATGATCCCTGAGCTTCCCTGGGAAATCTGTCCCAATAGTTCTGTGTCCAATACACTGAACCAGACACCAAAAGAAGATCTGGCCTCTCGGAGTTTATTTCCTCCTCTACAATCTTTTCCAGGTGGCTGAGCCCCGATCAAATATTTATAGAATTAAATATTTCTCTTCTCTGTGGGAGGGAAACAGTAAAAGAACAGATCCTAATTTGTTTTTGCAGAGGGCTGGAAATAACAACAAACAGGTCATTAAAACTAATCCTCTTTTTCGTTGTTTTTTAATGTTTTTATTTTTTCATTCCTTGCAGATGTGAATAAACTTTCCAAGGACAAATCTGAACCCATAAGTTTCTTTCTCATAAGAATATTAGCAGGTGAGTATGGCTGTTTCAGGAAATCTGCACAGCCTCTTCTACCAGAAATGCTTTTTGTTTTTTCAGCCATAGAATTTGGTAGCTCCCAGGTGTTCTCATAAGTGAGCATGTCCTCACACACTAAGGTCTGCACAAATTCAGACACAGAAAAAAGGCCCTCATTTCAAAATGTTGATGTTCTAAGGCAAGAGACAAAACCTGATAACTTCTCTTCAGAAAGTGAGGCTATTTGAGATCCATTTCTGTAAAAACACATTGCAGTTACAGGTATTTTAATCAGTGAAATTGTATTAGGAGATATTCCTGTTTTGGAAAAGAACAAAATGCATGGTGCAGATGTGGAATGTGGACTGTTCCACATCAGTATTAAAAAGCTGTCCTAGATATATTTTCTTTACTAGAAAAGACATCATCTTATATATGCTTTTCCTCAATGCATTGACTAACTAAAATACAGATTTTTTTTTTTTTTTTTTTACTTTTAAGAGGGGAAGAGTCTCAGCCATGGCTAGATTAGAAATTTTTTTCTTTTTGAGTGACTGCCTGTATTAAAAAGCCACCATTCAAAAATCCCCAGCTTTTAAACTGACAAGGAGATGAGACACAGACATGTTGAAGCCTGTTTTGCCAACTGCAGTCCCTCCTGTTACATGCCACTTCCTCAGCAATGCGGCTTTCCTCAAGATGCAACACTACAGATCCTCAAGATGCAGCACTACAAATCTTCATCACTACAACATCGGTCAAAAAATCCTCTGAGGAATATTTTGATTCTCAGAAATCTGCAGTTCACTTTTTTTTCTAGCAGTTCAATATAAGGAAAAAGTGATTTACTAATCTTTGGGACAAGGTTGGGGTTTTTTCCTTACTTGTTTGGGGTTTTTTTCAGCACAGGCTGCCATGGAACTTGACATAAATCTAAAAAGCCTGCTCCTACCAGCATATGAGGACAAAGGACTGTATTGTGACTATCTTCCCTAGTAGTCCCAATTTAGTCATCCTTACTGCCACATTGTCTAGGTGATGGAGCAATTCAGTTCACTGCCACCCACCACTGCCAGACACTTTAAAACAAATTCTGTGATAACAATATGTAAATTAGATAGAAAATAGTGCTGTTTTCTCATAACATCTAGAGTGTGTTGCATATTTTCTAGGTCTCTAACTGGAAGTTTGGGAGTTTAGGAAAGTGGATAATATTGAAAATATTCTATGATTCTATGATCTTCACAGGAAAGAGAAATAAAAAGAAAGATGAAGTGTGATTTAAGTGTAGGCAGGACCTAACACTTATGTATTCATTCTTTCTACTTAACCTGCTGAAATAAGAGAAACTAAATTATTATTTTAAAGTTCTTTTAAGCAACAAAAATTAAATTATTGGAGAGCCAGTATCAGTAAAACTTTCATTATCAATAACTAAATTAGTAGCTTATTCTAATACTGCTGAAACAACAACAACAAAAACACCAAACCAGAGTATTGTAAGTCAGAATGTGGAAAAGAAAATGATCCTGCACCTTTTTACAGCTGTGCAGGATGCCACTGGAAGTCTTTTTCCACCATGTCTTTTTTATGTCCCCAGAGGTTCAGGTAAAGAATGTCTGCTTAGCTGGAAGATACTGACATTGGTGCCGGGAGAGTGGAGAATAGAAAGAGAGGGAATAGAAAATTAGGTGTTGGATTCATCTCATTTAGTGTCATAGTTCTACAGTGGTGAGTCCATATACACTAGTTGTCCTCTGGTAATAGAAAGTGAAAGGAGCAGACACTTGTAGGTACCACATAAAATTTGGGTCTGATTTTCAAGCATGTCATGTCACATGACTGACCAACACAATATGAACAAAATGATAACAGGGAGCTGTGCTAAGGAGTTACTTCCAGGATATTTGCTGCCATCAGGTAACAGCACAGTTTAAAACATATGAAAAGAAGAATGAGGGGCCATGGTGTTCAGAGGAAGCCTTGTAATGCTTTTATTATACAGAAACCAACATCTCAGGAGCCACAACACAGCATGGAGGACGGGAGTAATCAAAACTAATCCATGTGTTTGCAAATGCAGATCTTTTAGGTTCTCAGGGGATTTTCAGAGGAAAAATACTTAACGACATTGAAGAACTATTATTCCAGTTCTTAATGTTTTTAAATCATAAGCTTGAAAAACACATACAACTCAACAAGCATTGGCAGGTGCCATGTGTGATTTATGTTTAGATTTCACACTGTGCTTTAACTGTCACCTAATGAAATAATGTATCTGTTAAAAGCTCATTGATTTTATTTACTTTTCTGACAAGTGAGAATTCAGTGCTCCTTGCCACCCTGTAGGACAGTATTTGCAGATAATCTTTTGTGGAATCTCATTTATTTTGATTTATGATAGTTCTGAAATCATTGCACTTATGTTGGTAGTAGCAAGAAGAGTTCAGTCACCTAAAAAAAAGTCTAAACTTCTGCTAAAAATGAGACAACATTCATTCCATCCAAGGAATTTTATTTCAACTTGAATCATCTTCACAAGGCATAAGAACTATAGTAGCTTCTATTTTAAGTCTCTAATACAACCTTAGAATATTAAAAAAAATGTAATTTAATTTAATTAAGGATTGGAGCATTTGTGTTGCACTATAATTGTTAGGAAGCATCTGGCTATTCCCTAGGGGGTGGAGGCTGAAAGCTGAGTGGGATAACTATGGTCAAGGAAGTGCCCAGCCACCCCACTGATTGTCAGGGGCCAGGTGGGCCAAGGGGAGAAGAAATTATTCTGCAATCAGCCCTGGTAGGTGCCAGATGCTGTGCAGCACTGGGGAGGAGGGCAGTAAAAGATTAGAATCCGCTCCAGGGAGGGACACCAGTGTCAGCACAGCCCCCAGGTGGCCTGGCAAGGGCACCAGGACAGGAATGCTGGCCCATGGCTGGGTAGAGCAGGGCTGTGGGATCAATGTCCTGTGGTGTCACCAGGACAGGGAATTATATTCCTGGGGGGCTGAAATGGGGCCCTGGGCCATGGGAAGGAGGAGAGACCCTGGGCTGGGCAGGGCCATTAGAGCCTAGCAGGGCCCTCAAGGCCCTGGCAATACCCAAGTACCATAGTGCTATTTTTATTTATGAAAGATTGGTCAAGTCAAATGTGTCAAGTATAGATTCTATACATGTGGGAACTGCTAAAGAAAGATTTCTTTTCTGGCAGATGTCTGAGTAATATATTTCTCCTCTTCAGTACTGATTATATATTATCCAAGACATAGGATATTCCAAACCTGTCGAGATTTAAAGGCTAATGTTTTCTAACTGGAAAGTGAGAAGGGAAGTTCATCTAGAGCAATGCTATTTATAAAATTGAGCTTTGAATGTTAAATTCCCAGGTTAAATATAATATAGATTAGCTTTTATTTTTTCCCCACTCTCAGTCTTAAGCTGACAAATTCAGAAATTTCAGTCTGAATTGGCACTGTTTTCTTAAAGTATTTCTAAATAATTGTCACTACACCTCTTTTCTGCAAGTTTTCTTTCTGTACCCAATCTGACACCATGCTTGCCAATGCTTGCTGCAAGCAGCCAATGTACAGATATATAGGGAAGAGCAGACTGTAAAAGTGGATTTGTGGGACACAAGATTGTTGCTGTTCCTCAGTGCACTTAGACTCAACTGCAGCCATGGGTGAAGGTCAGAGGAATTGATCTGTAAAATCTAGGCAAACAGTACTGCTATATTTAATCAGAATAAATCTTTGTGCAGATGTTCACCCTCTCTGTAGCTATGGGGAAGAGGATGGTGTCATTAGAGCTTGTAGCATTAGTATCAGAGTCTCGAGGAGCACCAAATGGAATTTCAGAATGGTTTCCTCTTAGATAGAAAAGATGATCCTTTACCCATAACTTTGAACATTTAGGAGCATACAGAGGAAGTCAGTTTTGCTGGTTTAAAACCTGCAGAAGATGCTAGAGATTCTTGCCTTCAGATGACCACTGCAGTGGGGCTTTGATTCATGCTTTGCAGGTCTCCACTGAGTGGGATTAGAGCACAGCTGTGGTGTGCTTCTGAGCAGAAACTGTTGAACACCTGAACATAGAATTGTTCTTCAAACCCAGCCCTCACTAATACATGAAACACAGGTGTTTGTGTTCACACTAACCTATTTGTGTCTGTCCCACACAGCACCTCACCAGATTTGAAAGTGCACAGACATTTCACATAGAAGAAGATTCTCCTTTGAAATAAATCAAATGACAAGTTAACTCTGCCCAAGGAACCCCTTGCCACACTGAAGATTGCTGAAGCCCCACCTCTTCAGGAACCAAAGACTCTTTCTTGTCTTTCACCTGATGTGATGATAATTATATACCTGTCATCCTAGCTACTTCTTTTAGCATGCAACATTCACATTTTCCTCAACAACCTACCACTTAGTTCTCTTCCACTTCTTAAATAGTGCTGACTGGTAGTTTTTAATTAAGCCTTGACAGTTGAAATTTGCATTCCAAAAGCCAAATGATGGTGGCATTGGATTTTCTAATATTTTGGAATGGGTTTGGATTGTCTATTGTTTTATCATGCAGAGCATTCTGCTTGCACACAACCCTGCATGCATGCATGCATGCTTACCCAGACCTTCCAGGTTCTACAGATACTGTGTGCAGGGTTTAAGGCTACTTCCCTGAGAGCATTCTAAATTTGCATTTCATGCTTTAATGCTTAGTTAATGGAGTATAAAAAAGCATGCTGAGTGATTTCTGTAGCTCTAAGAGGAACATTGTTCTTGTCTGGTTTGTTATTCATTTTTACATGCCAGCTCACAAAATTGCTGTGAGTAGATGGACAAATAGCTAAGAGAAGTTTTATCAGTTTCAAGGTTTAGGGGAGAAATGACCCAGGGAAAGATCTAAAGAATGGATCACTACATAATTTAAAGAGCTACTGTATACTTTTCTGTTTTCTGTAAGAGGCTCTCAGTCCCACTAGAAGTTCTTGACTTAACATGCCTTTAACTAAACAAATTTTTGCTTCATATATATTGGCTTCAATAGATCTTGTACCTGACAGTGGTATAAGTCAAGTAATTTCTGATTAGGTTCTACAAGCTAAAGCTTTAAATCCACTCCAATTAATGCTTCTTTTGATGAAATGAGGCATATGTTGTGCTTCAAGCTAAGCCCCCAGCTTTTTAAAGATTTTCCATACAGTTCCACTGATGATTAGTCACTGCAGGTATCTGTAGAACCAAATACCTTTTGCTGCCTTATGACCAGTAATAGCAGAAAATTGCAATTATGATAGTATAACAAGGACGGAGCTTACAAAGTCACCTCTTCTGTCTTAGTGTGAACTGTAAAGTTAAAGAGTATATACCTGATCAAATTCCTGGGCTGAGAAAATTTGAGAAAACTTTGAGAAAATTTCAATTACAAGTTCACAGATTGTATTTCTGAAATTTCTCTTTTTTTTTCTTATGACCTATAGATTCACCTTTATTTTCATTAATTATTTCTTACGGGTCCAATATAACATCTGACAACAGCAACAGTGTGGCTGTAAGATGACAGCTGAGGTCACACATCCAAACCAAGAAGTGGCTACTGGCCACCTGTAAAAGAAATACTACAGACCACCTGGAAAAAATCTGCACACTTTATCTCACAAGCCTTATTTATATTCTTTATTTTCATAGTGTCTTTGGATCAAAATCCAGTATAATTTTTACTGTACTGCTTTCACAGCACTAAAAAATGTTGATTGGATCTTTTTCTTTTAAAAATTAAAAGAACAGTAGTCCAGTTTATGTCTGGTTACTGCAAGATGATTTCATCACAGCAAAAATTATGTAAATAAAATAATTTTTAAAAACAGTTTTTAATTTAGATGCTGCTGTCAGGCACAAGAGCAGAGATTTCCCTGCAGCCAATTGTGATGACTGGTGATGCAAGTCATCCCCCTGAAGCACATGGAGGACCATGCTGGAACATATACTCATGCTGCAGCCCATGGAAGGCCCCACTCTGGAGCAGAGGCACGTGTCCTGAAGCAAGCTGCAGCCCATGGAGATTTCACATTGGAACAGGCTCCTGGTAGGAACTGCTGTCTGTGGAGAGAAGCCCATGCAGGAGCATGTTTTCTGGCAAGATGGGACTCCATGGAGCACCCACATGGGAACAGTCTGTTTCTGAAGGACTGTGCCCAGTGGAAAGGATCCATGCTGGAGCAGTTCATGGAGGACTGTGTCTCATGGGAATGACCCCATCATGAAGGAGTGTGAGGAGGAAGGAGGAGAGATGAAGTACTATGAATGGAACTAAACCTCCATTCTCTTTGCACTGCTTGAAGGGAAGCAGATAGAAGACTCAAGAGTGAAATTAAGCTTGGGAGGAAGAAGGCTGGGAGAAGATGTTTACAGTATTGTTTATTTCTCATTATCCAAGTCTGTCATTAATTGTCAATCAAATGACTTAATTTCCCTGAACTGAGTTAGTTTCACTTGTGCTGGTAATTGTTAAGCAACCCTCCTATCTTTATCTCAACCAATAAACTTTTCATCATATTTTTTGTCCCCATGCAGCTGAGCAGAGTGGTTCAGAGAGAATTTAAAATTATTCTTCTGACCTAATAATTTTGAGCTTTGTCTTTGAGAAAGATTAGGTAAATATTCTGCAATCCAACTATCCTCCTATGTTTATAATTCCTTTTGTCTTCATTAGGACACACAGCATGAAGGAGAAACAGTCAACATGAAGGTGTCCCAGAGACTGGACTGCCTTGTGTGCCTTGGGTGCCATTACTATTCCATTACTTCATGCTGACTGAACACTCAGAAGAGATGACTGAGTTATAATAATGTGTCCAGTTTAGTCACAGTTCATCCAAAGGCAAGTCTGATTATGACTTGGAAACCTAGAAGTCAGATTTAAATCTCAGATAACCTCTGGAAAAGATGGCCTTCCTAATTCACAGAGCAAAAAAACTTCCTTCCAAAGCAGAAGTAAAATTTGAAATGAAAGAAGGGGATATAAAACCAAGTGTTTAATATGCAGGCAGCACAGACGGTGCTGAAGGCTGCAGTGAGCCAAGATGAATTAGCCTTCCCTAGCTTATAAAAAAAAAAAAAAAAGAAATGGCACCTTTCAAACAAATCCTTCTGTGTAACAGAACTGGCCTTTGCAATGAAAATGGTGCCAAAAGCTTTCTGTTGGAGAAGCCTAGAGTTCATCAGGCCTTAAGCAACAATTATTCTTGGATTATCTAATTCACTGTGTTCCTGGGTAATAGCAGAACCACTGACAACAAGGTAAGCACAGCAAGATCATCATACTCTTTCTGACAGGGCACCTATGCTTCAACCATTCAGCAAAATGAGAAAGGGCTAAACACCATACCAGGAAGGAGCCTGATTTGACTTTAAGGGAGAAGACCAGACCAGATCTTGCCTGGTCTACTCTCCTAAACTTTTGATAGTTAGACACACCCATTTCCTCCAGATGTGCAGTAATCCGTGGCTCTCTGAGCTTTGTATGGGTCCAGTCCAGCTGCCTCGAACCCTTAGCTCACATGGACTTGCATGGACAGAAAGTAAGAGACGAGAAGCGCTCTTCTCTACATGGGGACAAGTGTCCAGTTTATTGGCTTGGGACAGGACACAGCTGGTGCAGCAACCTCCCAAGTGGAAAAGAGGCGGAACCACCCCTGCAGTGGAGTTTTATAGCCGAGGATGGGGGTGGGGAAAGAGGATCAGGGCCAATGGGATAACATTGGAGAGGGGCGAGGGGAGGGGTACCCAGGGGCCAAACCACCAGGGTGTATAGCAAGGGGGTGCATGGGGGAGAGACCATGTGATGAGAAAGGGGAAATAATCTACGTGACATACCATACTCAGTACAAACCTCCCATCACCCACTGCAAAACAACTACTAAATAAACTATTTGGTGCAATACAACACAGATGAACAGGCAAGACCTGACTGCTAGCTGTATCATCCCATCTGGATAATTATTTAGTTCTTTTAGTTCTTTTGAAGACCCAACACATATAAAGTAGGCATTGTGAGATTAAGGCCCTTTTAAAGGCCCTTGCTTTCTCCAACTAAGATAACTTCAATAAGTTATCTTGGTTGGAAAAAGCAAGGGCCTTTAAAAGGTAAGTTGTAACAAAGCTATTTCTCATCAGTCTTTTTTACATTTTATGACCTGAGACTTCTCTGGGTTCATCTATGCTTGGTTTATGCCTGAGACTCACACCTGTGTGTCCACAGCCCCTCCTATTCTTCTACTCTTTCCCTTCATGTTTAATATATCACTGCCCATCTTGGCTGCTAAGTCTAGGGGTCATAAAGAAAAGATGGGAACTACATTTGATGGAAAGAGCATCAAGATTCCTCTTTGCAAATAAGCAGAACTGTCAGATGGAACTGAACTGTCAGTTGGAATTGTTGCCTAAGATTTAAGAAGATGAAAGTTAGAGATGTTGTATCTTCTGTGAAGATATTTCTCTTTTTTAATGATACATATCTGCCTTTCTGAGTCAAGAGTGAAGTCCTGAGAGTCCTGGGTGCTGCCACCATTTGGAGTCATTGGTACAATCAGCACCTCACAGCTATGACTGGAGCAAGCTTCTGAAGACTTACTGAGAAACTTTGATGGAAGTAAAACCTCTGAAAAACTTTATTGCTGTTGACAGCTGATAGGAAGGGACTAAAGAAGACTTTTGAGGACAACTGAACTGGTAAGATTTTGATTCCTCAGGGCCTTAAACCCCTAGACACTGAAAAGTAAAGATCATAAGGAGCTGTGTGGGGAATAAAAAAAAGTAAAATATTTTGGATGAGATTAATAAAACCAGAGAGGCTTAAATGTATTTGCCTGGAGAGGAGGATACTGAGTGGAGGGTGGATGTTAAGAAGATCATAGGGACTAATCATAGGGACTCTTAACAATGTTACATATCAGAAAGGCAGTAGGACAGATGATTAAATGAAAGGGCAGTCCATGTGGAAGAAGCAGAGAAAATAAGAACTATATGCAGCCTACAGCATCCTTCTAGAATTTTCTCCCACATTAAATCTTAGAGTCACCTCTATGCCCAGATTTTTTAAGGAAGCGAGATGTTACTACTTAACAGTAGTATCAGTAGTATCAAGCAATTTAATAAAATAAAAATAGGTAACAAAAGGTCATATTTCAAGGCAAAAACAACTCAGCCTTGATGGTCAGTTGAGGAGTGATGGTCAGTTAAAGGATTGCTTTTGTGTCCCTATACCTGGTGTATTATTCCATAATAGCTTAGGTATTTTAAAAGACCTTTATTTTTTATAAAGCCAAAAGTTCACCATTTTCAGAAATGTGATATGGATCTAGACAGACCAATGGCTTAACCTGGCATGACAGTTTTTAGGAACCAGTGCCCGACCTCTGTGAATGTAAGAAAAGCACACAGCAGGAAAGCTTAGAGCTGGCTTCCCCTATAAAACCTGCAGTATGGTGGAGAAAAACAGAAATAGGTACAAGTGGGTGTAACTTTACTGAAGTCTATTTCCAGGTGCTGAGGATCTAACCTGTTATATTTCAAATACCACTGTGGGTTTTTATTCCCCATGTATTCTTTGCCTGTCGAACACGAATAATGGTGGAATAATTTATTTTGTAAATGTGACAATCAATGTCTTCTCCACATGTTGTAGAGGATTAAAAGCAGGAGCTGGAGGCACCAGCATCTCTGTCAGATTTCCCAACAAATCAATCAGAGATAGCAGTATTCTCTATTGACGTAGCTCAGCTTTTAGATTCATCCTCCACATTCAATATTGAAAATGCTTGTAGCATCCTCAGCAGGTGTCATATCACTGTTCAGTCCCAGGTTATATTTAAAGCTCCTTATTTATCTGGGAAAGGTGAAAACAATAACTAAAAATAAAGCCCTATACAAAACTCATTTTATGAACTTCTAGAAAATTGGAAAACTTTTGGCAAACCATATTAACAACAAAAATGCTTTTCTCATCAATAAAGTTGCTTCTGAGAGTTCTGGAGATAGCCTAAGTACTAACACAGTTAAAAAGAAGATAATTAACTTAATGGAAGGGCTTGGCTTCTCAGACTTAGCTGATGAAAAATTTTGTAGTCTTTCATGAAAACACTATGTATGTATTGGTCTAGGACTGAAATTCTGGGGTATCTTGAAGAAGATTAATTGAAAATTCAGACATTTGAGTTTCATAGGGAAAAATAAATACTTAATGAAAAATATTTTAAAACTTGTGTAAAGGAAAAATGCCCATTCACTTAGCTTTACTATTGCTTATTTTTGCTTAAGGTAATAACTAACATGTTTCTTTCTCAGCTTTTTCTCCATTCTCTCTTATTCAATCTTTTTTTTTTTAAGAAGGGCAAGAGAATGTTTAAAAAAAATTCCCCCGCTTATTTTAACAACTTGACATTGGTTTTGTTTTATCTTGGTTTTCAATATGAAATTAAGGAAAATGCAAAATTCTTTTTTATGGTTTAAAGGACTAAAAAGTGAAAATGAAAATTTAATTAATTTTTATAAATTAATTTGTAGTTTTGGCATGGAAGAGATATTATATAATATATAATATATAATATACAATATATAATATATAATATATATTTATAAATTTTTATAAATTAGTTTGTGGTTTGCGGTTTTGGCATGGAAGAAATATTTTGATAAAGATTTGCATGTCAATTCTCCACAACACTTTCTAAGACATATACCATCTTTCCCAGAAGCCTGAGTATCTGATAATTAAGGATAATTCCAATCCTTAGTTACTTTGAGCAAGACACTATAAGCATTCTCCCTAAATCACAATGTATGGACAGTCATCTTGGAATCCGAAGGAGATGTGGATTCGAATGAGGATGAGATCAATTTACCAATGTATTGATCTCACTGGTTTTTCTGAAGAGAAACATCAATAATGGATGAGGTTTAATCCATCCTTAGAGTGAATTGATTACCAGTATTGACAGGTATAGCTCAGGAACTGGTAGTGAAGGCCCACCATCTTGCAGTTGAGGCAAACAACTGCTATGGCTGCTTTGGAATGATTTTTGAGAGAACAAGGTAATCAGCCAGAAATAAAATCAGTTCACCAAGGGGAAACCACAGTCTCTTGTCCACTTCTGCTGACCTAGGGAAGGAAACTGATTTCACCCATGAATGACTCTTCCACTGTTTTCTCATAGATTGAAAGAACACTGCTTCTAATCCTCAGTGGAAGGGAAGATCTTCTTAAATGCATTATCTGTGGATAGTAGCCTTTGGCTGATTCCCAGAACACTCATTTTGCTTTCCTGCAGGATGGTCACAACTGTACCTCATCTAAACCTTTATATTCTCTGGCAGAAATTCCCAGACAGGCATGGGAAGGGCTGCCAGGAGAATCTCGAATTCATTGCCAGTTTAAACATTGACTTTATGAGTTCCCTGATGCTTTCTCATCAGCCACAAACAAGTAAAAACTGAAATAAATTGAAGAACTGAAAGCAAGGTGTAATGTCCCAATCTACAACAGTTCATTGCAAACTTTCAAAATGCTTCTAAAGAGACTCAGAATTATCAGCACAATTCTATGTATTGAGAAACTGAGGTATGAGGATGTGATTTGCACAAATTCAGCTCATAGAGAAAGCAGTCTCACATTTCCTGAGTCCTAGCCCACTTATGCTGAAATTAATTTAGAAAATCCCAGAAATATTAAGATTTAGAGTCCCAAACTGTGAATTAATAATGGGAGAGGATAAAAAATAGGATAAAAAATAGTAGCACTAAGGAAACTTCCTAATTTATAAGGAAGCCAATTTGTCAGAAAGGGAAGGTCAAGATGCTTCCTGATGCTCTAAGATATTAGGTTCATCTCAGAATACTGGAGCCATTGGCTATCTGCTGCACTTGACAGTAAATCAGGCAAGCTCTACTGATTTATAGTACAAACAAAGCTATACACTCAGTAGTGATCTGCATTCACATCCAGCTCCCTCCTGACAAGGGCAGCCAGCTGTGGAGAGGCCATGGAGGGAGAGGGAGGGAGTGTTGAAAGTTTAGCTTTGATCCACCCTGCCAGAGGATCATCTGTAGTGACAAGCAAGAGTCCAAATCACCCAGAAAACACCAGAAAAGAATGAGTCAGAATGAGCACTAGCTTAGTCCAGTCATTGTCTTCTCTAATCTGGACCATAAAGCAAATTTTTTCTCCACCATGAAACAGATTTTAGGGCATTTTTTCTACTTCCCATTGCTGTCTATGTATCCAGCTGGTGATTATTGACTGCCTTTTGAAAACAGAAATAGAGAGACACGAGCAATGCATAGAGAGGCTGATGCTCAGAGCAGCTGATCCTTTCTCACTGTAAGTCCAAGCTACTAAACCATCCTGGATGATGGGACTTGCTCACCCAACACCTACTATATCCCTTGCATGTCTCACTGCAAATTCAGTGTTACCACTCTTAAATACATGGGTAACTGGGCTGAAAAGGGCACTGGTGTCCTGATGGACACCATGCTAAGCATGAATCAGGAGCATGCCTTGATAGATGTGAAAGGTCCTGACACACTGGACTATATTACTATGAGGGTGGCCACTAGACTGAAGACAGTGATGATTTTTCTTTTCCTATGCTACATCCAGAATACTCCACTCAGCTTTCAGCTCTTCAGAAAAAAAATGTTTGCAAACTGGAGATAGTTCAGGGGAGGGCACTGAGATGGTGAGGACTGAAGTGCATGTCCTGTGCAGAGAGGCTCAGGGAGCTGGGCTAGGTCAGCCTGGAGCTGAGAAGGCTTTGGAGAAACCTACTGTTTGGAAGAGCTTGGCCAAAAAAATTCTATCCTTGGATGTTTTCAGTGTTTTCAGGACCCGACTGGACAAGGCTCTGAGCAACCTGTTCTGCATTGAGTCGATCTTTGACTAAAAGAAAGAGTCTTCTAACTTGATGAAATTGTATTAGTCTAAAAAACAAAATGATGCCCTAATAGGTGAGGCTCTATGTGTATGATGGCTGGATTCAGTGGTCAGTTCTGCCACAGCTTTCTCGTGCAGACAAGTTATTTAACCAAAGATCCTGAATGACATTTGAACATCTAACTCTTCTTACTTTCCCCCCTTCTCGGAGGAGTCAGGTAAGCATGTAAGAGTTAGAAACCTATGTATTTTTGTGGAACTATTTGTTTCATTCTGTAGAGTTTTAAAGTTGAAGTGGCAAACTACTCCAAGAGATCATGGTGCTGGTAAATTGATTGATACTTTTACTACAGTGATGGAAAAAGTCAAAGGATCTTTACAATAACAGTAAAGATCAGTAAGTGCTGCTATGCAGCAAGGTTGCTAAAAAATGAATAAATCATGCAGCTTATAATTAAATGTAAAGAAAATCCCTAGACCTTCAGTGTGTCCACACCATAGGTCATAGACCGTACCATCAAGCAAATAAAATACCCACTAGATTTTCCATATTTTGGGTCAATACCCACCCAGCTCTGTTTCAAGGTGAAGAGGGATTAGCAACTATTGTTTGTTATCAGGAAGGCCTGACAAAACTGTTTTCAGGGGAAAAGAAAGCAATCCCTGAATTACAGTTAAGACAGATGAGCCTTGAAAGATGAGAAGTTGAGACATCAAACCTGTTTGACAGAGAGAAAAACAGGTGATAAAGCAATGAAATTAAGATCTAAATATGAGATATGCTCAGAATTTGAACTGTAGGTTGAACCCAAATTCCTAGTAGACACTGCAGCAATTGCTGTATTCAGTTCTGAGTGTTTCTTTAGTTATCTAGCTTGGTTTTGCATTGTGCACCTCTCCTTTCACCACAAAGAGCTAAGCCCTGGCATCCTGGGACAGAGCAGAGAGAAGAGAGCACATAAAACATCATCTTTTCTGAAACCCCTCAAAATGTCCCAGTGCTCTTTTCTGTCATCTTGTCGGGTTTGAAATTGGCTGGGAAAACTTGGTGTGCTTTCCCATGGCCAAGGGAACCTGATGTCTAAGTTGTTTGTACTTAACACACTGGACTACCCATGAATATTTATAGATCTTAAGAAGGATACAATTTTTTACACCAGAAATATGCTTCAGACAAAATAATTCTGAGCATGGGTCACATAGCTGGTGCCTGACATTTATGTTTGTTTAGGTTTTGGGGTTTTTTTTAAACAAATTGTACAACTGCAGTTCCAATAGGGAAATGACTGATTAATAGGCTTGGCAAAATGACAAGCCTTTGCAACACTTACAGACAGGACAGGAGTTGCTAAAAGACCAAGAGAGGTTTCCAGTATAGCCTCTTCTTTTTAGTTAGGGCAAGGTTGCCCTCATTTATTCCTGAAATTTCCTTGACACAGATCAGGTTGTCCACCATGTTTATATAATTTTACTAACTGGATATTTTTGACCATGAGCCAAAAGGCAAGTATCTCTGTTTTTATTTCTATCCTTGTTTCTCAGTAATGCCTTTCCTACAGTGTTAAGTCCTTCCCTGGCTATTCGCCAATGCTAGAGTGATCACTTCCATACATGGAAAAAATTTAACTACAGAAGAGTCAGTAGCACATTCTCATTTTCTACCTTTTCTGCATGCCTTCAGCTAAACCAGAACTTGTTTTTCCTGTGCCTAGAGTTAAAGGTTTAACCTTCATCATCACTTCTTAACAGCAAAATTTAAGTGGTAGGTACTTCTGAAAGGGAGACCAGATGCTTTTGAACACATCTGTGAAGAATCAGCATTTGTCTGTGAATTCTGCATGCACAACAATTTATTCCACAAAGCTATCTCAGCTGAATTTCCTAGAAGAGTAGCCTGTAAAATAGATGAACTCATATATCTTCTTAGGTGTGATGTCTTTTTTTTTGGCAAGAGAAGCAGACTCTTCTCTAACAGCAAGGTAAGATACTGCTTGAACTCAAGTCTGGCTATTTTTCATTCTGATCCTAGTTACAATAGTAAAAGCCTTTATGGTATTTTTTTAAGAGCCATGACAAAATAAAGGAGACCATATTTTTACTTAGATCAACCTGTGCAGTCTTAATTATGTTTAATTTTAACTTTTAATTTATTGAGTTTTCTTAAATATAAACAAGAATATATAAAACTACATGAGTTAAGAAAGAAAAAAAAGAAAATCAAAATATGGGAGCATGTGGCTGTCATTTGGTCTGGAAGATATCTGAGGTTTTTTTCACTGTAAGTAACTTCAAATGTTAAAAATGGGTTATTTTCCATGCCGTGTGGAAAAGTGAAAAACATAATTGCAGGACCTTCAACAGAGTTTTAGATAGCAAGACTCACTCTGCAGACCATATCACTCCAAATGAAAAGCTGCCATCTCTCTGTGCTTTACAATTTCAGAGCCAAGCTGAATATCAAGCAGCACGGGCAACTATGTCTAGAATTAAACTTCTTTCACGCTTTGCATCATGAGACTTTGTGTTCTAACTGCCAAGTTTTAACACTAAAGGCTTAAATTTTCATGCTGAGATTCTGCCACAGGTTAAATAATTTTGAATTTTTAACTAAAATAAGCAAGCCATATCCAAGTGCAAAGTATATTTTCCCTATAATCAAAAGAATAAAAAAGTGAATTTATCCTGTGACCATTTGACACTTCTGGAACTTTGACTTAATGCATCAAGAACCTGAAATTTTGCAGGGAAGGGAAGAAAACCCCAATGTCAGAAATATACCTATGGTTTTTTCTACTTAAAATGAAAAGCAAGAAACTAGCAAGCAAACTGCCCTAGGTTTCTGCCTCCAAAAGAATTCCAGACTGGGTTTTGGTTCAGTTTGGCAGATGCATCCTCCACAGACTGTAACTCTCCTGACCAGGTTCCCACTGCTTCCAGCTTCTTCCTGCCGTTAGGTTTTCCACACACCAGGCATGGGCCTCCTTCCAGAGCTGAACAAGAACTTTTCAAGCAGACGTTTTTCTCCTCAGACAGCATGCCATTTTAATGGGTGTTTTCTAAGAGAAATTAAGAAACTGTGTATATATATGCAATATAAGTACTAGAAGTGTTAGGAAACTTAAAAAAAGAGATTGTAGAATTAGTACTGGTTATGAACATCATCACTCAACACCATTGTGTAAATGTATCATGTGTAAACGTAAGAGGGATTATTCAGTCATGGTTTCCTGGGATATTATTCATCTCACTTCATATTAACTGCCTCAAATATAAATTACAAGGGGAAATATACTTCTTTAATCAACAGGAAGAGATTGGCACCACCATAGGCAACTTATCCTATACCACAGTAAACATCAAAGGTATTTATTTTAGTAAATAGGGAAATTAGATGCTTCTGAAGAGCATTGAGTCTAAGAAGCAAGAGGTCTAGTCCTTTCAGTACCATTCAACCTGATGGGACTGAACTCATGTTGCTTAATAAATCACAATGTGTTCTAATGCCAAGTAATATCCCAGAAAGAATTGTTTCTATTCATCCTGTTGAATTTGGCATACCTACATGACCCTGGTGAACTCAGAAAAACAGAAGGGAAGACAACTTTTGGAGGCCTATAAAAAAGAGTATAAATTTTCACCCTTCTCCCCATAGAAGGTATTTTTCACAGGATCACAGAATGAGTAAGGTTGGAAGGGACCATTGGAGGTAATCTAGACCTACCTCCCTGCTTAAGCAGGGTCCCTTAGAGCAGGTTACTCAGACTTGTGTCCAGATGGCTTTCAAATGTCTCCAGGACAGGAGAATCCACAGTCTCTGTGGGCAGCCTGTTCCAGTGCTCAGTGACCCACACAGTAAAGTTCCTCCTCATGTTCAGGTAGAACTTCTTGTGTTCCAGTTTGTGCCCATTGCTTCTTGTCCTATTGCTCGGCACCACTGAGAAGAGCCGGTATCCACTCTCTTGGCACCCCCTTTAGATAATTATATAGCAGTATATATACTTCTATGTCAGTAAGAACCCCTCTCAATTTTTATTCCAGGCTAAAAAACCCTGCTCCTTCGGCGCTTCCACAATAGAGATTCTCCAGTCCTTTAATCCTCTTTGAAGGCTACTTTTCATCTCAGTGGGCAGCTGAAATTAGAAATTTCAGAATAAGTAGGGAGAATCTTTATAGATATAGTATTTTATAGGATTAAATAAAGTGAGGTAAATTACCTTTTGAGACCTCAGATCAGTTCAGGGCCTAACCCTATATATGGAGAGGATTTAGTCATACTGTAAACTACCTCCAGCCATTACTAGTTAGGCCTACTGGCTTCCTGATAGTGGGATGTTAAGCATACTGATTTCCTCATAAGTCAAGGAATTTATTATTTTCTACATCTCTGTTCTTAAACTCTTCTTCCCATACTTTTCATAGAGATGTGATAAGTGGAAATCCTTTCTGAAAGATTTTTTAGTATTTCAGTAAAATCCCTTAGTGCTGTTGAGGTAGTAATGCCTCAAGCTCCACTGGAACATGCAGGAAATGCTAATCTAGATACAAATGTCTGCATATCTCAGTAGAAAATCATCTCAAAGTTCCAGTACCAAACACCTGCAAACAAATGTGATTTATTTTTGAAGCCTTAATCCTAGCATACAGAACGGAAATATCTCGTAAAGGAGTGCAGAGTCTGGAGAGTCTGAGATGTCTCTACCAGCCAGCTGGTGGAGAATGGAAAATAAAGTATGCTGAGCCTGAACTTGACAGGTGAGTTAAAATACTCTTCTATTTTTCTTATGACATATGAAAATCCCAAATCCCTTTTCTGGAACCTTTATCTCGTAGAGCTTTTCACAACTACAGTAAAAATTCTTTTCTCTGGGATAAATAAATCTGAGCAGACAAAAGGACCATTTCAAAGTCTGTTTTGTGTGTGTGTGCTGGGTGAAATAAAGAGATCAGGTCAAATATTTGCAATGTCTAAGTTAAAGATATGTCACCTTACTTAGTGCAACCATATCTACTTCCCACACCAAGTAAGTTGCAGGACGACTTTTCATCTTCTGTCTCTATTGCATGAAAGAAAAGCATATGTTCATTTGTTTAAATATATGGATTTCACAAGTTATAGTTATGCATTTCTGGCAGTTCTGCAAAGAGGCTTACTAGTTCTCTACATTTTGCTTCTCTGTGCTTTTCTACTCTGAAGAAAAGAAATATTAAAAAAAACCACTTTTCTTTGAGAAGAAAATTTTTAATGTTGTCTGTTACTTCATAAACAAATGCCAATGTTGTGTAATCATTCTATGAAATCTAAACAAAGTCATTTATTTTGGCACTGTGTTAAGTGCCAATAAACTCATATTTAAATAATATTGCTTTTCTTTCACACAAAGAAAGACACAAAATTTCACAAAAAAATCTTGTCCAGGGATAAAATGTGTTCATAGTTTATATCGATACTAATAACTTAAATAGAACCTGTGCATAAATTCAGTGTTTGCACATGATTAACCGAATTATCCAGGTTAAAATATAAATTCTTAGCACAGTGTATTCCACAGTTTTGTCTAAGATGTCTTTCCCAAATAATTATAGAATCATAGTATGGCCTGGGGATGAGGGAACCTTAAAGATATTTTAATTATATTCTCCCTGCTGTGGGCAGGGACACCACCACTAGACCAGGTTGCTCAAAGTCCCAGCCAACCTTGTCTTGAATATGTCCAGGGATGGCATCCACAGCTTCTCTGCAAAACCTGTACCAGTGCCTCACCACCCACACAATAAAGAATCTTCCGAAAACCTAATCTAACCCTCTCCTCTTTTAGTTAAAGACCCTGCCCTATCACTATCTGTACGTGTAAAAAGCCAGCCTCTCTTCTTTTATACCCCCCCTTTAAGTACTGGATGGACACAATGAGATCTCACCAAAGCTTTCTCTTCTCCAGGCTGAACAAAGCCAACTCTAGGAGAGTTCCCCCCAACTCTAGGAGAGTTTCCCCCTAGGAGAGGTCCCTCTAACCATCTTCATGTCTCTCCTCTGGACTCATTCCAACAAGTCCATGTCATTTTTGCAGGGCTGAGGACCCCAGAGATAGATGCAGTACTGAAGGTGGGGTCTTATGAAGGCAGAGTAGAGGGGGAGAATCACCTCTCTCAACCTCCTGGACTCACCTCTTTAGAGCTAACTCTTTTCTAGCTTCTCTCCAATAGACCCTGCTATCAGCCAGTCTAGCAATATACAAAAGGTATAACATCTATTTTGAACCTCAGCAAGCTTTTTTTCCTAATGAGTCTGGCAATTAGGAGATAGCATAGAAACACTGTGTGTAGTCCTAAATATACTGCATACTCAGTGGATGTCAAAAAGCCATTGGGGGGATGCTGTGAGAAGTGCCTGGTTACTTGTCAGTTTCAGGATGAAAATGCCATTTTCAACAACAGGAATTGGACAATAAGTCAGTGTCTTGTTTTGGGATTCCCTGTGCCTTTGAAAATTTATATGCCATACTCTGGGTTTAATGTCATTCAGTCAGCAAACTTGCCTGCATGGATTAACTGTGGTCAGAATGTACTCCCCAGAGCTCTGGGATCCTGCATACCCAAATACACCTGAGAACTGGTATTCCAGCAAGCACACTGGAGCATGCAGTCCTGTCCTTTGGAGGGCTGGAGCCAGCATAGTGACCAGGAGCCAGGGCTTGCCAAGCTTGGATATAGACTGGAAACTGCTTTTTCAGTGCAGCAGGGTCTTTGGACCAAGTTTGTGTGAGCAGCAAAGAGCCCCTCATCTTAGTTCTTTCAATTTTTTTTTTTTGAAGGAACAACATCCACCTCACTGCTGTGAGCATAATCTAATTGCAACTTTGCTTTGAGGGGAAAATTCAACAAAGGAAAATTGTATTGCATACATATGAAACACTGAGAGAATAATGTATTAACAGGGAGGGTGCTTTAGTATTTTATAGCTTTGGCAATATGACATAAAAAGAGATGAGTCTCAAAAGGAGCTGAGAAATATTCTTAAGAGAAAATGTTTTTTTACAGACCCCTGCCTCTCTTGGCACAAAATCAGTATGTTCTAATTACTGAAGGTAATTAGAAGTACAGTCATACTTTAATGTCAGGGCTGAATGGGGCTAAAGAAACTCCCGTGGAAAGTGCAGCGGATTTCTTCCAGGTGCTGCAGAGCATAAGTGTTTCATTTTCTTTCCAGATTTAATTCATGACTTTGCTTTTGGTTTCACTCTGAATTTGTGAAAAAAACAATGTCTGCTCATCTCTGACAGTCAAAAATATCCCATGGAGCAAACACTCCAAGATAATGTATTTGTTTCTCTGATGGATCTATTCATCAGTTTTTCATGCATCTTGGTCTGTTTTTCTCCCCTCTGTTTTTCCTGTTTTTTTTTTTCTAATTCTCCCTCAAACTAGCCTTAGAAATTTGATCATAAAATTCATATAAAATTTTAATGATGCCTGACAATGTGCTGAGAATTGCCACAAGGCACAGGCAAAGGGGCAGTGCCCTTTCAGAATGAAAGCAGGGAGCAGAAGTGCTTCAGTAGTAACATTTTCAGAACTAGCTGTGACTTTTTAAAGTATTCCACATGTTAAATGCTCTTTATAGAAATGACATAAATACCTTTAAAAAATAGGCCTGTGAAAAGGGTCCACGATAAGGAGAGGAGATACTGAGTTTGTGTGTATTCACCACATTTAGCCATTTTGTTCTCCTGCCAGACTTTTCACTTGAACTCCCCACTGAAAAAGTGACATTGAGAACCACTGAGTGAACTCAGAATTTTTCCTGTGCAGCCCAGTTACAGAACACCTGTGCTAAAACACTCTCTGCTGATTCACTGTGATCATTCAAAAAGCTCAAGAGCCCTCAATATGTCTCTTTCCTCATCTGTAGTGAGGTGGTGATGGTGAGCAAGTGGCTTCACTATGAAACATGAAAGATTGCTTCTTCAGATCCTCCTAAAAGGGCTTTTATTCTATTTCATTTTCATGGCAGTGTTTGCCAAGAACACCTGGGATGCTCCACTTGTCTCTCATATATAATTTATTTTTGCGTCAATTTTTTAACACCCTTGAAAGAGGACAAGAGCTGCTACTGGCATAATAATACGTCATGGTTCCAAATCAGTCTGAATGTCGATGGTGCTCCCACACCAGAATAAATCCATCTTTTTTCCCAGTGCAGATCCCCAAAGTAACTTCCTCTGGATTTGCACTCATACTCTGGAGTTCTGAGCTGCCATTTAGGAGGACTAATGTCTTATTTCAGCTAGCTGATCTCTAAAGGTCTGTTTTCAAACTGAGAATGTGAACTTCAAACTGATGTGTGGAGCTCACTTATGCCTCACAACACACTTGTATCATGTCCTAAAGCAAATAGATATAAATAGTATGTAACTCATGATGGAAAGAACATGGCCTCTGCAAAGATAGTGGTTTTCAATATTTTTTCCTCAACTTTGAGAAACCTTCATAATGCTGCAAATAGCAAATTTGTGTTGTCTGCCAACAACTATTTTTTAAATATCTCAATTGCAAATACTACACACCTTCCCCAAGTAAGAAATTGAAAACCACCATTTCATTGCACTTCAACATCTTTTTTTCTTCACTCCAGAACGAAACATGGGTTTGTAACAAGAAAGATCCCCTGTAAAACAAGATTCAGCTTTGAAGTGCACATGTTCCCAGGATTGTGGACAATCAGATTTTCAATACCAACATAGACAGAGACTCTGCAACTTTTCTATGCAGCTTGTTCCAGAATTTAACTACCCTCATAGTAAAAACATCTTTTCCTGTTGTTCAGATGGAATGTCCTATACTTAAATTTGTGCCACTGGACTCTTGTCTCATTAGCAGTCAGCATGGAGAAGAGTCTGGATTCCTCTCCATTTTCCCTCCATCAGATATTTTTACACATTTCTAAGATTCCCCTAAGTTTTCTGTTCTGCAGATCTAGAAGGCTGCTGTCTTCTTCACCAGGATGGTACCTTAGAGGTTCGTGGTCAGCTTGCTGTCTACCAGCATCCCAAGGTTCTTCTCTGTAGCACATCCTCCCAGCCAGTCAACCCATTACTCCAGCCCATCCACATCCTTCTGAATTGCAGCACCCCCATCTGGTGTATTAGCCAGAAACTAATGTTGGAGTTACATTTTTCAACATTAGAGACATGTCCCATATTTTCCAGGAACAAAAGCATTTACAGATTTGATCAGTCTAAAAGTGCAAATGGCATGAACTCTATAATCACACCACAAGCCAAAGTAGTACCTGCTATTAGGTCTTTTCATTGTCCTCCTCTTTATTTATTTGTTGATCTATCTGTCTATCTATCTATCTGTTTGTTTATTATCCCCTGCCTTTATGTATTTATTTTTGTCTGAGATCTGACACTTTGTCTCTAATAGGGACATCTATGAATGGAAATCCTGGACCCACTGACAGCTATGACAAAATTCAAAATAAATTCTGCATTTGAGTGTTAGGCCATCCCACTACATGAAAGGAATTACTTTTTCGTGCTCTATTTGCATTACTATGCCACATCCAACATGGTGGAATCTCAAGTCCCTGACCTGTGTGTGGATAAAATAATTCTAAAGCTGTTTTTTATTAAGGAACCATGAACTGAAAACAAAAGACCCAAGAGTTTTTAGAGGAAGACAGTAGAAACAAAAAATCTGTCTTATGCCCTCAGGAAAACAAGAATGAGAATTTCACAGAGTGCTTTGAAAAGACAATGATTACAGTAAGATACAATTTTTTTTACTTTAGCCAAAAACAATTCTTTGCGGATAAATCAAGTTAGGTGATAATCAGACTACTCGTAACAGAAAGTGACACCCCAGGAATTACACCATGTGCCTGAGAGCATTGTACAAGCACTTCTGGCAGGTTCTCTCTGGCAGGTTTAGTGTCATGACCACTTACCTGAGCAGCCTGTTCAGTGCCCAACCACCCTCTGGGTGAAGAACCTTTTCCTAATATCCAGCTTTAATATACAACTCCAACTGTGTCAGCAGAGGCTCTGACACAATTTCATGCCATTTGCGGGATGAATAACTATATGAAGATATCTCTCTCTCCTTTGGGTATAGCAATAAGATGTACAGCTAGCTCAGATCAGACACCTACATTTTAGGAAGCTAAAGTGAGATGAACATGATCTAGAGAGATGGCAGCATAGTCTTATTGGTTTGGGGTTTTTTTCAAATGGATCTTCAAAAAAAAAGATATTCTGGTCAGTATTTGAGTGGGTGGCTTTTGGGGATCACAGGAGCTGCTTCAAACAGAATTAGTGTTAAAAACACTCTTCATGAATCATCACTGAAACACCATGCCACATTGTTAGACGATAGATACTCTGTTTAAGATGAGCAATGAAACAGACCCAGTGAGGCACTGTTTGCTTAACATTGCTGTTTTATTGCTACAGGCTGCTACACTTCAAGATTAGGCTTCTTCACAGTGTATGCCCTGCAGTAAAATCTGAGATCCAAGAGAAGACAGAAAACAGTAGACTCAACAAGAGGCATTTCTCTTTGTTATTACTGGAGGAATACTGGTTTTCTTGGGAAACCACCTCACAGATCCACTGATCTCTGGAGTCTGTATCACTGAAGACTTTAACTGATCACATTTGTAAGATAATTATTTCCTATCCAGTTCCTTCAGAAACAGAGCTGCTGTTGGACACGTGCCTATCACAGGCTCCAGTGACATCTGCATCAATTAGTAGTGCTTTTACAAGCATTAACTCCAGCATGAACTTTGAAATTTTGGAAATCTGTTGTGCCTACAGGGAAAAAGGTTGGTAAAAGACGAACCTTCTCCAACATATTGTCTGTTCATCTCAGTCCTTAAAATCCCATTGCCTCTTGTCTCAGTCAGGAAAGAGAGTGTCTGGGAATTGAGAGGAATATCATGAAGAAAAAAGATAACCTTTGGACTTTTATTTCTCTTTTCTTCATCCTTGAATTGGTTTACAGTGAAGAATGGTGTTTGCAAGATTTTTTCCAGTTTCTATGGCTCAAAGAAATACTCCCAGGAATGTGTCACAGCCATTAATGTCTGAAATTCCCCCTTGTATAAAATTGCATAAAATTAATATAGGCTGTAGCTCTTTCCAAAATGTGTTCATCCAATATTTAAGCTTTCAGAGTGATTATAAGGTTGGATAAGGTTCTTCCTCAGCTTCTGGCTCTGAAAACCAGTAATGCTGCTGTATAATTTGGAAAAGAAAATCAGATGTTCCGATATATAAACCCCAGGCACATGTCTGTCTTTGAATAATATATCAAGGATCTCAGAATAAAATCTCTTAATAATTTAACCATCAACCCAGAGTCTTTCATTGTTGATATCTACATAAAAAGAGATAAGGTCAAGATGAATGTTCAGATACGTCTTTGTACCCACTGATGTTAAAGCCACATCAAGGATATAAACAATGTTTAGTGAGATCTCTATCTCAGATCTTGACTGATGGCAGTTTAACACAGTGGAATATGGTTATTGGGAATTAAAAATAGTATAGGTCAATGAGCAAACCAGTGATCTGGAAACAAGAAAATATGGGCTGTATTCCCAGGCCTGTCACCAGCCTATTGCTCAGCCACCAATTAATATTTTCCTTCTTGCCCCTTACACAATTTCTCTATTTAGCTGGTAAAACAAAATCAAAGAGAGGAATTCTGTAATTATGGGCAAAGACTGCTCCCTCAGCCAGTGCTACTCTGTCCAATATAAAATGAACATGAGATCCTGCAGAAAGGGGACAGGCAATGGCACTGATCAGCGGAGTTCAGGATCCTTCTTCATCTCCTGCACTGGGCCTATTTCTGGCAACATGGTTGTTTAGCTTCAGGAGAGGAGTAAGAAAAAGTTTATATCCTAACCTGCTACCAGATCCATTTCATGCACAGCTACCTCACTGCAAGGCTATTACATGGCTCTGTGTAGTAGCAACCTACCAGCCACTTAGCAGTTACAGAAAACTTGACTTCAGCTACCTAATACCAAATCCATTACTTATTTTCCTGAGCCAAGGAACATTTTCAGGCTCTGAAACTCAATTACACTGGCAACATGAACATAATTTTATATTTTGCTTAAAGAAAATGTCTTAACCTAGAAATCCAATTTCATGCACTTTCTTTTGAGTATTTCCTATTGGTCATATAGTTAATAATCCAACATGCTTATTTTAGTGTTTCCCTTCTGCTGTCCTTCATCACTGTAAATCTTATGAAGAGACAGGTAGTAAATAAATCTGATGAAAGGAACAATCTCACCAACAGTTTTAACAGCACCATTAAGACAGCAGTGAACTGGATTATGATGTAAGAACAAGCAGCAACATGAAGTCATACATGTGGACACAGTTTTTGAAAACACCAGCTCCAAGAAGACAAAAAAGGCAAGGGAATCAGATGATCCACGTACATTCACAGAAGAGGAGTATTTGTTTTTGTGCAGGCTTTCATTGCTCTGCTTTATTGACTGTTGCCAAATTTATATTTTTCTTATGTTTCTGTATTTTTAGATTTATATTTACATTTACATTTATGTGTATATTCTTATCTGTCTAAATTTTCCTTTTTTAAAACTCAGGAGCTTATTCAACACTAAAGCAAAATGTTTAATTTCAGATTCAAGTTTTTTTGAAATGTGGGTCTGAAGCAGAACACTTCATCTTGAATCAAAGTGATTTTGCATTCTCAGAATGGCTTTTGCTGCTTTTTACATCTGGAACTGCTAAAACAAACAACTGAAAAAATATTTTAGCATTGACAAATCTTCATCTTTTCTTCATGAAAAATGCATTCAATTAATAGATACTGTCTAGTTTTATTAGGATTTCACACAGCTATCAAGGTCTGTCCTGATACCTGAGAAAAATTGATTCCCATTGCTCAACTGTATATCTGGAATTTGTGTTTACTGTGGCCATGGCAAAAAACCACTCCAGAATTTCCCCTCAAAAGGCACAGAGGCCCTTCTGTATCCTCAGATGTGTTTAACTTGTTTCTCACAGAGTGCATAACTACAATTCAACCATGTCCAAAATAAGTCTTCTTCATTTAAGGGCAGCTCTATCTTGTCACATTTGACAGGATCTCAGTTTTGTGCTTCAAGAACAAAGCAAAAGAATCAACTGCTCCCTATTCCAACGCAGAGACCACTGACTGTTTAGGTCTCCCTGTTGTTTCCTACTATTCTCTAGGTGACTTCAACTAAGCTCAGCAAGCCCTGAGAGAAGCATTACAAAGTCTGGTAGTAAATAACAGATATTTTCTAGGAGTGAGTGATTTCAAAATATGCAAAGCATTAGAGGAATCTTTTCAACAGAAGTCAGTAGCATCACCTATTTTTCTCATATCAATGAGGTGTTTGTTTGCTTTGTAATGGCCTGGTTTTCTTGTTTTGCTGTGTTCATTAAAATCAGTGATTACATGTAGGTTCTGGGAATGGAATAACTGATTGGTATGTGAAAAAGAGACTGTCCAAAGTCCATCAAGCAATGACTCCACTTCAAAAAAAATTTCTAGTGCTGTAACTGTTGAGAGATGTCCACATCATTTGTATTTGAATAAATCTATCTGGAAGTGACACGAAAAGAGCAAATAATGCTTGACAGGGAGTAAATGTGTTAGACAAACTCTCGCACAACTACACATATTAGTACCTTTGGAGACCAGAGGGATTAATCGACAGATGGTAAATTGTCTGACATATATGCAAGCTGACAAGGTTTTACAACCTTCAAATATTGTACTAAATAAGTTTTTATTTAATGTGAGATTTCTGCCCCTGAAGCTTGCTTTATATCATTATTTTTAGAGGACTGTTGTCAGCTTCAGGGCTAAGGTACTTTTGAGACTGAAAAATTCCATTTACAGCTACTGGTTGAAGGAGAGAAGATAAAATTAGAATCTGAGATTACTTCACTTGTTCAGGTGAAATCCTAAATCAGCCCTGGAGGTAGTTACTCTGGAACAAAATCGACCCACAGAAAATGTTCCTGAGCTGCTCTTCGATCCCATTTTCACCGCAGTCAGTGCTGTAAACACCAAGCACACAGATGGCAGAGCAGCAGCATCAGCTGCAAGCACTGCCTGTGAGCTATTGGAAACGCTCCTTTCCTCATTCCTCCCTCCACCCTGTTGTAACTCCACTGCCTCAAAGCTGGCACGGGCAGCAGGAGGGGAAACAAGTTCACAGCACAAAGCCTAGGGAGCTTTAGTTTCAAAACATGGGGTGAGAGAAGGCTTGCTGCATTCTAAAGTCCAGGTCAAAAGAGGATATTATTTCATTCTTTTACTGGTGAAGAAGATAGTTCTTTGGGGATAGGCAGATTGGATAAACACTTTGCAAGACACAGCTGCAGTGAACTATAAGACAGTGAATTCCCAGGGGCACTGGAGACAGATCCTCTTGGGAACCTTAGAGGACTAAAGACAGCCTTGGGAGACAGGAGATGCTAAGAGCTGCTGTAAATGTGAACCACAACATTTTATCTGTCATGAGGCTCTTCCATTGTTCACATAGTAGGAGTCTTGCTGTTGTGTGTGCTCTCCCCCTTAGGAATGATCAGAATTGTTACCCATCTATTTTAATTTGGAATCGCTTTGACATCAAAATTGACAAAGTACCCTTCAAAATCCACTCTTATCACTTGCTGTCTGCAATGTTCTTTCCTCTCATCCTACATGGAAAAAACAGCATTGAACGCTTGTCCTGAAGACTTACAAAAAACAGCACTGCTGGTACCACAACAGCATTTTCTTGGTTAGCTAAAGAACTTCACAGTACAGCATACAAGCAGTAACAGGACCTAATCTCACTCAGTATAGAATGTGCAAATAATATCAGCCAAACATTTATGAATCCAATCAAAATTAACCTAGAAATAGCAGTCTGTCAATTGCTTTCTAGTAAATCTACTCTTTAAACAGGAAAAAAAATCACTGTAAGGGTAAGGGTGTCTTATTTTTTGCTGTTTTTTGGTATATCTTTCATTTCCACCACAGAATAGTTTGACTGTTAAAGATAAAAGTTTGCAGCAGGTGCAGCAATATATACAGTGTGAGTTGACAGCCAAAGCTGCCTCTTTGGACAGATAAATGCACCTGAGCACAAGCAGCAATGCTAAAGTTCATTTAAGGACCCAGCAAAATAAATGACCAGAGACAGGAAGCAAAATCCACAAGGAAATGTAGACCCCCATTAAATGTCCCTTCACAGCACCATACAGGCTGCTCTGACAGAAATGACCAGAACATCAAGGTACTTTCCACACAGTTTTCTTTACTTGGCAATGTGTAGAAATGACACTGGGGGTGACACCTATCACTAAGCTTGTGCTCCATTGTTGGCTGCCATTAATTGGCCTGGACTAATCAGCCCCTGAACCCTAAGCATAAACATTACCTTGGCCTCTGCACAAAAATAAGAAATAAGACTGTCATATGTTCAGAGGAGAGCTCTCCTATGGCATAATCAAAAAGGAAAGGGTAAGATTAATTTTGATGCAACCCTGCACAGACTTGTTTGCTGTCACCTCTTGTCATTCTTTTGTAGAACCATCTCATCCAACATCATTGTGAAGTGTCTGTGTGTAGGGTACTTTGCTTCCTTTTAAAGTCAGCATTTTGCTTTACTGAGGTCTTTTCATACATGAAAGGAAAGAGATGGAGCAAAGTTTCTCTCCACTACTAAGCAGAATCTATTATCTTTGCTTATTTGGCTTTTTGGGGGGTTTTGTTTGTTTGCTCATTTGTTTGTTTGTTTCCATGAGACTATTCTTCTCAACCATACAGCCCTAAATGAAACAGCCATATAGATAGGACAACAGACTGCACTTCTGAGACCAAAATAAGCAGTCAAAGGGGAATTATCTCAGCCTGGAGAGGTTTTGTTGATGGAGGGGAGAGCACACATTTCAGTATCTAGCTGTTATACGGGGTTTTTTTTTGCAAAATGGTCTTTCACATGCTATGGCTCGACTCTTCTTTACTGCAGTATGCTAGCAAAAAAGGTTACTGCTTTCAGCAAGAGTGAAGCTATGCTGATGCAAACTTTTCAGATCCACTCATTAATCTAGCATCTGGAAGCCTGTTAATCAGAGCCACGAGGTTTCTTTAATACTCCCAGTGGCTTACAGTCCTCAGCAAGACTTTCCATTTTGTGAAACGATTAGTTACTGTGTTACACAGAGGGGGGGGGAAAAAAGCTGAAATTTGTTACCGATTGTGCTCTCAGCAGTCACCCAGTTATAAAGCAATGCACCTGGAAATCCCTTCTCTGAAGTGTAGCACAATGAAGGCACTAAGTTGCCTATTACAGCTCCCTTCGGTCCCAACTTGTGTTTAATTTTTAAGGATATTGAACAGGTCATTTGAGACACTGTTAGCAGTAACTTTAAAAATCTTCAGAGTTTTCATCTTGAATGCCAGCAGGCTTTTTTGAGCCTGAGAAAGTAGTGAGATCACTTACAGTCTCCTGAGAGTGGAAAAACCCCATGCATTTATGTTCATTCTTCCAAAGCTGCCTTTTGTATCAACATTTGTTATGATTTAACTACAAGGCTAATCAAACCCAAAAAAGATGACCAAAAGCTCTTTCTGGATATTACTGTACTATGATATATAAGGCAGTTAGTTGAAAGAAGCAATGAAGGCTGGTTTTTCTGGACCCAAGCTGAAATTAGGATTTGCAGGCTAATATAAACAAGACAGAGAAATTCAGTGCTATGGAAAGGAACTTTACCCTGAAGACAGTTCCCAGATGCACTTAGGCTTTGGGGTATTTATGGTTGGTTTTTTTTTTTTTTTTTTGGGGGGGGGGGGGCAGGGGCATTGTGGGGGGGTTGGTTGGGGTTGTTTTTGTGTGTGTGTTTTTCTTTTTGGGGGGCTTTTTGTTTGTTTGTTTGACTTAGCAGGGGTTCATTCCTGTCCTGATCCAATGATTTCAGGTATACCTCCAGACACCTTGTTGCCCCAGGGCACAAGTCATCTTGAAAACCACCTGCATTTCTTCACCTTTCCATCTGATTATAGGCATATATTTTAGGTGATGGAGAAATCATACTCCTAACTCTAGCAAATTAGTACCACAAGAATGACTTATTCAGAGAAAAACCCAGCACTGAAAAGGAAAGCAAAAAAGAAAAAGTAATCATAGAACACATTCTTGTAAACTTTTCCTAATAAAAAAAATTGTCTTAGGCCCAATCCACCGCCATCCCAAAGCAATGTAATTATCTCCTGAGACATGTGCTTGCTTTCCCCAAAGGTATTGTTACCAGTTTTGCATTGAGTCTTTTTGTCTTCTGGCAATTCGGGCCCTTTAAGCCAGGAACATTATTCTGAAAATAACTGAAAAAATTTTGCTCTCATTCCTTTGCATCATCACTCTGTACTTTCTGTCCCCTGGCTGCTTGTGCCTGGCCCTCAGAGAAAATCTTTTGCTATACAACACTGACACTCAGCAAATATTTTGGAGACAAAGTCAAGGAAAATTATAGTGTTTTTAAGAAGTAAAACATAAGCACTGATTAAAAATATTTCTATGAAAAATTAAGACATTTTAGATGCAAAAATGTATTATTTATTGGATGAACCAATATTGCCCTTACTCTAGCACTCTTCTCGTTCAGAAAATCCCTAAACCTCTTCCTCATCAGAAATCATGAAAATCACTTGCCATCTAGTGAATTTTATGTGTAGATATCAGCATTTTACCTGTGGCTTAACAGTTTTTAGGGAATGTAAGAGAATAATTTTTTTAAAAATGTATTGTACTATGGTTAAGTGTGTAGTGCTCTATACTGCCTCAAATTCACTTCTAAATATGAAATTAAGCTGGAAAAGAAGTACACTGGCACTCAATCTAAATGGAAAAAGGAAGGTGCATCAAGAAGACCTTTGCATGGGGAAAAAAATAAAAAAAAAAGAAAAAAAGGAAAATACAAAACAAGTAATTTCTAAGTTTTATATCACACAGTAAAAGAATTGCTAGGGTTCAAAGGGACCTCTGTAGTTCTTTCAGTCCAACCAGCCTGTCAAGGAGGGTCACCTGCAGCAGGTAACACAGAAATGAGTCCAGGTGGGTTTGAATCCTCTACAGAGAGCCTCCTTGGGCAGCCTGTTCCAGTGCTCTGCCATCTTCAGTGTAAAGAAGTTCTTCCTCAGGCTGAGGTAGAACTTGTTCTTTTTTAGTTTATGGCTATTGCTCCTTGTCCTGCTGCTGGGCACCACCAAAAAGAGTCTGGCACTGTCCTCTTGGCACCTGACTTTGAGAAATTTTTATGTATTGATGAGCCAACCCCCCCCCCACACACACACACCCAGTCTGCTCTTCTCTAGATTAAACATGATCAGCAGGTATTATTGAGTTATTTATCTTTCCCTTTTAGAAAATGAAATATGGCCATTTATCCTATTAAAGATCGCTTATAAATCACAGATACTTATTCTTCCAGGGAACATTTCAACTGCTTTCCATTAAATGTACTAAATGTGTTGGAGGATTTTTTTAGAAGTAAAATGTTACTAAAGGCCTCATAGTGATTGACAGAAAAAGTGTAGTCTTTTCACCTATCCTGAGACTTCTATAACACTGGCATGAACATGTGAACTCAAACTATCTCCTGTTAAAGCAATTGGGAACAAGTAGTGCCAGTCAGACACATGTGGCTCGTTTTGGGGCAAAATTAATCACACCCTATAATTTTCAGTTACTCAGAGCTGAGTATGAAGGAAGCCAAGAAAACTGGCTTCAATGTACATGTTTACATGTCAAATGAACCCCTGTAAGTTTGTCCAGTGAGATCAGCAAATTACTTCAAAATCTGTACTGAGATTAATGAAGACAGGTAATATTTCTACTGTTGTGTAGGGAGTGTATGAAGGGAATATTACATTATATGGTCAAAAATTCCAGGAAGGTTACTGGGTTTTATTAAAATCTAGAGGACAATAATCCGTTTTGCACCAGTCTCTTCCTTCATTTCATATACATTGCACCCAAACCCATTAAATGTAATCCCAGGCACAGAGTTTCCTGCATCATTTATCTCCCTGTGGCGTTTTTCTTTCTTTTTTGTAATATATTATGGACAAATGGTGGTTAGAGAGGCCTTCACAGCTAACCAGAAACACATACAGGGACTGGAGTGTGTCTTGAACATAACTAACAACAGAGCAGGACAGTCATCCTCCATGTCTGACAATTTAGCCTGAAGAATTTAGGTCTTGATCTGAACATGTGCCAAAGGCAAGAGATTTGACAAGCCCCACATAGGATATGAGGGAAAATATAGAAAAGGGACATTTCCCTGCCATTTCGGATATCTTCTTTCTAGGCAGTTCAACCAAGAAGTGGTACCTCATTTGGAGGAAGCACACACGTGCCTTTGGGTGGCAAAATCGAAACTGCTGAGTCACAGAGAAATAACATGACCATCCACAAACCTCCTCTAGTTACTTACCCAGTGCAGCCTATGGAATAAGGTGCTGGATGTAACCCCCCCGCTCCATGTGAGTGTGTGGATGTTGAAACTCAGGTAGTTCCAGGTCATGTAGTTTTACATCCTGCAGTTTATAGCTAACGACCCCATTCTGCAGTACCTTTTCAGAAGTGTAATCAAAAGGAATTCTCTGCAGTTGTATCACACAAAACAAAAACATGATGTCAATTCTATGCCCCACTTCAGCTTTTCCCAAAGACTTTAAATGGAGAAGCACCTGGCCTAGTTCTATTCTTGTCCACCTAGTAGACAAGTCCTATTTTCTGTAGGGGTGTTTGGTGCAATTTTTTAATAGATTCTAAGCTATATTATTGACTGTACACAGCCATTGATGTATTCAACTTTTGGGTTTTAGTACTCTACAGTCATAGCAGATGTTTAGAAAATTGTGTTCATAGGGTTGGATCTATTGCATCTGCTTCTTCTGAGACATGCAGCCTTTCTAGCTCATTGCACTCTCTTTAAATTAAAAATAAGCCTAAAAATCTGAGCTTGTCTTTGATATTAATCAGGAAAAAAAGAGTGAAAAAGGAAAACAAATTACAATGATGTGTACTTATTGGAAATTTTTTTGTAAACCAGAACAAAAACCAGAGTGAAAAAGTTTCTTGGGTTCTCTGAATGATCATTGTTCATCTTTGTCAGTTACCGAAAACAGCCATCTAAATAAAGAAAAAATAAATAGTGGTTGGAATTAACACCATTAAACAACAATTATGATAGGAAGCAGGGTAGCCAAGGCAGCCTCAGCAGCCAGCAGCCATAAGCTGCCTTGTCTTCAGCATCTGCTATGGCTTTGAACACTGTGGAAAGGACAGTAGGACAGCTGTTCTCACTCCTGCCTCCAAAGGACTTACTTTGATATCACCTGACAGTTATGATTCACAAAAATTTGTTTATAGCTGTTATTTCTGCTTCCTTTCCTGCAATCAACTTCCACATACAGATGTTTGCAGCTCCCCTGTTTTCCATTTTCAGACAAGTTTGCCCCAAAGACAAAGGAGACCAAGGATCTTGCTTATCTTAACTTGAGTTTGCTCTGTATAAATGGGCTGTACTATAAGCTGCTCTTGTGCAGCTAAAAGTATACCAGAGGTCAGCCACAACTCTTTGATCATGTGGAAAGCACATATCAGAGAAACTCCCCCTTGTCCCTGTCCCAGATTGTCCCAGAATTTTGCTGCTAACTTGGTAACCCATTTCCAAACTGCTCACTCTGAATCTTCAAGTTATGCCTTCTTGGCTTTAATTTATTCCTTGTAATGTGGGGCACCTACAATGCTGACATTCCAGCTTGCCCTTTGAAGGTACCCAGCTCTCACTTTTGGCTGTGGTCCAAGGCACTTTTTAAGTAAGTGTGTTTATATATTGGGGAAAAAAGAGGGTATAATCATTGATGTATAGGTAAAAGCTAATAAGATGGGAATTAGACTGGAAATAGTCAATATCATAGCCAAAATATATACAATAAGTGTGTACTAAGAAATATTTAATGGAGGATTTTTGGTTCTAGAAATATGAGGCTGTTGCAGATTCATTCCATCTAGATTCTAAATGTTAGGTACCTGTTATAAAACATTTATGTATACTTGGTCTACATTATTGGGGAATCAGAGGCTGCTAAATGGACAATTCTTTCTACCATCAAAGAAACCTTCCATAAAATGAGATGGATAGGTCTCTGGGGCTCACTTTACCCATTTTTTCCTCTCTCTTGTCTACAGAGGAAGCCAGTGAAAGATGCTCAGTTGCCCATGTATATATTTCTTTTCATTTCAGCAACCTTAGAGTACATAAGATGTCCATAAGGAACTGGCAGTTAAGGCTTGGGACTTGCAAGTTCTTCTAACACAGTAGAGAGTGACAAGGTAGAATATCTTAAATTATCTCTAATTACAGAAAACACTTTGTATGTGGGCAGCAGAGCTCACCCTAGATGAATGATTAGCTTGGGCTAGACATTAGATGGCTACATTTGAGTGAAATTAATCCTGACACAATTTAGGTGTCTTGGACTGGATTTTGTTGCTCACAGAATGTAGTATCTTTTGAGATGTTTTAGAGTTATGCTGTCTGGATACCAGCTGCCCCTCCAGCACAGAGGTCTTACATACGTCTGCATCATATCTGCCAACCAACATATCCAATGTAATCCAGATACCTCCATGTTGGCAACTAACCCAAGTCAATTTGTGCATAGTCTCAGTTCTGTGGAGTCAATTTTCTATTACCCAGGCCTACAAAATTTGGCTCTGTTTCAAGGAGAAGCAGTTAGGCATAAAATCTAGACAAAATCTATGGACAGACCTTTTAAATTCTCTTAGGAGCTTCTATATCTAAGCATTATCACTGTGCCAACATCGATGGGATGCCACTGGACGTAGACAGGAAATAATTTCAGATCCCTTGCAAAAGACAAGCCCCATTTCAAAATTGAAGGCAAGAGCACAGGTGTGAGACCTGACTACCCATTTCCTAGATGGAAATCTAGTAGATAAGGAGGACACTTGACAAATTAGTACATTAATATTTTGCCTTTGGTAATAAAGGGAAAGAAATATGTGACTGTCATGAGATAAAGATGAGTGGCTTTTTTTTAAAAGTAAGAATAATTTGTTACAAGAAGGAGGAATGAACTCTGGCAAAAAGAGATAATTTCCACAACTATCAACTTCCTACTTTGTTTTCCTTATTTACCAGGGTTCAAATTATTTTTTTTTCCTGAATTTTTAACAGCATTAGAGACATCTAGTGGCTTAAAAGCATAAAAGAAGGACATATTCCTACAGTTCCGACTCCACCCTGAAATACATGGGAAAAAAATGGGGCAGTCACTCAATCCAATAAAGCTGAGGCAAAGGAAACCATTTTTCCCTTTGCATGTCCCAAAATATGGAGATGGGAAAAGGGGATAGAGGTGAGTGAATGATGGTGCAAGTTACATGTGGGCATGGAAAGGAGAAAGCACTGGAGTATGAAGCAACTCACCTGAGCCATGTGAAATGTAGGTATAAGTCTCACTCAGTTCCTGAATCTCATGCAAAACAAAAAGTTGTTTGTTTGGTTTTTTGTTTTGTTTTGTTTTTTACAGCCCTTGCAATCGCCAACATAGAACATAACTGGAAGTTTATCCCAGGTCATCAGCTGTTGCATGGAAATCAAAGTGGTTTCTTGAAAAGCCAAGTAGAAAATTTCCTGCCTACAGTTGAGAAAATCACCCTTAGTTAAAAAGTGAAAAAATCGTAACAGGCTGGAATCCAACATTTGGCTGGGAAAAAATAGGACAGTTTGATATCTGCTGCAATTCTCTTGAAATCAAGGAGTTATACAGCAGATCAAAATGGTGCAGCATATTCCAAGAATAACACAAAGTTTCTTGCTTGAAACAACAACAGCAACTAAAAACCCACAACATCGTATTGTTTAAATGTTGATTTCTACTATGAGTAGTTAAAAGTTTCTCCCCAAAATTGTCTTCCATTCCAGCTCACTTGCAAAATCTGATTACTTGATTAAGGGAAACCAGGGTTTGCAGAGATGTGGTGCACACCTACATGTTATCCCTAAAAGGACAAGGGACATTGAGATATACAAAGTGTAGATAAAATCTACAGACTCCTCAGGCAGTTTTGCTATTTAAAGCATCAGTATGTATGGAGATTGTATAGAAAGTCAGATAGCTCATAATTATTGGCACACATTTCTGTACATTTTCCTTTACACCAATCAATTTGGAATGAGATAGAATATCTTTTATATTGTGTATGAGTTGCACAAACACGTTATCTATGGATTTATGGATCATGACAGAAGGTGGATGTGTTTTTCTGACTTGCTGACTTTGTTGCTTGGTGTAGAGACTAGGTGCATATTTTCCTTGATACTTCACCCTGGAGTATTTGCTACCCTTTGGGAAGAAAAGACAAAGGCATCTTCCAAAGAGTACCTGAGGATCCTGAGACAGAGGAAACCTCTGGGTTTCTGGGTAAGGCATGAAAGACACAAGAGGAGAGACCCAGGCGTAAGGGAGACTGCAGTACCCACAGAAAATGAGAAACCACTGAAAATAGCCCTATTATGAAGTGGAGGAGACATAAAGCAAGAGATTTTTCATGGGTCATCCTCATAGTTAGTTCCAAAATAAAACTTCCAAACCCTCCATGGGATGTCCTTGGTATGCTCTGTTTTCAGTGTACAGTGAGGGTGGATGCAATTTCTGAGTATTTGTAGAATCACAGAATCACAGAATGGTCTGGGTTGGGAGGGCCTTAAAGATCATCTAGTTCCAACCTCTCTGCCACAAGCAGGGATGCCACTGACTAGATCAGGCTGTATGTCAGGTATTGTACACAAAACAGCCCAGTGGTTCTGCCCAGTCCGTTACAAAGCAGAATGAGCCCATGGTGGAATGGATTGGCACAGCCCACTTTCACCAGCATAGGCTGACAGTTCTGCAAGCAAGGAAGTCTGAAACCAGATCTCTTTTAGACTCTCTTATTAAGCTTTAGGCATGCACATTATCTGTATCTTCCAGAAAATAGAGGATAAAATTGCCCTTGGCAGTTTTTTTCTCTTCCTCATGCCTGCTGGGGCAAGTCAAGCCTGTAAGCCCATGTATAAACTGCAGAGTGATTTAATACAATGAATTTACAGACGAATAACAAATTCTAAGTTTTTGAATTAATGAGAAATATAACAGACTTTTTCCTAGCCCAATTGCTTGATGTATTATTTTTATGACTGAACATTTTGTTTCATCTACCCAAATTATCCTCTAATTGTCACAATCTGGTTACATATAAGCATTTGGTCCAGGTTATCAAAAGTAACATATCAGGTATCTATTCATTCAACAGACCAGCCTTCCAGTGACAAAAATCCAGTGACCCCCATTGAGAAAGTGTTAAAAAATCACTGGTTCTGACATCACCATGGATGTCTCAATCTGCTTCTTCCTTTTTTATTGTGAAATGCATCCATGTTCCAATCATGTCAATACTATCACTGCCTCTACATAATAAACCCCCAATTTTGTTCACTCATGTCAGTTATCCAGAGCACCTGCTAAGCTGACCCATCATAACTATGAGCCACCTACATCCTTTTTTTGGCTGGTAACCAAGATGCTCCAATTGATTTTCTTTTTTTTTTTTTTACTAATTCCCGGCAAGATCAATGCACAACTGAAATTCAGTGCCTCATGGCTCTTGATCACAAATCAGATAGCTGGCTGCAGCACCAGGAGACAGAAGGACAGAATAACAAGAATAGGTGGAATTGAAGATAAGGTACATATTATGCAAAACATATCCATCAGCCAAATGGGTTTGAGTTTCCTGCATACCACTGTCTCCTCCAAACCAATGATCTGACTTTCTGTAGGGATGGCATCACTGTTCAGGTACCAGTTTATTTTCTGTGTTGGTCTGTACCTCTCTAAGGGCTTATCTCAGTTATCTGGGGACACAATTTGACTATATAAAAGTATAAGCTTGCAGATACATGATACAACACAACAAGGTACCTTACCCCTTATCTTGATCTCTTGGTAATAGCTCCCTGGTTTTCATCTCTTCAGTGGCTTGACTTTATCTGTTGTTCTTTGAATCTACCCAAGGTACTTCAGGGAACAGAATCAACCCTTTACTGCCTGATGTAAGTAAGTGACAAAACTGCAAAGAGAAGATGATAAACTTATTCCTATGTTAAAAAAATAAATAAATAAATAAATAAAAACCAAAAAAAAACCAGGATGAGCATACAGTTTCAAGCACTACTGCATGATTATCCTTCCCAGCTAACTGCTGGCAGGAGCTTTGGCACTGTCATGACCAAAGTCCATGCTCCCAGACCATCCCTTGTATGAGTGAGGGTTGGCACAGACCAACCAAATGAAGTTTTCACTCACTTAAAAGTATGGAAAAAGTCATGTCTCTAGAAGAAATAATTAAGAAGTGGATGTGTCACACCATGCTGCTGAGCCAGCTTGACTTATTTCATCTGTTTAACCCAGTGCTCCTGTCAGCCCTGCTCAGTCAAACAGTCCCTCACTAGCCTGCCAGAAATCTCAAACAGAACTAATCATAACCTCTGAGGGTGGTATTATTTCAACTTTAAGGCCCAAAGATCCTTTATCATTCATAACTTTGTTTACTTCATCTATTTATTCCTTCAACATCCCAAAGAACAGGAGTAGCTATATAAATAGATTGATCACTTTTGACAATATGGGCATGTTTCCAGCATCTTATTTCAAAATCTACCCCTGCAGGTTTATGGTTTGAAGAGAAAATGCACAATATCTCATGTTGGTTTTTTGCAACAAAGAAGCAGCTTGAATATGCTGACTGTATTATACAGCTTTTCATTTGCTCTCATTTTCTTTTAAAATAAGAGGGCATAAATCATAAAATCACCCACACCCCCTCACTGAATGGTTAGCTCCAGGAAACATATTCATCTGTAGTTCATTGACTACCAGACAGCTATTAGTTTTGCCCTCAGCAAAATTAGCTATAAGATCAAGGCTTATTTCAAACAATCAGTAAGTCAAGCAGGCTTGTATAAAAGCAATTTCCCATTTTCACTGGTATGGGAACTTTTGGCAAGATTTCACTATCCCATGTATCTGTCTAAAAAACTCTATGCCAAAATATTTGCCATAACATTTCCCACCCTTAGTAGCTGTGTTGCTCCAAATCATGGAATCATTTTGGTTGAAAAACTCTTCCAAGATCATTGAGTCCAACCACTAACCCAGCAACTGCCAAGTTGCCAGTAAAATATATCACTAAATACCACACCTCTTAAATACTTTCAGGGATGGTAACTCAACCCACTGTTCCAGTGCCTAACAACATTTTTGTGTGAAGGCATTTTTCCTAGTATCTAATCTAAACCTCCCATGGCACAATCTGAGACCATTGCCTCTTGTTGCATCACTTGTTCCCTGGGAGAAGAGGCTGACCCCCACCTGGCCACACCCTCCTTCCAGGCAGTTGTAGAGAGCAATAAAGTACACCCTGAGCTCCTTTTCTCCAGGTGAAACATCCCCAGCTCCCTCAGCCACTCCCCATCAGACTTGTGCTTCAGACCCTTCCCCAGCTCCGTGTCCCTTCTCTGGACACGCTCCAGCCCCTCAATGTCCTTCTTGCAGGATTTGAGGTGTGGCCTCACCAATCTGAGAACGGGGACAATCCCTGCCCTGCTCCTGCTGGCCACACCAGTGCTGATCCAGGCCAGGATGCCACTGGCCTTCTGGGCCACCTGGGCACTCTGCTGGCTCAGGTTCAGCCACTGCTGACCAGTGCTCTCAACCTTCCTGGACTTTGCCTCTCAGGGCTACCTCCCAAAGAACACTCTCAACCAGTCTCCTAAATATGCCAAAATTTACCCTTTGGAAGTCCAAGGCTGCAGTTCTTCACATCCCCATCCTTCCCTAGGGATCGATAACTCCATCATTTCACGATCACTGCACCCAAGACAATTCCAGTCATCGCATGATCCACCAGTACTTCTTTGTCCACAAGCAAAAGGTTCAGAGGGTCAACTCCATCTGTGTCAGGAAAATATTATGTATCAGTAAAACACTGTTGGGAATTTCCACATTTGCTTTGCTAAAATTTTTCATGTAGATTATACCATAGCCATTCTTTTAAGCCTATCGGTTGTGTTACTAGGAAAATAAATCTGATCAGATCTATCTCAGAAATAAATCAAGTACACCAGATAACACTTACAAAGCTCACTGCTTTCATTAAATGGCACCAGGCTGTTCACTGCTTTTGGGGTTTTTATTTAATTTTAAATTTTCTCATAAGTGCTCTATTCTTAATGGCTTCCAGATCCATTACTCTCACAGGTCTTTGATATACAGTATATCTCCTCTGCAAAACCATACATGGAGCCTCTAGGTAAGCCTATATCATAATATTCTAATTGCTGTCTAATAGCACTTCCTAGGAGAAAAAAAAGAAAACATAAAAAAGTGTAATTAAGCAAAGCAACCTAAGGCCATACCAATCCTAGGGGCTAAGACTTGGATATTCACATATATAGTGAATTTAAATGCCTCTCTTTAAATTATCACCCAATGAAAATGAAAATGTAGCTTTTCAGATAATCAAAGGTCATTAATCCTTGGTTGCACATTGGTTCCTGTCCTGATAAAAGAATATAAACAATCATCCATGGTTTACATTAAGTTTCATATTGTGTCAATATAACCAAGATTCCTCTTTTCAAATGGAATTATAAATATGCTCACAAAGCTTTCCCTTTAGCATATCTCAGAATACAATATGTGCCCACTTCTCACAGAAACGATTTCCTGACAGATTATTTGGGGTGAAAATTATTATCTCCAAGATGTGTTAAAGTATGTCATTAATAGCTGCAGAGGTTTTTCCAGTAATCTAATGACTTCAACATTTTTAAATTCAATTTTCCAAAACTCTATGTTTGCACATTTGTATTGCCTATGTACGTAATTTATTATTTTTAAATTATGTTTACATACATCAGGTTGTCCATCCATTAAAAGAAAAATGACATTTGCAGCACCAAGTGCTGGAGTTAAGGTGTTTTTTTTGAAAATAAGTATGTTTCCCTTGTATATGGAAAGCAGTATTAAGAGCACTAAATCATCTTGTCTCTAGGAACACATATGAACTGTAAATGAATGAGGTAGGCAATTTTGCTTAATTAGAATCAATAGTATCATCCTTTAATTAAAGAATATTGATTGTGTTATGCAGAGGGAAGGCTTGCAGAGTATATGCTTTCTGTTTGACTTGCAAAATTATGTCAAGGGTCAAATTGGACTTGTACATGGAATACCCCATTGGAGAAGAGTAATCGCTCTGAATTCACCTAGGACCTTTCCTTAAAGCACAAAAGTGGAAATCTAATGCTAAATCTTTACAAAAAAAACAGAAGATTTTAATTGAGAAAGATGTGAGCTTTTTATATTTCTCCTCCAGAGGATCTTCAGAGAGGCACAGTACCCTATTTTCTTCCTGCTTCCTGTGTCAGGAAGATCAATAGGGAAGTGCATGGGTCAGGAACCTCATTGCTTTTGCAACATCTCCCATACACATACAACACACTATTTCATGACAGTTCAAGGAATGGTATGATGAGAAAACAAAGTTGTCTTGTGTGTCATCATTTTGTTTTAAGACCTGAGCGCTGTAGCTTCCAGCTATTATTGACATAAGAAAGACATGCAGTCCCCAATATTCCCATTTTCCTCTGCACAGCCAAAGTGAACCTCAGAATTGCATGGTACTGAACACTAAAAATTGTATTAAGCCACCAATTAAGTGCTGAAACACACACCAATTCATGTCAATAACAGTGACAAAGAGGCATGCTCTTGAAAAAAAAGCCTGTGCAAGTCTGAGACACTTCCTTCACAGTAATCAGCTGAGCCATACATCATAAGCAAAGTAGAAAAAAAATAGTTGAAAGGTAACTGCGTGCCTATCTACAAAGTCCCTGCAGAATGAAATTTAGCTGAGCTGTCCAAGGGGAGGAAAAAGAGTCTAAGTATTAGTAAGTTCCAGGAAATATTCCATGTTTGAACATATGTGATCACTAATCAGTAACTGCAGGTCCTTTCAGCAGCCACTTGTTTGCATACTGTAATTCTTATAATTATTACTCATTACTAGAATTACAAGGCTGTAAACATCCACTAAAAATTTCACCAATGTTATTAAAAAACAAAACAAAATGAAATAAATGTTTAGAAGGAGTTATTCCTGTTTCCCAGAGGTCCTCTGGAAAAGAACAGGAGGAGGGAATGGGAAAAGGGTTGAAAAGACTCCCAGTTTAACAGCAGATTGCTGACGACATTTTACACCATTCCCAGTTTAGTGCTCTTAGACCTGCTCCCCTCCATTCTTTGTGTTGGCAGGGACTAAGACCTCAGATTTTGCTCTGAAGTAAATTAGGCCATCAGTTAAATGTGCTTGTGTACTGGCTTCTGTCATTACAGAGCCTATGTCCTAAAATCAACACACACACACACACACACACACACAGAGACGTGCAGACTTCCCCTCCTGGGCCACAAGTGTGGGAATCATGGACATGCAAACAATGCTGGTACATAGATCCCTTCACCTATGGATCATGTGTAGAGGATTTCCACGTGTCAGTGTGCAGGGCATTGCACAGGACAGTCTGCCTGTGCAATGCCCTGCTGCCTTTGCCAGTCCGTCAGTAGAAATGATAATGCATGGGCCTCTGCACAGCTGGTGATGCCTACAGAGGCTGCCTAGAACAGAGGCTAGCCAGAGTTAATGGAATAAAGTAGGTATTTATTAAAAAGGCCTTCAAAGGATACACCTTGGGCAGTACAAGAGCCCGGCCGTAGCTCCACCAGGGATGGACACTGAGTCACAAGTTTTCAAACTTTTATAAGTTTTGGTCCATTTACATATTGGAGTTAATGGTCCAAATACAACTTTAGGTTATGAAGTCCCATCCTCCCAGATTGCTCTCCTCAATTTGCTGTTGTTTACACTTTTTGGGCCTGAAGCTGCAATGGTGTCCTTGGTTCTCAGGCTGGAAAAGGATTGTTTTGTCTAACTACCCTGTGAAGAGAACTTTCTAACACTTTATATGAAGTTCTAATGCAGTACAGAATCTGGAAAATATGAAAGCTAAAACATAAGGCATCATTGAGACAGGGCTGTGCACTACGGACAGTAAGAATGAGCACCTGCTTGATAGAAAATATAAAGGTCGGTAGTTATTCCTGCCAATAAATGGGATAACAGTGGAACATCTCCTCCATCAGGAAAACCAAAAGGAGGTATAAGCATGAGCATCATTCCATCAGCAAAACTGCAAAGGCAGCAGTTATCAGAGATACCTCCATTCATTTCCATATATTATGTTGATTGGGAGTAACATTCAGGTCAATTTTTCCTGCAATCTATTAAATGAAACTATATATTTATTTGATTGAGCACATCCTAAGCAGTCTCCATTTCAAAACTTCACTTTATGGGTTATTTCCCCTCAGCTATCATTAATACAATGCCCAGGCTAATGAAGCACTCAGTAGAATATAAATACTAATGAAGTGTGCTGGACTTCTAGTTAGCAGGCCTGTAGGGGGAAGAGAATTGAACAGGTGAATGAAACCGTGTAAATATACAGCTGTTATGCATGGGACAGCCCGGAGGGCATTTAGGTTTATTTCTTTTATCCTCTAGTCTTTCTCCTTCCTTGTTCTTCAGCTTCAGTTTGTGCATATGAGCCTTTGGGTTGATACAAACCCAGAGGATTTCTAGATGGAAAAGATGGTGCTGAGTTGGTTGCACAGGAAAGCAAACGTTGCTCTTTTCCCAGTGTGCATAAGTCCCTCCATAATGACATGAGTTATTTAAGCAGAGTTCTTTCTTACTGCCACAAGCTAAGTCTATGGAGAGTTTGGTGACACAATTATGCCTATTAAAGACAATATCTTCAAGGCTCTTACTTTCAGACAGTCAAAGCATTGCAGAATTTGTGGGAAGGCATCTCTCATGTTCTCATGCGGAATCCCAGCTTGTATTTCTTCTGTAAGGAATGGCCTTGAGGCTCTGCAAATCCCAAACACAAAGAAGTGCCATGGCAGCAGTTCAAAGTGGCTTTTAGTCCCCTCTGTTGCAGTGGTCAGAGAAAAATATGAGTCCCCATGTGCACATCTGACTGGTTAGAAAAAAAAGAGAAACCAACAGCCAAGAGCAAACTGAAAAGTTCCAATTAGGCAAATGAGGTTGCATGATGTCTCTGCAAGGAATGTGGTTTGAGTTATACTACTGCCCTTTGGCTCTTACTTTGCTAGTGTCCTACAAAGGACCACTAATCTCCTCTCAGCAGGAGAGGCTTTAACAGCTGAGTAGCACCACCTTGTAAAGACAAGATCACAGGTAAGGTAATTATGACTGACTGATGGTACCTTAAACATACCAATTGGCCAATGCATCTATATTACCTAATGAAGAGAAATACATCTTAGTGATCGCACTCAACTATGATGTATCATTTTTCTTCTTTTCTTTGACAAAGATTTATGCCAGGGTCCAAGAAAATTGTTTGTCCATACCAGTTTCTTAACTGTTTCTGTAATAAACCTGCCTTTTTCTCACTAATTGTTGAGCTGGGTTATAACATACTAGGTTTACCTGTACAAAATCTGGCACAAGGTTTTGGAGGTTTCAGCCTAGAACTGAAGGTAGCACTGTAAAATCTGAGTTCTAAATGGCTCTGGAGAGCACACAAGTAAATGGGTTGGATGATAATCCCCTCTCCTATGCTGGTCCAGTTCTGTTCATGGGAAGGAGATTAGAAAGGTGTGCAAGGTTCTCACGAGTGGTTTCCTCGCATAGGAAGCTCTCAAACAAAGCATGAATAAGGTATTTTCTACACTTTCTGCCAGCATTGATGTAATGACCCTATCATGTAAGACAAATCAGTGAATTAATTCCTTTCTTTACCTGTTAAAAAGATTTGTTCTCTTTTAGGTTCTTTGGCAAGAACCATGAAGTAGTTCCCAAAAAATCCTAACTTTCCCCCCACTACAAAAAAAACCCACAACAAAACACCAAAGAACAGAATTTGTCAGTCTTAGTCACCATACCATCTCCTTTTATTAATAGAGCCTTGACATGGAAGAGTTTTCTGGCCAGACATTTTTCACACCCCAATAGGCTCAAATAAAAAATTATTGCCAGCACAATGATTTAAATGTAAGATGTAACACTACAGCACTTGCCTAGCTTGATTTTTTTAATGTCAGCTCCAATGTGTCTGACACATGCAAGACATAAATGAATATCCATATTTCCTTGGAATTAAAGGTTCCCTGACAGCACGCGGTATGGAGCATACGGCACTCCCGATGGGTCGTTATTGTGGACTGGCATTATTTTCACCTCCTTCCTTCTTCCCCAGCCAGCTTTAATAGTGGGAGCCAAGACTCTCCACACTAACCTCAAGGGCAATTTTCTCAAAATATTTTATATAAAGAAGTCTATGCTATATTTGCTAATTGCAATTGTCAACCTCCCTTGCCAAAATTTTCTTAAGTAACAAAACCATTGGCAGTAAACATGGGGATCTATGTATTTGGGGAGAGGAAATGTGTTTTACAGTGCATGAACTGAAGGTTATAAATGAGAAATGGTTGCTTGTTTCATAGAGTTGGTCTGTGGGCTTCCTCTGCCCACACTGTCAAAATTGGCACCTTTCTCCTTTTTAAAATAACTTTTTCTGATGTATTTCTACTCAGCTTCTTTCTCCGCCTCCTAATCTCTTTGTTCAGTATTTCCTCCCAACGCAGAGTCATCACACCATTCATCTGCATCAATCTGTCTGCCGCTCACAGACTTTGCTGGGTCTGCCTCATCAAGTGCAGTCACTAAATTCATATCTTTTTTCAAGTCGGTAATTGCCTTCAGCTCCACACTGTCATTTCTGCTTGTGTTGATGTCTATTAGATTTTTGTCTACTGTTTCAGAAGTCTGTGTCTTGTTCCTTGAGTCACATAAACTCCAGCTCTGCCAGTAATTTACCAGCCCATCCTGTCTGAAACTGTAGAAACTATGTTGCTGCACACAAAATTCTGTGGTCATAACGAAAAAAGGTGAAATATCTAATACTTCTAACCATGTGCCCAGGTGTCACCCTAGGACACAAGCACAGGATTTATGTCTTCCAACCTCAAGGTGTTGATTCAGCCTGAGATAAAACTACTACTAAGGTAATATGCCTACATGTTGGTGTCTCCATGTGTAGCAGTGTCCAAGCTCCTATTATAGCAGCAAAGACTAACTCAATTAATTTGTCCTCACAGAAGCCTCTAGTGCCATCTGAGATGCCCTTAAGCTTTCTGTCTGGCTTTCAGCCACAGGCTTCAAGTCCCTTGTCGATATAGGAAGTACAATCTAGAGCAATTCAATTTATCCTAAGTCTGGCTAAAGCCAGAGGGTCAGCAGACTTGCTTTTCAGGCTCCAGTGTAGTGATTAAATTTTCATTGACTAAAGCAGGAGGTTAGGCACTTAACTCACAGGTAAACACTTACATGCAGACATCTGAGTTTAAATGTCTTAATCTGGAGCTGACTTCCACCCTACAGGCTCTGTTCGGTTGCCCAAAGATATGGTGCAATTTGCAACACTATGGAGTGTCCAAATCATCCACAAAATGCTGAGGGAGTGACACAAGCTACAGGAGCACTGCTCACAGCCACATGGAATACCCTGGGGCATTTCAGATGGCACTACCAATCAGAGTCTAGGCTACTGAAAAACTACATGTCTGCAGTATAGATGCCTGAACAGACTTGGGTTCATCGCTAAGGAAGGTGAGATGAGGTTTGAATTACACCTAGGAAAATTCACGGTGAGAAAGACATATTGAAAAAAGAATAGAAGAAGCCTTAGCCAGAAACTCTTGGATATATTTGCCATTTAAAAATAACTACCAAGCCTAAGCTAATTACCTAGACCAATGCCACAGTATACAAATATGGGTTCCTTCAAAGGAAAATTTATACCACATAAGAAAGATGTCTAAGTTAGGCAGGGCAAATTACCCTCTAGAGCTGTTTATCACTCTCTACAGATTGTGGAAGGTACTTAAAAAAGTATCTTAAATACCTAATGTTTACCAGTCTAGTGCTAAACAACACCACATTCTGCCTTGCTCTGTGTGATTCAATAATAATAACCCAAGTCCCTAAGTGTGAAATATGTGAAAATTCTTTTCTGTAGGTGCAGATTTTAAATATTTGTGTAAACAATGACTTTCTGTCAACTGCTTCTATAACATCCATCATGGTAAGGTAGGCAGCCAACATCATGACTTCTCCTTATAAATCCACTCTTGAGTATTTATATCTGTAATCAATATTGCTGGTTTTGCAAACATTAAGCCTACTAAGTCACAGAGTTCTTTATCCTGCTCTAAACATTTCCTTCTATGGGAATGAGCCATGAGGATTCATGTCTACCCAACTGGCTACAAAGCCACAGGTGTATACACAGGGTATAGCAGACAGGACAGGCTCCCAGCAAAGAAAATTCTTTGCACCAGAGTGAAGGGTCTTTCTCTTTTCTTGCATACCACAGTTAATTCTGCCCATCTTTCTTTAAACAGAAAAGGGAAAAAATAAAGGGCTTGAGACACTAGTAAAGTCAGTGTGAGTCACCTGCCATCTGATCAGATATCCTAAATGTTTTACCAGGCCTGAACATAAATGTACTCTCTACATAAAGATAACAAAGAACAACATCTGTTGGAGTGCAAGCTCTGAAGAAAAGAAGTCAAATTCAGTCTCTTTGTGTGTGATGACAAATGTCTTCATTTTTTCTTCCTTATTATTTTTTTTCAATTATGTGCATGTGTCAGCATATGCATAAACAATGCCTTAAATAATTTTCTTAAGGTAAACAGCACAGAATTAATAGATTTTTCAGGTTAAAATGGTGTTATTCAAAAGCAGTTAATGTGTATGATTTATCCATCACCTCTGTGTGAAGTCTTTGAAAAGGTTCTTTTGTTCTAAAGTTAGGGGGTGGAATAAGAACCACAGTAATGTGTAGCATTGAGATTTAAGGAGGAGACATTCAAATGGCATTCATCTAGCCCCACTCTGAACAAAGGGACTTCATCACTTGTATTTTCTGAATTGTCTTGTCAGAGGGCTAAGCCTAGAACAGATGTTCAGGCCCAAATCAATTTTACCAAACCATAAAAATTAAATAGAAGTTAGATGTATAAAGCAGGATTTTTCATACCTGAAATAGTTGTCCAGACCAAGCTGATCATGCACATACTCTTTACAAAAACTGAGAGATTTCCAAGGGGCAGTTCACTTGTCCTAAATTGAACATTTAAGATTAGAAAAGCAGAATAGATCTCTGTTTTTTGCTTTTCTTTGTCACTCCCAAAAGGACTACATTACTATTTTAAATTTGTTCATCTAATGTTCAGATGAGAAAAGTTAAGAGAGGGAAGCTGCACTTGGATTAAGTACTTTCACATCTTGTGGGAACTTTTTCATTACACCATAAATATTTTCATCTATAGATCATAGATGAAAGAAATCTAGCTCCTCATTGATTCTGTCCAAGAAAAAACTAATTTAAAGTAATTAAAATAGTATCAAAATCAAAATTTGATTTGATTACCTCCACTATTAGTTTGAAAGTTTAATCATGGAACTCATTGATTCATTCTTGGTTGTGACCTCAATTTGATTATTGTTTTGTGCCACTTTTGATTAGCTTAGTGAAACTGCAATACATTTGGCACAGCAACATGTGCACATGTATTTTTTTTTGTTCCTACAGTTTTACAAAATCTTTTAAAATATTCACAATAGGTTTATACATCTAAAATACCACATGGCACACAAATGCTGAGGAAATTGCAAGTTGCTTTGCCATGATTGTAAATTAATAAATTATTTTGTTCAAAAATCTTAAAACTTTATGGATTACAGCTGATACACGTCAAAGAATAGCAATGGTTTATGGTCACTTTCACATCCAAGCCTTCTGGGAAATAATCAGCTAAGAGAAGAATCAAGAGAAGAACTGGTCAAAAAGAAAACAAAAAACCCCACCACCTTAAAAAAAAAAAAATTAAGTCCTACAAAGAAAAAAAAATTACAAAATAAATTACAAAAACACCCCGCACACCACAACTTCAAAATGGACCTGAGGAATAAAATTATTTTTAAAACCTTTTCAACAAGAAATGTCAATAAATTATATCTAGGTTGTTGTTCAGTTCTTAAGTTGTTATTCTTATTTGTTTCATGTTAATTGTGTATTGCAGAACCAGTTGTAACTCTAGTACATATTGGAGATGGGTTACCAGCCCCCATGACAGTCTCATGAGAGCGTGGATTATACTGGTGCTCTTCAGCATGTTAAGGCAGAGGAAGGAAGTCAGGTACAGCAAAGACCAACTTTGTTGAGGCTCACTGAGCTGTTAAAACAGCAGGAAAGAAATAAGCTGTCACTCTCTGCTGTGCAAGTTTCATTTCTCTGGAAAGCTGAAGGGACATTGTTATAGTCATAATATCTAAAGAGGTGATGGAGGAAAGGAATTAGTGTCTTTGAGTTGACCAGTATTCTGGATAAAACAAATCAGTCTGGGGGAACAGAGAAAAAAAAAAAAATAGAAGACAAGACAAAGTAGTCAGAATTTAGGTCAGAGGATTTCCTAAGACTTTGGGGAAGATCTGCTATTTAGTTCTCCATCTTTCCAAGTTTTCCTTCTATCTTCCTTAAATATTTTTTCTCCATTTTCTTTTTTTCCTGTTTTCGCCTTTGGCAGCCTACTGGTGTTCTATCCAGTGAAGATGAAATTCACTCTTTTATAAAGTGCTTCAGTTCTTGTCTAGCTAAAAAGTATGATGAATACTACGAGCATCCTGCTCAGGTTTCTTCCTCTTCTCTCTTGCCTGTCTGCAATCAGGAACTCTGCCTATTCTCTCAGCTAAGACTTTCCCTTCCCCTGCCATCAAGCATGCCTGTTCCCTGGCAGTCTTTGTTCTCTCACTTTTTCACTAACCCATAGGAAAAAACAGTGACACTCTACAACTGGAAAATCTATGATTGCTGCACACACAGAATTTTTCTCAGCTCTGTCAGGTGACTCAATTATATCACCTGAAATCATTGATGTCTGGGCCTGACAGTCACTACTTTTCAATCATTTGGTCTTAAAAGGAAAATTTCTGTTACTAATGTACATTTATTTGGAAAACGAGGAAAAGTAAGAATCACTGGAACTCTGCTAATGGCATGTCACATTTTGTTATTGTGCTGCACTTTCTTCTGCCTCGCATTAAGAACATTCAATTCCAGCTCCCGAGGATATTGGTTCCATACCAATGAAGCTAAAAATATTTCAGAATGCCCAGGGGGTGAATATTTCTATGTCCTTTTACTTAGATGAGGCTGTTTTAGGATGATGCTGTCTAGCACACAATATCTCTTGCATACTAATCAATGCAACAATAATTCAGGTCATTTGATTTCAAAGCATGTTCCCTAATGCGTTAACCTTTCACTGTTAACCTCCACTGTCCTCCTTCATGTGGCACAAAGGGATTGAACCAAGCAACTGGATGATGGGTAAAGACAACCGTAAATGGAAACTAAAGAATGAGGTTTAGATTTTTTGTATTACAATACATTTAGATGAAGGAATTGAACTCTGATATCCTGAGTCACAGTCCACTAGTTTAATCACAAGGTTATCCTTCTGCTCCTTTTCTGCAGACAATGAAATGCTTGATGACAGTGTCTACAGCGCTTTGAATACTTACACCACGGCCAACCCAATTAAGCCTTTGTCCTGCTTATAAGCTTTTCATAGAAGCATATCAGGGGGAGAAACACCAACACAACCCTTTAAAAACCAACAACGTTTGTTCAAAAAACACATTCAAAATCAGCAGCACAAAAAAAAAAAAAAAAAAGCTGCTTGAGACTGAATCAACCGAAAGCCGTCTGTGTGGAACATTTGGAGAATCACTTCAGTTATATATATATTGCCAACTGTATTCACAGATTAGTTGCACTCAAAAAATGCGGAAAATAGTTTAATGAGTTCTGCATTGAAGTTAAGCCCCTCTGCTCTATTTGTATGTGGTTATGGTCACTGCCTTTAAAGCTTTTAAAGGTAAATGCAAATGCTCTTACTGTTCATAATTAAGATCTGGACAGTAGTTATTATCTATTTTTTCATGGGTCAAAAGTATTCATTGCAAAATCAGATGGGAGTGAAAATTATTTAATTCCCAAAGCAGGTAACTCAGTGTAGGCAAGGTGACATCATGTAAAATTTGTGCCATATTTTTCAATCATCTGTGTTAAGCAGAGAAGCTGAAGCTATGGGACAGGGTTTTCATCAAGAATGTTTGTACTCTTCCAACAGGACTGTACAGCATATAGGGCTCATAAAATTATAGAAGGTTTGGGTTTGAAGGGACTTTAAAAATCTTATTGTTCCAACCCCTGCTATGCACCCGGACTCATTCCACTAGACCAGGATGCTCAATATCTAATCTGTATCTACCCCTACTCATTTTATGACCCTGTGTTCTGTCACTACCTGCCCCTGTTAAATGTCCCTCTTCAGTTCTCTTGTAGCCTCTTTAGTATGGGAAGGCTGCAATAGAATCTCCACAGATCCTTCTCTTCTTCAGGCTGAACAGCCCCAACTTTCTCAGCCTGTCCTCATGGAAGAGGGCTCCAGCCCTCCCATTATCTTCATGGCCTCCTCTGCACCTGCTCCAACAGATCAACATTTTTCCTTTGTTAAGGACCCCAGAGCTGGACACAGCACTCCAGGTGGAGTCTCACAAGAGAGGAGTGGAGGGGTAGAATCATCTGCCTTGACCTGCTGCTCACTCAACTTTTGATGCAGCCCAGCATAGGGTTGGCTTTCTGAGATGCAAGAACACATTGCTGGCTTACACTTAGCTTAGTATCCACAAGAACCCATAAGTCCAGGAGAACCCAGCCCTCCTCCTCAGAGCTGCTCTCAATTCTTTCACTGCCCAGTCTGAATTTATGCTGGTGATTGCCCAGACCCAATGAAGGAAACACCTAAGATTTTCAAGAGCTCTGTCTAATGTTAAAATTTTATGCTTTACAAAAACTAGCAGCTCACTACCAGTTGCTTTGTTAGGTAAAAAAAAAAAAATCACTCATGCTACAGCCATGGAGCTGATGAGAAGCTGAACCTTACCTTCTCTCAAGTAACAGCCCTCCAATAAAATTTTTTGTGTTACAAAAGGGAAGCTTTTTGTAAAATTTCCCACAAAATGAAGTGCAAGCAAATCTGCTCCAGGGTGATGTAAATCCTCCTTGAGCACAGAAATCAAAGTCTCCATTTCAGCTTTACCTCTTACATTATGGGCATACATTACACTTAGATATAATATAGACAGATGGACACATGTCATCTTGTGTACATACATCCAAAGTGACATTTTAAAATGCAAACAAAGCCATTTGGAGTCAGACAATCAAAATGTCCTTTATTGAGCTAATTTTTATCCTGTTTTCAAAATTAAATGAAATTAAAATGTATTTGTTCCTATGAAGTATTTGCCCTTTCCAAATCCTGACAAGCAAAAGAAATGTTTCCACTCCAAAGATATTTTATAGCACCAATTTGACATATCTGTGGTCATTGCTGATTTTATATTTATGACTGTTTCATGAAGAATGTTGTATTGCTTATAGTACCCAGAGCCACTTGTCAGGATATGAGATTCATTGTGCTAGAGACTGTGGAACATGTAAAAGAGTGTAAAGCTGTCTGGGCAGGATTCAGCTGCCTTTTTACAGGTTTGTGGTGCAATGTGGGACACCCAAGAGTGTCCTAAAAACACATGAAGTGGGATATGTCTGGAAGATCTGCAGCCTACAGGAATAGCAGCTGGAAGCCTGAAAGGATACCCTTCTGTGCTTAAGATGATGCTAAATTCCTATATGCAGGCAACAAAATCTTACCCTCCCTGTTGTGAAACACAGATTCTGAAAAAACCAAGGACTATGAGACTACAAACTATGTATTTACAAGAAGACAGTGTTAATAAAACAAGTACAGGAACTCTGGGAACATAAAGGAAGCAGAACTGCATCAAAGCTGCATCCAATTAGCCCATTAACCTCCCTCTGGCAGTGGTCAACAGTAAAATTATAGAGAAACACAACAAAACCAGGCTAATTCTGCAGAGACCCTTCCCTGCAATATAAGAGTGCAAATTAAGAACTTCTTAATAGAAGCAGATTAAATTCCAATCAAAACCCTAACAATTTTTACGTGGTCCTTTATGAATAGAAACCTTGGATAGATTAATTGCTAGTAGTTTATCTTGAAAAGAAACAGAAGGCTGGCTTTGCTAACTAGGCCCAGGAATAAAATCCACTGTTAACCTCACACCTCTGTGCGCTGGAGCCAGCACCATGGCAGAGTATTCCAGCGTTGTGCTCACAGTGACAGCTATTAAAACCTCAGCTGAGAAGGATGCAGCTAAGAAGCTGACTTTAGCATATACCCTAATTTAAATGGTGCTGTGCCACTCAGACCAACTTTCACATAAGTATTAGGAAAGACTGTCTTTCAAAGGCATGTGACATTTTTATTAATAGAAAAATTTATTAGTCGCATACATATTTTGTTTTTAATTTAGGTTAAATGTTTCACTTTTAGCTGAGTTAGTCCTTTGGAAGATCTAGAACATTTTCAACATCTCTCTATTGAAAATGTTTTGGAGTCTGGTAATCAAAATTTTTGAAGAATTCTGAGTTTTGTTTTCCTTCCTCACTTACTGAAAGCCAAATTTTTTGAGGTATCAGTGTTTATAATCTAACTCCCCCCCCCCAACAAATGCCCTCAGGATTCTAGTTATAATTCCATTGTTCATAACAAATAATTTCTGTGATTCCTTAACTGGCAAGCTTAGGACTGCAAATTTCAAAATAATTCTGTTTTTCAGGATTTATGTCATCTGATTACAATGACATATCAGATTCTAAAGTCATAGAGCTCTTATTCTGCTCATACATTTCAAGAGCAAAATATTGATCCTGCCACAAAACAGTGATTTTTAGAGGAAAGATGATAAAGTGTCCCAGTTTTCAAATGTTGCAAAAAAATTATCCGGCTAACCTGGTGTCATTGCTGCTAAATGCCATCCCATCAATCCTTTTCTTGCTGACCTGATTCATTGGCACAACATTTCCAGCATTGATGATGTTCTGTCCAAGGTTACGAGGGGGTTTATTCTTGCTCTATATCAAATTTAATTCATATCTGGCAACTCCCACATACACCTGGATGCCTTAGAAAATAAGTAGCTCTGCACTGAGGACGACAGGGGAGCTTATAGACTTCAAAAATTTAATCCAGTGCTGTCCTCACTGAGCAAGCAGCTCCTCACTGGCGAGCAGTACACAGCTAAAGATCACCCCGGCTGTCCCTGTGTCAGAAAGGTGACAAGCTGGTAACACAATATCAAGGACTGGTGCCTGTAGGTAATTTCACAGCTTTTGGGCACTTTGTGAGAACATTAGCCCAGGTTCTCCCTTGGAAACACTTATTTGCACTAGTTATTGATAGACAGGGTTCCCCTGAAATGTGCCATCATTATTCAGTCAAAACCATTTTACATGGTTGCATGCTTATAGAGTGACTCAGAACAGCAAAGGATTTGATTTCTGGTCATTTGCAGTTTGTTGTATTAGCAAGAAGATGAGGCTCCTCAGTTTAATTGCAGCAATGCTTTGAGAGTAAATTCCTAGCTCTACCTGTCATATTTTTACTAGTAGACCTACCACAGTGGTGCATGGGGACAAAAGACACATGGAGATCTGATGTTGCTGGGCATTGCACAGTCTTTGCCTGTAAAGAGAACAAGGTGACCTCCAAGGAGAATTTGGAACAGACAAAGAAATGACCAATTAAGGAAAGAAGGGTTATACAAGTAGGGAGTAGTGAGAGAAAAGAAGGAAAGCTGGCAGGAGAGGTAACAGACATATTGGACAGTGCTCTAAGGTAGATGGTGTGGTTACACACTGTCACAGAATGTTCTGACTTGGAAGGGACCCACATGCATCATCAAGTCCACCTCAAGTGAATAGCCCAGGCAGGGATTGAACCCACACTTTGACATTATTAGCAAGTGGAGATTCAGCTTGAGATACAGAGCCTGAGGCAGAGGTATGTACAAAAAAAGCCCATTGGCACCTCTGTACAGACAGCTCCACATTGACACCATTATGTCTGCTGTCTACAGGTTCAACGGCTTCTGGAAATGTTTTCCAGGCTTGAGCCTCCAGCTGATGGTTTCATGAAGCTTCTCTTCCTCTAAAGTCATGAATTACATGGGATTATGAGGGTAATATGAGTTGGTTTGCTGCTGTGATGGCAGTGTAATTGTGAGTGCAAAATCATTGCAAGGGGGAGAGGGTTAGCTGTCCTGTTTCTGAAAGCACAAAGTATTAATTGAAAGTAGACACCATTACTTGAAAGAGCTGAACTTCACATCAGCAGATGTTATAACAACCATAGTACTGTATTTACTTACAAGAATTGTTACCCCTTAGAAGAACATGAACATAAAATCTCAGCTAAACTTTTTCCTTGGTCAACCAGCAAAACAAAAAGAAAACCAAAAAAAAAAAAAACAAAACAAAACAAAAGAAACAAACAAAAAACCCAACACTTACCAAAAATAAAAACCTAACAAACCAACCAAAAAAAAAAAAAAAAAGGCAAACAAGACAAGAGGGGAGGGACAGGGATTAGACTATGGGAAAACAGAAGTATGGAGACTGTTATTCCCTAATAGTTCCCCAAATACTTCTTTTGCTTCTCACAGTTGCACGCAATCCACATTGCTGCTGAAACACCAGCTTTCTTTACAGAAGAGAGCCTACAGGTTATATGCATGTAAATTGGTGATATAGAAGAAAGCCTGTATTATAAATTGTCATGGCCAGGAGCTCTAAGTCATTGGACACTGGAATAGAAGTAAAATGAACTGTGCTGAAGTTTGTAATATATTTACTTCTTTTGTAAGCTTATAAGACGCCCTGAGGAAAAAAAAGACAGTTCTATGGTGAAATTCTCTTTTGGAAGTAGACAGGATACATATCATGGGGGAATTCTCACCCTCTGTGCAGCAACCATCATACAGGTTTACAAACAAGGTGATGTTTCCAAAAGTCAGTACCTCACCTTTTATTTCTCAGTACAGATAGGAGTCCCTGGAAGCTATTAAATGCACAATAGAGCCAGAAATACCTGGTGGAGACACCTTTTTATTTTACTGACACTGTGAAAAACAAAAACAGCTATGGAAAACTGAAAAAACCAAATATTTGGGTTTTTTCTCCCTACAAATCTGTTCTCAAAAAAATACAACTCTGCAGGTGAAATCAACTGCATTCAAATTAAAGTAATAAGCTATTACATGGATTTTCCTTGAGATAATCAGTAAAATATCTTTGCTCTGCTCTTTGTACAACCAAGAACATGTTTCTGTCTTTCTCCCCGACTCCTTTTTGAGAACGAGAGCCCTGGTAGTTCTTCAAGCCAGGTACCTGCTCTAAATCCTGTCATACTTCACCTAAAAGTAGTCTGGAGAACAGAGTATGGATTTGACTGAAATTTAAAAAGGAGCTTACCTTCCCATTAATTAGAATAAATTAGGTCTCTTGGTTTTAGAGGGCTATTGACTGAGAGCTTTGTGGAAATTTTGAATAGGAAGCAAGTTTTCAGCAAGCCTAGAGGGCTGTGCCAATGAGTTGGCATGCTGGGAACAGTCTCCACTTGAGAAGTGCTCTGAGAAGAACTATGGGAGACTGACAAAGGGAATTAACTCCAGGTTTGGGACTGCTGTTTGAGTGAGGGATCCAAGAAGCTCATAAAATATGGAACAGGATCAGCACATAAGCTGCTTTGTATATGTGCAACAGTGGAAATTTAGTCATTTAACCCTCTTGAGTTAATCAGCAGCTGAGCAGTGGTTTTTGAAGGCTTTAGGTAGCTTAAGATACATATATGCCTCTCGGTTCATCAAGCTTAAAAAAAAACCTCACAGCCTGTAGTAAGGGAAATAAAATCCCATGTGCTTCTTATGTCCAGGCTGCCTCTATGGCTTGGAGTTTTATTCAATCTCTTCTGGCAGGACTTATCAAAACAACAGATCGCTTTGGCTAATTAGCCAATATTAGCTAGAGAACTGTGATTTCTGCATTCTTAAAATAAGGAGGTTAGTTGTGACTGCCTGTTAAAGAAAATGGCATTACTCTGAAAAGCTGAAGTCCTCTAACACATCAAAAATCAGCAATCATATATAGTATGTTTCTTTGGTTTTTAGAAAGACAAGACAGTCTACTACAACCAGTGACTCCATATGGGTGTGCCAACCTTTCTAAAGGTGGGACACAAAACTTTGTGACCTGTGAAACACATGAAAGGTTCCTCACATCTGAGGTGGTTGTGGCAGGATGTTGTGGAGGCTGCCTCAGGAGCAGGCTCACATATACCGTCTGTCTCACCTCCTTTAAAAGGCAGCACCACCCTGAAGTTCCTATGCCAGTATGGTCGCAGCACCAGACCTGTGACAGAAAGCTGCCATAACACCTGCACTTGATTCACTTGTGTCTCAGGGGCTACAAAATGCTCCCCACAAAACTTGCTGTTTATCTATTTGAAAAACCCACAGCAGCCAGTTAAGGATTTTAATTGTATTTCCCTTTCAGTTGTGGTTGCATGGAAATATAATTACATCTATTTTGTCCCAGACAAAAGAAAAAAAAAAAGGAAGGAAAAAAAGCACTGAAAGAAAGGGAAGTTTACACAGTAACACAAGATCCATAACTGCAGCAATTACCCCAACATAAGTCTCTAAAGAGTAAAAATGAGACATCACAGAGGAACAGATTATGCCATGTCTGTGGATGCTGGGGTTCATGTGTCTTCCTCTGAGGCAGCCTGTCCTGCTTGCTGTTACAGACAGGATGCTGGGCTGAACAGACCTGGAGTGTGATCCGGTCTGACAATTTCTGTGCTTCTAAGACTTCCAGATAGAGAAAACATACCTTATTTAAACTACCTTAATTTTTCCCCTTCTTTCATGCAGATTTAATTTCCTTCTGGAAAGCAGTTACCCAGCTGTGGCTATGAAACTGGTAATAAGCACACAGCTTCAGCACAGAGGTGATCCAGCGCTGTTCCTATGTTTTAAGTAATAGAAGATGGGAAAGACAGGAATGGGGGTAGGTAATGAAGGCACTTCGTGGTGTTTGGATCAAGCATCCAGGGAATACATCATAGTTGTCAGAGTGAAACAGCAAGTTCTGGTCTTCTTCAGATCTTTTTTTCTTTTTTTTTAAAACAGGCACAGAAAGTGTGTTCTTTCTGCTAAAGACAGGAGAAAGGAATCTAAGTAGCTACATGCAAAATCATTTCAAAGCTATTTTTTTTTTTTTTACTCCTGTGTAACACTTTCACCTTCCTTAATAACAGGAGGATGGATACACATAAAACTTTATGTTTTTAAAATTATCACTCTTGCCTTTAACACATGGGGCCAGGTCTTCTGTTAAGGAAAAACAAAAGAGATACATTGATTAAATGCTGTTAATCCAGTTTGCAGCGCCTGAAGTTCTGGCACTGGTTCACTTTTTTACAAAAGAAAATGCATAAGGAAAACTTGGAAAAGCTCCATGGTTGAAAACTTTCTCCTAGCAAGCCTTGCCATTGAAATTAGAGGACCAGGAATCTCATGTTCATTCCCTGTCCTTTCATTCCTTCTCTGAAACAAGTTCCAGAAAAACAAAGAAAACATTTAACATCTAGCAGAAGGAAAAAACAGGCAAGCATTAAAGTATTTCAGGCTTTGGAATATATTTCCTGTTTCTTTTCCATCATCAGCAAACTGTTCTGTAATTACAACAAAAAATCAGAACTTTATGTCTGGGCATGATGGGTACAAGGAGGTAGAGATTGTAATCAATCAAAGGTGGGTATAAGAGGAACAAGAGGTTCCAGAACAACTGCTGAAAATATTGTGGGGTCTGGGTGTGGACTGAGACCAGTTTGAGGGGGTGGGAGGTTACTGGGCAGACAAATTAACATGGCACAGCACAGCATACAATACACAGAATATTTCAGTCGGAAGAGAACTATCGTGACCATCTAGTCCAGCTGTCTGACCACTGCAGGACTGACCAAAAGTTAAAGCATGTTACTGAGGGCCCTGTCCAAATGCCTCTTAAACACTGACAGTCTTGGGGCATCAACCACATCTCTAGGAAGAGTGTTCCAGTGTTTGACTATCCTCTGGGTGAAAATATCCTTCACAATGTGCAGTCTGAACCTCCCCTGGTGCAGCTTTGAACCATTCCCATGCATTCTGTAACTGGATATCAGGAAAAATAGATCAGCACCTCCCTCTCCTCTTCCCCTCCTCAGGGAGTTGTAGAGAGCAATGAAGTCACCTTCAGCCTCATTCTCTTCAAACTAGACAACTCAGTGTCCTCAGCACTCTACGTAAGACATTCTTCCCAGCCCTTTCACCAAATTTGTTGCCCTCCTCCAGAAGTTTTCACAGACCTTCACATTATTCTTAAATTGCGGGGCCCAGAACTCCACACAGTACTCAGAGTCACACCAGTGCTGAATGCAGCAGGACAATCACCTCTTCTGGCTGGTGATGTTATGTCTGACAGATTCCAGGATGGAATGTGCCCTCTTTGCTGCCAGGCCTCCCTGCTGGCTCATGCTGGGCTGCTCCCAACCAGCACCCCGGAACCCTGGGAGCAGTCTGCAGGACTGCTTTTCCCATTTATCTTTGTGGCCAGCCTTACTCCATCCTAGGTGCAGAATCCAGCATTAAATTTCATCCCATTAGTCACAGCCCAGTGCACCAATCAAACCAGATTCTTCTACAAGGCCTCCTCTCCCTTGAGAGAGTCACCACCACCTCCCAGTTTGGCATTGTCAGCAAACTTGCCAATGGTGCATTCAACTCCTGCATCCAGACAACCCATAAGTATATTAAACAGGCCTGACTGTAGAATTGTATCCCAGCTCAATTCCCCACCAGCCAGATTTAGCCCCATTCACTGCAACCCTTTGTGCTCAGCCCTTCAGCCAGTTCTTCTCCAGAGCACCATAAACCAGAAGGAGTCTGTGAGGAACAGTGTCAAAAGCCTTCCTGAAATCCAGGAAAATGTACGTGCCTGAGTGCAGCTGCTGGAGGGATCCACATTGTACAAATTATGCATATATATATGTATAAACACAAATATATGCACATATATATAGTTGATGCATTTTTTAATAAATTTAGCTATTTGTACACACATATATAACTCCTGTCTATCAGCCACAGATGGAAACAGAAGGAGACCATTTTTCCCTATGTCATTTCATGGTTTACTGTTTTTGCTGGGTCCACGATCAGTTTTCTGATCCTGGACCCAGCTCACATGGCATTTCTTCTTTGGAACACAAGAACAAGCTAAGAGTTTGTACAAGTTATTATGAAGTTTGTCAAATTGAGAACCAATTTTCTAGGTTGTGTCTGCACAAGTGCCTCCAAAGCCTTATATATAGGATCATTACTGTTGCATCAAAAATTCTGAGAAATCTTCTCATAGATATTTTTTTTCCGTTAGAGTCAACACAGTTTACTTTCAAAAATAAATTATCTTCTTGAACTACAGGGAAAAAAAAAGTGAATTTCCACCCCTTAATTAGTTTCCCTTCATAATGACAAACTGTAAGCTTTTCTATAGCACATCTTTAAATCTTTACTTTCATTCTTACTGAAACCAACAACTAAACAGAACAGAAAAGATGTATCAGCCTATATGGAATTATTGATTACCCTGTTCTGAACAGTCAGTGACTCAGCTAGAATAAAGGAATAAAACTGCCCATATTAGCTACCTCGCTCCCAGATAGTATGTGGGTACAATTCAAGGACAGCACAAATAAAGAACTATTTCCCAAAGTCATTAGGATCATGAACAGCCTGCTCTATGAACAAGTTTAACCACAGGGACATGTGCTCTCTACCCTGCTGGCAAATAACAGACTTTGACTCCTTTTATTCCAAGTCTACAGGTAGCCATTGATACTTTCCAACAAATGGGGAGCAAGAGCTCAATGTACCCTTGCATAAAAAAGCAAACTCAACACTCTAAGAACTCACAAATTAAGACAATCAAACTAAGGAAATAAGTGCCAATTTCCAATCAATCCAGGGATACCACTAATAAAATGTAAATATGCTGTATGTGTGTGTGTGTGTGTGTGCGTGTATAAGTAGCCTTCCCCAACTTCTTGCCCACCCCAGTCCTTCAAAACAATGTTTTTCCTGAATTTCACTTTTTCTGTTGTTGGTGGTTGACAAAACATTCTTAGGCCAAAACAATCTGCTCAGACTCTCAAACAACAGCTAACTCAGTCACAATATTTGAGCACTAGCATAGTTCTTCCAGATCTACCTTACTAATAAACTTTGATAGCAAACTTAGGATCTTGAAGAATAAGAGAGTGTAGTGGTTTTGGTTTGCTAATTTAAGATTTTTTGGTTAATGTACTAATGAGTGTTGTGGGTTTAGTGTTGGCCAATTCCTAGTGTAATTATTAGAATATTTACTTATGCAGAAACATTGCAGAGTGAGAGTAAGATGTCAGTTATCAGTATGCTATAATATTAATACATTTCTGTGCATTTAGGATTAACATGTGGTACAGAAATCTACTGGTTACATCACTACGTATAAGAACATGCACAGATTAACAAAGGTCCACTGTCCTCAGAATTTACATGTTATGAATATTACCTTTCTCATCCATGAGTTTTTTCAGCCATGTGAATTCAGTGTATAATGAGATCCATCATAAGCATTTATGTATTGTCAAAGATTCACTCAAGTCTAGGTAACTCTGCCTCATGAATATCCTTAAGAGCATCCCTACTGCAACTGATAGTTGCAGACACAAATCAAAATGGAGTCAGTGTCTTGAAAGGTTTACACTCAAATTCTCTCCTAATCAAGTAAAATTTCAGTTGAAAGTGCCTAATACCTCATCTCTACTTCTCTGCGGCTTCCACCACCAGTATTCCACAAGGCAGCAGCTGGGAATTATGTATCTGATTTTGTCTGATTAAGTGTGACTTCAGAATCACTGAGAAGGAATCCATTTTCTGCTCAGCACTCCAAAAGATTTATCAGTGAATGCATCATGTCCCAAAGCACAATGCTATTGGGCTATAAAATATTTCAATGTCTTATTAATAAGTTAATTGAATCCATTGTAATTTTCCTAGTATTCCTGCAGCTCACTTTGTCATTGATTGACAGAGATGAATTTTAAGATATTTAAGAGCTTCACAAGCAGATGAACAGCTATATCTGAATTATCACAAATGCGGAATACTTAAAAAGGGACTGTAATAATCTTTCATTAGAAAATTTACTGTAGTAACCACTGCAAACCTTAGTCTGTTCCCACTGACAGCTAAAGGAATTCTGCATACAGATTCAATGCCATTTTGAGTTCAAAATTACTGCATTTTTCCCCAGAAGTCAAGAAATTTGCAATCAAATGAGATAAATACCAGAAAAAAAGTCTGTCGAAGCCAGCTATGACTGAATCATGAGGTTGTTGAGTGACTCATGTATTTAATTCCAACATGGATGATTTATAATCCAGATTTTTTTTCCAGGGCTTGACTAGTATTGCAGAAACATCAAAGCTTCTAAACTTGCTTAAGAATCTGTCCTACTCATCATCTCTTCAGTTATCATCCAGCATCCATAGATGCAACCACCGGATGCTGAGCTATATCTTTGCTTCTCTCCTGAAGAAGAGAGGACCCATTACAATCTGGAAAACATAACAAAAGTCCTATTTTAATGCACTAAAAATTTCCTTTTTGACTCAAAACTATATGACCACTCCATATCAGAATGAGGACTATTTTGTTCTTACAAGAAATTCCCCATCTGGCCGCCTGAATCTGGTTTCCAAAACTTAGATAATTTTTTGAGACATATTTGCATGAAGAATGTGGAAACAAGAAACTGCCAGATGCATCCAGGGGAGCTAAATAACAGAAGACATTGCACATATGGTGCATAAATGCCCCTGAATGGAAGATCCAAATGTCCTTATCAAGACATACCCTGAATTCAGAGGTCTCTAGCCTACAAAACATGTTGGGTTTGGCTCAAACACAGTCAATATGTCAGTGTCATGATCTCCACACAGGAGTTAAGGATATTTTATATCTGTACATAAAACAGGTCTAGATAACTAACCAACACCAGCTGATCTTTTGAGCAATGCCAGAGAGCAGTGAAGGCACCAGCTTTATCCTGCATTTTGCCTGCTTCCTGCAACATCTGTAGGGATCCATTGAAAGCACAGCCCTCATCTATACATCTTATTTGTCACCATTAGTGAAAGGATGGTGTATTTCCAAGAAATGTCCCTTAGGTTGCAGATTTGCCAGCTCATAGTCCAAGCAAGATCGAAGGGAGAGAAAATGTCTCAAACCCCAAAATGTTCTGAAAGTGTGTAGAGAGTGTTGGGCCAGCAGGTAATAGATAGGCCAAAGTCTAGATCATGGCCTGAGGTTAAGCAAATTCAGCAGCATGTAAAAAACAAGATACAATGAAATATAAAGAGAAATTTTCAGATGTGAATCACGGGCAGTGATCACTAGTGTGTGAGAGAGGCTTAAGTGAGGAGGGACAGCAAATGACATCAGCACTGGAGGGGAGCCCTAGGGACCCCAGGGAGAGTGAAGCTGGCGAGGCATGGGGAACCACCTGAGCAACACCAGGCCACACTGGGATGACCACAATAACAGTGCTGGAAATACCCCCATTGAAGTATAGATGTATCAAAACTGGGACCAGTGGAGAAAAGTGATTAATTTTTGAGCGACTTATTTGGGAAGAGGCCTGGAGGGCAGCAAAAGTAATTGTCAAGAGACAGTTGGGATAAAAAGAGGGGCAAGTTGTAGAGGTACCTTTCTGGAAGGTCTGCATCCAGCTCCCACAGCCTGAATCAGGGAAATAACAGCTACTTTCTAACCATACTGTGTTTGCAAAACCCACCTCTACCATCAGGAGGGCTGCTGGGAAACAGGGTATTTCCACTGTTTTGTTGGTACACATTGAGCTTTAGTCCTTGTCTTAAATTCACAGAGCAGAGAATCACTTAAACCATTCCTCTGCCTCAGCATTCCTAAAACTCAGCTTTGCCTTTTGCCATCAAGGCATGACAGAGGTGAGGTAAACCTCATTAGATGACAGTTCCAGCTTAACACTGCACCATTCCTCAAATGTTGCAGAAACAGTTTTAGGGACTAAGTGACATGTGAAGAGTACTGTGGAGAAGCTGGAAAGAAAGAGATGAGCAGCAGAGCAGAAAGGCATTAAGCTGCTCAGGGCATCCTTAGTCAGATCCTTTTCCTGGGGTGTAGGGTATGGATTCAGGGCTCATGCCTGGCAGAACAGGAGTTCAAAATGTACTGTGTGGTATTTCAAGCAAAAAGAAAAGAATATTCCCCAAATACTCTCACAACTCCCTGAGACGGATTGGTTGTTTCAGCAATTCTGATTCAACCAGCTAAAACAAAGCATCAGGTTTCTGTATATTATCCAGCCTGTTTTGCAAACAGCATAAAAGAGCAGCTAATGAAACAATCTTCCTGATTCCTTGCTTTCCCTTAACTTCCACGTTAGTTATGGATTCTCTCATAGTAACAGTTGTGAGCCAAATTCATCTTCCATTCCAAGCAAATGCCATCCTATTCAATACAGAATTTGCTGTAAAATTGATTTAAATCTGCCTGTGTTTCAGTTTGGCTAAGCATAAGGGAGGATTGGTGCATTTCTAGTGTAATGATCTTTTATCTGTAGGTTTGGCACTCAAACTACACCTGCAGTGAAGAATGTTTATAAATTAAAACTGATGCCTAATGTGCTGTAAAGACTGATTCAGCTCAGAAGAGTTACTTATTTAGCCTGGAGAAAAGGAGACTCAGGGGAGACCTTGCTCTCCACAACTCCCTGAAAGGAGGTTGTAGCAAGGAGAGTGTGACAGCCTCTTCTCCCAAGCAGCAAGCAACAGGACAAGAGGAAATGGCCTCAAGTTGTGCCAGTGGAAGTTTAGATTGGGTATTAAGAAAGGTTTCTTTATCAAAAGAATTTCCAAGCATTGGAATGGGCTGTCCAGGGAAGTGGAGTCACCATTCCTCAAGATGTTTAAAAGACATGTAGATGTGGTGCTCATGCACATGGTTTAGTGGTGGAATTAGCAGTGCTCATTAAAGGCTGGACTTGACCTTAGAGATCTTTTCCAACCTAAATGAGCCTATGACTTTTTGAAGTGTCTGTCGAGGCTGGCAATCATTCCATTAGAGAATAATGAAAAAACAAAAAAACCTCAAACCACTCACCCTATTTGCATCATCTGAATGTCCATTTCCTGCTTACCATATATTACACTGAAGTTCATTAATTTCAAATTATAGAAAGCAAGTTACCAGTTCCCTGCTGTGTAGTTAATGAACTTAGTAAAAAACCCTACAGTTCTCATCAGAAATTATAAATAACCTAAACAGCTAACTTGTGATTGAGTAGGATTTGTTTATCATTTGGGAGCAGTTTATCAGAAGTTATGTTATAAGCTTAAGCCATCAGAACTATTTCAAGGTACCAAACTGCTGGTTCTATAAAATTAAGGAACTGCTTCTCCATTTTCACAGGTAATTGTAAGTAGTTTTGACAGATATTAAGGTCTGTAATTCTAGAGCAATTGTGTGGAAATTCTGGATACACAAACACAAATTCCCTGCTTTGGTAAGAAGCATCAAGTGAGAGAGAAGTGGGGTGTTTCTCTTCTCAAATGCTTAAAAATGTTATTCTGTAATAATTTAAACCCTCTACAAGAAATATCAATTTCATAAAAATGGAACCATTTGAGAATGGCTAAATAGTACCTGATCTGCCCAGGCAGATCTTGTATTATTTTTACTACATTTTCTTTCAATTTTCTTCTCAAATTTGCCCTGGAACTTTTTTTCTCTAACCTCAAAGGCTAGCGGTCAAATATGAATTATGTTTGTGGAAACTATTAAGTGATTTATGTCCTTGCACAAAAATACCCTAGGCAGGTTCCCTGCATGATGCAAAGCAATGCTGATTTAATTCCTGGGAACTACTCCTCTCATGAGTAAATCTTGTGAGGAAACTTGCATTCCACAGTGCCCTCATAAGAGTAAGACTATTTTTTTTAAGAAAAACAACTTCTCTCTGACATCAAACTTATTGTTCCGTAAAGAATTCAAATTTAATTAGAATTACGATAGCATACTATCTCTGGGAATATGTCTCAGTGCATATTTTAAGGTGCTTAACAGGGCACACCTGTAGAAAAACTTTTTAATTTCATGCAGATGTGCATATCTTTCCCTGCTAGTTTAGGTGGAGGGTATAGGGCTCTTTTTATTCTTTACAAAGGGGAACTTTCCCTTCTTTAGAATTTGGATCCTTGGTCCTAACTCATAGTCTCCAAACTGTATCCTTCTCCACACTACAGCAGTTAACCACACTTCTGTTAAGAAGGTAAACATAACTGGTAGATTCTGTATTGGGAAATGGCTCCAAGGACTGACTTTTCAGGAGCTACCTCTACAGCAATAAATGAAACAAGCCCAGAGGAAACCTAAAGCCCTGCCCCATGACATCCCTTTTTCCCACATCAGCATCCTCCCACATCAGCATGCTCCTGAAGTTTTCTCCAGCTTGCAGTCCTCCAGGGAATGCGCAGCCATGGCTCAGGACATCACCAAGGCACTAAATTCTTTCCTGAAAGCTCCATGGCAGAGTCCAACATCCTTTGGGGTGAGGAGGGAGCTCAGCTGTCCAGGTGCAAGCTGTGTCTTTCCCCTTGCTCTCCATACTAGACAAGGGGACCAATCCTACCTCAATTAGGTCCAGATAGGAGCAGTGACACCAAAGATTGTGGCTGAGACACAGCCCACACAAGTCTGTGAGAGTCTGTGAGAGCCCTAACCCAGTGCTCTGATCAAACACTGGAGAGGAAGGTGTCTTCAAAGGACAATTCAGAGAACTTCCATTAAAAGATTGAGGGTAGATCACGTGAGTGTTGTGTCACCTCATGTACATGAAGGGACATGAGCTTTGATTGCATTGGAAGTCTTGGCAAGGCAAGAACTATGGCAGCAGCCATTCGTAACTAATTGAGAAGCATTTCTCTGTCCATGGTCACAAAGTTACTGACAAGGACATGCGTTCTGCTCACTGCCTACAGAAGATTTATCAGAGTATGGATCATATCCCAAAGCACAGCACTAGCAGGCTCTAAAATATCCTGATGTCTTATTAATAAGTTAATTGAATTCCACTGTAGCTCTCTCAGTATTAACGCATTTATGCTTGTCATGGACTGATAGACAGAGATGAATATGGAGATATTTTAATAGCTTCTTACACAAACAGATTAACATCTATATATACATTATCATAAAAAAAGAAAAATTATTTTGGGAGTGCAACTCAAATTAAGAGGAAGTTGATATGGTAACCACTGCAATCAAAGTTTGTTTTTCTTTATGTCAGGGGAAAAATATGGGTTGACTTCAAGAGGACTGGAATCATAAGCTACAATTTACTGCAGCAAGTAGCCTAAAAAGTTGTCTTCCTAGGAGACTGTATCACTGTCTTTGGCAGCTGAACATCTCTAAAAAGAGAAAGGAGTTCTGAGTGGTAGAAAAATGTAATAACCTGATGACAGTAGGCTTTCTCCATCCTGCTATTTTTGTGGTGAGTTTGTTGCTGCTCATGGTAATTTTAAGCATCTAGTTGGATGTCCTCCACTATACAAGCTGTCAGATATTTCTGTGGGATTTCTGCTTGGATGCCATAAAATTGTGTTTGAGCCAAATCAAACTTTGATTGCTCTAGGAATGCAATGTGAAACACCAGAGCAGAACCAAGATGGCATGACAGACCACTAGAAAACTATCTATTGTGTTGGTGGTGAGCAATGGACCACAGCCAAAATGTAGTGGGGACTCATGTTCCTCCCCCAGCCAAATAGTAACCAATTATATCTCTTCCCTGCAAGAATTGCACCAAAATAACTTTCTCAGACAATTTCCTAGGTGACTGCAGAGACCTCTAAACCAAATTACCAATGACTCCATTGTCCAAGTGATTCAAGACACTTGAGAAACCCTCTACCTGCACAAAGTTTGTCTACACAGTGTAATACACGAAATAGCTCAAGCTCCTGAGCCAGAAGCAACATCAGCATGAGGAAACAGGTCACAGAAGGATCCACTTAGCAGCAGGTAATTTCCTACAGAGCTTTTTTAAAACTGCACATTATCTCAAGATGACCCCATCTCCCTCTTGACATCCTCATGTAATGGATGCAGGAGAATCACATGAGAATAAAGCCTGAGTTTGTAAAACACTTTCAGAGACACTTTGCTGTCCATGAGCAGAGGTAACGGGCCCCTGGAACTGGACACTTTGCTCACTTTTTCTCATCATTCTTCCTCTTTGTCTACAAAGCTGATGAACAAACGGTGAGCCCTCCAGTGGCCAAAATAATGTATTTCCTACTCTGTGTATGATTCCAGTCCACCCTTCAGATGCTCTAACAGATTTTTCCCTGTGCACTCTAGCTAAGGCTATGATCAGAACTAGCAGCTTGATATCCAGAGAATGATAGAGAAATGTAGGAAGGACCCAATTACTTGGAAAACACATGGAGAGATTGATACTACTGGAGAGTGTAGCAAATAGTCTCCATTGTATTTTCAAAGTGGATAAGGAGCAGGCTCTAGGACTGTGTTCCAGGATGAGAAAAAGGGACATTCATCATAACACCAGCAGGACAACAGAAATATCCTGGATGAAAGGTCTTTCAGTAAAGTCCTTCCATGTTTTCCCATCAAAGGCATTGATTTTCCAGTATGTGAAATGTGCTCAGTAGCTCACAGGGTGTGTGATAGGCTTTGACATTATCCAGAAGCATTTCCATTGAAATAGGACATTCACAGAAAAAGGCTAGAGAAGAGTGATGATAAATTAACAAGCAACCAAACATAGTCACTCTGGGGGCTTTACAATCCTGTTCCTGTGTTTCTCCCTTTACAAAACCCCTTCCTTAAACTCACTCCTGGCACCTGTTCTGTACAGGCAGGGAGGAGTAAGGAAAGGGGGTTTTTGCACCTTCTTCCTCCTGCCCCTCAAAGCTCTGGGTTTCTGTTCCCTGTGAAAAGGCACCATTATTCCAGTGGCAGGCTGTAGCAGGGCCTGAGTGGTATAGGTGAGTTTCACAAGGCAGATGTGGCACCTCACTGCTGCAGGGGAGGCATTTCAGTTTGTGGCTGTGTCATTTGGACAGAAGGTGGCTTTGCAATCACTCACCTACTGACCACAGAGCGCAGAGGCAGTCACAGCCTCTGGTGAGGAAGCTGCAGGGTTCATTTACAGCTGCACCTCCACCGTGCACTCAAAAGAATTTAGACATAGGTACATTAGAATAAAAACATAGGGTACTTTTTAACACCACTTCTCAAGTTAATGGCTGTAAGGTAAAGACTGTGAAGGCTATAGGTTGAAAGACTTTCCGTTGATTCAGAGGTATTAACTTTCAATCCTTTTAAGGTTGTACTTTAATTACAGTTTCCACAGTCTTCACTACTTTTTTCCATTAGTGCAATTATGGAGTAATTCAGACTATTCTTCTAAAGCAAAAACCAATTATTCCTGATTTGAAAAATCTGTGGGTTTTTTTAAGTGAAAAATTAAAAATACAATGAATAGGTACTATATCTAAAGGAATAGTACCTAATTTTAAAGCCTCATGACAAATTGAGCTAGCTATTTAATATAGCAGCTCACATTTAGAAATAATTTAAGCTGACAGCATTTCAGGCACTACATTAGAGTATCTACGGACTTACAAACAACTCTGGCTTATACCAGGTGAGAACAGCTTCAAAATTACCTCTACCATTTTTGTGTTAAAGAGCTTGCACACTAAAATATCTCCATAGTAAAGGAAAGAATCTAGAAATCAGTTTTTGGGGTTCCTTGTCTCCATCAGTGATTTACCATGTCAGGTAATACCATGCCAGACCTGGGGCCAGGCAATTTATTATCCTGCCTTTTCTTAAAAGGAGCCAAGGATGGCACCTTTAACTGTGCTCCAATAGGCTCTAAAGATGAGGTCCACCAAGCCCAGCAAAGTAATTGCATTCCTCTCATGGAGCAAAACAAAGATGCAAACATTCTGTAAGGTGATTCCATTGCCTCTTCTTCCTATAACCACACTAGAGATGGGACCATGTGTGGTAACAAATATTTGCTTCCTCTTAAGCCAGGGACTCCTTCCAGCACTTGCACAGCACAGTCCTCATGAGTTGTACACACCAAGTACATCTACACTGCAGGCTGAGCCTGGGGCTCTCAAGGCCCCACACCTGAGAGACCACCACTACACCAGATTTGTCAACCCAAGGCTCTCCTTGCCAAGCCTGGGCTGGTGTAGGTATGCCCTGAGTCACAAACCAGGGCCAGTCATGCCCAGCTCTGTGTGCAAAAGCAGATTGTAGCACAGACCCTGCCTCAGGTTGCTTACAGACAACACAGAAGGCAGGGGAACAAAAGGACCCAGATGTTCTCAACTGCTGTGAAGTGTGCAAAGAAATGAACCTTAGCAAAAGGTTCAGTAAGAGAGTGTCATACAATGTTCTGTTTTGCAGCTACAGCCTTAACTTAAAAATCTTGATGCTGTTTAACAGATCTTCCATATATCCCATTAGTAGGTATAAAAGAGACCTAAAATACCAGTATAATCTTAATAGTATTTTAAATTTAATTTCTTCCTATTCAGCTACTCAAGCTACTCTGACCAATTTTGACTGAGCTCTCAAGTTTAGTGTGAAAAAGGAGAATATCAGAGCATGGAAATTTCATTTTTGTGAACAATTTATCAGTATAGTCCCTGCAGATTTTCTTATCTCTGGCATTATATTTTGTTTCACTGGAAATGCTTTGCCCAGATCAAAGCATTTCAAGACTTTTCATCCTTTTTGACTACATCATGTGTACAAAGTGTTTACAAATACATAATATAGCATTTTATCAATCTAATACAGTAACATAAAAGGATACATAGTCAATCATGGAAGGAAAAAATTAAAACACAATGTGACTTCTAAAAAAATACAGCAGAATTTTCTCAGATAGCAAAAGGGAATACTTCAACACTGTGGGAATTTTTTTAACTTTTTCCCAAAACAATATACCTCTGTCAAAATCAACATTTTGTTACAAAGCATTTTCAATCTCATGAAACAAAAGGAAGATTGTTTAATCAGTTTCTCTTTCAAATTAATTCTACTCTCTAACACTATCCTCAGAGCTGTTCCTCATAAGCTTGGATTTCAAGAGAGACAATAGTAATAAAAAAGTGGGAATTTCTGGTTTCATGGGGCCTTAAGCCATACACATATCCAATCCAGTGGGCAGTCACACCACAGGCACAGGAGGAACAAAAGATATTTGTCATGACTGGGGCTTTTGCAAGAAGAGAGACGAATGAGGGACATGTACGTGGAAGGGAAGGCAGATGTACACCTTTCCCATCAACCTTTGCCATGAACTTCATAAGGTTTGGTGTTACCCTTACTTGCTCTATTAGTCTTTATATTTTGGAGTGTTCCTTTTTTTCAATTTTTTTTTTCTGAGCTCTTCTCCCTGAATAAGGTGAATAAAACCTTTTCTTTAAGTTACATTATTACAAAACATGGTCCCAATGAGTCCTAATGAATCTTCAGCATCTGGGGACAGACGGAAAGGCAGGGCTGTGTTGTTGCTCTTATAAAAGAACAAAAATATTTAAATTAAAAAGCTGTATAATACTAAGGTATAATATCAAATTTACTAATTTAAGTACAGGATTCCTGATTTAACAGTGTAAAATTTATGTTGTTTAACACAATAAAAATATGTTACACTTTTCAAAATGTATATTAATTGCTTTATACAGTTCAACCACATAGTAATGTGATTCCATAAGTGCTCCCTGTAATATACCCACCATCAAACACTTCCTAATTGCCAGAAAGGACTACATGAGTTGAAGCCAGCTCAAGGCCATTGCTCTCTTCAAAATTGCTTTGCTATTAGCTCACTTTTTATATTACCTCTGTCTCTGCTGGTGTGGCTAACTCAGAGAGATGTAAACACTCCAATGACCACAGAGAGAAATATTTACACACCTAGTTGATCTACTCAGCTGTTGATAGTTGTTTATCTACAACAAAGGCCACCTTTCTCTCCCTTTTTCTTAGTGAGATAAAACTCACATCCTTTGCTACAGCTATGGTCAGTCACAACCTGTGTTGTTCCCCAGGCTTCATGGGCACATTGCTCTTACCCATCTCCTCTCAACCATCTTTCATTTTAGAGGTTTATTGGCTGGTCATAAGTATCAGGATAGATATTTTCAAAAATACAACCCGTTTTGGGAAGCCTGTATGCAGTAATGTTCTTCACACCCTGAAGACAATGATAAGATTTTATGTTCATGAGCTGCACTGGTGAACAGCACCAAAAAGGGAAAAGAAAAATATCAAAGGAGGGAAGAGGTTACAGAAGAACCCTTAATGTATTTAATATGGAATTATATTAAATCCAAACCGAATTATTTCATTATTACCAGTTTTTATTGTAGTATTCTCTTGGTAACAGACGGTAACAGACTAATTTTAATGCAACTGCATATTAGATTTCAGACTAGAAAGAAAATGCAGATTAACTAGAATATATATATATTCACCAATAATTGCTACCCAGTGAAGAAAAGGAAAAAAATGGATATAATTAAACTAGAATGTAATGAGTTTTATAACTTCAGTGACTTTTGACTGAATATGAAACACTTAATGTCCCTATAGGGACTGAATGAGAAATGACTTTGTGTTACACTATCTCTTAGCCCTTGAAGATTTAAGCCAAATGAAAACTGTCAATCACTTTACATACAGTGCTCCAAAAGGTCAGCTGTGACTACTGTGTCTTCCTCTTGACCTGTCTGGATTCTCAAAGCTGGGGGCAGTGCTATGTTTATAGAACCTACAGCTCGAACTGCAACTTAAAGTAGCATTTTAGCTGATGGAAGAAAGAGTGTTTGGGACATCTGTCCTGAGCAGAGTCCATAAGTGTGTACTCCTCTGTCTTCCATCTGCCCCAACTCTGTCTTTCTTGCTCCTCCTTGTTAGCACCTTAAAGTCCTGATATACTTTCATTTCACAGGGTGTTTAAATGATCTTTTTGGTTGGTTTTCCCAGATCAAAGAAGCATGGTGTGATAAAAACTATCCAGAAAGACAGAAGGGGATGAATTTCCAGCAAGGTTTGTCCTGCTGTTCTATGTAGAGCCCTTTTCCCAGCTACTCAGCAAGGACACAGGATTCTCACCTTGGCATGTTTCACTGCAGATGTTACCACCCAGGGTAACATGTATTTCATAGCAGATTACACCAATTTAAAGGGTTACGGGGTATCCTCCAGAGGCTTCTAGAACCATCACAGAGCCAGAAGACACACACCCATGTGGCACTGCAACTGTGAAGAATGACAGACAGTCCCAAGCCCTCACAGTCTGCAGGGTTTGATGGATCTGGGATCACCAGCTGCTACATGTAATGGCAGTAGCTGCCCTCAGTCTTAATGCTTCAGCAAGAAACCCATGGGGTTTTTTTAATTCTCTGTGAGGCCTGTTTGACTAGTCCTTGGGATTTTAGATAGACCTGTCAGACGCAAAGGAAACACTAACATTTGAAAAAAGCCCTAAAAAGCAGCATGAACCAGAGACATTTCTGAGTATACTGATATGGTTTTAAGGGAAAGAGGACAAATTTAAAATTCCAATTACTGTCACCTTCCCTCTCCTCTTCTAAATAAACAGAACTTGAAGGAAAAAAAAAATTTTAAGGATATATTTAGATGCTTAGTCTCAGAACCTTCTTTGTGCTTTACAAAGAAGAGATTAAAGTTATTAAAAGGAATACAGAAAAATAAAACACACAAGCCACCCAACCTCATCAAACACAGGGAAAGGAGAGACAGGTGTCTATCTACTCCATTAGTGCACATTGCAACATGACTAAATACAGGAGCGCTGCTTGCAAAATGGAATCTAGGCAAATTGCCCAACAGATGGTACAACCTATTAGTGAAGAAACTTTCTAAAGGATGATAAGCTACTGCAGGAAGTACAGACATTCTCATATTGCAAGGAAGGTAGTCTGTAGGGATGTAGGACTCCCTGAAATATGAGTCCAATTTTAATCCTCAAATGTACATCAAATTATAATAAATGCCAAGCCCTGGGCTGCAGAAGTGCAAAGGGCTCTCCAAGGTGTGGTGCCTAGGGTTTTAGACATATTTGAAGTGAAATAGATGTAAGACAGCATACCTCTGATCTAGGTGATTAGACAAAAGACTAGTAAGATTTTTTTGTTCTTGTGTTTTTGTTATTTTCACAGAAGGGACAAAAAGGGCCAAATATGCTTTTCCGTCTTATGAAAAGAAGACAATAGACACTTAAGTTCTGGATAGGTTTCTTAGTTGTAAACCTGTTATTCAGGGAAATTCCATGGACATTAATAAATCTGGGTTAGTTTCTGCCAGCTGAAACCATTTTCCACTCAGAAATTAATTTAAAAAAAGAAAAAATTTGCTTATTCAATATTGTTTTTCTTTCCATAAAAGTGTCTGGCATGTACTTACAACAGACATCTGAATGTCGGCCTCTAATTAGCTTCATTCATTTCATAGAGTAACTATAGGTACAAAAAAAAAATCTTAGCAGAAGTCTCCTCCCTTCTTTCTCTCTTTAACCATTGTGTATAAGGCATAGCTTAGATTTTGAATTCATTACACCCAAAAAAAGCATAATTTCTTTGTGAAAATGAATATTTTCACTTTAAAATGAGTGAAAGGAACTGCCAGCCCTGAGTACACTAGTACTGTAGCCAGCCAAACCTAACAATGCACAAACAAAAGCACCAAATACAAGAAATACAGCTCCAGTCACAATGTAATATTATAATATCAGCAATACAGTCTGGCACAAAGTCTTTTATTGCTGTTGGCAAAGAGTTCTGAAAGTATGTGTGCTTGTTCATCCAAATGAAAAACAAAAATGCAGTGCATGAGAAATCATTGTTGCTTCATCTTTTTTCTCTAGTTATATACTGAGAGATCTAAAGATTGCTCACTTATTGATTCAAACATTCTATTGTCAAATATTTTCCTTAGGAATGCAGCCATTAGTCACCTGACTATTCTCACTGAAGCAAATTCTGTTCTGAGAACCATCCGAGTAGGTTAAAGCAGAAATAAGTTTTAAAAGTCTCTGTATCCCAGTTTTCTTCCACTGACTTCAGTGTTGCCTCTTACGAGCTTGACCTATGATTTGTACGTGTTTAATTTAAAGTGTGATCTATGTATATAAAAAACATGCATATATATAAAAATCTAATTTTATATGTGTTTATGTAATATGTGTGTAAAGAATGTCTGGCAGCAACTTGTATTAACCATCACAAAGGGCTCTGGTTCTCCTGTCACTCACTGAAGTTTACAGCAGTTGTTCCATCAGGCCTCATGCTCCTCTAAGGTACCTCATCTGAGAGCTATTAAATATCTCCCTATGAAACTCTAGCCCTTTGCTCTCAGTGAGCATGAGCATCAGCAGAGGTGAGGAAAGGGAGGAAAAAATCCCCAAATTGTTACACATGGACTGAATGAAATGTTCCTCCAGTTCCTTTGCCATCTTAGGCAATATTGGTATTTAGTTTCTTGTCTGAGATGCACCTGGATCTCTCTCAAGAGCAAATGTATTTTGTCCTGCAGGTAAATTCCATTAGCAATTTATATACACATATATATCCTGCTTTAACCATCAGGGCATCAGAAAGAGGGTGAGAAACATACCAATTTACGTTGGATTTTTGCTACCATTTAACTGACAATAATTCCTTCTAAAGTATAAGAATGTTATGCCATTTAGCCCGGTAAATATCACATTCTTAATCCAAAAGCCATAGAAATCTGTGAAGAAACTTCCACTAAACTCACAAGTTGTGGATGTGTCATTCTATCCAACTAAAAAGAAACAACTTTGCAATCATTCTCAGATATGATTTGCTGTAAAAAATGGAGTCCCTGACCTTTCTGTGTATAGATTTAAGGATACAGTTATCACCTCATTAGACTGAGTTGATAGCTTGAAGTTATCATGAAAAAAACTAAACCAAGCCTTTTTTAACCCCACAATCAAGTTGGTAATTCTGGCAACATTTAACTTGTGGGAAAGCATGTTGTGCCATGCTGTCTGCATCCCAGGGACTGCACCACCTTTCCCTACCTGCTCTCATATTTAGATTTCCAGTTTCCAAGGCCCAGCTACAGATGGAACAGAAGGGGTATGCATACTGGATCTCAACTCAGCAACAGGTGCAGATTAATTGGCTACATGTTGCTGAAGCACATTTAGGCATTATTTGTTTTAAGAGCAAGATTAGCAAATAAAATAAGATTTGCTGTCTTTGGTCACATTCAGTGATTCTTTTGGTGCAGTTAAACGTTTCAAGGAACCATGTCCCATGCAGGATGCACTGCCTGATGTGGGTGCTCATTACAGCTCATCTGCAGGATGTCAGGGCTAAGAATCATCCCTGCCCTTGTCTGAGTGCAGACAAAGTAATGTATAAGACTATCAGTGAAGAGTTCACTATAAATTCAGGCAGTAAAGAAGGCTGGCATTAATGCTTGCTGGAGCAAAGCAGAAATTCTGCTTCCATTCTTTCCTCCTTTTCACAGCATCTCAGCATTGGTGTCTGCAAAAGATTTAGCAGAGCCACAGCTTTTCTCTTCCCATTTTGCAAGGCTCAAAAAGGAATTTGCAGATGCCATGCAGTCTAAATGCTAGAGAGAATGGCAAATACAATGCCATAAATAAAGAAAAAAAAATTAATAAAAAAAACCACCCAAAAAAAATCTCTAAATTTTTTTTTAAAATCAAGAACTAAGTCTGTGGAATTAAGAAAGAGACTGGATCACTGCTTGTAAAAGCAGTTTGAGAGACATCCAAAGGGAAGTTAATTCAGGATTGTGGCTGATGTTTCATGTCAGTTCTGACAGTAACAATTGTTCCTGTACATGTTGACAGCTGAACAAGAGTGGCTAAAAAGGAGACATTTTCTAGTCTCAGCTCAGAAAGCACTGTTACTTAAGTCAGTTGAAACAAGTGTCTAGGAATTAATTAAATAATTTCAAATGTCAGATATATCAAGCCTTCAACAAATTTATTCCCATTTTTTTTCTAATTCCTATATCTTCTATTCAAAGATTATCTTCACAAACCATTTGACCAGGTCATAACCCACTTTTGCTTGATTTGACATATTATGAGTAAATAGTACAGAACAAGAGTTATACAAACAAATGAACATGTTTGAAAGAGTTCTTTTTAATTGACTTGGACAAAGCACAGAAATGTATAAGTCATTCTGCAGCAATTTACTCTTGCAGACTTCTACATAAGCAAGTTGGTAAGCACTTTTATTATGATTCCTGATTTGTTTTACATTAGTCTTCAAACACATGAAAGACAAATCCAGACAAAGGAACAAACAACATCAAAGGAAGATGCAATATCTGTTCCCAAATCTTAGTCAGACTCATTCATTCTTCTGTGCTCTTCAGATTTTTTTTGACAAATATCCTCCTACTTCTGTGGCTAAAGTACTGTTCATAAAACACATTAATCATGTATAGAAAATGGACATCAGCCTTGAGACATAAAACCACAGTTCTGCCTTTTATGGTCCTTAAAGACACACAGCAGCTTCTTTAAGATATGACATAAGCCCAAGGCCTCTCTGCTTGCTGTCAGTAAAGAACAGCTTGGTGATGAAGGAACAACTGAGGCTGATAACTCATTAATTTTGAGCTGAATAATTGCATTCTGCTTCCATAAAATATATTGTCCTTCTAGTCATATTCCCCTTCATACATTGTTCTCTTCTGTGGCAATGCTGCCAGATACCATGGGAACAGGTTGCCCAATTGCACTACCACTAGCTGTGTTGGACTTTCTAGGCTCAGTTTTGACAAGGCTATGTGGGGTAGAGGTTGGAAAAAAAAGATATTTTTCAGCACACTGGATCACATAGGTAAGCAAGCAGAGCAAGTTTAAACAGTGCTAACACTATGCATAGTCTTCTAAGCTTAGCCCCAAAAATAAATGCATTGCCTCTGAGGACACACCACTTCTTAAAAATTTTCTCTTACATCAAGAGAATGGTGATTAAGATCTGTGACCATGCTTTATTTCATGAATTTTTGGTTCATTGTTTATGGCCTACCTCAATGCAATGTGCAGGATGATTCAAATACCTGCATGCCATTACTGTGTCTAAATTTACATGTTTCTCACACTGTAGCTCACCTCTGGCTATAATTGTACAATTTTTATGCAGAAATGTGGGGGTGAGATGATGGTTGTGATAGATCTGGGTTGGCTTAAAGTCATCTTAACTGAGATGGTTAAGGCAGGTCTGGGTTTCAGCCTCGCAGAAGTCAGAGGGTGGATGCCGCACGTGCTCTGCCCCAGGGAGTGGCAAGCTATCTGTGCTCTGATGGCAAAGATATTTCCCAGGCACTCAGAAGTGATGGTTTCCTTAATCTCTCACTCCCAGGGACTGTGGCAGGGAATTTAGACCCACTTAGTCACCTCTGTTTGCCAAAATATCTCTGAGACTGCCAGGAGTGGAGGAAAACATTTTGGGGTGCTTCATCCTCTGTTGGCAGCATGTGACTTGTATCTCATTCTCTACACTGCTTAACAGCCAGGCAATGTGGGATTTTCTAGGGTTTGGGGGCAGTGTGGTTCTGAGCAACAGAGAATCACTGAAAGCTTAACACAGGTGAAGACACTGTGATATGGGTTAAAGGAAGCAATCCAAAAGATCAGTGAATACCACTGCAGAGAGGATCCTGGCAGCTCTAAGGAAGACATGTGGGTGATGTGCTCCAATTTTCCCCTGAGTTTTAAAAATATTTTGTGCTAATAAAATAAAATAATCCAAATATGGAGCAAAAATAACTCATATTTAGCTGGAGACCTTTCCAAGTTTATCTGTAGTTGAACTTGTTATGACAGGTATCTATTTTCTGCTTCTCCTTAGAGGAGTAAGAGATTAATGAATTTTTACAACTTTAGAAATGAATAAACATGTCAAATACAGGAATTATTTGTTAAGTTCTGTCAAAAATATTTGTTCTTGTAGCTGCATTGTTGCGGAGCCATTGTCTCACACCCATGAGGTGGAGAGATCAAGTGTCTCTAGAAGTTATGAATAAAGTTTGTAACATGTTTGTGATGGGAGAGATATATGCATGTACAAACACAAGACCAGTTTTGTATTGAAGGATTGCTGGAACAAAGGTGTCAAAGATAAAAGATAAATCATGTGTCCACACAGACATGTGCTGGCACAGATACATATACAAACATGAATGCTCTCAATTCCAAGTGGAATGTTCCACTAGGCCAATCCAGCCCTTCCTGTGCAAGATTGCAGAGAAGTTTGGGGTGTTTCAGCCTGGAGGGATTTCAGAGGAAAGCAGCATGTGAAGAAAATAAAGTAAAAATTTAAGGATTATCCAACAGTGCAAAGAGTTTGAAAAAATTCCTAAGTTTAACTTTGGACCTGCTACCAAGCTATGTTTTTAACGTAAAGGTGAGACATAGAATATGATTGCTACAAAACACATGTCTTTTAAATCAATTGTAAAATTAACAGCTCATTTAATGTACAGCAACACTAAAAGAAATGGTTGCTCATCTCTGGGAAAGCATCAATGACCAAACTTGTGGCCTTGTACAGACAATGCAACTTAGTATTAAGGGTCTGTCCTCTGCCTGGTGTTTTATCGTTGGAGAAAAGCCCTGCAGGGCATTAAAAGAAAGAATTTCTCAGCCTGGGCACACAGAAAGATGTTTTCTTAAACATTCTGAAATGTAGGGGCAGATAAACTTCTGTTATCATTGCAGCCACTATTAAGTGTGAATTACTGGTTTCCCTATAACCTGGGTATCTAAAGGTCTACAGGAGGATTAGCTAAGTACTATAACACAGAGAGTGAGTTGAGCCTTGTAGGAAATAAAAGCAAATTTATAAAATTACATTTAATCACTATCAGCTCTTTTTCAATGCATGAATGAATAAATGCTTCTGGGTTAGATCTAGTCAGGATATCACATCATCATGTTATTCACAAGAGTTTGAAAACGTGAATAACTCTCATCAGTGATCCTAATTATTCCTACAAGAGCTAAAGTTCAGTTGCTAAGTAGAAAGTGTTGATAAGAGAAGAATTATTTCCTGGCAGAATGCTTTTTAGCATCCAGCAGATAATGGACAACTGCTTACATTACACTCTAATGTTTTGGTATTAATTAAATTTATTTATTGAGATTAATAATGGGAATTTTCATTTCTATGATGGGTTTACTTCTGAAACTTACCAAAGTGTTTTACATATTGTATTATTTACATTACATTATTTAGAAATTAGAAGAAATTAGATCAGGTTCAATGACCTCAGGGTTTTTTTTGGTTTTGTTTTGTTTTTTTTTTTTTGTTTGGTTTTGGTTTTGGTTTTGTTTTTGTGGTGTTTTTTTGGTTTTGTTTTTGGTTTGGTTTTTTTTTTTTCCTGTGGTCACCAGATAAGTCCTTATCTCAAGGACATAATAAATATACCCATGACATATCTGTAAACTCCTCAGAAAGTCTCTGTCAGCAGCATTATACATTAGCAGATGACAAGAAATTTTAAAAATTGTCTTGCATTGGATTTTTATGCAGCATATATTTAAAGCTGGAAGGTATCTGTGTCTTTATATGGAATAAACCAAAGGATTTTTTCCAGTCACAAAGAGTTTTGGGTGTTAAACTACCATTATCCATGTGATGAAACACCACATCTTCTTAACACCATATCTTGGCTTCAGCTTTCTATTAGCTTGGGTTCTGGGATCAGTTCTTATCTCAGTTAAGCAAGCAAATATTATTTATTTCTTGGCTATTTCTCATAAGAAGATTAGGTGGTAGAGGCACTGAAATCCATGCCTGTTCTGCCATGCTAGTTTTTGAAATCAAGCCTGAGGTGATTTCATTATTGAGGGTTTTGTCCCATGGAAATGGTTAGGATGACTGTTGAACATTGAAAACAGAAATTAATATGGTAATACCTTACACTGATTTTTTAATTTTTTTTTTTTTGGTGTATATATAGATGGTCCTTCTAAAATCTTCTGCATCACTAAGGATCACAGAACAGATCCTAAAAACCATGTAGAAAAACCTCAGGCAAAATTTCTACAGATCCAGGAAGAAATGTAGGAAAGCTCCAACTAAGATGCTAGAGCACCTCAGAAGGAAAGCTTTCTGAAGGCTCATAAAATCAAATCCCTAGGTGCCCCAGGAAGTTTTCTAAGATTCATGAACTGACCACCAAGGCACTTCAGGCCAGCTGGAACACAAAAATCTAGAAACCTTTGGTTCAAAGTCCTTTTGTCAGGTAAATTTATTGGTCATGATCAGAGCATACCCAATCTCGTGGGCTGTTTGCAAGTTTAAAATGATGGTGAAATCACTGGTTTTAGAAATAAGGCTAGTAGATTCTAAGACCTGTCATCATGAAACAGTTTGGAAATACTAACCTGATCATCAAGGAGAAAACCCCAGTCATAGTGGTGTGAGGTTGCTGGGTAAATATCTTTTGTGTGGCTCCTTCCTGCAGGCAGCAATGGAAGATTTGGGGATCCATCAAACTAGACACAAGAGATACCTGATCTCTAATCTAGTTGCTGGGTTTCTCAGCTGAGAAAGAGGTCCTTCTGCTCCTTTGTCTCATTTGGCTTTACATCAATACTGTAATCAACATGTGACAATTGGAAAATGTGGAAATCAGTCTTTTAAGGGAAAGCAGCTGGATTATGCAAACCATAAGAAGGATACACAAGGGCATTAGGTTTTTCATAAGTATGACACCTATCTTCTCATATAGACATTTTCCTGCTCTTGTTTTTAAAGAAATTAACATTCCTTTTAAAATCTAGTCTCTCTTTTCAGTTGGCTGGGTGTTTCTCTTACAAGGTCTTCCAGTTAAAACAGTCAGCTGAAGTATTGCTGATTTTAGGTTTTGTCACTGTTGCCGAGACGAGTACTCCGAAGCACTAATGCTGTTCAGTTCAACTCAACAGAATATTTTCATATCATTCCTAGGTACCCATCATATTAAAACAGAATATTTTCATTAAAATGGATATATGAGTCATTAAAAAAATAACATATTTTTAATTGTCTTTCTTCCATGGCTAGCATCAAGGAAACAGTCATCCTGTGCTACACTTAAATATCACAAAATTCACTAGTATTTCAGTGTATTTCAGTATTCATGGTCACATATGCATGCATACAAATCTCATGGAAAATATTACATCTGAAGAGCATAAATGTTGATTATTCCTCCAAGGGGATGCATGATCTGCATCCCTTCAGGCCAACTTTTTATTCCCTTACTGTGAGAAGAGATAACCTGCAGCATGAAGAAATTTTTACATGAATAAGGAAAAAAGAAGCAGAACCCAAGAAGAATTTGTGGTAAATTCTCTGAGATGAATTTAAGTCCCTGAGTAACCTTTCTGTCATCTAGTTTTAATTTTCATCTCTTTGCTGATAGCCTTGTAAGCACTCTCCATTTCAGACTAAATCTTTCCTTCTCACACCTCTTTCGTGTGGCACAGCATCATCCCATATTTAACACAGAGAAAGACTTAAACACAGAGAAATAGTCTTCTCCTATAATTCTTTATTTCAGCTCCTAACTTTTATCTACACTAGTAAACCAGCAAATTCAGCTCTCTTCACAAATCCAAACAATTAACCAGATTTCTTACCTTTCTCTAACATGGTTTGTGGCTCCTTTCCTTGCTGATAATGCAGTTGCTTTTCCAAGCTGTGAGCTGTACCATGTCCCTCAGCAGCCATTACAACATGTACTTGGTCCTCTAAAGAATAAAACTGATTCTCCATCTCTGCCCATAATTCCTTGTTGCAGGCAATTCCCTGGCTATGCAGTGTAGCTCACAGTCTTTAATGCAGCACAGGCCAGAGCCTTACATAAATAAAATGAAATAAATCTTTCCTATTAAATTTCCAGTCAGGGAAAATTATTTGAGAACACTGGCCATTAAAATAAGGATAAGCTTTAGTGCAGTTTGGAGATTTTTTTCAAACAGATGTGTTGTTATCCCTCATTTGAAAAACTTTAGCCTTTTTATATGAGGATCTATTGTTCATTTTTTTTTGGAAAGAAGAGGAAGTGCATTAGGTATTGGAGAAAGTTTAAAATGAAACGAAAACTCTGGTTTCAGAAAGATCCTATAATCCAATTTATTGTAACCTTGTACAGCGACTGCAGAAGAGCTATTGACAGACTCAGTTCAGTGTTCTGCTCATCTCCCAAGGTTAGCACATAAAAGCCAAGGCACTCTGGAGCAGAGAGTGTTGGTGAGTATTAATCAGTGTCACGCCTTAGGCCAGTGGTACACATGGCCATGTTTCCTCAGCATTACTGCTGAAGATGTGGTCTTTGGGTCTGTGACTGTCCTGAACTGGCAGGCAAAGTAAGTACTGTGAGGACTGAGTTGTGTGGTCAGTTTAGAGAAGGGGAGCATTTTCTTCTTTTTGCAAGCTGAGAAAAATTACTGCATATTTTCTGATTTTTTTCCATCTATTACCATGCTGAAAGAAGTTTGCCAGGGACTGGTTCTGATTCTATGCAGCCCTGTGCATTCAAAATAATTTAATAGATATTTGAGCTGGAGATGGAGTGTCTATACAAATGAGTGCCAAAATGCCACTTTCTACACTAAACAGCACCAATACCACTGCATAAAAATGCCATACTTCTGATGGCTGTGACAGCTCACACAAGCCCGTGATGAGATAGTTTCTACTTGCTCTGGAAAGCAGGCTGGCCCAGGAGACCTTTGAGAGCCAAGCTACAAGGGATCACTTGGACCACTGCTGGCATGGACAGTACTAAATTGCCATGACAGACAACAGCCTGCATCTGCTTTCCCTGTGAAACATCAGCTCTGAGTGAGATAGGAAATCATCTAGAGGTAAAATTTCTATCCACTGTATGCCTTTCAGTGTTCCCATGGAGGCAGAAGTTCAGAACTGCTAAGAATCTGAATTCACACAAACTCACTCCTGAGGAGCTGAAGGAATTAGCAGTGAAGGACACCATCCTCCCCAAGCATGTTCTATCTCCCGTCACAGCTCTTATTTAGTACTGGATGACTAGCACATTTGAAGCCATATTTAGGAGAGGAAAGCATAATTCTCTTCAAAAGAGAATTTCCTATAAGTCAGTATGGACCTTTGATCCCCAAGAAGCTGCATCTCCTGGATCCCAATGTCTTTACTGGAAAATCTGGGTGACAAAGCTGATGAAGCAGCAGAAAGATCAAGAGTGGTGCTCCAAAGGAAAAGAAATGCAAATAAAGACAATCTGGGACACTAGATTGTCTAGAGGAAAGAAACTAGCTTGCTTGTCATGAGGACTGCAAGCCAAAGAAAGCCAAAGAAAGAACTAGGAGTGAAGTTTTGTACATGTATTTATAATAGCGTTCAGAGTAATGATTAACACAGCCTTCATTGCTCCAGTAAGATGTTGGTATTTGTGTGTACATGCTGAACATACATGGAAACAGGCAGGAAAAGTAAACATAAATTAATAACTCCATTATGCAATATACATGACAATGTACTAGGGGGCTCATTAATAATGGAACATGTGCAAAATAAACTACAGCAGGATCCAAATAAAATGAACCTGGAGTGGTCTCGCAATGTAATATTAACTGATGTGATTAAACAAACATGTAACAAAGTGATAGCAAACACATGCATTCAACTACTGTGGAATTCAGGACTGGCCTCTCAGGCTAAGAAATCACAATTTTATATAATTACCTTTTTAGGACAAGCGAATGCCTAGTTACTGGTAAAATGTTTTCTTAAGTAAGTATCTAAATATTGCCCTGGAATAGCAGTGTTTGCAAATCACTATGAAAAAAAAAGCTTCTTTTCCTTTGTCAGTGATGCAGATCAATTTTTTTTCTTGTAATAGAAACATTTTTCACTGTCAGAAAGATGGAACCTCTAGATATAAATGCCTCTAAAATGTACATGGTGCTTATGTATAAACTGTAAGATTGAAAAGAAAACAAGAAAAAACACATAACCTAGACCTTAAAAGATAACTTTACTATTTTACAGCAAATGAGCAAACTTACTGGAATCTGCCCAAATATACTGTCTCCTGAAAATTCATATAGACACCCACTGGAATACCTGCATAATAAATCCATGGCTTGGCCTGTGTCACATGGGATTCACCTCCCCATAACTGCCTCCAGAAGTTGCAGTTGCATACTGGGCACACACGCACCTCCGGAAATTCTCACCTCTCCCGTATCCTAACCATCAAAGGCAACCAAACAGAAATATTTATGTTTTGCAAGGCCTTTTGCAATGAGGAAGATATTTAGAAAGTCCTTACAATCCCAGTGCATCAGTGTTCCTGTCACAGAGCTGCTCCTCTGCTGTGTCAACCCAAATCTCCCACTCAATTTGTGCTGTGGGAGGTGACACACTTATTTGCAAAGACTGCTGTCATCACACATCCTGCATTGCCACTCACTGCAGCAAGGCCTGTTGTGGGGTCAAATGTGGGGCAGACGCTTTCCTTTTTGTGCTGCTGTCTTTTACAGAATCTGGAGAAATAATAATATTAATCTCAAAAAAATAAAATATTGTATTTCTCCACACCCCTCTGCTCATGACAGTCGGTGTCTTCATGCGCCCTGCTGAGCTCCCAGGTATGGATGCACACCTCAACCACATCTCTCTTTCATGTCATCATGAAATCAGGTGCATGCTGATACCTTCACCCCCTCAACCACATGCTTACGGGTGTGTCAACAAAGCCTCCTGTTATTTCAGGAATTTACAGCCTGTCAACAAAGTTTTTGGGGTTAAAAGTTCTTAGATCTGGGATAGAAGATGGCAGCTGAGAGAACCATGGATTTCTATGCTCAAATGTTGATGGATACAGTTCAATAAAAACAATAGTGCATGATACTGCTCACACAGAATTCGCTGTAAAACAATCAACCATTTCACTGTGACGATGTTCATCTCCAGGTATAAATTAACATCTACATAAGTATTTGAAAGTCTTTTCTTAATTTCATTGCCAACATCTGCACAGGAAATACAAGCTGTATCTGGCTTACAATTCAAGGGACGTGCTATTGTTAAGCAATGCAGTCAAGATGAATTTAAGATTATTATGTTTTATTAAATCAAGAACATTTATGTAGGCTATAAAGTTTACAAATAGACTTCTAACCCAGACAACCAGATTTTTTTACAATTTTTTTTTTAATTTTATTCACGTCTTTTAGGAAGTCTCCTTAGTGTGAACACATCTCACACATAAATATGAGTATTATATACAAGCACAAGGAAAGACTACCAGAGAAAGTTTACTGTGCAGCTGAATTACCTTATTGGCTGCCAGAGAGAAAAGGAGACTGGTATGGTCTGTTGGATCCATATTGCCTTGCAAACTAAGCACATGCTGACTACTAAGTAGTATAAGAAATTAGCATTGGTGTGGCCTGTGACTTTCAGAATAAGTTAATTAGATGAATTTTAAAGACAGGGCAGTTTTCACCAAAATAGACCAAATTTCAGCCATCTAATCACCATTTAATGTGTACATTAAATTGTGCTCTTAGTTCTGCTTTTGGAAATTGTTACCAGTCCTTTAAAAAAAAGCAAGAAAGCCAAGAAAGCAAAAATGTTATATCATATAAATTATTGAAATAACTCCTAAGAGATACTTAATGTAAAAATCCATTACCTAAACAAGATCACCAAATAGCAATAGAGCATTTTGGCAAGAAACATCTGTAAATGTATCAATTTTTCTTTTCTTTTAAATAAACTAGTACATACCTAATAAAACTGCTGATACCTTTTCAGTATAAGATTAATCAAAAATGGTATATCCAAATCCTGTGGAGAAGAAACTGGCATAAAATCACAGATGTAAAACCCAGGAAGGAGGTGCTGAATTTCTGATATAAAAGTAAGAAAATACAATATACATTACTCAGAAGGTTATCAATCATTCACATGAGAAAATAAATAAAATGAGCACTGATTCATTTTCCAAAGAGTGACACTGGCTTCCTAGAGTAAAATGTCAGACCAGGACACTCAAGGGAGCCCAGTATTCACACACACTCTGCCCTGTGGGCTAGATAAAACCACATGGTCACCTGTGCATCAGCTACAGGCTTGTCTGATGAGCTGAACTTGCTAAATGAGCAAGTTCCTATAAGAATTGACAATTTCATTATCTTGCCCTGTGTGAATCAGTATCACAGAATCATAGAATTATTTGGGTCAGAAGGGATCTGCTTCCAACCTCCTGCCATGGTCAGTGACACCTTCTGCTAGACCAGGTTGCTCAAAGGCCTGTCCAACAGGATCTTGAACATTTACAGGAATGGGGGCATCCACAGCTTCTGGACAATCTGTTCCAATGTTCCACCATCCTCTCAGTAAAGAATCTTTTCCTACTATCTAAATTGAACCTGTTGTCTTTCAGTTTAAAGCCATTACCCCTTGTCCTATCACTACGTGCCCTTGTAAAAAGTCCCTCTCTGGATTTCTTGTAGCCCCCTTTAGGTAGTGGAAGGCTGTTAGAAGCTCTCCCTAGAGTCTTCTATTTTCCACATTGAGCAACCCGAGCTCTGTCAGCCTGTCTTCAACAGGAGACACCCTCCAGCCTCCTGGTCATCTTCATGGCCTCCTCTGGACCTGCTCCAGCAGGTCCACATTTTACTTGTGCTGAGGCCTGCAGAGCTGGATGCAGCACTGCAGATGGGGTCTCTCCAGAGCAGAGCAGAGCAGAGGGGCAGAATCCCCTCCCTGGCCCTGCTGCCCACGCTGCTTTGGATGCAGCCCAGACATGGGCTGTGAGGGCACATTGCTGACACATGGTGAGTTTCTGATCAATTTTCTCTGGAACCCCATAAAGAGTCTGTCCTATGCTAAGTGTGAGTATTGGCAGGTTACTCTGGGAGCCATCCCTTCCCTCTGTTGTGCCCAGCACACTACATAGCTTGGTGTCATTGCCAAACCTAACAAGGATATATTCAATCCTACTGTCACTTTTGTGTCACCAACAGAGATGTCAAACATTATGTCTTTGAGACAAGATATTACCAATGCAGATAAGTGCAAACCTCTCAGTGTCTGATTTTATGAAGTGATAAATGCACCCACAATTCCTGCAATGCCTGTAGGACTGTGAATATTGTAGGATTTACGCAGGTAAAACACAGAATTTAATGAACAGAACTTATCAGTATGAAAGTCTTACATATATAAACATTACTAACATTATGTTGCCAGAAGAGTGTCTGACATGAATGCTTATAAACAAAGTACTAATGAAAAAAAGCAGCTTTTTTTCTTTTGCTTCTGAATTTCCTGTCTTCCTCCCTTCCTTCCCCCCTTGTAATAGGTCTTGAGAGATTGCCCTTTTGCACATGAACCAGACAAATTCTTGGCAATTTTTTATACAGGAGAGCTACCATAATTTCATGCCTCTTCAAACACACAGTAAAAGCAATCAAGGGAAAAAGAAATTAAAAACTAATTCTGCTATTTATTCTCCTCATTTATTTTATCAGTCATCCCACTGTCACACTGAATAATAATCAACAAGACTTGATACACACACTTAGCAGAGGGCAGACATCTTTGTGGCTTTCCAGAGAAAACTGCAAGCCCCAGGCAAATACTGATTCTCAAGGAAAGATTGGATTAATCACAGCAAATGTGATGCCAGTGTTAACATTTCTGTTCACTCAGCTATCCGGGCAAGCTAACCATGATGCAAGTTTACCTAACTAATCATGTCAATACAGGGAGGGGGAAAGGGCTTCAGAGCAGTTTACTACCACAGAAAACAGCTGGTATGTGGAAGGTAAAGTAGACAGAGTGTCTACAAAGAGGTATAAAATTACAACAGAAGTATTGTGACAGACTACAGATAATTATTGCTTATAATGTCTGACTGCAATTATTCAATTTTGTACCATTTCACATTTAGTAGCTTAGTGCTGGAATTAGGAGGCTAAAGATGTTTGAAGGAATTCCATTTCAGTCTCAGTCACTTTGTGGTATTGGTTCAGAATATCTCCAACAAAACACAAGACCAAAATAAAACCATTATTTAGTTCTCTTTTGAGATCCATTCTTGCTGGGGAAAACTGCCCAAGCAATTTTACCCTTAGAGAATCTTAAAAGCCTAAGGGTTTTTGTTGTGCTTTCTGTTTGCTTGTTTTGATTTGTTTGTATGATTATTTGTTTTGTCTTTTTATCAAATCAGTTGTGAAAATAATGAATTCAGCAAGGTTAGATATGACTGTACAGAAATTTCTGTTTTGAGTGGTGCCTGGATGCACATTTAAGCCTCAGCTGTCATTTGTGTGAAGCATATTTCTAAGACAATGGCACTCCTGCATCTCCTGATGGACCAGCACACAGTCAGCTCCAGAAGAATCATTTTGTTCAGTGTAACAGTGAATAACTTCAAGGGGACAAAACAGAATGGAATGAAATGTCCCTAGCCCTTTAGGACTAGAATTACAAAGATCTCTGAACGTATTTGTTGTGATTTCTGTAAGTGTGCATAATGTTCTCTAACTCCTTAGAAAATTAAAATGACACAACTAGAAGCTCTTTAAAACATCTCTGTATATTCATTTGCCTTTGCATCACTGTCTAACTACCTTCACAAACCTGGCCCTTTGAAATTTTGTTCAAAAGGGAGATTTTGTGTCCCCATTTTTATATCATTTTCTCTACAGAGTTTTGAGACACCATTTAGGATACTGACTTAGGCCAGGGACTGTCTGAAGCCAACTTGTTCTCCTTTACAGTGAAAGGGAACAGGTTATCATTTACTGTGCTTCTGAGGGCAGTATTTCCTTGAACCATTCCCCTAAAGCACACCTGTCTGTGACATTTAGAAGCTTGGATTTCATTAGATGCCAAGGCTCACTGGAAATGAAACACCAAGAAGAAACACACTGACCTAGTGAAGGTCCAGACATCAGAGAGCTAATTCCCAACAACTTGGCCACCACCTCTTTGCATCCCTCTTGAAAAGCTGACAAGGGACAAAGACAACCAAGACCAGTAGCTCTTCATTTGTCAGCACTTCTAGATATAGAGTTGAGACCAAAGGCATTCTGCATTTCACATCAGGCCCCATGTACCCCAGCACAACAATCCCAGTCTTACAGTAAATTTGAGCATTGTATATAACATTTCCAATGTGGCCAATTTTAACATTGCCTCTACTTCTCCTACTCTACTTCAGAAGGATCCAAGGAAGAGCTAAGGTAGATCTACCTACCTCTGCACAAGTGCTACACATTTCAGTGTACACAAAACACTTTTAGGAACTTCTAGGAGCCAGTGCACACAAATGCAGAAAATTCCAAAACAGCTAAATTTCACCACTGTTCATCCTTTCCCTTTCCTCCTGGGAATCAGGCTCTGTACTCTCAAACTTTTTTATTCTTTCTGTCTTGGTTCCAGACATTTCTTACCCATATGCCTCCCCATGCTTTTTCTCCTCCAAAACCCAGTCATTCAGGCTGTCTACGTCCCTCATGAGATGCAACATGCGACCCCTGACTTTGGAGTACTCCAAAAAGGCTCCAGGAAGTGCTCCAGAAGACACATAGCTGCCTGACAACTCTGAGAAGCTGATAGCCCTCATTCAAAAGCACCAGAGCATCCTGATTTTACTGCTGCTTCTTTCAAAACATTAATTGCTTTTGTAACCTCAGTAGATACCTATCTTACATGAGTCATGTAAATACTTTTTCCAAATATAGTCCCAAGTATCCTTATGCAAAATACCCCCTGCAGACAAAGTTTTTATGCAGTTTTAGAAATAATATTATTTTCACAATTAGTGATGTCCTTAAATATACATAAAACATTTCACAGAACAACTGCTTGGTCTTTAAAGGAAATTTGCTTTTTCCCCTGGATATAGTTTTCTCCTAGCAGAGGAAAAGAATTATGCCATCCAAAAGGAGCATTATAAATTTTACTACTGGGCTAAATACAATGGTGCATAAATCTGGCAACTGTGAAGTCTTGTTAAATAGATAAATGTTTAGGGTTTTAGCCCTGCCATTTATCAAAAGGACCTTCCCCTACACTCTTCATCCTGACTGCTGCAAGCATTTTTAATGTTGGAATAAAACTCATTTGATTGTTTGAAAAATACCTGTAGAAAGTTGGGCTCTCACAGTTAAAAATACTTGCCTTCATAGTTTAATGTAAGTCAGCAGCAGTTCCCTGCTGCGTTCCCAGACTCAGAGAGGTTCATGGCCATGTCTGAGTCTCTTCCAAAGCACTCATTTGGTTCTCTAACACAAAAATAAAGTAAAAAAAATAGTAAAGTAAAAGCTTTAGCTCTGTCTGTACTACTACTGGGGAAATCTGCTGTCCACTCTCATCCTTCAGCTGCTGGCCCAAAAATTTCCTCAATTATTGCAGATTTTTTCTCACTGATACAGTCATCCCTTGTATCCCTTGAATACAAGGACACATGCTGTTAGCTAGTGGTCACTGTCTGTGGATTTCCCAGTATCTGGGACTCCAAGTCCAGAGGTGAAATGGAGCCCTACCCCATGAGCTCCTGGTCTACCTATAATGCATCATAATGCACATTCATGCCCACTGCCATGAGCTACAGCCTAGAGCCCAGCTCAGAAACTTTCCTCTAATCACTTCTCAACGACAAAGACTTTCCTGGGCATCAGTTCACACTCATGTTTCCCCATATTTTATTTGATAAATTATATGCAAGAGTGAATGGGGAGTCAATATGATCCATATGTTAGTGAATATATAGCATCACTTCTTCACCACTGTAGCCATACAAAGTTCTTTAGTTTATTGTCTTTACCAAGTTAAATCAAATTTAATATTACAGGAACATGTCATGTCACTTATCCAGAACCCACCATTCACAATTTAGAACACCATAAAAATGATAATAAGAAGAGGAATTATATTTCTCATTGACTGCCACAGTTGAAATGAAGCTTATTCCTTTTTATTAAGCACTTATAAGGTCTTCATACCCTCTTATCTATTGCCTGAGGCACTCATTGTCTCCAAGAAAAATCACTATTAATCCTTGTTTCTGCCAAGTCCTCACAGTACAATAGTGTGTCCAGAAAAAGATGCCATTTAATAAAAAATTTAAGGTTATTACAGTTAGAATCAGTGTGGGCAAACATAGATCACTTGTGGCTTTTGCTTTAGAATGCCTGGACATTTGTTCACAATAAATATACCCAAATATTATGATTATTATATTAGAGATGGTACAAAAGCAGAGAAATCTAGCAAAAAATTTGATTATATGTTTTGGAGATTCTGGTTATAGACCTATGAACCTTTACAGTTTGTCCATCGGTACATGTTAAACAGATCTTAAATTTATCTGACTTTTTGGTATTTTGCAAATTCCATCTTGAGAAAGGATATTTCTCTAACTTGGGAGATGCTTCTGTGGTTTATGGGGACTGCAACTCCCCTGAGTAAGGAATCTCTCCTCTGTGTCAGAAATTTGCAATGCCCTGAAGCACTGAATCCCATGACCACAGCAAGCAGGGAAGAAGATTCCACAAAGACATTTAAAATCCCTCTTCCTCTGTATGGAAAGGGCTTGCGTAGAATTGATACTCATTTATTGGGAAAAAAATGAGAAAAGGTGGTCATGGCAAAGACCTGCCCCAGACACCACTGAGGCAAACTGTGGGCAAACAAAAAATTGCAGTGCTAAAGCAACAGGAACATCTCTGCAAGAATGTGGTATTAATAGAACTTGCTTCATTTCTTTCTTTCTTTCTTTCTTTCTTTCTTTCTTTCTTTCTTTCTTTCTTTCTTTCTTTCTTTCTTTCTTTCTTTCTTTCTTTCTTTCTTTCTTTCTTTCTTTCTTTCTTTCTTTCTTTCTTTCTTTCTTTCTTTCTTTCTTTCTTTCTTTCTTTCTTTCTTCCTTCCTTCCTTCCTTCCTTCCTTCCTTCCTTCCTTCCTTTCTTTCTTCCTTTCTTCCTTCCCTTTCTTCCTTTCCTTCCTTCCTTCCTTCCTTCCTTCCTTCCTTCCTTCCTTCCTTCCTTCCTTCCTTCCTTCCTTCCTTCCTTCCTTCCTTCCTTCCTTCCTTCCTTCCTTCCTTCCTTCCTTCCTTCCTTCCTTCCTTCCTTCCTTCCTTCCTTCCTTCCTTCCTTCCTTCCTTCCTTCCTTCCTTCCTTCCTTCCTTCCTTCCTTCCTTCCTTCCTTCCTTCCTTCCTTCCTTCCTTCCTTCCTTCCTTCCTTCCTTCCTTCCTTCCTTCCTTCCTTCCTTCCTTCCTTCCTTCCTTCCTTCCTTCCTTCCTTCCTTCCTTCCTTCCTTCCTTCCTTCCTTCCTTCCTTCCTTCCTTCCTTCCTTCCTTCCTTCCTTCCTTCCTTCCTTCCTCTTTTTTTCTTGCTTTCATCCCTTCCCTATGTGTGTGTGTTTGCATACTTATATTCTTAGTAAAAAAAAGCCCAGAATAATTTGAATTTTCGGACTGAATTACCTCAAATCTGGCTTAAAAGTAGAATAAAATAAAGTGGTGAGACTCTTAGAGAACATCATCCCTGGAGTGTTTCATAACAGCATTTCTTTAGAAATGGGGGAAATAGGGGATTGCTCCTCTTCTCAGGCAATATGAACACACCAACAGCTTAAGAAATGATTTAATCTACATAAACATGAAATTCTGTGTGGCATACTCACTTCTCTCAAAGCTGAATAATTCTATATAAAATTTTTAGCTGTAGAGGGGAGATCAACAAAAAGAGTGAAAGCTTGTTTTTTTTATGGAATGTATGGAGAATATCAAGTTTTCAAATCATAAGTCACAGAGGAATTAAAGGTTTTCCTAAAGGTGCAACAACACATGACATTCCTATTCCTGAATACCTAAAACTAGCACTTCCTGAAAGGCACACAATTGTATTTCAGGCTGGTGCTCTGAATCACAGAGTCAGTTTGCACTTGGATCTTTCATATGCCTCATAATGAGTCATAATCTTTATTTCCTTTTATTCTTACATATTTTGTACAAAACAGAAAATAACATCAAAACTAGCAGCAACTTGATCTTCAAATACCCTGTGTTATAATCAGCTCACAAAGAGAAACCGACCCTCGAGACAGCCAACCTGCAAGCTGTTAACAAGCAAAGGGTAAAAAAATGAGCCCACAGAAATAGGCATGGATGAAATTTTACCCTTTTCTGGAGCCTGGAAATCTCAGCATAGGTCCACACCATCACTTGGAGTCAACCTTAGCACTAGTAACTTCTGGCCAAGCGCACAAAACCTTTCACCAAACCTCTTGCACCAGAAGTTTCTCTCCTCTGGACCAAGAAACCCTGATGAACAATGATGCATATTATCATAAATATCCTGCTGAAGAGTGCCATGCACAACATAAAATATGGGCTATCACATCCTCCTCCTCAGTAGTGCACAAGAACGTAGAGGACCAGATTTTTGCACTCCTTTTCTTGTCCCATATCTGCCCACTACAGGCCATGTTCATGAGAATTCATATATTCCCCTGTGGCTGTGGCAATCCCAGGCAAAGTGAGCCACTGATTAAGCCATCTGTCATCCAAGGTAACACAGGAGGGACATCTCTGAGCTCATGAAACAAAGGGGAGGGGAAAGGTAGCCTTTGTATCATCATGTGTGCCCCACCCCCAAATCTCCTGAAACACACATCCAATGCACTCTAACAGACCAAGCTGTCAGAAAGCCACCCATTAAACAATCCCAAAGTCCCTATTCCTTTTGGTTTAGGGCATCTTCCCCGTTCTTATGCATCCTGTAGTTAGAGATCTTAGAAAGATCCTGGGAGTCCCCTGAAGAAGTCACACATCATGGGGACAGCTGCTGTGAATGAATTATGTGAAGGCTCATACACCACAGTGGAGATGGCTTTCATGATGCTCCCCAATACGAACAGAGATCAACCCTAAATATCAGACTGTGTAGATCATGGTTTTAATAGGAGATTTAACCTCCTTTATGACCAACCTTTTTATGTAATCCTTGAAACACAGCAAGTGTGGATGTCAGTCACTCCTGCACCGTGAAGTGGAGCTTAATTGTGAAGCTCCAGCTGTAATTGTGAGTTAAAAGAATTTTACTAATGACCACAGATACTATCTGAAGAGTGGACACAAGGGAGGATTTTCCAGTGAAGTGCAAAAAACTTGTTTGTGGCAGGAGAATACATCAAAATACTCAGGACTGTGTAGACTACAACCTCAAAGCAAAATCCCTCTGCCCTAGGACAGGATGAACAAGCCCTAAAGGCAGATTTATACAGGGAGTAGGGAGAGAGGTTAAAATCTTCTCATTTTCTTTTCTAGTACTTCAGTCTCTTTTTGTTACAGAGAGAAGTTCACATCTGAATTACCTAAATACAGGAGTTTTCAAGGCAAAGGAGAGAGACCAACTCTGGTAAATTAGTTAATTCCTCTGGCTCATTATATCAGCAGCAGGTTCAGACAAGCCAAGACTGGCTGTTATTGCAAATGTACAGCGTAGGAGGAAAAAAATACCAGTGTGAAGGTTTGGACCTTTTCTTCTTAAAGTTGCTTTAATTAGAAAACCAGACTCTGGGAGGCTTTATACTGTGAAAATCCAATTGTTAAAAAGGATTGGGGGTGGAATACTCACATCTACCCATCAAGTTACTGAGCTGTCCATCCCGTATATCTCAGTTTGTGTCCTTTGTCCAAAGTGGCTCTTATCACCTAGACATTTATTCCACAAGCACAAAAAGCCACTTTGAAGACATAGCTCTTTGTTCACCTTCAAACACTCTGGTGTCAGTTTAGGAGTATTGAAATTTTTCTGCATTGCTTGTTTCAAAAAAACGTTGCACAGGTGGCTGGGAGACAGAACAAGCCCTTGTCTGATATTTCTGCATTGCTTTATGTTGCAAGAAGGCAGGGGTAAGCAGGGGAAACCCACCCCAAGAGGAAGAGGATGGGTGCCAAAAGGGTCATGGTGCCAGCCCAGATAAGAGGAGAGCTGTGGCTCCTTGTATTGCTACTGGTACATGTGTTGTTGCATGGGCCATAGATGCCTGAGCTTTAGAATTCATATCCCTCACCTGGTCAGTGATGAAATGGCCTTATTAGCATTTTCCAGATTTATTCAGTATAAATAAGTAAAGATCTAAAAGAACATTCAGGTCCTTGAAACAGCAGAGTATGTATTTTGCTCAACACAGAGATGCAAATCTCTGCACATCATCAGCTGCCTAAACGCCAAACTTGCACCATGACATCAGTGCTAAAGCTGGTGCTTCCAGAAAATATCAAATCTCAATCAGGTGGTCAGTGCTTCTGAAATCACTGTTAATGGCTTTGAAGCCTCTTGGAGTCTGCATGTGCACAGAGCAAAGAACAAGAGACAGCTAGCTCAGTGCTTCACAGAGACAGCAAACTCACACAAACAAGCACAACACACACGAGCACAAGCAGCCTGACCAGCTCAAGGTGTGGGCAAGAGAGACCACAGATGGGCATTTACTCATGCAATATGTGAATAATCCCCTTATGTATCATTTTTTGGTTCCAGTACCACAGGTCATGCATGAAAAAAGCAAAAATTGCATTTCCTTGGCTTGCTGTTAGAACTGCAATGATTTAAGCCCTTAGAAGCACTGATAAGAGACCTGCCTGTACTTCAAAACTGTTAAAATGTTGTTTTAACAACATTTTTAACATTTGGATGTTAAAAATTGATTTTTATTTTGCACAATCTTATATAAGCAACCTATGCTGAAAGGTGCTGGGGAGAGGGAGAGAATAATCCAGAGAAAATTACAATCACAGAAAAAATTAAAATTGTATGAGGCAAAAGAAGCAATAGCATTGCCAACATAAACACCACATTTCTCTTGAAATTCCAGCAGAAGTTAGAACTCTTAGTAGAAAATACAAGTTTAGATATTAAGTAGGAGAAAATGCACATATATACTTATGTTTACATGGGTTTTGTTTTGTTCAAATCATCAAAGGACTTAGGCGGCAGACATGAAGGATGAGGAGGGCATGATGGAGGAAAAACATCAAAATAGTTTGGCATCCCTCCAAGACTAGTTAGAGACTTTCACAAATCCTCAGGGACCCTAAGATCTCCCCAGTTTTAATGATAACACAGTCACAGTACTTCATTAGCCTTATTATAACAAATTATTTCTTTGCTCTGGGATTTTAGTCATGAGCCAATGACTTTGACTGTGCTAGGAAATGGGAACATCCCTCCAAACTGTGTTTAAAATGTTAGTGTCACCCAGAGGTGATGCATCAGCAACCTACATAGCTATGAATATTTTTGCAAGGGCTGCCCAAAAATAAAACTTCTCTCAGACACTAACACAATTCATACAGAGGGTGTGATTGAGCTGAAAGGGAAAGCAAAAAAGAAAAAAAATATGAAGGAAGGAAGGAAAAAGTTTGAATCTCTATGGAAGATAAAGCAGGATGAAAACAGGAATTAAAAGCAGTGAGTAAACCAAACTGAGCTCTCATTCTCCAGGAACATATTTAATCAAATTTATTGCTTGAGTTTATTGCTTCACCACTGTGTTTTGGGAGCTAAGGCTCTTTTCAGGACCATAGCTGGTGGGACTTGTTGTGTCCAAACAAGTTTGAAAACCTGTATCTTTAATAAGTGGTTCTGCCTGTGATCACATAAGAGTACATTGGGTATCTGCATGAAATCTGATGTAGCAGTGGATAGGAATAGGGAGTAGATCAGGCTGATGAGCATAAACACATGCACAGTGTCCATGAACAGTTATGTGGGCAATCTTTGAATCAAGATTTTTCTTATCAGTGGCAGGAGAGTGGGCTTCAGGGCTCTCTTGTAGTAGTACTTGGATGGAAATCTTTACTGCTTAAAATAAAATTTCAGTAAAAAACTAAACTCCTCTATGACAGTGCAAGAGATGAAGTGAACTGATGTCCCCAGGAATATTCCATTCAATATCAGTTTATTTTAGGTCATTCTTAAAAGTACTTAATAATATTTTCAGAAGTCTTTAGTACCTCACCTCCAGTTCAGATGTTTTACTAATATGCATTTATGCCTACAGTTCTGTATTTGGTGAAAAACTGTGTGAAGAAAAGGTCTCAGTACTAACTGAAATGTGCCATGGCTTTTCCCTCTTGACACTCCTGGATCATGGATTGATAGGCAGTCAGAAATTTTGCCAAATCAAACTAGTATACCCTGAACAGGCTGAGCTCATCGAGCTTTTAGTCTTCTTGCTCCCAGCAGGTATCTGCTCACTGCCCTGGTTTAAATATAGTGAAGCTGATCCTTACATGAATGGTGAATCAAAGTTTGGTCTAACCTCCTCAGAGGCATCCTCTAAGGCTGAGTGCCAAGCCCAAGGCTACAAACACAGGGCAGACCTTTATCGGTTTTGAAGGCTCAACTCTCATGTTGAATAACTGCCAATGAAGACCAAGGATTTATGGCACCCAGCTTGGGAGGACTTGAATGTGTTGGTAACACCAAGAGATCCAGCTGGAGCTGCCCAAAACTTTGCTGAGGATCAGTAGTTTTAGAACAGCGTTAAACAATGCATTTTACTGAACTTTCAGGTGATGAGATATGGTCATTACATGTGAACAGACTCTGCATAGGCTCTGCTTCATTTTAGATGTTCACCCTCATTCAAAACTGCTTACAGACATACAGAGAAGACTGAGACTTCTCCACAGATAGTTATTTGCTCTTTGTCTCAATTTATTCATGGGAATGAAAGCTTGTGTTGCTGCTAGCCTTCAGTAGCTACAAATGACAGCTTTTCAAAAGGGGAAGGAATAATCTTGCTTTCCTTACATACCAGTATTTGAATTAGATTTCAGAGCATTTACAGCTCAAACAGAGGGATATCAGATCAGTCTCTCGGTTCCAAGTCAGTTTGCGGCAGTGACATTGACAATGACAATTAATAGGTTACCAGAAAAAATTTACACAGAAATATCTGACACTGAGTAAACAGGGAGATCCCAATAATTAAGTTTAATGTATTCAATTTTGCAACTGCAACCACATTTGATGGAAAATATTCCTAGTCATTTTCTGCAAATATCTATAATAAGAATCAGAAATGTGATGTAGCTTAAGCAGCTTGAGAACTTACTGATTCCTGAGTTTTCATAATAACTTTCATTTCACAGATAGAGCAATTGCCTTTAAGATGGACAAATACATATGTGTTTATATACACATTTAAAGTTTTAAAGAACAGTTCTAGGATCAGATTTCTCCATTTTATGGGTTACTGTGGAAACAGATTAGCCCTTTGGAAATAAAAAACCATGTTTGACTATAATGCAAAGAACAATCCATAGCATGAAAGGAAAGAACAGCTGGGAGTTGGAATAGTGTAAGCTGACATGTCAGACAGTAGCCAGACAAAGTGAGCCAGGGACTGTCTGAAAAACAGAGGGGGGGGAAGAAAAAGTAAGAACTAAGCACTGTCAACAAAGTCTACAAAATGGTCCAGCTGTTCACTCTCATCATAACTAAAAAAATAAGGCGAGAATTCCAGGCTGAGGATTAAATTTATGAAGAGAAGAAAACCTGAATGGAAAAAGTGAATAGTATGTCAGACAAAGCAGACCCTGCACGGAGGTCTTTGTTCGGAAATAACTTGGAAAGCACAACACTGGGTTCCGGGCAAAACACACATCCCTCCACAACCTTTCTTATAAAAGGCCAAAAGGAATCTTAATACACTGAATTAAGCAGACTTTTACAGAAAACATGGTTTGTATAATTTCATTGTTTCGGGCTGAGCCTTAATGTCCTAGACAGATAAATAGATTTAGAGAATTTGAGAGAAGGCATATCCAGCACTGCAGAAAGGGCTAAAAGGTGAACAAATTTCACCACAAATCTCTGCTAAAACCTGAAATGAAAGCCCAAAGGACTTCTGATATACTGTAAATAGTCAGCCAGTTCCAGCGTCTTAAGTGATGTCTGGTCTTTTGTTCAGACAATGGACAATTGAATCCAAGATGAACGGTTCCCAGGATTACGTGCACGCTGAGCAGCACAGAGGGAAAGAGAAGTGTTAGAGAGGTTAATTCAGAGACATGCTTACCTCCCAAACAAAGGCATTCAGCAGTACAGAACCTGATTAGGGACTCTTCAAGAAATACAAATAATGTCATTCACATTGCATAAGCAGCTGGGACTATGTATGTGTGCATATTTAGGAAATAATAATGAATGCACTTTCTTCTCTTTGATTTTTTTTCTTTTTCCTTTGAATAATGTCTCCTGTCCAATGATCTCTTAGGAGCAAAGCCAGCTAAATAGCTAGCAAAATGATTGATTTAGAAGTTGCTTTGTTTCCATTGTCTATGAGATCACTCCAGGCATTCAGCAACCTAATCTGTTAACTCCTGTATCAGTAAGTATATTACAAATCTGGAATAAAACCCATAAATGATTAGTGAGGGAACTTCATATTCTTTAGATTAAACTAATTATGAGTGTGGATTTCATTAGTGATAGGACAGCTCTGAAATATCATTCATAGTTATTCATCCATGCTCTGGTACCCAAAGATAACACTTGCAAATGTCAGGGTAATAATAGGATAAACAGGTTGAACTAATATCCAAAACAGCATGTCATCTGGGTTTTTAATATTTACACTTGGTGCCACTTAAATGAGTAGGATGTGATGAAGAGGAGCGCCAGATATCCAAAGCTTTCATAAATCTCTCACTTTTATCACAGTCATGGTGCATTTGTGTATGTCATCCAGCAGTTCTTGCTTTTGTTTATGTCCAGCAGCTTCATCACCTTTGCCAAACATGCCTTGAAGTATGCTAATCCACTTGGGGTTTTTTTCTTTTTTAATTTATTTTGCTAGATAAATATCCACCCCATCCATCTCTCCTGACTTGCCCAATCTTTCTGTATATTTGCTTTGCCACTCTCCTTACCTGCAAGATTACAGCTATAATCATGGATAGGGCCAGATTCCCAGGGAAACTGTGTGGACTGTGGTTCAGCAGGCAAGGAGGCACGTCCAAACAGGATGCTAGGCCCCACACAAAGGCCTCACAGAATGATGTCCATGTACACAAAAGCCAGGCCTGCATCAGGCAAAACTTGCATGGTTTAAATTATGAGTGGGAGTGTAACAGTGTGAAGACAACACACAATAGTGGAAGAGGTGTGAGCCTGTGAGGACACTGAATTTCCCTGGAGAACCATGGTTACAGTAGCAATCCTATGAAATTTCAAGGTAAAAATGCTCAGTAGCCTTCAAAGTGTCTCAGTGATATTTCAAGCTGCTCATGTAGCAGGTATAATCTTGGCACTGACATGGCTCACTTAAAATGAACCCAAATCTAGATGGACATTTTAGGGACATTTAGCTGATCAAGGATGTTAGAAAAATAACTCTTTTGCTAAACTTAAGTCTATGGTATTCCAAAACATCCCTGCTGCTCTTCAAGAGAAGAAATCACTACTTTGACTTACATCTTCTTATGATCAAGAACATACATCTTAGAGACCCTTATTCTGATTGGCTGCTTGAGACTTCTCATGTTGTCATTTATACCTGTGTTTTAACCCATTTTGTGGGTTTGAAGGCCATTCAGTTGGCCCTGCATGGTGACTTTGATACCCGAAAGTTTTAAAAAGCAGCAGCCAGTGTCATGACAACACTTGCAGGTTCAGCATCTCAGTTGAAAATTGTGCTACAGATCCAGGAGAGACCATAATGGCATTTAGGATTCATCTATAACCTCACTGACATAAGAAATACCTTCACCATGGGAATCCATGGGGATCTTTTTCCAGTTCCAGGTGGACAAGAGGTATAGTTCCTCTTTGATACAAATGATAGTATGGCCATACAACCACCTGTGTGTAATCTGGGTATGGACCCCCAGACCAAGCCTAGATGAGCAAGAAGGAGCAGGAAGGGCTGGGTAGGATGGAGGACATGGTGCCTAGGACCTGGAATTCACACCGTGCATATCTAAGGGTTTCTTGCAGAGAACCTCCAGTATGGTCCTCTTGAGCCCAGCAGATGGACTGTGCTAGTTGTGAACATTTTCTGGGTTGGTGTCAGCCAAGAAAAATTCAGAGCAGGATCTGCAAACCTTCTATGGGATGCGAACCAAAGCATAAACAGGGAGACTCAGTTCAAAACCAGGCTCCTGATCTATAAATATAATACCCTTAGATTAGCTCAGAAAGCTGATATTAGCTCAGTTGGTTAGAACACAGAGGTAATAATGCCATGGTCATGGGTTGATCCTGTTGTATGGGCCATCAACTTAAGAGTTGAACTTGATCATGCTTGTGGATCCCTTCCAACTAGGAATATTCTGTAATTCTATATGAAAATGTTAACACCAACAAAACAATAACTGAATCTTTGTATGGGAGGTCAATGTGCAGAGTCCTGTGTATTCCCACAATATTCTATCCTTTTGCCCTTCAGAATATATTGGCAGCATGCACACTGTCTCCTGGGAGCAGTGCTTTGCCTGTGTTTGCACCTGAATAATAGCTAGGAGTTACTTAGGAGAATGGTATTTTTAACATGAGCCAAAAGCATGCCAAGAGCCATTCCGAAAATTGAACATTTAAACAATGTAGATGACAGAGCCCAGGTACCTCAAATATGCTGCTTGGCAGGATTTCGTGCTGGTGCAGATGTAGTCCTGGTTTCACAGTGTCCCTCTCAGGGTGTGCCCAAAACCAGGTCGCAGGACTGATGCCCTGATCCATGTATCATAGCAAAGCCATGAACAGACCTGAAGTTTTGGAGGGATGAATGTTACTTTCCTCATTTTGTTGAGCTATGCAGCACCAAGAAGAGCACTTGGCCTTTAGTAACAAAGAAATAACTAAGGGAACATTTTAACTATGATCACTACTGAACTGCTTTGAGTTAAAAATGCCTGAAGTCTGCATTGTTATTTTAGAGAGACTGTCAGATGCAATAGCCTGGTCACCTTTAACCAAGAACAATTAGTTCTCAGAGTGAATTGACAAAGTCTTTAGAAAAGTGGGTGGAATTGATTAGTTGCTGATGCGTCCTTTTTACTTTCTTTATCTACCCAAACAGCAGTGATTTCATCAGAATAACTGATGTTAAGAAATACCAGAAAAAACATCAATAGGGAAAACACCACTTTTTCATAGTAGAAAGGACTGAAACACTCCTCTAGCTGCCCTTATGGTAACAACAGACATTTGTCCAGTGTATAGGATCACATCTCATCTCCTCCCAAACTTTTGTCAACTTCTGTCTGCCTGCACACAGGACAGCATGGTTAATTCAGTTAATTCCTGCTGCCCTTCCATCCTCAGGCCTCAGATCTACAAAAGCAGAAAGAACAAAACACACAGCCTCCACCTGCAGTACCAGAAAATGACCTTGAGGTCCTACCTCCAGTATGCTTAAAAGTGGGGGCTTTGAGGGCAAAAGATAAAAAGTCTGGATTCAGCTGAATGTGAATGTTTTATGATATCTTTGTAATCCGGCATGCTGGCACCACAACGGCACCTCCGATCTTTGCCATTATCTCAGCTGTCCATGTGAAATAAATGAAAGATGTATCTTTGCAGAGCAGACCGCCTGAGTGGCACATTCTTGCTAGACACTGCTGTGCTTGGAGAGGAAAAAATAATTTCCACACAAAAGTCACACATCCATAGAATGTGAAACGAAAGAGTGTGGCACAAAAGTTGCTTCAGTGTTTTAATTTTCAGGTTCTGTAAATAACATACAGGAAGAAATTCCACATACTGCTTTGGACTGATAGATAAAGTTGGAGCTGTTTCAGAAGATGACGGATGGACTCTATTCCTAGGCACATGAGGCTAGGACAGAAGAGATATGAGTTCTGACAGCACTGCCAAAGATTTCTGTCATGATGTCAGATGTTCTTGTTAATCTCTTGCTACCTCAGCTCCCCATCTCCAGTCCTGCTGATGGATTATTTTCTTCCTTTATGCTGTGAGCAGCGTATCATGTACTTGTACAGCAGCTGGTGAAGTGGACCAAGCCTGGAATGGGAGACCTAGGGCTGAGGTGCATTACAGGAAACCAGCACAGAACACAGTCAAAATATAAATATCTTCCTAAATTGCATTTATGCAGTCCAAAGTACTGTTTTAACCTAAGTTAGACAAATTTTTAACCAGAATCCTGCAATATTTAGCCATCTTAGCTGTCCTCCCAGCTGTCCTCTTAATCCAGGACACATATTCCTAAGCAATTACTAAATCTTTTTGGAAAGAAGAGCATCTGGTGTTTCATTTGTACTGACACTGCACTGGAACCTCACCTTTTCCTCATGCCAGAAGGGATTTCAAGGCAGATGCTACCAGAACACATTGATTTCCTCTAAATAAAACATTTAGTACCCCTGCAGAGCAAGTGGCTTTTTAAGCCACTGGGATATGGTGAAGTCTTTAGCAGCTCCATGTTCAATGAGCCTCCAGGGATATATTGTCAGAAGGGGCAGATGAAACAGGTGTGTGATGAGGTCGTATATTTTCCCATTTCTTTTGGATTTCTTTATTTTCACAAAAGACTAGGTCATGCCCTGTGTTGCTCTTCCCTCTTTGTTATTGATTTCCACAATTTCTATCACCAGGAAACGCTTAGTTCTCAGTTCCCAAAATTGGAAAAGAGCACATAAATTACTTGTACCACCCACCCTGGTGTTTTCCAGATTAAAATGACTGTTGCTGCAACTGTTGCCATCAAGCATAGCCAGACCAGCTGTTAGAGCCAACAAAACACAGGCACAGACAAAAAAGCCAGAGCTAGACCAGAACAAAAAGACTAAGCCAAATGACAGACAAAGTTGAGCACCCACACTCAGGCTGAAGCTCTGCCCCAACAGAAACAAAAGTTGATGGTGCCTGTCCTCAGCAGGGAGTCCTGTCCGTCCAGCAGGCGCTGCAGCCACTGCGTGCCAGGAACTCCCCACTCTTCCCTGTGCATGGTAAGTATCATATTTACACTCTTTTAGAGAAAAAGCATAAGTTTGTGAGGTCTGCAAAAGGTAGTAAGGCTGAAGATTCCTGGCAATTGTATGCTGGGAAGGTGACAAATACCATTAGGTCTTACAGCACCTGTTAAACCTCCTGGAGAAGAGGTCCATGCTCCATGTGCTGATGAACAGCAGATGGGTCATCATGTTAGGGTTATGGAAGCATCACTATTGTGTTCATTTAGCATTCCAGTAGAGATACAGCATTGAAGCACTGCCAATTGCCAACTCTTAGTTTCTTCATCTGCTCTTTCATTTCCACCCTCAGAAGAACCCTGGCATTTCCCTCCCAGTCCCCATTTCCTTGTTAGAGCCCGGGGACTCCTGTTACCAGCCTATTTCTGAACCTTGTTTTCTAGTTGTCTTGAATCAATTTTTGCCTATTTCAGGTTGAAAAATCTTCAGTCCTTCTCTAATCCCTGATTTTATAGCGCAGTGTGCACCTCGGTCCCAACTCATTCTTCCAGTTATTGCTGGAATAGGCATAGTAATTAATGAAAAGTTTATAACTGAAAACAAAATAGTTTTTCTCACTGCATAAATTCCATAGAATTCCATAGAAGGCAAGGGCTGAAAATGCCAGTATATGGGGTCACTGTTACAGCTTTTTATCTGTATGTGTGAGTACTAGTCTGGGCTTTTCTTATTTTTCTAATCTACATAGCATGGGCATTTTTATACTGTCTGTAAATTATGGATTTTCTTTCCAGATATCAGCACATCCTGCCAGGGTCTGAGGCAGTTAGCAATTACAGTAATTTACCTTCAGATTTAGCAAGGCTTTATGTTTGTGGGAATAAATGAATTTTTGATAGAGTAGCTAAACAAAAAAAAAAAAAAGGTAAAGAAAAAATCAATGAGGTTGACTTAAGAGATTCCTTTCTTTTGTCTTCCTCCTTCCATTACCTAAAGAATGATATAATGTATATTGGATCAAATAAATGTCTCAGTTAAATACAAAGAAAGTTTTTTGTTCATTCTCAGTATTTATTTCTAAAGTTGGATTAGTTTGCTCCAGGTTTTTTTTGCATCTTAAACTTATAAAGACATAATTCAAAACAGGAACTCAGCTTAATTTCAAAACTACTTTTTAAATCCACTTTTTTCCTCCATTTTCATTAGTTAAACTATGTTGTTTAATTCAACCTGAATTAGCACATCTTGATGCTTGCTTTGGGGAAAAATAACTATTAATCACAAAAATGTTGTCATACTGCACCCATGACTGGAAGGGGTGTTGAGTGAGACAGCTTTGGGGTGCATCTCAAGGGCATCTGTCACAGCCCCTGCCCTGGCTGTGCTTGAGCTCTGCCATGACCAGGGACGGGCCAGCAGCTGCAGTGACAAAGCTGCACCTCTGAGCACATGGGCTCCTTTGTGTCCCCAGATGTGACATCTTGCCATAGAGCACAAAAGGAAATGGGAGTGAGTAAGGGATTTTAAAAGGAATTTGACATTTCTAATCACAACCTATCTTGTAGCCTGCTCCTTTCACATCCAGCGAGGCTCAAGGAGGTGAGAAAAACTGAAGCACACTGGAAGGTTTGCCCCAGACAAGAGATAAAGCCAAGCTATTTAATCTTTAAAGCTTCGGAGCTCACTGCTCTGAGTGAGCTCCTGGCCTTCTCTGCTGGCCTTTTCCATGTAGAGTTATTCCCTCTAAATACCTGCACCTCATACCAGGACCATTACAATTGTCATAGTCCTCTCAAATCCCTTCTCTTCTGGCATTGCTGTGAGCTATCTTTCTCCCCAAAAACAACAATAAACAATAGAAACAGGCACAAGAAGAAGTCAGGAAAAAAACAGAAGAAGGGTATGAATTTTCTGTCTGCTGAAGGAATACATCCCAGTGGAAAAATAATAACAACTGCACAATTAACAGAGAAGAGATTCCTGGTTTGAAAGCTCACAATGCATTTGTTACAGAGTCTTAATGATTACATTTATCACACCACAGTCTTTGAAGAAGGTAAGTCCAGAAAATAAAACAATATATTTTGAAGGCAGATAATCACATTAATTCATTATTAAACAATGCTCATGGGCTATCTAAAACCAGCATAGTTTCTGCCGATGTCACATTCATTAGAAAGCTCTTCCCATTGCTGAACAGTAGGAGTGGGGCACTGTGACATTAACCAGTAACTGTGGTGAGCAATAACCTCTTTCATGGAGCTGTGGGTGTGCATGATTAAAAAAGAAATAGCGGATCCATTTTCCAACTCCTTCTAAGACAAAGAGAAGAAGGGAAATATTGGCAAATATAGGGAAAAATTATTTCTTTTTCTTCTAGCCCAGCTACTTTTAATTTAGGTTTTTGTAAACCACAAGCATAGAAAGATATATCCATTAGATAATGTACCAAGAGGGAGAAACAAAGACTGAAAAAGATTTTAAAATGACAAAGAATGTACTGTGCCCTCAATACAGGTATGAGAGAATTATTAGGAGAGGGAAAGTAAGTGTTCATGGGACCAGACTGAATGTCTTCACTGGGACTGATCAGGTTATTTCAGCAGAACAGATTTTCCAATAGTAAATGTGATTACTTCTGTATTGATATACTCTGTGGAAATATACAGGATTTGATTATGGTTTAGTGGGGAAAAACAAGAAAATGTTTCTATTGTCCTTAAAAGTTTGTTTTGTTATAGTGAAAATACAACAGATCTTTCTTCAACTTTCATACTTATTAATCTCATTCTTGCATATATTGATATTATAAATAATATTGTACAACATGTTTACCTTCTTGCATGAGAATATTGTAAAAAATTAAACTTGTGACTAGTTGAATTTAAGTATGCTGTCAACTTTATTCTATGAGACAGTCCAATATTTCATATCATGATTTTGCTGGACAGCAAAAAACCAAGCATCGTTTGAAGATCCCTGTTGAAGGCAAGTCTGTAATTTAGGTGCATGCAGGTGTGGGGAAATATATACTAGACTAATCCATATTCCTGGGAAAAAATTGCCTAAATCAATAATAACTTGTTATTAATAAATATTAATTAGTTTACTAAATGACTTAGTAAACTCCTTAGGTATTCTTAGTCACTAAAATCCTGGATAAGGGAGACTGCTGCCTGAAGTCATACAGTACCATCCTTGTTCTCCCCAGGGAGAAGTTGTATCTGCTGCTGGTGATGGCTGTACCTGATGGACAGAAGAGGTTGGGTGCACTGGGCATCCCCCCCAGCAACCAGCAGAGACAGCTCTGCCCTCCTGCCTGGACTCCCAGTCCTGCCTGCCCTGGAGGCACAACCACCCCCATGTCCCTGCTGCCCATTTCCTCCTGCACATGCAGGGAATATCCATATACTCCACCAGGAGATAAAATATCTGACTCACTTTCTGTGCTGGTGTCCTTCGTGGATGGTGTGGTCAGGCTTCTGCTTCACATCCACATTAACACAGAATTGGAGGCATGGAAATGGGAACCTGCAGGAGCTGTGCTTGAAACCCTGGGACTCAGAGCCAGACTTTGAAAGGATTAAATGGCAAATTCTCACTGAAAACAGTGGAAATTTGGAATACGAACACTTTTAAAAATATCAGCTTTTTTTTTAGCAGACATCAAAATAAAATCCTCATATATTCAGACCGAAAAAAAATTACTAGCTTAGTGAAGTAAGCTTCTGCTGGAATTTTCTCAGACTTCTGCTTGCATTTTTGTATTTTTGAAGACAGCTGTAATGTAAACAACCTCCTGGAAATTCACCCAGAGTGTTAGCTGCAATTTTTGCTGCTAATGATAGAAGGTTGCTGACAATCACCCGCAGCTGCGTGTCTTTAATGGCAGCTTGCCTCTTACCAGAGTGAAGGTGCACTGACAGATTCCTTTACCTCCCAGTCCAAAGGTGAGACAGCAGCATTTACAGGTGTTCCAAAGCCTGGCATCTCAAGGTTCAGTCCAAGCATGCTTGTGGCATTTAGAGACTGTCTGGGCTGCTGGAGGGGAACACAGTGCACAGAGCACAGGAATCACACACCCATGTTCAGGCAACAGAATCTCATCTTACATCTATGTTAACAGAAGTGTGCTCTCTGCACCCAGCTCATCTGGATCCTATCATCAAAACAAGTCATCATTTTCTCTGAATTGAGCCAGCTGAGATTCTTGGTGCTTAGTGCATTAGGAAGGTCCTAAAAATAGTTGATGATACTGTGACTATTAAAAGGTGTAACTTAGACCACTGGTCAGTGGAAAAATGCTTCTGTTCTTGGCCTCTGAGCTGCAGGCCCGAGTATGATTTTTGCTAAGAAAACTTGTGTTGAAGGGCAAACACAAAACAGTTCTGGCAGCAGGGACAGCAGCTGCAGCTAACCCTGAGTACTCTACAACTAGTAACACTTACAGCTACTAGTGTTAGCTGCCAACACACCTGTACACACCTATGTGTAGACATCTAAATGCAGGTGTCTGAATCTGGAGTGAAAACTGCTCCTACATGGTAGACACCTCTCAGGGAATCTGATTGCCTAAAGTATGCTTCTTGCAACATCTGATACGTGGCAGAGTACCTCACCCGGCCTCCAGCTGCCATTCCAGAAAAGAGAACTATTTACCTAAAGTAAGCTGCCACAGCTGACAGTCCCATGAGGATTTCTTGGTAATCCTTATCATCCAAAACCTGTGTTTAAACAGCTAAAGCCCTTCCCAAAGCTACATGAACTGAACCCCAAATGGAGTAACTGTACCAGGACAGAGAATATTCATTCAATCGCTCTCCTATTGGAGTCAACAACAAAACAGGCTTTTATTTTTTTAAAATATCCATTTGTTTTTGCATGTTTCATTTGTTTGCTTAAAATAAATGCAGATAAATACAGAATAACACCTTCTATATAAAATATAAGACATAATACCACCACCAGAGACTAGAATTTTAATTTCAAAATACTTTCACTTAGTGTATTTGTCACTTCTTTTAAGGTCCAGTTTGATTTTAGTTTGTGACATTTAATCATTGTATTATTGAATCAAATTCATCTGCACTAACTCAAAAGCGCTACCTGTCTTTTCCAATAGAAATCGACCTACTTTAATTTCTCTTACATTGTTTAATTTAACTCAATGTAGATACCTGCCTGTTATTTCCTAAAAAATGTACTGCAGTTTGTTTACACCAAAAAAAGCAAGCAAAAAAACCTAAACTCTTAATACAGGAGAGAGATGTTTCTTAATTTTTTTTCTTTTATTAAAAAAAATCATAATTCCAAAAAACCTGCTGAGGATAAGGAATTAGATAAATGGACTGAGTTCAGCAAAAGCAGCTTTGAAATGCAGTAGGGCTCTGTTGTTACACAGTGCTCCTGTTTACAGCATATTTTGTCTTTATTGTAAGGCAGAGTTCAGGCTGCATATATATCATAATGAGCCAGACACTGCTTCTCTTCCACTTAACTCTTCTTTATATGACAGCTTTTTACATGCCAGTAGGATTCTTATTGAGACATCTTCCCTGTGATTTGAAGGATTTGTTTATGGTAGGTTTTTAAAGACTACTCCAATTTTAATCTTCTCTCCTTGCCATGACAGAGATCAAATCTAAGTGAAATTACCCCTGTTTTTTGTATAGAGTTACATCTCCCCTTGTGATTCTGTAGATGCAGATGCAGATGTGCCTTCCATACCTATCAGCAGAGTTCCTGCAACAGGATGGATTTGCAAGGCACTCATGTCTCAGAGATCCAGTCTTCATCCACGGTGGGGCGAGTCCTAATCTGGCAAAGACTAAAAGTACATGGGAAAAACAACACCATTTCAGGGTTTTACACTAGGTGGTCCATGAAGAATGCAGGAGAGGACAGTGAGAGCATTAAACAAAACAGCACAAGGGTGCAGCTGTGAGGCCAGGCTCACAGTAATCATCAGCATCGCCCTGGTGCAGCTCTGGGCCTGGTGCAGCTCTGGACCAGCATTCCCACTCTCACCCTGGGGCTGTCCCCAATAGTTTTTGGAGAGAAACAGGCTGAGTCACAGGCATATGAGCTGCAAGTTGTGCCATGTCATTCTTCAGCAAGACAAGAAAACAGTCCCTGAGCCATTTTACCTACTGATATGAACATCACCTTAGCAACGAATCAATTTTCTGCAAAGACTCAGCAAAGCCCCTAAGCAATTTCTTCATCCCAATGAGTTCCTGGTCATAGCTTCTGGAGGGATTCTTTTTTCACATTGCTTCACAATTGGCCTAAAGGCTTTGTTAGATTGAGACCTAAACAAATATTGAGACCAAAACTGGCATTAACCTTTCTATGCAGCAAAAGCTACCATGGTTTCTTCAAAAAATCAGGTTTTTATTCCCTAACCTAACACAAAAAAATTATTTCTTATATCCTTTTCCCCCTGCTCCTGATATTGTCTTAGATGTTTTAACAAAGCAGGCTTCTCCTCTGCTCAGAGCAGCTTTTTAGAAACTTGTATTCTTCATGTTTTCTGTTCAGATGAAAGTTGTAGCTTTATCCAAACTTAAAGGGTCTAGTCAAGATGTAGTAACCTCAGGTGTTAACCAGCCTGTACAGTTCCATGTTCCCTGGAAATTTTTTTTTTATTGTATGGCATGTTAAAAGCTTAAATATGATCATTTACAATCCTAGCAATTAAAACAGAAAAGAGATGTCTATGTTATGAGATAAACACAAGTGAAGATAAGGAAACACCTAGTTGATTTATATTCATTTATTGGTTTGGGACTCCTGCTAAAACCAGTGCCCAGGTTTTAGCACATCCCTGAGCCTGTCTTCTAAATTGGGCATTTATTTCCTGTTCCTCAAGCTCAACTAAAGAACCTCAGACAGGACAAGCCAAAATTGCCATTAGCATTCTAGCAAGTCTACTTTAGTAAGGGATAAATGTTAATTTAAAAGAGCATATTAGTGGAGTTAAGAAAATACTTACTTTGCTTAACTTTGCTTAACCGGTCTTACCCTGACCTATGGCTTAATCCAGTGACATTAATCACTCCCCCTGGCATCAGACACATCATTCTTGCTCCTGCTGTTGTATTTCACCCCCTCCCTCCACCTGTTCAGGGAGGCTCCACCCATTGGAGTTTGTTTCCCAGTGCTGGTGCTGTACCCTCTGGGAAACCTTTCTTCTCTCTAACCCCCTCCATTGCACTGATTCCTCTTTAAAGTGTTCCTTTAAAGCTTTCCTGTGCAATTTGGCTTCTGATTAATATTAAGCACCATTTCTGTTCTTTGTATTTCCCCATCATTTGCAGGTAGTCTGTAATAATACATTCCTGGAACTTTTGTTTCTTTTGAAATCCAACTTTTTGTTCCTTCATCTCCATCTCTGTCTTTGTATATTATTTTCCTTGTCTACCAGCAAAAGTGCCTTTGTTGCCCACTCATTTCTCAACTCTGTCCTATTAAATTCTGTATTTTCACATCACTCATAGAGTGATCTGAAGTAAAAAAGAAATTATTTTTCTAGATGGACATTTTTTCTAAGTGCTACACTAGTTGCTTCCTGTGCTTGTTGTTTTCTAGCCTTGGGAAACTATATAAGCAGGAAAAAATCACTCAAGGTGGGAAAAAATAGGCTTTTTTGACCAGAATTGATGGTGCACAGTAAAGAGGAAGGCAGTAACCTCATTGCTTGCTATTCTGGACAGCTTTTGCATGGGGTGAGAATCTTCGGGGAGGCTTCAACCTAAGCTCTGTTCTTGTTGCTATGTGTCCCTATAGCAGCATCAGCCATAACTGGATGTCACTGTGCTACTGAAATGGCACAAAGTAAAAGATTCAGAAAGCAGACAAGTATTCCCTTGTAAATTCTCTGTATTCAAAATTATAGTTGTTGTAAAAACCCTAATAAAAGATAAGCACCTAATAAGCCTTCCAAGATCCCCAGATGTGCAAGCTGTGCAGCCAGTGGCCACACCTAGTCCTGCTTACCTGCCTGCAGAAATGACCAGATGTGCTGGCAATCACTCAGTTACAAAAGGAGTGTTACCACCACACATCTTTCCATGTAGCTTTCAACTAGATGCCCTCTGGCCCAAAAAGAGAAAACACAAATGTTGTGATGATGGTATATCTTTTTATGGCATATATTAGGGTGAGATCCCACTGACTTTTGACCAATCATTAATTCATTGGCATAGATTGACTTGTATTTGGAATTAGTATAAACAAATGTGTCAGAGGAGCAATGGCTTGTATTTGGGGTCTGTGTGAGATTAATGAATTTGAGAAACAGAGAGCTTGACAGCATGAGGCTGTCTTTTACATTGGGAAAAAAGCATATCCTGTGGCTTAGGCTCTGGGTTAATCCTCAAAAAGGCACGTCCCATAAGTCTGCAAAGGTTTTTGAATTACATCAAGTTATTTCATTAGACAAATGAACAACTTCAGGAACTCTAATCATTGTTAGTCCACATCATGGTATGAA